>NC_065916.1:5956090-6605297 GCF_905147045.1 Nymphalis io | reverse complement strand
TTAATGTGTGCGTGAGATCGGTACATACTCATACATACATGTTATAATACCTTTTGTTCAAAGTCGATTGTTAATGCTAATCTCGGTTCTGTAGTACACAGTCTTTAAGTATATCGTTTTAGTTTTTTACTATAAGACATTTAGGATACAATCGGATTTACTTTCCCGGTTAAATGTGCTTTTGTCTATTGGTTTTTTTAATTAAATATGTGTAATAATTATCTATGAGCTTGTCAACTCAGTGTATAAAATGTCTTTATTTTGCGATACACTAAATATAAATTATATTCTTAATAAAATATATCTTTTGATGTCAATCTAGCTCTGCCGAGCTGCTCCTCACCCAACCGTGGGGAGAAATCTGTGGTGGGGGGGATGTCGACCTTCTTGGCAGTTTTCCACGCGCATTTGGCGGGGCTCACCCTTAAGGGTGGGAAAATTTCAAGGGCAACCCGCCAAGTTCCATTTCATAGCTGATTAAAAGGACGCGCGAGACCACCACATCAACTAAATCGATGTCTAGTAACTTACATTTTAACCGAGGTTGAGTTTTGTAGAACTATTCTCAAACAACAAACTCGAAACTCGCCGCAGTACACGTTCGTTATACGTCAAAGTGATATCTGATATTGACTATAATAATTATAAAACATATTTACACATTCTCGCGAGTGACGATACACGTGCAGTTCTCGTGTTTCGCCTCGTCGACCAATATGCTCGCGTATGAGGCAATTTTTAAGAGGGGGGAAGTGGATTGAGTGCCGAGACGAAGGCGTATAGCCTTTAAATGTTCTGCCTAGCAATTCGTCTAGAAAATTGCTTAGGAATGCGGTACAACATTTAAAAGATACGTGCATGATATTATGAGCGCATATGCTTGGTGGTAGGGTTTTATGCAAGTCTGGTTAAGTACCACCCACTAACTTATTCTACCACCAAGCACCAATAATTAGTATTGTTGTTTCGTGTGTTCACAAGGGATATAACATCTTAGTTTTCGAGGTTGGTAACGCATTAGCTATCTCCAATGTTTATGGGCTGTAGGGTCTTACCATCAGGCCTATTTGCCTGTTCGAATATTTATTTTCTTAAAAAAAAAAACAGACTAGCGTATAACCGTAAGTAGGTTTCAGTTCATAAATGAGATTCGAAGTGATTTCTTACAGAATATCACAGCTGACTGATGCTTACAATGAATCGGCTGATTGTCATACGGAATAGTTGAGGCTAAAATTATGAGTACATAAATAATAAGAATTGGTGTCGGGAGGTAATGGAAGGGATGAAAGTTGCGTCTTTTGTTATAAAAATACGTAAAATGTTATCATAGATGTAATGTGTAAATAAGTTATTTTATAATAAAACAATTCTTGATTTTGATTGTATTTTGTTGTTTTATTTTGAGGTTTTTGTATAAATTAAAATATTTCGAATATACTATTAAAAATCATCGATAGATACTTGATTGAATTACTGTTGTTATACGAAACAATGTATAATCTGTGCCATTATCGCCTTCATTATACTATAGAGTGTAAAGGTAAGGAGATGCATCTTTGTGTATAAAAATTGTTCCCCAAAATGTATGAAATTTAGATAACGCTGCTGGAGATCGAGAGCAACATTTTATGGAACGCGCCTATACTGCGTTTTCAAATTATGTTAATCAAATTTATTAATAAAATATTAATTTCAGTTAATACACTCTAGCTACAGTAGCGCCATTATGGAAAATTATGGAACTAATTTAATATATTTTGGTAGTTGGGAGTTAAGTGAAGTTATATCTTACATTTACACTCGATATAAAATACTACACACACGCATAAGGACTTACAATATCAGAAAGTAATTATTTAAATGTTACACGAATCAAAATGGCGTATCACCGTTAAATTTTTAGTGAGTGAGATGCGAAGGTATTTATACAGAATAGCACAGCTGAAATCTATTATTGCAATTGATTTTTACTTTATGTATAACATTTATATGTTTCTAATGCATTTTTTGTTTTCATTTAGAAACTACTTCTTTTTCGATTAAAAAGTTTAACATTCCAAATTTAAAGTTATATTTTGCTAACAACTTATTTAGATTATTAGGAAGACATTTTATATATTGGTGCTTTTAATATTAACAATAAAAGCTATTTTTTAGATAAAATTATTATTATTTTTTTGCTTGCTTTTTATTGCTTTTTGAATATCCTTCGTAACAATAGTTTTAAATATGAAATTACTAAATTACCATGTAGTTACTAAACATTAATTTATTCATTTGTAAGATTTGCCGGATTCATTTGTAAGAACTAATAAAATATTGCAATAGACATTATTCTTAAACATATTGTAGATAAAGGTATATACTTAACTTATTTAAGAAGTTAAGATTTTATAAATATTGTATCAAAATAAATTTGATAAAAGTTGACATTTGTTTTTTTTTAATTTTCTCATCTGTTTATACAAAATTTATTCACTAAGGTAAAAATCGTCGAACCTACTGCATTAAGGACTACAAATATTATGTTAGATATATATAATGATTTTGTTACATATATATTTTATGCTAAAAAGGAGTTTATAAAAAAGTTTCTCTAGAAGAGGAATAAGGTTAAAAGTTACATTTGAAAAATTATATTTCTTTATTTTTAAGATCTATCTTTAGGGAGGCATAGAGCATGAAAAAAGTTAAATTCGTGTTTATATTAAATTCTGTTTTTTTTTCGATATAAACTTTTATTCGTAATAATTAATATTGATATATATTTTTTATTTGTTGCTTTTTTTAAAAACAGTCCTTGAAGAAGGAAACTGACCTCTGCCTGGAAAAAAACAACGTTTATCTATAAGAGCCTCTTCAAAGAAATACCTTATTTTATATTTAGTTTGATTTTATTTCGATAAAAGTTAAATTGCTGTCATTACTCATGTCCATATTACATTTTATTGTGTCATATTCATAATTCCTATCGCCATATTCCGTATCCGTAACAGCCTGTGAATTTCCCACTGCTGGGCTAAAGGCATCCTCTCCTCTTTTTGAGGAGAAGGTTTGGAGCTTATTCCACCACGCTGCTCCAATGCAGCTTGGTGGAATACACATGTGGCAGAATTTCAGTGAAATTAGACACATGTAGGTTTCCTCACGATGTTTTCCTTCACCGTAAAGCACGAGATGAATTATAATCGCAAATTAAGCACATGAAAATTCAGTGGTGCTTGCCCGGGTTTGAACCCACGATCATCGGTTAGGATTCCCGCGTTCTTACCACTGGGCCATCTCGGCTATTTATCGCCATATTAAGTCACCTTTTCTATTCCATGAGGCTAATGAGCTCTTTAAAACTATGATTTTTTTATTAAATAGAATGCCAACGCTGTATACAATTTTGTTTCTTATTCTATAGTACAATCTTAAATAACTTAAATATAAAATTGCATACCTCTCTTAAGGCTAACTTAACATGCATAGGAAAAAATGTACAATAAATTCGAAAAAACGATAAATTTTCTCTTAATTTAAATAATTTATAGAATTATTTGAACATAGTTTTTTTTTTTTTTTTAATCTATTCATTTTATATTTGTCTTTATTTTTAGTCATAAGATTTCGCTAATAAAACTGGCTAAGATTTATTTTATATGTCTATATAGATTCAGTATAGTTATATAATATAAAACGTTCATACGCTTAAATTTAATATTAAACATTTTCTTTTATATCGTCTTACTGTTTACAGGCTGTTACTTACTTACTTACTTTTTACTTACTTACAGTAACAGTAACAGACTGTTAATGTCCCACTGCTGGGCTAAGGCCTCCTCTCCCTTTTGAGGAGAAGTTTTGGAGCTTATTCCACCACGCTGCTCCAATGCGGGTTGGTGGAATACACATGTGGCAGAATTTCAGTGAAATTAGACACATGCAGGTTTCCTCACGATGTTTTCCTTCACCGTAAAGCACGAGATGAATTATAATCGCAAATTAAGCACATGAAAATTCAGTGGTGCTTGCCCGGGTTTGAACCCACGATCATCGGTTAAGATTCACGCGTTCGAACCACTGGGCCATCTCGTCGTTCTATATAGCGTCTTAACAAGATTTAATTATAGTTTTTATTAGCGCCATCTATGAAATAGCTTGATTACTCTACAGATGTCATGGTATGCTAAGTATTTGAAAATCCGCCAGATGTCACTGATGATTATGGAATATTGTAATACTAGATTTTAATTTCAACTCTCTGACGGTCTGTTACGCCTTCATGGCTAAACTACTAAACCGATTTTGATGAGTATGAAGCGACTTTGAACGTCATAGACTACTTATTTACTTAACACTCGCTTCTCTCCCCGTAACACGCGAGCTAGAGATTAATAAACAATAAAATATATATATGAACGGTTTCGATTACCGACTACAAATTTTATCAATAAACTAAATCATTAATCGAAATCGTTTTCGAAATTTGTTTTATATTAATATTTCTCAAAATCAAATATCCGATCCGATTTAAAATACTAAGCACTGTTAATATATTTATAATAATAATAATATCCTGGGACATTTTTCACACACGGCCATCTGTTCACAAATTAAGCTTGTACAAAGCTTGTGCTATGGAAACCAGACAACTGATATACTACATATACTACTTTTCTTTTGTAAATACATACTTATATAGATAAATACACCCAGACTCAGGACAAACAGACATGTTCATGCACCCAAATGTCTGTCCTGGGTGACAATCGAACCCACAACCTTCGACGTGAAAGTATCTACCAACCACGCCAACCGGGTCGTCAAATAAATAAATATTTTATCTTGTGCCGACGTATTACATATCTTATTAATGTAAGCAAATATCACTGTCCATATTGGCACCTAGAAAAAAGCTGTATTCGATATGCTACATAGTCGATTAATAAATTATTATATATTCTTTTGCCAGTCGCCATTTAAAGTTAGCACTGTAATGTCGTCGCAATAAATAAATATTGTAAATTATAATATTACAATAAATATGTCAACACTTAATTGACTTTTTATTACATCAACCACAAACAAACATTTTAGGCAAAATCTGTATTCTGTATAGTGAGGGTCATAGTGGAGATACCATTAAAAAAATATGGCCGATTTCTGCCACGACAGCCGTTCTAAAAAAGAGTACCAACTGCGCAAAGCATATATGTACTAATGTGGGCGAAAACACAATAATGAACTGAAAACACTCTGCTCTATATATTTTAATCCGATGGTACGGCCATAGATCATATAATACTATATATTAGTACGACGAATCTGATACGACACTCGACAGTCCCAGGACCAATTGCTTAACTTGGGGGCCAATATACTGACAATTTGTCACTTGCACAGCGGCCAAGCTCAATACAGACGATCCAACTATTCACGGGACCAATTCTACTAACAAACTTTTACTTTATCGCAATCGAACCGAAGCGTGATCGTTGCCGTTTATCCGTTTTTCTATTTTTTAATTTAATCATCGACTATTAGCATAAAATTAACAATTAAGTTTGATATTGACACAGCGGTGAATGTTAATCAGTGGCGTAGCTGGGTGGGCAAGGCCCCCGGTGCATAAGGAAAGAATCGGGCCCTCATCCCCTCTTTCCGCGTAGTTAGAACTTATATAGGCCTTCAAAATTATAGATAGGAACAAGAATAGGAAACAGTGAGTTCAACTTATCCCTAGTAGGCTAAATCCATACGTCGTCTCTATGAGGGGTAGAATCACTATGTGCTTAATAGAAGAAAATGAGAATAAATAAACAACGACGCACATGACAATACAGAATATTTATTATACAGATGAGATTAATACAGGGAATAAAACGATTTTTAACAAAATTCTCCGTCCACACAAGATTTTTTTCCCTTTTTTTCCTTTATGCTCCTCTCTTTTTAAAGCTGAAGTTAGAGAGGGTCCCCTGAGCTCCGGGGCCCTGGTGCACTACCTGGCCACCTGCACCACCTGGCTTCACAAATTATCGGTTCAGATACGACCCGAATAAATATAGAATATACAAAGTTGGATTGGAATTGAATCGGTAACATATCGTTATCCTTATATATTAGTAGAATTGGGCCGCTGCTTTGTATGGCCGAGGATGAGCGCCAATGAAAACTTTCGCTGTTACTGAGAATTACTTGACAGTGATATTCAATACTGAACTTATTTTGACACCTGACTCGGGGTTTGAACCAACGGGGCAATATCTATCACCCCTATAACTACGCACGTTTAAATCAATATTCTTTATTTTTAACAGGATTATTTCCAGATAGTTGTTTTGTTTAGTATGATTTGACTCTTTTAGTTTTCGCTTCTATTTTTATTTGGTGATAAAGTAACAGCCTGTGAATGTCCTACTGCTGGTCAAAAGCCTCCTCTCCTTTTGAAGTGAAGGTTTGGAGCTTATTCCACCACGCTGCCCCAATGCGAGTTGGTGGAATACACATGTGGCAGAATTTCAGTGAATTAGATACATGTAGGTTTCCTCACGATGTTTTCCTTCACCGTCAAGCATGAGATGAATTATAAACATAAATTAAACAAATGAAAATTCAGTGGTGATTGCCCGGATTTGAACCCACGATCATCGGTTAAGACACACGCGTTCTAACCCCTAGGCTATCTCAGCTCTTATTTGGTGATAACTTTGTGCAAACCCTGGATAGGTTATCACATATTCTACCATCAAACAGCAATACTTTGTCCTTCGGTTCGATGGGTAAGTGAGCCCTTGTGTCTGTAGCCAGTGTAACAAGTTAAAGGGCTCACATCCTATTTCCAAAGGTTGGTAGCGCATTGGCGATGTAAATATTGATCAATATTCTTATAGTGCCAATATTTAGGTAAACCATTTGCCAATCTGTTACCTAAACTTAAAAAAAGAACAATATATCTTGCAATCTGGCGTCTACAACGAAACGAGTCCCTTATTACTGACCAGATCCAGCTACGTTATAAACGTTCCTATAAATTTTAGCAATTTAATTAATTATTACTAAGATTTTAAGTCATAGAATATGATATCAATCAATATATCTTTTCCGCCATCGAATAAAAAATTCAGCCGGCTGTTCAATTATTGCCTTTACCTTTTTTCTATTTTTATTTCAGTTGTGCAACGAACGTTGTAGAGAATAGACGCGTTCAATTTATGAATAATTTAAAGTTATTATTTACGACACATAAAATACATTCATTATAATAATGCTTTTTTAATGAGTTTTTAATTTGATATTGTTTTTTAAATCGTTTTTATATTTGTGTCTTATAAAATCGATAGTGATATTTAAGGTAAGTTTTAATATTTTATTAATTTTAAATAAAATTGATTAATTATGTCATTTCGTGTATAAAGGTGCGATAATTTGATATTATAGTGTCCACGAAGTATTATTTATAGACCATTTTATCACTTCAATGTTTTAATATATATTTATTCAATTTGTAATAAATAGGATGGTGCCGGTTCGTTTCTCAATCAAAATGCAAATTTTTAATACATATTTTTGTCATCTATTTTTTCAATTAATCTTTAAATCCTGCAATTTTAACCGATATTAAAGAAACGAGATTGCACTAACACATCCTCAAGGATGTGTCCTCAAGAATATCGAACAGTTTTATAGTAAATATAGCTTATAATAAAAAACCCCAATTGAGTTATTTTTCAATTTTGTAGTGGGTTTTTTTGTTATTTTTTCAAAGCATTATATTTTTCTATTTGATAACTAGGGTGAATGTTCTACCAGTATGTTAATTAATAATGTACACGCTACACGTCTTTCCCTTGGGAAAATTCATAATTCCCTTTAAAACACAGGCCAGCATTTCTAACAAAACTGTACCTTCTATAAGTAACATTGTTTTTTTTTTTGTTCCAATTAAAACAATATTATCATATATTTACTATTGTTCGCCAAGCGGTTTAATTTCCACCATAATCAATATTGAAAAATTAAAAAAAAAAACATAATATATGAAGTTGCAAGCTTTAATTTTTTATTTGTGATCTTATTTTCAATTTTTTTATTGCGATAACATTGTAATGCTCGCCAAAAAAAGTTATATTTATGCCTATTTATGTTTAATATTTTAAATATAGAATTATAGCATACACGGAGTAGGGGATTATTAGTATTTTTTATTAAGATTATCATACTTAAAAAAAACAAAGGCAAAGGTATATGCGCATTCGAATTGCGATCGGATTAGTATTTGTTATATTAAAATTATGTATTATATTACATTTTTAATTAAATAAAAATCAAAATTAAACCTAACTATTGTAATTATAAATTAATACGACGTGGAATGTTGGCAAGAATTCTAGAATCATTCCCCATTGAATCACAATTTCGATGGACGAAAACTGTACCAAGTGCTATATTTTTTATTTTATATAATATACTACACCACCAACCTTGAGAACTAAAAGTTATGTTCCTTGTGTCTGTACACTGACTCACTCACCCTTCAAACCGGAACGCAATAATACTAAATATTGTTGCTAAACGGTAGAATATCTGATAAGTGGGTGGTACCTACAAAGACTGGCCTGCACACAGCCCTACCATCGATTTAATTAGATTTTAATTCTTTAACTTTATTTCAGCTCTCAATATGTGCGGTGGAGCTTCAAAAATAGCTGCGTTCCTACTCATTACGATTAATTTCACGTCTATGGTTTGTAAACATTATTATTAGGTATTATATTTATAAATATATTAGTTTTTTATTGTCGGTCTCTCTATGGTTGGTTGTCTCGTTGTCTCGTCGTCGTTCAATTCCCAGGTCGGCCCAATAAAAAGTTATTGGGTTTTTCTGTCAGAAGATTCTCAGTAGCAGCCCGGAGTCTGGAAGTTGGAAATGTGTACACTCCCGTGCCTCGGCAAGCACGTTAAGCTGTTGGTCCTGCGCCTGAACTCTTTCCGGTCGTGTCGGATTGCCGTCCCATCGGATTATGAGAGGGAATAGAGAGTGCATCTGTGTTTGCGCACACACTTGTGCACTATCTCCTGCGTAGTTGGCTAATCTCTCTTGAGATTGGCGTGGCCGAAATCGGTCTGAAGGACATTATTTTTATTAGTTTTTTATTATATTTGCTTTTTTATTTAATTATATTATTTATTCTCCTATTCCCACAGACTATCCATGTCTTCGTTGAATTTTATCTATAAACTATTTTACGTTATTTTGATGCGCTTCCATTTTTTATTGCTAGTCAGTGTTACGCTTTTATATATGTCTAATTTAAGTATTTAGGGATTTACTTTGTAACACGTTCTTTAATATCCGTATACCGGAATAAAACGCACGGGGCTGTATGAATAATAAGTACAGGTATTTGTTTAGGAATGATGATATTTTATAAAAACTCACTACACATTTCACTTAAAATTTTGTAAACAAACTCGCTTTGCTATTTTGATTCGTATTATCTTTCTATATTATTATTATTATAGTCAATGTCGCATATCACTTTTATATTTCACGATCTTTTAGAAGAAGAAAAATAAACAAAGATTCAGAAAAATTCAGAAAACAACACGTTTCCACTTAACTGCTTATATCCACTTTAATTTTACTTCCAAATATCCAATAGGAACTTCGACATTAAAATCGCAATTTTTAACGAAGTTATTTTGTTAATTGTACATTCGTTAATTATTCGTAGTTTTTACATTTGTTTATTTTCTGTCAAGCTTAAAAAACGCACATTTTTGGGATAAAGTTCTATTTTCATATATGGAGCAATGTAATATTAGGACCGATTTTGCATGGTAATCTATGGGCTATGTTGATTTCTAATAACATAAGGCGGTACAAAATAAAAAATAAATCGTTTAACTCCAGACGAAGTCCTTCAGACGATAAATTCAAGGCGAAAATAAATAGCCTTAAGTGTAATTCTCCCTTTATTTAAAACTACTTAAAACCACGTTACTTTTATTCAATAACTATTTTCCGCTGCTTTGTTGTCCTTTTCTGTACATAACAACATGTACGCAAAATTTCATGATCATCGGTTCAATAGTTAAAACGTGAAAACGTAAGAAAAACACGTAATATAAACTCACATTAACATTTATAATTTTAGTATAGAAGTAATTATTGTTCATTTTTTAATGTTATAAGCAGAGGAATTAACAAAAAGGTATTAAGTTAAACAGGCCACGGACGCTTCGTCTGTGGAGTTTAAAAAATGATTCCCAACAAACTTTAGGTTTTTTTAATTAGACTTATATTTTTGACGCGGTCGCGTTCAAAAATGCTAAATTAAAATAACAACCATAGATTAGGTAATAACCATAAAGTCGAATAATGTTATAATCTAGTGTTTAGCTGCAAGGACTTATGTGGCGTTGTTTCTCTCAAGGTTAAATAATAAATAAATTCTCACGTATTAAGAATTAATTGTTTTACTGAATGTGATAAAAGTAAATATATGTTATCGTTCGAATCGGACGAATATATGGGCCACCTGATGGTAAGTGGTCACCAACGCCTTTAGACATTGGCATTGTAAGAAATGTCAACCATCGCTTACATATCCAATGCGCCACCAACCTTGAGAACTAAGATGTTATGTCCCTTGTGCCTGTAATTACACTAGCTCAGTCACCCTACAAACCGGAACACAAGAATATCAAGTACTGCTGTTTTGCTGTAGAATATCTGATGAGTGGGTGGTACCTACCCAGACAAGCTTGCACAAAGCCCTACCACCAGTGTGTTTTGACGCGTGTATCCTTGAAATGTTATAATTATTACGGTCAATGTCGCATATCACTTTCTGACATTTCACGACCGTTTTCTGCGGTGAGTTTCGAGTTTGCCCTTACAGAATAGCACGATTGTAGGCTAGCCTACGGAAGCCGTTCTCTAGAGAAACGCGGGAAAAAATTACATCTAACGTAAGAATTAATAAAAATAAGCAGCGTTTGCCCATTGGTGAAAAAAAACGTCAATCTTAACAGTAAATCACTGATTAAAACCCAGACGAACGCAACACACTTGTGTTTGTTTCGTTCATCTTTGTGTTTGTAGTGTTTAATTTGTTTTTAAAAACATTATATAAATTAACTTCATTTTAAACGGTTAATTTAATTACGTGGAATTTTTAAGTAATCAAACAATAACTTAATAAATAGCTTAGATAAAAGAACAAGACGAGAAATAACTAAAAAGAATATTAAATAAAAGTTGAAGATGTATTATTGAAGACAATTATAGCTTATATTGTATGTAACTCCATAGGCACGGAAACTGGAAAAAAAAATAGACGGAAAGGCACTCAAGACAAACTTTCGTGGTCTTAGTAGTTACTATTTAGTTGTTTATATTGTTAAATAAATAAAACAAAATAAATACGAAATATCGAAAGAAAAAAATCCAAATAAAAAACGTGCTCAAATTTTATTTGTATAATTTTAAATAAACATACTCAAGTAAATACTATAGAAAATTTAAAATTAATGGAGGTTAAAATCTCATAATCTGAGTCAGGATGTCAATTCTACTAACAAATTGTCACTTAATCGCAATCGAATAGAAACGTAATCTTTGCCGTTTTTCCGTTTTCCTATTATTTAATTGAATTCTCGACTATTGCCATAAAAGTTAACAATTACGTTTGATTTTGACATAACGGTATATGTTAACATATTATCGGTTCGGGTCCGACTCGAATAAATACAGATGATTCAAAGTTGGATCGGAATTGAATCGGGAACGTAACGTAATCGTTATAAATTTGTAGAATTCGGCCCCTGATATTTTAAAAGAATGGAAATAATTTATTTGACAGTCGTATTTTTTTTCATAAATGTGCACTGATTTTGATTAATTCAGCCATTAATTCAGCTTCATTTTCAGGTGCTATGCATGGCTGTGTTTGCGATCAGTCTATGGATTATTGCCTCGCCTGAAACTATTGTTCACACCATACAACTCTTTGGAAATTCTACGCTCAATGTAAGTTGTATTAAAATAATATATTCCTATATTGCAACTGTAAGCTTAGTGTGTAAAACCAAATGTTTATTTTAAAAACTCATGTCTGAAGAATACTATTTATTATTGTTCAAAAGCTAAGATATACTCGATCGAGCAACGTAAAAAAAAATCGGCTTATCGGCTTAAGAGCTAAGATACAGACGAACACACTTACATCAAACTTATAAGACATTTATTTTTATTTAGGGTGTTAAAATGCATTCTCTCCTGGATTATCATTAGTTGCGAAATTGCTTCATGGTACCTACAAATATCAAATTATTCAGGACTAGTTCAATAAACAGCGGCGTCTGTCACAGGATGGTACCACCGTGACCTACTACCACAGTCCCATAATGAAACATCAATGACACATTAAATTAATGGTTTTCAATCTTTTTTTAACTCGAGAAACACTAAAATTTGATTTTTGCGTAAAAACATGATTGAATTCTGAAAGGTAATAACGATAAGTTGTATTAAAAAAACCTTTTAATAATTCAATTTATTATTAAAATATTATTATTATATACGATACTAGTGATAGGAGGAGAGGGGCTGGTAATAGGTAAAAGAAAGCCTGTGTGTTGTGTTCGGTTTGAAGGGTGAGTGAGCCAGTGTAATTACCCAAGGGACATAACATCTTAGTTCACGATGTTGGTGGCGTATTGGCGATGTAAATGATGGTTAACATTTCTTACAGTGCCAATGTCTACGGGCATTGGTGACCACTTATCATCAGGCCCATATGCGTCCTACCTATAATATAAAAAAATCGGGTCAGTGGTTTTAGTGGTTTTACTTTCGCATTTATAATATGAGTATAGATAATAATAATAATAATCAAACACTGGGACATTATTCACACACGGCCATCTGATCCCAAACTAAGCAGAGCTCGTACTATGGAAACCAGACAACTGATATACTACATATACCACTCTTTCTTTTGTAAATACATACTTATGTATAGATAAATAGAGAATTCCCCCCAAACTCAAGACAAAGACATGTTTATGCACACAAATGTCTGTCCTGGGTGGGAATCGAACCCAAAAACTTCGGGGTAAAAGGCAAGTATTTATCAACCACGCCAACCGTCGTCGTTCGTTATGTTATATTTAATTTAGATAGATAAAAACTTGATTGCGCTTAAATACAAAATTAAGTTATACGGACAAATTGAAAAAGAAATTGCATGCAACGATGACCTGTCCTTATCAATAATAACGATCTTACAACCACGAGGATAGTGAGGTTAGACATATAAAGAAGGGTAGTATATCTAGACGGGCCGGTTGGAGTGACATTTGTGTGCATGAACATGTCTGTTTGTCCCGAGTCTGGGTGTGATTATCTATATAAGTATGTATTTACAAAAGAAAAATAGTATATGTAGTATATCAGTTGTCTGGTTTCCACAGTACGAGCTCTGCTTAGTTTGGGATCAGATGGCCGTGTGTGAAAAATGTCCCAAGATATTATTATTATTATTTCTAATAACATAGATATCAGAACTGACATACAATACATAACGGGTATCATCACTCGCACAAAACTGTGCAAAATTTGTGATTAAAATTCTGCTAAAAATGAAGCTCATATTATGCATACTTGGTAGTTTGGCGTTATGCAAGTAAGTATACAAAATAACAATACTTGCTTATCGCCGCAATAAGCCGAGATGGCCTAGTTAGACAGGATTGTCTTAACCGATGAAGCACTTAATTTTCATGTGCTTAATTTAAGTTTATAATTCATCTCATGCTTGACGGTGAAGGAAAACATCGTGAGGAAATCTGCATGTGTCTAATTCAAACTTCACTGAAGTTCGGCCACATGTGTATCCACCAACCGCGTTGAAGTTGCAAAACCTCCTCAAAGAAGGAGAGGAGGCCTTTGCCTAGCAGTCAGACATACACAGGCTGCTACTTGCTTGTACCGAATCTGCGATCTTCAGACTATTTTCTGTCCATCGAGTCATAACGTCAAATACAGAATACAGAATGTAAGCTCTATCATATCACAAATTCCCTTTTGACGTGTCGTATGTATATCGATGCGTTGACCTCTTTACCTATAAATAATATAATCGGCAGCTATTACACGATCTATTATGATAAACATAGATAGATATCATATACTAGTGGGGTAATTATGTTATAATGGGTAATCTTTTTTCATATTATATGAAGCTTTTAATTTATGTAGCTTTAGAAGGTAGATTTGTAAGCGGCCTGATGGCAAGATGTGGTTATCAAAATTTCATCATCATCGGTTAAGATTCACGCGTTCTTACCACTGTGCCATTTCGGCTTTTTAAGTTGCTAACATTATGTTTCATTTGTCAAGGTGCTTGTGATGGATGCCGCGTCGGTTCAAGTTGGATTATCTGCAGCTTTGATCAGTGGTCTCATATTCTTCGTATCAGCTATGGGTCTTTATGGGGCTGTTACCGGATCTCAATTCTTACTTTTCATGGTAAGGGATGTTTTTGTTATTATTCTGTGTTCGACTTTTGCTACAAAAACGCTTTTATTGTAATACATATAACTCTATTGGTTTACGCGGCGCACGCCAGTAAAGCTCCCAGTCGGCATGATTTTACCTTCCTCATGAATAAGTACATCCATTTGTGAAAACCGTATGAGATTCCGGTTAGTAATTTTTGAGTTTATCGCGTTCAGACTTATAGACAGACAGACGCGGTAAAAGGACTTCGTTTTATAATCATAAATTTAAGATTTATAAATTAATTAGCTGAGTTAGTGTGTTATTTAGTTTGTAATAATAATATTTTTCCATTTCAGTACGGGACTCTGGTTATACTTCTAATGCTTCTAGAATGCGCCCTTATGTACTATTTCTCTTCGAATATAACTGAGGTATATACTTTTTTAATATTTTGCCTGTCTCCTTGGTTAGATATAAGGCCGCAGACCCGGAGGACCTGGGTTCAAATCCCTGGTCGGGCCAGTAAAAGTTATTGAGTTTTTCTGTCGAAAATTCTCAATATGCTGGAGTCTGGAAGTTGGAAGTGTGTACACTTCCGTGCCTCGGAAAGCACGTAAAGCCGTTGGCCTGCGTCTGAACTCTTTCTGGTCGTGTCGAATTGTCGTCCTACCCGGATTATGAGAGTTATGGAACAGAGAGTGCGCCTGTGTTTACGCACACATTTGTGCACTACAATATCTCCTGCGTATTTGCATAATCTCTCTTAAAATAAGCTGCCGTAGGCGAAATCGGTCCGGAGGACATTATACTTTTGTATGTACAATTATTACTGAGGGCGGAAGGGAAGTTAGTTTCCTTTGAATAAATCACTATTTTCCCTGTGGTATTGTGCATGACTGACTGGGTCGTTACCACATCAATTATTAAAAAAAAAATGTTTTCTTACACACTACACAAATAATGATAATATTAATTATACGTACAATGTTTAAATTCTACAGCCAAACAATAATAATTAGTATTCTTGTTAAACGTATAATAAATACTATTATATATTTTATTAAATATTATTTAAGCGTTCAGGCATTAGATCTACCTTTTGTACAAATTACAATAATTTCATATTATGTTAGGATAAAGTGTTAATAACGTGTTATAATACTTGGTATTAAATCATTGGTATATTTAAGCACTGACATCTGTGACCTAAGTCTGTGTACATTTCTTAAATATTTTAACGTTTTTTCTTAAATTATATTTACAGAAAGGTCTACAGGAACATGACAGTGTTATAAACCACGCTTTGCGCGTCCAATTTCAATGCTGCGATCAAAATTACACGTAAGTTTAGGTATAACTAATATTATGAACGATGCTGATTGTACTATACAGATATCTAAGGTTACAACTCCTTTTACCGCCTTTTAAACGATGTTGCCATATTAAAAATATTAAAAAGATAGTTACCACTCAGAAAAATATAACGATATACATTTTTATAAATTAAATAAGAGAAAACAAAATAAAATAAGTTAAGTATATTTCATGTTCATTTGAAACATTTATAAATATTTTTAATCACTAATGTAGGTAGTTTAGATACAGTTGTGGCTGTTAGATATCTGTCCTTTTCTGTTCCCAAGGTTACATGAATGTAAAATCGCATGATGATCGGTTCAGTAGTTAAGATTCAAAAGCGTAAAAACAGGTCCAATTTTAATGTGAGCAAAGATTCTCATTCGCCTCCAGAACAACCAGAGCAGTTATATTACCCTGGTCATGCTGTGACGTCATTTACTCAAGCAACTGTACCACAGATTACATCTACAAAAAAGTAAGTAATATGAAATTGATTTAGTAATATTATTGGCTTTTTTAATAAAAATAATGGCAAACGTCGTATAAGAAAGGGAAGCAAGAATAAATTTATTTCCAAGTTTAAGTTATAGTTTTTCCTTTTAAGCTTCTTATTCAGAAGCCCTACCTACCACTAAGAAATTAAAAATTTTACTTAAAAAAAATAACGTTAATATATAATAAGAACTGTTTTCAGGATTGCAAAACAGAGTTTTCCTCGTGGTTAGATAAATATCAAACGCTGATATATGTTAGCCTGGCTGTTGTGCACGTGTTGTTGTCGTTCTGCTCACTCTTGCGCCGGTCGAACAGTGCGTCCCACTCAAATACATAGCGATCGCAGCGCCGATCTGGCGGTGAGTTTTATTAGATTGTTTTAAGTATATATTTTATATTAAATATAATAAAACGAATCTATATCTATAATTACAGGCACAAGAGACAGAAAGAGATAAAATCTTAGTTCCCAAGGTTAGTGGCGCATTGGCGATGTAAGCGATGGTTGACATTTCTTACAATGCCAATAGACATTGGCGTTGGTGACCACTTACCATCAGGTGGCCCATATGCTCGTCCGCCTTCCTATTCTATATAAAAAAAATTATAAATGTGAAAGTAACTCTGTTTGTCTGTTACGCTTTCACGGCTACGCCACTGAAGCGATTTTGATAAAATTTGCTTTAAAGCAAGGACGAAGCTCAAGGACGGACGAAGCCTACTTTTTTACCTAATAACCCTCTCTCTAACACCGTACCGTGACAGCCCGTGAATGTCCCACTGCTGGGCTAAAGGCCTCCTCTCCCTTTTTGAGGAGAAGGTTTGGAGCTTACAATGCCAATGTCTAAGGGCGTTGGTGACCACCTAACATCAGGTGGCCCATATGCTCATCCGCCTTTCAATTCTATAAAAAAAAATGTTTTTAACGATTGAACTCTCACACACACACAGTCGTATACCTTCATTATATCATACGATATGTATAGTCTACTAACTTTTGGATATGATTTGCGTAAATTCCGTTCTCAGTGAGCGTCTACTTCAGGGAAGGAGTGACTGTGACAAATTTCAAGTCAACCGGGCGGATAGGTTAGGAGACCTCGTGATGAGTAGTATTTCGCTTATATATATATAGATTCGAACCTCTAGAAGTAAATTGCCGCGATATAATTATTGGAGATCTTGTATAATCTATAATATATATTGGGGATTCGCGAAAAAAATGTTTCTTAAATATCGACAAAGTTGTTATCGAATCTAAATTAAAATGGATACAAGTAAATTAGAATAGTGTTACATTATAAATAAATATATATTAATCAAGAACTGTCTGTAGTTCATAATACAGCAGAGCTATTAGCAAATGGCGTGGAATATGTAAATTTAAGGTTTGTTTATCTTTACGCTTTCAATTGGAATTGATACAACCTATATGCAGCCACGGATTTTTGTCTAGGCCTACAAGGCAGGCAGCCTAGGGGCCCAGCTAGACGAGGAGTCCTACCTAGACAAAAATAATATAAATTTACTCTATATTCAGAAGGCTCGAATTTCAAAGTGACTCTCTAAGCCCAGGTCTGCTTATATATCAATATGATATATAAGCTATCTGGTTGCGATTGTATATAAAAAAAAATATCTTTTTAGCATCAACTCCTAGGCAGCTGCCATGGAGAAATCGTGTTTCACCCAACATTGAACCCCCGACAGAAGACGTCCTCATGCTAGTCCTCGGGAGAGGCAGGTTTGGGTGGATTGATAAATCATAGCAAATCATTCTTTCATACTGCATTGACAACTGTTTTACTTTCTTCAGAATCGAAAGTCTAACAGTTACACGATATTGCGTCTTTTTTTGTTAATGACATAAGCTGTCAATTGTTTATTTTTAAACTTTATTTGAAATCTTATGTCAAAAGTCGAGAATAGAGTCTTAAATCATTTTGTATGTTTATTATTTTTTTAATAGTATAGTGGCAAAAACAAAAATAATTAATATATACCTTTATAAGAAATAAATTGATTTATATTAAATAGCATTAAAATTATACTAGTTATGTAAATTTAAATTATTATTATTAAAACCTAGCAAGTAAAATTTAGCCAAATTTTTAACGAAAAGTTTTCTGTATAGCACCGTCATTATATAGATTCATTCATAAATAGTAAAAATATAAACAATACTGACTTAATTATTTCCGTTTGAATAAGGCAAAACTAGTGTAAATGTGAGGCAAGAGGAGACGTATCAAATGTGGGTTTTTACTGGGAAAATGTTTGTAATATGGTTTCTAGGAATTGCTAAAATGGCGATATTTTCTGTATATTGATTTAATATTCTTAAGTTCTGTTCACTCAACTATACACTACACGTATTAATTATCACCGAATTAACTGACAATTGACATAGACCTTTTTTTCTCTTTTCTGGCGTGTATCTACGCTATTTGAGCGCAAAATATTCTGCCAATGCTACATATGATATGAGATTATTCGGTTTCAAATTTTGAATCGTTTAATGATGATGATTGAAAACTGACATAGACCTTGCTCACACACAGCCTTGACGTGGACTGTCAGTATGTGATCCATAGACAATTTTTTGTACTTTTTATAGTTTTGAATATAAAAAGGGAATTAATTGCAATTAGTATTTAGTTTTAAAGTTAAGGCACATTACTGACGTTAAACCAAATGTCAAGCTACTAATGAGATTTTTCTATAATTCATATATCGTACTAAGAATTTGTTGAAAAAAAAAACTTTTTTTTTTTATCTAATCAGGGAGCAAAGATCAACGTAGCAGTTACTATGTGTTTTAATAAAACAAAATATAGTCTATTTCAATCACATGAGGATCAAAGACAAATAATCAACCTCGAATTGGCGCGATGTCATTGGTCGAGATCTTGAATAATCTATGATATTTACTATGGATTTGTGAAAACGTTGTTATCAAAGCTTTGGAAGTAAAATTTAAGTAGTATAAGTAGTTAGTGGAATAGTTTTGAATTATAACTAAAGATATATTAGTCGACAACTGTTTGTAGCGCATAATACAGCAGAGCTCGCAAATCGCATGGAATATGTAAATCAAAGGTTTGTTTATTTATACTTCTTCTTCGTTTGGGAAATGTATACAATAATGTAATCTGTAATTTTTAGAGCAAGTTTTTAAATAAAACAATTTATTAAAAAAATGTATTTTATTTTAAACCATTCGAACACACATACAATGCGAGCCCTTGTATGAACCGAAATTATATTCAATAAATGAAACTCATGCTTTTAATTATGAAAACGCCAGGCAGCGACAAAACGCCGACGCGTGCGGTTATCTTAAATGTTGTATCGTAATCGTATTTCTATAAAAAATAAACGATATCATAATTTTATAAATTAAAATAGATGTATTTATTAAAATTAAATATCTTTATTTTGAATAAAATTTAGTTTATTTCTGTACAACAGTTATCAGGCTCAATATTTCGGTGGTAACAATTAACGATTCAATACTACTGAACAATATTTAAAATATTAAACTTAATTTAATATAATTTCGGCTATTAATTTTAATTATATATTGTAATTAAGTACATAAAACCACACTCACTTAATTATAAAAAGCATTTAAATTTATTTGGATAAATGCGAGACAAACTCAACGAATATCATAATATAAGCAGTAAAGGAATTTTTTGTGTAATTATTTCTCTTGGAAAAGGCAAAGGTGTTGCTTCAAACGGCCACATTTACAATTATAATAATTTAACAAGATTAATAGCGTAGCTTTGTATTTTTCTAAGGTCTCAACCTTTTTTACTTCGAAAACTTATATTTTGTGTTTACTTAAAATATATGTCTGTGATTAATTTTATGTCTACTCTAAAAAAAATATAAGTAATAAAATAATAAAAATATAAACAATACAGACAGCGAATACTTTTTGGTTTAATTCTTCCCATTTGAATAAGGCTAAGGTAACGCACCGTACAACCTCGATTGTCAATAATCTACTCTAACATATTTTTGTTTCGCTCGTTCACACCATTTATTAAGTGTTAGAAAGTAAAAGAAACATTACATAATACAGTTATACGATTAAGAAATGCTAAAACTACTTACAAAAAATGTATACAACTTAACTAATAAAAAAAGTAGCTAATATGCCTTGTTTAAAAAATCTAAATGTCATGCAAATACAGATAAAATTATTTGAATAATATCATAAATTAAAAAAAGATTTTGTTTAAAAAATAATCACACAGATAACTAAAAAAATGTTTATTAAGTAAGTCTTAATTTTATCTGTAAATTTATTTTTTCAAGGCATTAAGCACTTTCGAAACGCTTATATTTAGAACATAAGTAAACGTGCGATAAGGGATGTCACGATCAGGGTTACGAAAGACATGAAATTTTTCGTCGCAAGCCCTGGCATGGGGGCAGCTGACCCTGTACAAGATTCCAGGTGCTGGAACAGTTCATTATAATTCCTTATTGGTTCACTTGTTGCTTCACTAGATGGCTCTGATAGGCCTATGGCTGTATCTTTGAATAGCAGGTCGTTGATCCCGTCGAATGGAGAGTACATTTCCAGGTTGATTAATTGAGCGCCATTAGCAGCACTGTACCCGAAGTATTTGTCTAGAGTGTCTAGCATCGCATTGAGACTGTTTAATAGAGGGTCGTTTCTGTAATAATAAGGGTTACAATTACAATATTTTAAAAAAAGTTTAGAATTAACATATAATAATAATTACGTATAGCCTATTCCAACCACAAAAGGATTATGGACAAATAAGCAATTTTGATATTGAATTGACGCGATATCATTGGTCGAGATATAATCTGTAGTATTCACAATGGATTTGCGAGAAAATGGCTTTTTTATGTCCGCGGAGTTGTGATCGGAACTTTGGATGTTAAATTAAAGTGGTTATAACTAGTTTAGTGGAATAGTGTTGTATTATAAATAAAAGTAAAGTAAGTAAGTAACAGCCTGTAAATGTCCCACTGCTGGGCTAAGGCCTCCTCTCCCTTTTTGAGGAGAAGGTTTGAAGCTTATTCCACCACGCTGCTCCAATGCGGGTTGGTGGAATACACATGTGGCATAGTTTCAATGAAATTAGACACATGCAAGTTTACTCACGATGTTTTCCTTCACCGAAAAGCACGAGATTAATTATAAACAGAAATTAAGCACGTGAAAATTCAGAGGTGCTTGCCCGGGTTTGAACCCACGTTCATTATAAATAAAGGTAAATTAATCAAGAACGGTTTGTAGTGCGTAGTACAGCAGAGCTTTGCTTATCTTTACTCCTTCTTCGATTGTAATAGAATATAATTGGACTCTTGATAGCTAACCATTTGCTCCCTTACAATTGTATAATATTCTACTAACCGTCTAGCGAGCACCTCGGAGTCAACTACGAAGGCAAGGAGGCAGTTCTGGTCAGCAGACACTCCAGTGGTAGCCGCAAGCGTGTTGTTCCGACAGAGCATTCTGACATCCGTTGGTTGCAATCCAGCTGTACGCAGATGAGCTAAACAACAGAATCAAAATCTTATTCGAGTAGGGTTATAAAAGCAAACATGTAAAGCTATCACCGGTTTCGAATGTAGATTCTACCGGAAGAACCGGTAAGAAACTCGGTAATTACTCTTTTTCACTAATTCATTTTGGGTATGTTAATTAAATACAATTAAGTGTATTATTTCCTTATTGTTTTTTCTTATTTCTTCTTTTGTTTACGAACAAAATAACATCAATATCACTACATAATATAAAAAAAAGTCCGGCTCCACGTCTGTCTGTTTAAACGTGATAAACTCAAAAACCGAATGGATTTTTATTCGGTTTTTACCAATGGACGAAGTGATTCACGAGAAAGATGAT
The DNA here is from genome assembly GCF_905147045.1 of Nymphalis io. Lineage (NCBI taxonomy): Eukaryota > Metazoa > Arthropoda > Insecta > Lepidoptera > Nymphalidae > Nymphalis > Nymphalis io. The sequence continues at coordinate 6,583,044 of NC_065916.1, read as the reverse complement.
ATTCATTATGGTGGTAAAATTGATAGTAATAACAATATCCTGGGCCATTTTTCACACACGGATATCTGATTCCAAATTAAGCTCGTACAGAGCTTGTACTATGGAAACCAGACAACTGATATATTACATATTCTTTTGTAAATACATACTTATATAGATAATTACACCCAGACTTAGGACAAACAGACATGTTCACGCACACATATATCTGTCCTGGGTGGGAATCGAACCCACAACCTTCGGCGTGAAAGGCAAGCATCCACCAACCACGCCAACCGTCTAGTCTTGATTTATAACGATAAAATCATGCTAACTGATAGCTTTATGATTGCCGCGTAAAACCAATAGAGTTATATTACGTTATAAACTTTTTATTTTGGACCTTCTACTCGTGTAAATCCGAAAGGGGTAGGTATTAAATAAAGAGAACTTACAATCGATATTCTGCAGCTCCACAAAAGCGATGTCTGACTTCGGATCAGCGAGGCACAATATCGTGCCATTGGTGCCGTAATACATATTTGTTTCGTCAAAAGCACAAGTGTCTGTAAAAATTACAATAAATATGGTAAAATTATATGTATCAATTGTGGTAGGGCTTTGTGCTCGTCTGGATAGGTACCACCCACTCATCAGGTATTCTACTGCTAAACAGCAGTACCTGGTATTGTTGTGTTCTGGTTTGAAAGGGTGACTGAGCCAGTATAATTACACGCACAAGGGATATATCTTAATTACCAAGGTTGGTGTCATAATGAAGATATAATGAATGGTTAATATAATACCAATGTCTATGGGTGCTGGTGACTTATCAGCGGTTGGCCCATTTGCCAGTCTGCCTATGTGTTTTAAATTTTAAAAAAATCAGGGGACGAATTACGTGTCTAACTCTAACTTTGTGATATAATAATAATAATAATAATATTTATTATTATATATTAATTATACTGTCTATATGACACAATAGTCACGTTGTTAAGAAATATTGTTTTAAATAACCACTGAACGATTTAGGCTCATGAAAGTAGATCAGAATTGAGCAAGTACACTATTCACCATTTAGTACTAATAATATCCTGAATAATAATATCCTGGGATATTATTCACACACGGCCATCTGATCCCAAACTAAGCAGAGCTCGTGCTATGGAAACCAGACAACTAATATACTACATATACTATTTTTTCTTTTGTAAATACATACTTATATATAGACAAATAAATAGAACCAGACTCGGAACAAACATACATGTTCATGCACACAAATTTCTGTCCTGGGTGGGAATCGAAACCACAAACTTTGGCGTGAAAGGCAAGTATCTACCAACCACGCCAACCGGCTCGTCTAGATGTACTTAAAAATTGACTTACAATCGCTACCGGCAACTGTTATTGAAGACCTGCAAAGGCTGCATAAATTGGTCGCATTGTAGGTCTGAAAAAAAAAGTTAATAAATATATTTATGTATATAGTGGCGTATTTATCGAATGACCGTGGAAGCTAGGGGGTTGCTTAACTTCCAAGGTCATACAGAGGATGACCGGTCTGGTGATGGATGATGACCTCCTCAGGCAAGCAATCTTTCCCTCATTAGGTAATACCATTGGAAAACCATTTATCCTACTACCAATCAGGAATACGTTTCGTATTGCTTCCGGTTTGAAGAGCAAGTGAACCAGTGAAAATACACACGAGATATGACATCTTGAATCTCATGGATGGCATCGCTTAAGGGTTATACGAACAGGTTAATAACTCTTACATTGCCATTATCTATAGAGGAAGTTGACTTACCATAAATTGGCTTATGCACCATAAGCTTGTGTACTATCTAGGCTTTTGTTTTTTGTATAAAGTATATTTTGTACTCACGCTCTCAGTAAGTGCGTGGGAGTTGTCGATGGCTCCAGGTGCGCACGCGCTGTCGAAGAATTCCCCAACGGCACGTCCGTAGTCACACTCGGAGCTGCTGATGATGGACCGCTCGTGGGCGGCTCGCACGAACGCGACGTATGCTGCACAAACATTCGTATATCTATATAGTACAATGTGGCTTAAAAATATTAATGTATTCTTCGACTCGTATTAAGCATTTATAGAAGAAATGCTTTATATAAGATTGAACATTACGGTTTTAAAGGGAAATTGATCTTGGTATTTCATACTTTAATAAAATAATCCAACAAGTTTTCGTTAATATAATGAAGTTTCTTGGATCTGTGCTATAAATATTCGTTCTATAGGGATTTAATTTTCAATTTTTGACATTTTCTAAAAGTAAATTATATATAATTTGGTTTTGAACGCTAATAAGACAAATTGTTATGTACTTATTGTAAAACAACAGTGCTCTCAGTTTTGACAAAATAAATGTCGGTATAATTCATTTTTAGGTAGACTCATCTTCGCAACTAGTCAGATAGCTAACCGACATTGATACTGCTCGATTAGTATAATTTGGATATTTCATGCTCTATGGTATATTACTGTGGGGTAAGGGTGACTCAGAATCTATATTTAATTACGAAAAACGAACTGTTGGGCTATTTTTCTAATATAAACTCAGACCTCGATAATTCAGAATGTTTTTTTTATTTTTTATTTTATTTAGGTTTATCAACAGTTGTTACAATATAAAACTTACAATAGATACAATTAAAATAAACAAAATATCAAACGCAATTGTACAACTAGTTATAGATAAACACTGCATGCTTATTTAAAAACTTATAGACTATGTGCTTAAAATACTTAAAATCAGTTAGACTATGTAAAATTTAAATATAATATAAAACCATAAAGAGAAAAAAATATAGGGAAAAAGAACAATCACCTTAAATAACGGAGAACTTACTTAATTAAAAAAAAAAAACGAAAAAACTACATATACTATACAAACGAAAAAACTACACGATACAAAAAAATGAACTACTATTAATATTTGCTTAGGGTAGTTTAAGTATTTTTTTTATTTTTTTGCGAAATTGAATTAATGAGTCATTGTATACATCAAGTGCATTACTGAATTTATTATACAGGCCGGACAAACGTGGAACCGGCAAATATCAGATCCAAGAAATCTCTGCGTTTGTCCAAATCCAACATGTTAAATCTACGCAATTTGTCTTCGTAACTTAAATTCCTGCTACTATCTCTTAGAGCAAAAACGAGATGCCACAAGAATCTTTTCTGTATTCGTTCTAACCGTAAGATATGACATGCATAGTGAGGTCGCCAGATGATGGAACAATATTCTAAGATACTCCGAACTAAACTATTGTATAGAGTAATTTTAGTACTGGCCTTTCGGAACTCTTTCGTGTTACGCAGCACAAATCCTACCATTCTCGATGCCTTTGCTACAGTATTATCTATATGTGGTAGAAAGGTTAGTTTATTGTCAAATAGGACTCCAAGATCACGTACGGAAGAATGTTTTTACACAAGTATGAGAAAAAATAAATAAAAGCTCTTTACAATGATTCAGACGAGATATTTAGAAAAACATCCTGTACTTACAGATTCCTCCGAACTCAGGGAAGCAAGCCTTCTTTCCACGTAAGTTTTCGAACCGTGTGATGGATTGCGTGCTGCTCTCGCGGAGCAAGGCGGCGATGCGAGTGAACGCCAACGGGTTGCTGCGGGAGTTCTGGACCAGCTTTACTGATGACAGCCTGTAGTGTCTGTGGACAGGGATTTGGATTGATGAGACTGATGGGCTAACTTTGTTTATATTTGAAAAAAAAAACAGTGAATGTCTCACTGCTGGGCTAAGTCTTCTTTGCCTTAGAAGATCGTTAAATATACGTGTGGTAGTAATGGTAATTTCGGTAAAATTGGACACAAGTACGAGATGAATTATAAACAAATTGAATAGATGATGAAAATTTAGTGCTTTCGCGGATTTTAATCTGCTGGGTCAATTTGGCTCGTATTTCTATATTACTGATCTTTATGTATAAGATGATGATGAAGAACCTTTAACATAGAATTCTTAACTTACTGTCTAGCCAAATATCCATAATTAGAGGGAGTAACGGTGAAGTCAGCTGTATTATCTCTGATATCGGCTAAACATTCGAAGATGTTGTTTCTCTGTTGACAGGATATTGCCGGTTCGATGCCCAGAGTGTACGCAGCGCTACGGATCCAAGTGCACTTGTTGTGCTCCTGAGCGGAGATTGTACACCAGCGACGAGCTGGGATGCACGAGGAAGCCGCGGTGATGGTTGTGAAGTTGCGAACTGAAAATTAAAATATATTACTAATATTTTTAGTTTTAAATCTGTCTGGAATATAAAAATGTGTACACTCCTGTGCCTCGGAAAACATGTGAAGCCTTTAGTCCTGCTGCTATTTTCGGTTGTATCGGATTGCCGTCCCATGAGACTCATAGGGCACATGTTCTACGCCGTGGTCTAAATTTAAATAGGCCGCCGTGGCCGAAATCGCTCAAGAGGACACCATCATCATAATCATACTCAAATCTAAATATCTACCGTAACCCTCTTAGTGACTTCAAGCTCACTGACCGTTTGAGGTGTAGTTCTGAGGCGTGGGTAGTCCATCTTCAAATGTAACACGCGCATTTGCACCACCAATGACTGCACTGAACAGAACCGACTGCCAGGTGTTGCCTCCAGGGCTAGCTCCGTTCGGCCACCAGTCCCGCATATTGGCCTGGACTGCTGCTGCATTTGAACTGAAAGATGAATAAATGCTTGAGTATTTTTCATTTACTTTATTTATTTAGTGGTAGAGCGTTGTGCAAGCTCGTCTGAGTAGGTACTACCCAATAGTAGTACTTGGTATTGTTGTGTTCCGGTTTGAAGGGTGAGTGAGCCAGAGTAATTACAGGCACAAGGGACATAACATCTTAGTTCCCAAGGTTGGTGGCGCATTGGTGATGTAAGCGATGGTTAACATTTCTTACAATGTCAATGTCTATGGGCGTTGGTGACCACTTACCATCAGGTGGCCCATATGCTCGTCCGCCTTCATATTCTTTAAAAAAAATGTAAATAGGTAGATTTACAAACGGGTCATCTGATGGTAGTCACCATCATATACATTACACTGAGAGAAATATGAATCATCAAATCCATCCCCCTTGTCACCAAACTTGGGAACTAAGAAGTTGAGACCCTTGTGCATGTATATAACACTTACTTTGCTTCACGATAGCCTTGAGATCTTTTAGAGCTGGATTGATGTGTAAGCATCTTAGCGCTCACACGGTAGGGGCTAACTGAGACTTCGAACGAAGCGTAAGATTTCGAGCGTCAGATGAAGTCAGTGAAAGATTTGTTATTTACATCATATCTCGTGAGTACCTTCTTTTCTTATATATATATATATATATATATATATATATATAATTATGTATCTACGGAGTTATTGATCATGTATTTGGTGTATATTATCTATTTCATTGATTTACGCTATTTTTATGTCTGCATAGTTTTATTTCAAGGCAGAATAACATACGATAACTGATGACGTCATCTACGAGTTTTAATTGTTGGACTAATGTAACATTTTGCTAACTGTAGCGGTTATAGGCTTACATGTTCTGGCGTTATGGTGTTATCATGGCTTCGGATTCCCATTACACCATTACAAAGTAATGACGTAATTGCATTTTGCCGATTGGATTGGTGATTGGTTGGTGCCTATGACAGACAGGCTTTCTTTTCACGAAGTGAAAACATAACAGACAGGCTTGTCCATACTAACAGTGGAAACCGTGATCCTTAAGTATTTGCATTACTCACGTGGAAGCCACTATGGTACTCCAGGGCTGTTTGACGAAGGAACAAGGCGCTGTTGCGGAAGACAAAACCTCTGTGGTGAGCACTCTCAGAGAACCGTCCTCGCAGAGCAGAGCGAATGACGTCGCGTCTTGGGGATTGCGAATCTAATGAATTATAATGTCTATATATATATAAATGTTAACCTTTCAAAAGTGCTTAAAGTTCATTTTCCATTGATCCATCTTAATCGACTCTAAGGGAATGCGTTGCATTGCCAAAGGCACGACATTAACCATTTTGCGTCTTAGCTTATTATTCCTTAAAATCATCATCATTTGAAAAATATCTCGCTTTGAATAATTTATTGTTTTGTATTTTTTTTATTTTTGAATTTGTTTTTGTTATTTTTAACGTCTATGTGTGCTTATTTATGTGTTATCGTATATTATTATATACTTAATGTATTTTTGAGCATTGCAGCCTATTGTGAATATCTGCAAGAATTCTGTAATAACTCACTTCAATTCTCACCCGTGAAATTTTGACAATCGACTTATGGTGATATAGTATTTTGATGTGTGTATTGTAATGCTATTATTATTATAATCAATGTCGCATATCACATTCTAACATTTCACGATATGGTTTTCGAGTTTGTTCTTACAGAATATTCCTACTGCTACAGCATAAGGGGCGTTTAGTGCGCCTTCAGTACTGAGTATACAATTATTGTTATAGACCAATAAAGTTAAATAAATAAACAAAACTGAAACTGTTATTAATTTGTTCTTCCAATTGTATTTCTAATTTATATTTTTTATTACTGCTTGATATTTATCGTAGTAATAATTATCGACAATTTTTAATACTACACATTTACTAATAAAGGTAAAATTACAATACGGGGTTCAAGTAGTGGAACAGACCTCAAAGGCTGGCAAGGGATTAGCAAAAGTTGGTACTAGTCACTTAAACAGGTGACCTGCCGGCTCATTTGCTCGCAAATAAATATCAACTTACAGTAAAAAATTCTCGAACGTGTTGCCAAGCGACGTAGGCGACTGTACCGTTGTTGTTGCTTCGGAGACACTCCAGCGCTTGGACGTGCCTGTTGGTGTTCTGGATGCCGGCCACCGCGACTCCCATGTCCAAGGTATATCTGGAGCAGTTGGCGTTCTCACCGCAGAGCGAGCAGAGACTTGGATAGCGATTTTCTAAGAACATTATATTTCCAATGTTACATATGATTCAGATGGGCAAGTATACAAGACGAGAACACTCTATGTACATATGTACAATAAACATTTCAGAGAAAGATTACGTCTGGAAAAGATGCTCTCATGGTGATAAGATAGTCCTTTGTACATACCATTACTAGTTTATTTTGTGTATATAACTGTTTTCATTCTTTTGGTGTGCAATAAAGCATATTATATTCTATTGAATACTATGTTTTTCTTTAATATGACAACGTGGGAATATTTAGAATGAGAACGGAGTTTGGCTACGTTTACTCTACCGTGCCTCTGAAAGCATGTAAAACTGTTCGACTTATACTTTGGTTACGGTCTGCGTGGTTAGGCTCCCTTGAGAATGGCGTGGCCAATATCAGTCAGAAGGAGATCATATATATCGCATACTGCTCTTTAATTTTTTTTCCTTTTATTTTTTTATATTTGTGCTAGGGCTTTGTGCAAGCTCGTTTGGGTAGGTACCACCCACTCATCAGATATCCTACCGCAAACAGCAGTACTATATTTTACGGTATTGTTGTGTTCCGGTATGAACAACAGGCACAAGGGACATAAAATCTTAGTTTCAAAGGTTCGTGGCGCATTGGCTATGTAAGCGATGGTCGACATTTCTTACAATACCAATGTCAATGGATGTTGGTGACCACTTACCACACACACATATTAAATCATATTTTTCAATCTTTTTTAACTCGAGAAACACTAAGATTGGATTTCTGCGTAAATAATAACGATAAGTTTGATTAAAAAAAAAAACCTTTTAATAATCCAAATTATTATCAAAATATTATTATTATTTACTATACTTGTAGTAGCAGGAGAGGTGCGGGTGCGGTAATACGTAAAATAAAGCCTGTGTGTTGTGTTCCGGTTGAAGGATATCATTGGCGATGGATAACATTTCTTACAATGCCAATGTCTAAGGGCGTTGGTGACCACAGGTGGCATATGCTCGTCCACCTACTTATTCTATATAAAAAAAATCATCATCAACTTAATAGAAGGCAAGCATATACAATACTCACTAAGGTCATTATCGACTGTGCTGTTTGCGCTCCAGGGTCCAGGGCGACAGGCGCTGGTGAAGAACCGGCTCAAAGTATCCACTTCCAACTCTTCAGCTGTCTTTCTATCTGTGTTAGTATATGGGCAACGGTCAGTGCGTGCGACCTGTGCATCATATTACATAACGTAAATAAGCTTAATTTATATAAAATAATATTATTTTTATTACATTAAACATATATATATATATATATATATATATAATATTGTTAATACATATACATACATGCTTAGTCAATAAAATTGACATGCAAACTTAAAACTAATATAAAAAAATAACATTAAAGTTATCGTATCATTGAGTTCAACAATTTAAGATATCAGATAAGCTATAAAAGTCAAATTCAATTAATCATTTGAGATAGAATTTATAGTATATAAAAAAAAATCTTAAAGTTAAATCTTAGTATGTAACTAGCAAAAAGTAGCCCAATTGTTAGTCCAATTTACACATTTGCACCGATAAAAATATGACAGCATTAAACATACCGGTTTCTTTCACCAATAAATGATTCCAAAACGCACATTTAATACCATCCAAATTATTTGATAGTCAAGTCGATAATTATACTTCTCAATGTATATATACACATTATTTGTTTTATTTTGAGTGCAATGACAAAGTTTTTTATGTAATAAATCCAATGTAATACATAATGAATATTTAACTTAAGACGTCACATTCCTGTGCCCTGTGTTTGCGAAGAAAACACTCACACGTCTATTCAAAGCAATGAGGATATGCTCTTAAATATCTCAAATATAATAATAATATCCTGGGACATTATTCACACACGGTCATCTGACCCCAAACTAAGCAAAGCTCGTACTATGGAAACCAGACAACTTATATACTGCATATTCTATTTTTCTTTTGTAAACACATACTTATATAGATAATTACACCCACTCAGGACAAACGGACATGTTCATGCACAAAACGCCTGTCCCGGGTGGGAATTGAACCCACAACTTTCGGCGTGAAATGCAGGTATCTACCAACCACGCCAACCGGCCCGTCAAAACATATTTATATGTATAAAGAATTCTTTAAGGGTAATCTAAAAATCCTTATAACTTACCGCCAACTCAAAAGCCTTCAAGACACGTGGTGACCAGCGTTGTTCGTTCTGGTCGAAGCCGGGGTGGCAGTATTTGCCACCACGAAGCCCATCAAGACCACCAGTGTGGTTGAAAGGTACTACCGCTACCGCTTCAAAGGCGAAGGGCTCTGAATCGAAAAAACAAATTGTTTCATATAGAGAATGTTACATTTTTGATGTCCATTTTTTATATAAAAAATATTCTGTATTTTAAAAGAATGTCTGTTTGAAATTTTGGTGGTTTTAGGTGTGATCTTAAGTTTAAATAGGGATGACTTCGTCACCAAATCTATTTCATCCCACGCCTTATATTATTATATTATACTAATAAAGAAAACACGTTCACCAACTAACCATTTATTAACAAGGTAATAAATGTCAAAAACATAACTTTTTTTTCAATTGTCATGGATATATTTTCCCAAATATTTTGTTTACGGTTTAAGCCGTAACAACTATATTGGTATTTGTCACCTGTTCTAGATACATCTCTGATGGAAGCCACCACCCGGTGGTCTGTGGGCTGCTGGTGGGCGAGCAGCACTATTTCCTCCTCGGAGAAAATACCGATATCAGCAGCTCCTCGCGCTAATTTTATGGCACAGTCTACCCTGGAGACAAGAAAGCATTCGTTAGAATGTATATTTGTCATTTTCTTGTGTATTTTTTAGCTTATGACCTTCCTTAAGGTTTATGCATGCCTCATACCAAATTCCATCAAATTCAGTCCAGCGGTTTAGCCATTAAAGCGTGACATACAGACTCGAGTTACTTTCTCATTTATAATATTAGTATAAGTACAAGAACATGAAATTCATACTTGTCACGCCAACAATCTTACTATAAAGGTATATGCGAAGGGCAGTTACTTATAGAATAATATTATATACTTAAACCTTCTCCGTAACGCGATAAATCTTCTGGTATAACTTGTATATATTTTAACGTCTCCTCATTATTTAGTATATATTTGTTTGTTATTGTTTGACTCCAGATGGCGTTAATTTATCATTTGATATTTCTGATTCGCGCTGGCTAAGTTTTTTGTAATTGTACGTATACGTAATGTCAATATTATATGATTGTATCCCCCTCCGACTACGTCCTGAACCGAGGTGTGATCTCGTAGGAGACACCCTCAGGATGGACGTCATGTAGAGCCCGAGACGGCTCGAAATTCAAGGCGGAGTCTAGTACTCGTCCCAACACCCGGGGACGCTGTAAAGGCCAATACGGCCAACAGTATACCTACATTCATTCAGAAGTATACCTACATTTATTCATCATTTGGTTCCTCCAACTACTTCGAGAGTTAAACAATTATTTGTATTTGTATTAGTACACGCCACACGGAATAATTAAAAGCAAGTATAAAGCTTAGAGCATGTTCCACAATGCTTTTCTGCTGCGATAAACAGAATTTCCTTCGACGCATGCATATGTTACCTTACCTGTTAGCCGAAGATAAGGTATTTGTTAAAATCTATGTTCTATCAAGGCAAGCTTGAAGCGATGGGACGAATTAAAAAACACTTACTTGGTTTCTACTGTTTCACAAATCACTTGACTACCGATGTTGTCTAAATTTCGGCAGACTTGAGTGCTGGTCGTTGGTATACAGATGCGATCTAAAACAAAGAATAAAGGAATTGGTGAAGCAGGGGAAAGGGGTAGTAATCGGTAAAAGTGAATATTCACTGCTGGGCTAAGGCCTCCTCTCCTTTTTGAGGGGAAGGTTTGGAGCTTATCACCACGCTGCTCCAATGCAACCTGCATCATCATCCCACGCCTGACGCATTTTACTTTATTAAAATCACTTGTCAATGTTTTGTCATTGTAAGATTTGGCTTTTGCGTATTCGTTTTGAGTGTTTTCCGACTGTAACAACGTTTTGTTATCTGTAACTCTCGATCTAAATAGCTTTGTTTCATGGACTTTATGAACGCTAATCGAAAACTTTTGTATGACCTTGTTTTGCATAAACCGTGGTTCAGTAGTTTACAACCAACCGATACTTCGCTGCATGGTATATGCAATGTTGGAATGTTGTTATGTACTTTAGTGCCAAATAAAATAAGCTTAATAACTGAATTATTATATATTTGGTAATCAATACATTTTAAATTGTTTTAGTTTATTATCAAGGCTATATAAATATTATTTAAAAACTCGAAAATCAGTGTATTATGACTGTTGGTTATTAGACATTGAATGAATACTGATCTATATCATTTATATGATTTTTCTTCGCCGTCAAGCATAATATGAATTATAAACAAAAAGTTGAAAACATGGCTGTTCTGTTGTTTTAAGAATGGTCCTTCCGTAAATAAATTCAATCAATTTGAATTTAGAATTACATTAAATTATACAAGAATATATACTATGTGATATTTGTAAGTTTTATCTTTTATCCGTCATGTGACTTGTATCAATTATTTTTCATGATAAGCACTAAGGCGAGCCGGATGATTCATGATAGCAAACTAAACAATCTGCAATGGCGGTATTTGTTCGTGAAATATTTAAAAAGATATATCATCATCGACTTTTTTTTTTATAAAAAAGATAGAATGGGCAAATGGGACTAATGGTGGTAAGTGGTTTCCATCGTCCATAAACATTGGCGCTGGAAATATTGACTTAAAATTGCAAAAACGCTACCAACCTTGGCCACTAAGATCTATGTCCCTTGTGGCTATCGTTACACTGGCTACCCTCCAAACCGGAACGCAACAATACTAAATATTGCTATTTAGCGGTACAATATATTTTGAGTGGGTAGCCCAGATGGGCTTACTCAAAGTCCTATTAAGTAAAACTTAAGACTTTATTACCGGATCGAAATAATTATTGTTAATTGATTATTTTTAAAATACAATAATTTGGATTAAGTTAGTTTGGGGTTTACATATTATAACTCGTTATCTTGTTGCATTGACGCAATAGTGGGGCAGATGTGGGGATAACATTATCGTGGCGGCACTGCAATATTAAAAATTAAATAAAGCATTGAACTGTTAATGAGACGTGATTAATATTTATCACATTTGTGTAATTTAAAACGGACAGACATACATTTTAGTTTAAAAATGTATTTCTGTTCGTAAATCTTTTATGGCTGCGTTATATTATTAATAAGTTGTCAACTTCGTTGGCTTAGTGGCTGTAAGTCCGAGGTCCTGGTTCCAAACAACAGGTCAGGCCAATAAAAGTTTATTGACTTTTTCTGTCGACGGCAGCAACGCGTAGACTGGAAATTGATAGTGTGTACACTCCCGTTCTTTGGAAAGCACGTAAAGACATTGGTTCTACGCCTGAACTCTTTCCGGTCGTGTCCGATTGTTGTTCTATTTGGATTACGAGAGTCAGGGATTAGAGAGTGCACTTGTGTTTTCGCACACACTTGTGCACTATAATATTTCCTGCGAAGTTGGGTAATCTCTCTTGAAGATGATTGATCTTGAAGATTGATTTGAATTAAACAATCGCCTCAAGTCTATTTTTTTGTTTTTTATTAAATTGCAAACAATTACAAAAACTGACAAGAATGTTTCTTTTATTGCAAAACCGAAGAGAACACATTTTTTGTTTACGCAATGCCAGTAATAAATCGTTTAAATATTGTATGTATCCATTGACTAATATATAACAAGGCGTTGCCAGTGTGACGTCACACACGATAAGTTCCATTTAATATAATAAATTGTCGTATCTGTGACACACTGTACTGGTTGCTAATTAAAAAAAAAGATATTTTATTTATTAACACAATAACACACAAAAAACAACAAAAAAGCAAATAACAATTAAATTATGGCACAAATAAAACCACTTAAATTTAACTTGAGTGAATTACTGTCTATGTATTTACATACAATAAACGCTATAATTGTTTTAAATAACATACTTATATTTAATATTCTTATTAGTTATTTCTCGTCTTGTTCTATTATCTAAGCTATTTATTAAACGATATTTCGATATGTATGTGAAAACTTCTCCCCTTTTGGGTAAAGACGGTTTGGTTTGGTCACGATGTTACAGGTAATTACCGAGTTAGAAAAAGAAAGCCGTTGGAATTGACAATCAACCGTTGAGTATTAAATGTTTTATTACTTATTGATAGCCAAAAATAAACAGTGTACCAAGTGCGTGCTTATTTACTTATTCAATAACGTTGACGTTAAGTGAGTTCTGTATGGAATGCAGATAATTAAGAGGGTAGGCTTTTCTTTTATTGGTACAGGATGCGGAATTAACGTAACAGTTTTAAACTGGTTGAAGTGTGATGAGTGAAATGCTTTTTACAAAAGTTCAACTATTTACATAGACAAAAATAATTTAGTCAGCATAACCTAAAAACCTGAGAAATCGTTGAGTGAATTACTTTCTGTGAACTTTAAATACGTTTAGTGATATTTCAGTGATAACTGTTATAAAACTTTTTAAAAACAATTAAATAATAAACAATTTAATAATAATAAAAACAATATCCTGGGACATTTTTCACACACGGCCATCTGATCCCAAATTAAGCTTGTACAGAGCTTGTACTATGGAAACCAGACAACTGATATACTACATATACAATTGAACAATAATGGCCAAAATTTGTATTGTGGAAGGATACCTTGATGCTTTTGGAGCGCCACGCTAATTTAATGCATTTCGGCGGACGCTTTTTAATACACAAATAGTCTTAACCTCTTACTTCCATACATAACACACCGGAAATGAATACCACATAACCTTATAATAACCGGCGAAAGAAACTAATCAGGATTTTTGTTTTTTTTTTCATCTACCTACTATTGTTTACAATGTATATATAAATATATATTGTGTTCGAAACTACCTGGAATCAATCGATTTATAACATCCGTTATCATTTATTTATTTTTTATTTTTATAAATATAATTTAACACAATACACATTACATATTTATAGCAAAAACACGCCGTCTAAAAGATTGTCCTGTGGCATTGTACCCAAGACGCTGGCACGATTGTCTCTGCACCGACTCAGCACTAGACTCAGCCTATATGTCTATCTAGACAAATGTTTCAAAACCCGATATGAAATACTGCCAGATATTTAGCACATAAAACGATATTTTGAATTTTTTTAAGTGTATAAATTATCCAACAATGAATTATAAACTCTATATAATCAGGTAACATTCGTCTGTATATTATGCTTGATTCAACAGTCCTGTTCTATAAGAACACACATTACTCACCCGTGAAATATTGACAACCGACTTATGTTGATATAGTATTTTGATACGTATATTCTTGTAATGTTATAATTATTATGGTCAATTTCGTATATTTCTTTCTGAAATTCACGACCGTTTTTGCGGTGAGTTTCGAGATTGTTCAGAACAGCCTTACCGTTAGTGATACTATCTACGTCTAAATTTCTATAAAAGAGTAACGTTTTATTGAAATATTTATTAATATTTCTTTGTTTATAAAATATAAATAAACATTACAGGTTGAATCTAAAGCGTTTGCTTACTTAATTAATACAGTTTGTATGTATTCCGCTGCCGTTTTGCGAAATAAAGCAGGTGATGAGTTAAACAAGTCGGGGCTTTGCCGTTTTGCGAAATACATCAGATGTTGAGTTAAACAAGTCAAGGCTTGGATTCCAGGTCAGGACACCATTTAGCAAAGTCAACGCGGATATCAAAGGTGACTCGCCAACTAGTACCAATCGATAGCCGGGCACCGCAAATATATAAAAAATTAGAGAACTATCACAATCACCCACTCATCAGATATTCTACCGCAAAAATTAAAGTACTTGGTATTTTTGTGTTCCGGTTTGAAGGGTGAATGAGCCAGTGTAATTACAGGCACAAGGGACATAAAATCTTAGTTCCCAAGGTTGCTGGCGCATTGGCTATAAGCGATGGTTGACATTTCTTACAATGCCAATGTCTATGGGCGTTGGTGACCACTTATCATCAAGCGGCCCATATACTCGTCCACCCGCTTATTCTATATAAAAAAAAAAACAAAAACAAAAACATGAAAAGTTTTTCATACTATCTACGGGTATAAAAAAATAATATTACATTATTACTAGCTACCCGTTCCGACTTAGCTCGGGTAGAATATAGATCTACACATAACATAATATCGTAATACATATAACTCTATTGGTTAACAGCGCGCGCTAGTAAAGCTGCGAGTTAGCATTATTTTTTCTGACATCTTAATCAGACATGACGATTAAATATGACTGATACAATAGATAAAACCTTGAATGAATTATACACGTAGACCAACCTCATTAATCACCCTGTTTATTGGTGAACTATATAAAAAAGTTCAGCAGTTATTCAGACAGACGCGTTTCTTATTGTATAAAAAACCGCTGAGCAAGTTACAAAGTCTGGACTCAATAAACGCCACGAGGTTACATATTTAAGAATTCAATATGGCGACAGCTTATCTTTTATCCTGGGATATAACGATTTCCAAGGTTAATCAAATAATATTATCGACGCATCAAACGCGAATGTAACCTGCCGCCTGAACTCGGCACGAAGCGATTAGCATCATATCTACGTTTAACAGCTCATTGGATTTAATAGTTACATTAACATGAAATTCATACTATAGATTAAATTTAAAGAAACTGCAAAGCGTAGCTACTTATAATATTATATACTAAAACCTTCTCCGAAATGCGCTGCTTCTTCTAGTATCTAACCGAGTTAGGCTGAACATACATACAAAAAAAGTCTTCTCATATTAGTATGAAACAGCTTAACAGCAATTATGAAATTGCTACTTTTACTTACGTATGGAACGCATCGAACAAAATTTTTTTTTTTATATATTATATAATAAATATATTCTAGAACCCAAATTTAGAGTAACTACATAGAATAAATAGATTATCACAAGCGATATAGTATCGCAAAATGTTGTATTTCAACAATTTGGATTAAATGTAATACAATATCATTGGATTATATATTAATACGATTACATAACATTTATGTACTTACAATTTTGCGCCGTCGCACAACCAACGAGGAGCGCAGCTACTAATAATACTTTAAAACCCATTTCGCACAGGAGTTTACACTAAAATCACAGAAATCAGGAACAAAAACCCACCACGCCCTTTTCCTAAAAGAGCGTCTGCTTCAGACAGCGGTGATGATTTTATTTAAAACCGTCGTGCAGTCGTGAAACCTTATCAACATTTCGAAATTCAGTGTAAAGGTGGGCGATAAATAGCCACTGATAACGCGATAACGGCACAACTGATAATCTTGTACATAGGCGTCCCTTAGGGCGCGATTCTGAACCCCGCATTATTGATAAGTCATATCGTTAGTAAATGTGAAAATTTCGTAATACTTTTAACGCACAATTTAATAAACCTCTTAGATTGTTTACGGCAGTTTTAAAAATAAACAGACCTTGAAATAAAAGGGCGGACGAGGTTAATTTTAAGTTATATGACTCATAGTTTCCATAGATAAATATGTTGTTTTTCTATCCAGATTGTTCTTAAAATAAATTATTATTGTGTATTATTTATTATATATTAATTATACTGTCTATATGATACAATAGTCACGATGTTAAGAAATATTGTTTTAAATAACCACTGAACGACTTACAGGGCCCATGGAAGTAGATCCGAATTGAGCAAGTACACTATTCACCATTTAGTATTAATAATATCCTGAATAATAATATCCTGGGATATTATTCACACACGGCCATCTGATCCCAAATTAAGCAGAGCTTGTACTATTGAAACCAGACAACTGGTTATACATATACTACTTTTGTTTTGTAAATACATACCTATATAGATTATTACACCCAGACTCAGGACAAACAGACATGTTCATGCACACAAATGTCTGTCCTGGCTGGGAATCATACCCACAACCTTCGGCGTGAAAGGCAAGTATCTACCAACCACGCCAACCGACACGTCTATGTGATGTGTGATAATGTGCTTAATTTAAGTTTATGATTCATCCCATGCTCAGTGTTAAAAGAAAAACATCATGAGTGAGCATGCATGCATGTGGATCAAAGTCTGCCACGTGATTATCCACCAAAATATATTGGAGCAGTGTAGTTTCAAGTACCATTAATTAACCTCTGGCATAATATTATTTATTTTAATGTTTAAATATATATATTAACATATATAAAGTTTTTTTTTATATATATAACAGGTAGGCAGGCCAATAAGTCACCTGATAGTAAGTAGTCACCACTGCCCTTAGATATTTGCGCTGTAAGAAATATTAAGCATTCGTTACATCGCCAATGCGCCACCAGTCTTGGGAACTGATGTATTGCTGTTTAGCGGTAGAATATCCGATGAATAGGTGCCTACCCAGACGGGCTTGCACTAAGCCCAACGATCAAGTAAAACTCCTTTCGCAAATAAAAATAAAAAATGGCGTCGACAAATAAATTATGTCACAATTATTATTGGAAAGTTTGTTGTTATCAGCGATAAGACGATTCGAGGTAGTTTATCAATACGAGTACATATATTATATATTAAATTGACATAGTGACAAATGAATTCCTTTTGAGAGGCTACATTCACACATTGATTACGTAGTAGGACAAAGTTCACATGTCCCATATACATGGATGATGGTGATAATGTCCTCCTAACCGATTTCGGCCATAGTGGCCAATCTCAAGCGAGATTAGCCAACTGCGCAGGACATATTATGGCGCACAAGTGGGTGCGCAAACACTGGTGTACTCTCTATTCCCTAACTCTCAAAATCCGATGGGACTGCAATCCGATAGGAGGTGCAGGACTAACGATGTAACTTGCTTTCCGAGGCGCGTGTACACATTTCCAAATTCCAGAATTCGGGATTCTGGCATTTAAACATAGGACCTGCTGTCTTATATCCAGCCTCTAATCCAACGATGCAGTATATAATACGGTATGGACAGACTCCAGTCGACCTGCATATGTCTGATGCAAATCTACCACATGAGTATTCCACCAAACCGCAATAGAGCGGCGAGGTGGAATAAGTTTCGTAATTAAAATAGGAGAATGGGCGCACTGTGAGTAATCATAGTTCGTGAATAAGCCTGACTCACTCGCTCTCTAAAACGTAACACAGCAATACCAAGTACTAAAATCTGGCAATAGATAAAACACTAGACTTCGGTCTTCTCAAAGTCATTTCACCCTTACGTGGGCAAGGTGTTTTTTAAGAAAACTAATTAATAAGGCGTATTATCAATAAATGAGTATATAGATGACTAGCTAATCGTCCCGGCTTCGGACGGGCAGACAAGTAAAATGTATGTTGGATAGCATTTGCATAGAATCCCTTCTTAGCGAGCGTCTACGTCGGGAAAGGAGTATCTGCGACAAATTTCAAGTCAGTCGTGCGGATAGTTTAGATCTCGTGTTGAGTGATATTTCGCTTATACATATATTGATGATAAAAAGTATCGATTTAGTGTTCATTTATATGCAGGATAAATAATAATTCAATTGTTTTGTATTGAATTGTTTTTGATTATCTGTCACTTGATTGTGGAACCGTTTGTTGATTTAAATTTAATTAAACCTTGTAAAATGACTGAATTCAAAAGTGCTCACAAAAGCCTAGTTGTATAAAGTATAATTTGATTTCATTTCATTAGTTGATGAGTAATCTCTAATTATTTCCAGGTATTTCACAAAAGAGTTCGACATCTTTAATACGAAATTTAATGTTTTTTTTTAATCGAAATTGATATCGAAATATTATTTATTTGGTGGTAGGACTTTGTGCAAGCCCATCTGGGTAGGTACCAGCCACTCATCAGATATTCAACAGCTAAATAGCAATACTTAATATTGTTGTGTTCCGGTTTGAAGGGTGAGTGAGATGGTGTAACTACAGGCACAGAAGACATGGCATATTAGTTCATAAGGTTGGTGGCGCATTGGCGATATGGGGAATTGTTAATATTTCTTACAGCACCAATGTCTATGGCAGTGGCGACCATTTACCATCAGGTGACATATTTGCCATCCGCCTCCCTACCCAAAATATATATATTGGTTTCAAACCACCGACGTTGCATTAATGCGACACATAATTTTTTTCATCATAAAAAAGTATAAATAACTATATCCCCTGCGTGTTACCCTACGTGATCCTATATCCTTTTCTACACTCCTAACAACGTGTATGCAAACCTTTCCAGATTGAATAGTTGAGACCTGAATGCGTAACAAATAAATTAACACACTTTCGCTTTTATATTATATTATAAAACAATAGACGAAAATTGTTTCTAAGAAGGCTTTTGAATGAATTGAATTGAATGAATGTTTCTTTTTAATTGATACTTCAAAGAAATTTTAAGCCGAAATAATTTGAAATGATTCATACAAAAATCATATTACTTAGAATACTATTTATAAAAAGGAATTAATGACAAATCAATTGACACACTTCCGGTATCGTCCGGATACTGAATGACGTGCAACCTTGATATTTTATCAATAGATATCTTAAAAGAAGTTTGATAAGCATTGCGCGACTAAATAACAAAATCTTCTCTAGGTTAAATTTTTTCTACCAACACAATTTTCATTATTGACTTCCTTATAGGATAAATTAAGGATTATTAAGCTGAGAACTCACGGAGCGGTTTTATTCCGCGCCCGCGGCGCTTGCTTGTAAGCTGCTTATTTCCAAACTTAGGACAACGTAGGTTTTTTACGGTCAGAGGACCAATTCTACTAATCTGAAACGCTTACGATACGTTCCCGATTCAATTCCGATCCAACGTCGACATAGCCACTGTATCGTTGTATTAGTAGAATAAGAAAACGGTTATATGATATATGACAATGATTAAGTTTCGAATCGATTGCGATGAAATGAGAATTTGTTAGTAGAATTGGGCCTCTGATAACAGCAGCGGAACGGCCGGCAATCTTGGCGGGAAGCGATCGCGTGTCGCCCGTAATATATACATATATATTTATTGTACATAACAACCACGAAAATACAAGGAAAATCCATTAGGTAATAATATGAATATAAGAATGAATTTGCATGTTTTAAAACATTATAACAATGGCTTTAACAATTTCTAATAAGAATAAATATGGGTTGAAATGTTTGTTTGTTTTCACTCCGCATTTAACGGCCTTACTTATGTCCCACACCAGTATCATCCATAGTGGCTATTATTTAAGAAGTCTAACTCAGCTCAGGACATATTATAGTGCACAAGTGCGCAAACACGTCCAATAACCTCACTCCCATAATCCGATGGGGTGATAAATCCGACACGACCGGAAAGTGTTTAGGCGGTCTTTCGGTTTTACGTGCTTTCTGAGGCACGGCTGTGTAAACACTGACAACTTAAACCTCAGGCTGGTAAAAACATATAGCAAGTCGGGGTGAATAGCTAGTATTCAATAAACGATTTAAAAGCATAGCACATAAAAAACTGTTAAAATAACTTTTAACTAAATACAGTTTCATAGATTTAATAAGTATTGTGACTTATACCGTCCATTTAAGCACGTGAAATAACATCTTCATCGGGATACACTTAAATATAAAAACTAAGTTTAATACAAAATTAAATATTATAAAACTAATAAGATAATTAATACAATTTACTAATAACTGTCTTACTTATAAACAGTGTTTAGCAGGTGTTCCCAACTACATTTTTTTTCTCCTTCTGTCATTATTGATTTGACATTCGAAAGAAAAAGACGCAACATTGTTCAACTAATAACTAAAGAACGTTATAAATATATCAATTACTAAAACAAAATCAAAATGGATGCTTCGAATCGTAAAAAGAAAAAACTACGTCATATTCTGACATCCATTATTAATTTTTTTAAAACGTATTGCCTTAAAACCAGTATACATGGGTTCAACCACATCGCCGCTCCTAGAAGACACTGGTCTGAGAGGTAACTTGCCTTAAGGCGTGGTATGTAAAAGGGGCTTGTGGAAGTTCAATATCGTGTAAGGTTTTACTGTTTTTTTTAATTATATTAAGATTTTTAGAAAATAATGGTAATATTTTTTAACTAAATTAACACTGGGTGGAAATTATTGAGCAAAAAAAAATACACGATAGAAAAAACAAAACACGAAAAAATTATCTCGCTTTATGGTCGTCATTGTCAAGGTGAATGCAAGAATTCCAATGAAAATTGTAAAAGAATTGTAAAATATTAATTAGTATTCAATTATATTACAAGTTACGTGTGAAAGAGAATAAATGTTAAAAGTAAATGTAAAATGTTTTACTGGGATATTTTTACAATCGTTATCGAAAAGCACTTTAAATATCATTTATATATTTCCGCTAAATAATTAAACATAGTAATGTTCCCTTTTTCTCCGAAACTATATATTGCAAGTTTTTTTTAATGTTATGTTTTTAATTACTGGTGGTAGGGCTTTGTGCAAGCTCGTCTGGGTAGGTACCACCCACTCATCAGATATTCTAGCGGAAAACAGCAATACTTGATATTGTTGTGTTCCGGTTTGAAGGGTGAGTGAGCCAGTGTAATTACAGGCACAAGGGACATAAAATCTTAGTTCCCAAGGTTGGTGGCGCATTGGTGATGTAAGCGATAGTTAACATTTCTTACAATGCCAATGTCTAAGAACGTTTGGTGACCACTTACCATCAGGTGGCCCATATGCTCGTCCAGCTTCCTACTCTATAAAAAAAAATGACATCAGTATAAAAAACAACTTGGGCTTAATTTTTTATAGTATTTTTTACTAAATTGATGCGCGCTAATCGTATTTTTATAACCTGTGTAGTTGTATATACATATACGGACGTAGTTACACATATGTGTAAATATCAGTTTTATATCGTTTTTTAGAATATTATGGGTGATCGTGACAACGGTGGCCGTGTGGGGTGTGGTCGATATTTCTCTGGGACAGTGGCAGCGGTACAATGATAACCCCACAGTGGTGACCTTGGAGAAAGACTTCAGGACATGGAGATATAATTTGCCAGCCGTGACGGCTTGCGAAAGGGTAAAGTTTGATAAAAATAATATGTAATTTTACACTTATTTGGGGCCTCAAATCAACTCGTATGTTAAGTATAGGGTCTTTGGATCTCTAAGTCCGGGCTTTTCTCTAAGTTTTTTGAATAAATTTGTCAGTTTTCTTTTCATATTTTTTTTTAATTTTTTTTAATTCTATATATATATATATATTTTTTATATTCGCCGGGAGGGCAAATGACTCTACTTCACCTGATGGTAAGTGGTAGTAGAGTCCAAACGCGACGACGGCCAGTACAGACGGGCAAAACGTTCTGCACTAGCCGCCTTCGCCTTGCCGGCCCGCAAGATGCCTCTTCACGCCTCGTTTGAAGGAACCCGGGTTGTAAGAGGAGGGGAACACGTGAGCTGGTAAGGAATTCCATTTCTTGGAAGTGCGACAAAGAAAGGAGTTGCCAAATTTCTTTGTTCGCGATGGAATTGATGTCACAGTTAGGCGGTGACATCGAGAACCAGCTCGCGTGGACTTAAGAAGGAAGGGAGAAGCAGGAATTAGAGAGAATAATTCCTCAGAGCACTCGCCGTGATACAGTCGATAGAAAGCGCTCAGTGCTGCTATCTCGCGACGCAATTGTAAAGGTTCAAGGGTGTTTGTAACCTTTACGTCGCCAATAATGCGTACGGCACGTCGCTGCAACCGGTCCAAGGCCTCAAGTAGGTACTTAGCGGAGCCATCTCAAAGGTGCGAGCAATATTCCACGCAAGACCGTACCTGTGTTTTGTACAGCAGGCACAGTTGTTGTGGCGTGAAAAAGCGCCGCACCTTGTTCAGAACTCCAGTTTCCGTGAAGCTGTTTTTATAACAGTCTCGATGTAATCCCTTGGACTAAGGTCGCAGCGAACGTCAATCCCCAGCATGGCGATTTTGCTTTGCATCACCAGCGGAGTACCACAGAGGGAGGGAAGAGGGGAAAATGTTGACTTTTTCGCCGTGAGAGCGCATACCTGTGTTTTCTTGGCATTAAACTCAACAAGATTATCAGAGCCCCATTTGGCGATGAGCTCTAACGTCCTATCGAGTTCAATGACAAGATCCTTCCGCCTCTCCTCAATTTCCGCTCGCTCAGCCACTGCGCGTCCGTGGTATCCACCATGCACTGTACTATCGTCTGATTTAATCTGATATCGTCTGATATTGTTGATATAGCGCGTATTAGTTACCTCGTCAGTGTTGTGGATATCTATAATTGGTCCATATATCAGAATTGTAATACTTAATTATTTTAAATTCACAAGTTTTTAATATATCTACTTTAGATGTGCCATTTGAAATAAGTAAATAAATTCATAAAAATATGTTAATTTGAATAAAAATAGCCATTCGTCAACAGGATCGAGCGAGTCCAGACAAGTTACCAACCGCCATAAAGTCCCGTTGGAACGTGAATCCTGGTCAAGATAAGTTCGAATACTATAAAAAATTCGTCGAAACCGTCGCCAACTCTGATCTCTACAACCTGACAGGATATGAAGCATTCAAGGATGACCAAAATCTCAACGTGGATCTGACCAAATTAGTCGTCGAAGTAAGTAAAAGTAAAGGAACAGCCGGTAAAGATATGGAGCTCAGTGGTTAGAATCCTGAATCTTAACTGAAGATTATGGATTTTCTAGCCACTATCTAAGGTTCTATGTGCTTAATTTGTGTTTATAATTCATCTCGTTGGCGGTGAAGGTGAACATCGTGAGGAAACATACTGTGATGGAAGTGATGTGCAAATCTTCTACATGTGTTTTCACCAACCCGCATTGGATCATTGTAAAAATTAGCTCCGAAACTTCTTCTCAAACGAAGACCTTAGAATAAAGTGCGCATTTACAGGCAGTTAAAGATAGGTACCGTACAAATCATGATTCATGCTCGTAGGAAATGGTGGCAAGAATGATTCTTTGGACGAACAATGATCCAGTGACAGTCACCAGGGGAGACAATAAGAATGGGTGTTATATCTCTACATACAATAAAACAAAATCCCCCTCTCTGTCTGTCTAAACACGATAAACTGAAAAAATACTGAACGGGTTTTCATCGAGTTTTCACCGATAAATGCAGTTATTTGTCGGGAATGTTTATGTATATGTAAATTGGATGAAATATGACGATGATTGTTGAAGATGTCGGAAAATATCATATAAACTGGGACCTATGCATGCCTCACGTAAACTAGTAGAGTTATACAGGGTTACAGGGTAATATGTCACGATCCTTTTAAAGGGTTATAGTTCAGGACAATAGCTATCAAGTGACCCCCAAAATGCTCATGCAAAAGTGTATCGTTTTCGAGTTATTAATTTTTTAATATTTTTTTTATTTAAAGGATGTTTAAGATTCTAAAATTCAATAAAAAAAAAATCAACGTATTTTCCCTATTTTTTTTTTGTATTTCTTGCTAGGATACATCCTAGTTAATAATAACCAGTTATAAAACAAAAACAATCTTCAAGCATTTTTAAATTACAGATCCAAAACTGTACAACTTTTCGATTTTTAATTTTGATTCTTTAAGTTACTCGCAATTTTTTTGTAAAAATCACTATGGCTCTTATCGTGCGGATCATTTTAAAAACATCTGCGTTTCCTTAGCTATCCATCGGTACATAAAAAGTACAGTAACAATCATAAACTCAGGAGAAAATTAGATAACAAAGAGACCAGGTAGGAAATTCTAAGAAATGCTATTGTTAAGAAATTAAATCTGGATCAAAGACAAAAGGACCTCAATGCAAAGTAGTTAAAGATTATTTTTAATAGGGGTAATAGTAAAAAATAATAAAATAAATAGGGGTAAGTAAAAAAGGAGAGATAAACCAGAGCTGTCATTGCAATTTTGAATTTAAATCAAAAACAAAATACTTAATCTTTTTAGTTACTCCATACTTTCGAAATTACACTGTTTATTATTCATAATTCGTGTTCAAAATGAGATCCCCTATTTCGTATACAAATACGCATTCTTTTTCTTAATTCACTTTTTACTACAACACTACTCAAGCTATGTCGAATAGAATTTGCAGCATTCGTTATTCTTGTTTTGAGTTCTTCAATTGTTTGTACTGGTGAAACATCATAAACCAGGCTTTTCATATGCCCCCAGACATAATAGTCCATCGGAGTCAAATCTGGACTTCTCGCTGGCCATGGGATTGGTCCTCCTCTGCCAATCCATCTATTACGATAATTGCTGTCTAGCCACTGTCTTACGGACATTCGAAAGTGTGCGGGTAAAGTTTAAAGTTTTTCAACCGCAAACGCCACAGATATATAATTTAGTATAGAAACTGGCGATTATTTAGCCCAAAGGCTGAGTCTAGCGGTGCAGAGAGACAATAGTGCCAGCGTCTTGGGTACAATGCCACAGGACAATCTTTTAGATGGCGTGTTTTTGTTTTAAATTTTGTATTTTGTTTTTTTATTTTAATGTTGTCTATTATAAAAACGCCTATACATAGTTTACTAATAAAGAATCAATAAAATTTAGCATTAAGGAACGTATTTGCGCTGTTTTTTTCCGTGGCAATTCAATATTTATATTATAAAATATAAATTAATTATATAACTTTAGATAATGCCAGATCACAATCACATCAAAATCGGTTCATCAGAAACTGTACTTGCGAAATGGAGGCCGGTGATGACTGAAGTCGGAGCCTGCTACACCATCAACTCCATTGCCATCTTGGACGTCTCGGTTACGTGAGTTTCTGCTTACAAAACATACATTACAAAAAGATATAATTTTATACAGACCCCAAATAAAACGTTAAATGGTTCGAAAAGATCGTTCATGAAAAAATGAGATGTTTCTTTTAGTTTAAGCTGTTTGTATTCAAATTTAATTAGTTACTATCTAGTTATGTTGGCTCGAAGCCTGAAGGCAATAGAAATGAATGCTTAATCAGCGGTTTTCTTTTTTTTTTTTTATTTGTCCGGGATGGCAAATGACTCTACTCCACCTGATGGTAATTGGTAGTAGAGTCCAAACGCGACGACGGCCAGTACAGTCGGGAAGAATGTTCTGTACTAGCCGTCACCGCCTTGCCGGCCCGCAAGATGCCTCTTCACGCCTCGTTTGAAGGAACCCAGGTTGTAAGAGGAGGGGAACGCGTGAGCTGGTAAGGAATTCCATTTTTTGGTAGTGCGACAAAGAAACGAGTTGCCAAATTTCTTTGTGCGCGATGGAATTGATGTCACAGTTAGGCGGTGACATCGAGAACCAGCTCGCGTGGACTTAAGAAGGAAGGGGGAAGCAGGAATTAGAGAGAATAATTCCTCAGAGCACTCGCCGTGATACAGTCGATAGAAAGCACTCAGTGCTGTTATCTCGCGGCGCAATTGTAAAGGTTCAAGGGTGTCTGTGACCTTTACGTCGCCAATAATGCGTACTGCACGTCGCTGCAACCGATCCAAGGCCTCCAGTAGGTACTTAGCGGAGTCATCCCAAAGGTGCGAGCAATATTCAACGCAAGACCGTACCTGTGTTTTGTATAACAGGCACAGTTGTTGTGGCGTGAAAAAACGCCGCACCTTGTTCAGAACTCCGAGTTTCCGTGAAGCTGTTTTTATAAAAGCCTCGATGTAATCCCTTGGACTAAGGTCGCAGCGAACGTCCATCCCCAGCATGGCGATTTTGCTTTGTATCATCAGCGGTGTGCCACAGAGGGAGGGATGAGGGTAAAATGGTGACTTTTTCGCTGTGAGAGCGCATACCTGTGTTTTCTTGGCATTAAACTCAACAAGATTATCAGAGCCCCATTTGGCGATGAGCTCTAATGTCCTATCGAGTTCAATGATAAGATCCTTCCGCCTCTCCTCAATTTCCGCTCGCCCAGCCACTGCACGTCCGTGGTATCCACCATGCACTGTACTATCATCTGCATAGCAATGTATGTTCCCAAGGGAGAGCATATCATTGATATGCAAAAAAAAGAGTGTGGGAGATAGCACAGATCCCTGGGGGACTCCAGCATTCACTACATAGAATTGTGAAGCGCAACCATCTACTAAAACACGAAGGCTACGCTTGTGTAGGAAGCTGGCAATCCAGGTGCATAGCTGAGCAGGCAGACCATATGCCGGTAGCTTGGAGAGAAGACTTCTGTGCCAGACCCTGTCGAAAGCCTTGGAGATATCGAGGCTGACAACCAACGATTCTCCATGCTTGTCGATAGCTTCACCCCAGAGGTGTGTTACGTACGCTAGATCACCTGTGGACCGTTTTGGTCGAAACCCGTACTGACGATCATTAATTAGACAGTGATCTTCTAGGTAATGGATCAGTTGGTTGTTTAGAATCCGTTCCATCACCTTACAAAGTACTGAGGTGATAGCTATTGGTCGATAATTTGCCGGGTCAGACCGATCCCCTTTTTTGGGAACCGCTTGCACATTAGCTCTTCTCCAAGCCTCCGGCACACATCCCGAAGAGAGAGAAAGTTGGAACAGGCGCGTTAACACAGGAGACAGCTCCGCCGCGCACTTCTTCAGCACAATGGCTGGTATTCCATCAAGGCCGTCATCAGGAATGTAAGTCGTTGTGTCATTCCATGCTTTGGGATCATATGTGTTGGAAAACGATGTTGGAAACGAAAAAGGGAGAACATTCGACTAGAGCATAAACCTCTGTTGGGCCGTGTCAATTTTAATTATAATTAAATATTTTAAAATTCAAATATATTTTTTTAAAACGTAAACTTGTCTAGCTTTTGTTTCTATTTTCTGTTTTTATTTTTATTTAACTTGTATATTTTGTTGTCTGTTTTTGTAATTTTATTTGGGAATGATGTGTTCTGTTGTAATCGGTTGCGCATAGTTAGTTTTAAATTAATGTAAAGCGTGTTTTGAATATGTGTTATGTACAACTATTGGAGTACCAAAAAAAACTAAAGAGTCGAACCACAGCATTTGAACGCCGCATACGACGCCATTACACAGACCTCAGCATTTTAAGGATACCATAAAAATACATTTTTATATTAAGCATCCTGACGTGAGTACAGTGTGACGTAAACAGCCGGAGACCGCGGGCTTATAATTGAGTTTCTTTTCAGAAAATCCGATTGGAATGACACGACTGCGCCCATGTCATGCAAATATTCAACGCAAAGCTGTTACTGGATACTGGAATGCAACAATATCATTGATGTGAGTTATAATTGCCCAGTGGTTAGAGCCGTAACCGGTAAAACCGTTGTCCTTACGCATGATCTGCTAGCGATCATTAGACTATGAGTGTGAGGGAATAGACAGTACACCAGGGTTTGCCAACACCAAGTGTGTTGTGTGTTGTGTGTGCAGTATAACATCAAAGTCAAAGTCAAAAATCTTTATTCAATATAGAAGCGTTACAATTGCTTATCGATTATCATAAATCTACCACCGGTTCGAAAATAAACATCTCAGACCTGAGAAGAACCGGCGAAAGAAACTCAGTGGGTTTTTTTAATAATAATATACAACAATAGCCGAATTATATACATTTTTATAGGTCCAGATAGAAAGGCAATTAAACTTTATCCTATCAAATTTTAATTTTAATAAAACATTTGACAGTATTACATACACTCGCCGTACGACGTCGCTAACATAATGCTACCACCGTCCACCACGTACCCTTCACTCAACCGATTCTCGGAGCTGACCGCTATGGAGACCCAAGCGGGGCCGGGAATCAGGGAACTGTCACCGCGTACAAGGCACTGTCTTTACACCAATGAACCAACAAGGATATCAAGAAAGGTGAGTTATTCAAGATATTCAAGGTCCCTAGGCTCTTTGACTGAAAAAAATAGGCAAATTTCACTGAAATTCTGCCACATGTGTATTCCACCAATCTGCATTGGAGCAGCGTAGTGGATAATCTTCTGATCAAAAAAAGGCCCTCCTTCTTTTGGAGGCCTTAGCCCAGCAGTGGGACATTCACAGGCTGTTACTGTATTAGAACATTCTGGAAAATTAAAAAGTTAAATATAAGATATATAAGACTACATTTCACCCGCGACTTCGTCCGCGTGTTTTGTGGGGGGAGGGCTTATAATATTAGTATAGATAAAACTGTAAAACAGAGCCAATCGCCTACGACCTGCTTTTTTTTCAACCGTCATTTCTTTTTAACAAAAAAAACCTTGTATGTATTGAAATAATAAATTATTCTAAAAACACTAACTTTTTAACGACCATAATAATGAAAAACAAATTTAAAACTATTTTTTTCCAAGTTGGTTAGGAACGGTTAATATTTCTTACATCACCAAAATCTATATGGGTAGTGACCATACTATCAACTAACTTTACCTACCTTTAGGAATTAGTTTAGTGAAGTTATAGGTATACAAGTGTTATTGGAGACAGACAGAGACAAACAGAACGACAGAGACACAGAGAGAGAGAGACAGAATATATGTATAGAATATTTTGCCTAAACGGTTATTATTTAATTTCTATTTACACAGGTGTACAGCACTAACATATGCCGTCAAGATTGCAGAGCTCGCCTGGCGTTGAAACTGTGTGGCTGCCAGCCGTTCTATTACTTCTACGATGGTAATGTAAACAACAAATAGGAGTTGATAGAATCTGCATTCCCTTAATCTTTCCATAGATTTTAGTATTTGGTAGGGCTTTGTGCAAGCCTACCTGGGTAGGTACAACCATTCATCAAATATTCTACCGCCAAAAAACAATACTTATAACTTGGTATTGCTGCGTACCGGTTTGAAGGATGAGTGAGCCAGGATAACTACAGGTACAAGGGGCATTACATCTTCGTTCCCAAAGTTGGTGGTGCATTAGCGATATAAGGAATGGTTAAAACTTCT
Source organism: Nymphalis io (assembly GCF_905147045.1). Taxonomy (NCBI): domain Eukaryota; kingdom Metazoa; phylum Arthropoda; class Insecta; order Lepidoptera; family Nymphalidae; genus Nymphalis; species Nymphalis io. The sequence goes on along the minus strand of NC_065916.1, from coordinate 6,552,958 downwards.
TACATCGCCAATGTCTATGGCCGGTGGTGACCACTTATCATCAGGTGGCCCATTTGTCTGTCTGGCTACCTATAACATAAAAAATAGTACCTTCTAATAGTAAAATCTCCTTCATTAATTAACCTTTTTTTCTTTTTTTTATTAAAATTGTGATTTTTATAAGTTGTGGTATTTCAAAAGACGGCCCTCCCTGTACTCCCGTGGGGATGTGGTGCCTGGCCAGACACTCCCATCGCCTTGCCACCTTCGACAACGTCAAATGTATCTGCAGCCAGCAGTGCCTGGACTCCGTATTCAGGGAAGTCTCGAAGGAAGAACAAGTTTGGTCAGTTATTTGTCGATATTTACATTTACTAATAAATTAAGCTCAAACTCGTCATAATATTAACGCTTTAAAAGAAATAGTATTATATAATATAATAAATAATTATTTTTATTAATGAAACAGTTTAATAAATATAATAAAGATTAAATACTAAGCCGAGATGGCCCAGTGGTTAGAACGCGTGAATCTTAACCGATGGTCGTGCTTTATATTTATAATTCATCTCGTGCTTGTTAGTGAAGAAAAACATCGTGAGGAAACCTTCATGTGTCTTATTTCACTGAAATTCTGCCACATGTGTATTTAACCAACCCGCATTGGAGAAGTATTTTCTGGGTGGTAGGGCTTTGTGCAAGCGCGTCTGGGTAGGTACCACCCACCCATCAAATATTATACCGCCAAACAGCATACCTACTATTGTTGCTATACTTAATATTGTTGCGTTTCGGCTTGGAGGATGAGTGAGCCAGTGTAACTACAGGCACGAGGGTCAGAACATCTTCGTCTCCAAGGTTGGTGGCGCATTGGTGATGTAATGAATGGTTAATACTTTTTACACCACCAGTGTCTAAGGGTTTTGGAGACCACTTAACATTAAGTGGCCCATTTGCCCGTCCGCCTAACTAAAACATAAAAAAGTATGGTGGAATAAGTTCCAAACCTTCTCCTCAAAAAGGAGATGAGGCCTTCGCCCAGCAGTGGGACATCCACAGGTTTACTTAAAGAATGGGTTGCTAACCTAAGGAATTGAAGATAAATATATGGTTAAAAACATTTTCGGATCGAATAAATGATCGAGGCATCGAAAGTTGTTCATCGCGCAGTCCCGGAGCGATTTGACAAAAAGACGATTGAAAAGTGACGTCAATAATCGCTTAATTTTATATCAATATCTTAATACAGTGATTCTCAAGTTTTTTTTTTGCGGCACACTTAACGATTTCAAAATTTAGCGACGCACAAAGAAAAATATAAGTTTAAATACTATTTACTTACCTATACACACTATGTAAAATAGATTACGAACCCAATCAAATTTTATGGATTTAAATATCTATTCCTGTTCAAAGGATTTTTCTTTTTAAATCATATTATTTAATAACATTATCATAATTATATCCAAAATTCTGCGGCACACTTAAAATTTCGCGGCACACAAAAGTGCCGCGGCACAGTAGTTGAGATTCACTGTCTTAACACATTGCTCGGATGAGCAAGGATTAGTTTAGACCAGCGACACTCAGTCTTTTCTTTAGAGGGGCCACAAACACGTGTCATAGTGTCGCGGGCCGCGGACAAAATATATTTAAGTTATAATTTCTTAGATTTTCGGGAATTTTAATATATTTATTTTGGGAAACCAACAATAGATACATTATATAGACAGTTAAATAAAGGTTGAAAAGGTTTTTGACAAATATTCTACCAATTATAGGTTATCACATCATTCGTAAAATCATCACATTATACATAGTCATTAAATAAAGTTAATCGATAACAATTACAAGTCCATAAAAATACAAATACATTAACATCATTAAAATTATTAAACATATTAAAATTAATAATAATATTAAATTAAATTGAAGAACTATGAACGGATTTATCGCGTATGTTTTAACATTTTTTTAATCATTTCATAACGTTTCAAACACTGCAGTGTCCACAGGCAGAAGTTTAACTCAAATTACTTAAGTGTTAATAAAAACCATTGAAATTTAAAATAGTTGAAAATAAAGTGATACCAATGGGCCAACCACAAAAGCCCGGCGGGCCGCATGGTACCGCTGGTTTAGACGAAAGGACGAAATAGTCGAATGCGCTGTTATTTAGTTCAGTTAGCTTGGTTGACCGAGAGTTGCTTCGTAGGGACAGGGGCCCGTTCCAGTCTCGCGGCGCGGTGCGGCTGACGGTGCGGCCGCCGCGAGCGAGGTACTCGCGCTACATCGTGTTCCACCTACAAGACCTCATTGGTATGTATTACTAATATTTATTTATAAATAATTAAGATGTTTGTGGATAATAAGAGAAACACGCCCATTTGCTAGCTAGTTTATTCAAGAGAGACAAGTTTTCCATGACAACCCGAATGACATAACCCGACATACATAACAATAATAATACATAAATAGGTTGTATCTATGTGTTATGTGTTTTTTAATTTTTTGTGCTGTTCAAAAAATATTCCATCTTTCTAACTAAATAAATCTATACCTATATTATGCAGAGCCGAGGTGGCCCAGTGGTACGAACGCGTGAATCTTAACCGATGATCGTGGGTTCAAACCCGGGCAAGCACCCGGGTTCGAAAAGCAATTTTCATGTGCTTAATTTGTAATTATAATTCATCTCGTGCTTTACGGTGAAGGAAAACATCGTGAGGAAACCTTCATGTGTCTTATTTGCAAGCTCGTCTGGGTAGGTACCACCCACACATCAGATATTCTACCGCAAAACAGCAGTACTTGGTATTGTTGTGTTCCGGTTTGAAGGATGAGTGCGCCAGTGTAATTACAGGCACAAGGGACGTAACATCTTAGTTCCCAAGGTTGGTGGCGCATTGGTGATGTAAGCGATGGTTAACATTTCTTACAATGCCGATGTCTATGGGCGTTGGTGACCACTTACCATCAAGTATTATGCTCTTCCTATTCTATAAAAAAAAATCGTGAGTTCCTAAGCACTTACTCCATTTTTATCTATATAATAGTGTCATTCGGTGGTGCCGCTGGTCTGTTCCTCGGAGCCAGTTTCATCAGCTTCGTGGAGATAGCTTACTTCATACTGGAAGGCGTTTTACGATATAGACGTGACAACACGGATGCGCTGGTAAGATGAGAGCCTTACATTAAACCTAACATCGTAAAATAACGAGTCGAAAATGCTTGTGATTTTTATTGATTGGTGATCATGCTGCGTTTGCGCAATCGAAATAGAAAACTAGGAATGGTAACAAAAATGGTAGTAGTTAACTAGTAAGCTAGTTGCTAGTAGTTGCAACTCCAATCTTCAGGATAAAAATGGACCAGCTCTCATGTCACCAGTGGAGTGATGAAAGGTCGAGGGTTATGCTCAACACTTCAAAGTCTAAGCGTTTCAATAGTGTTTCATTACATCGCCAAAGTGGCACCTTAGGAACTAAGATGTTATATCCCTTGAGCCTGTTACACTGGCTCACTTGCTTCAAACCGGAATGCAACAATTCTGAGTATTGCTGACTGTTTGGCAATATATGATGAATGGATGGTACCTAGATGGGCTTGCAGAAACCTCTTACTCAGAAAACAAACAATCTACTGCTTTATTTAATTCATTGTTATAATTTTAAAACGAAATTAAACTTTTTTATTTTATTGTTATATTTTATCAACAGGTGAAGAAAGGAAGCCTGCCTTACGAAAAACGTATAAAAGAACTCGATATAATAATAAACGAAAAGTGAAAGAAAATCCCGGGGCGCGGTTGTACAAGACGAGACAACGGAAGCGCAGGGCACTAACTACCTTTTCTCGAAGCGTTTCGTCGTATTTTTGTTGCCTTATAGATTCGGTCTGAACAGTCCACTTTTAACATAGAGTACTATGAAACATGCCAATTTCAAACGTATATATTATACTTTATATATTTTCACTGACTGATGATCATAAAGACTGTTCAAGGGTCCTGAAGTCATAGAAAGCTGGCGTGTAAGCTAGTATATAAAATCAAACACTCATAATATAATTGAATACATGAGTTGATGAAGCATAAGTAACAAAGTTGTTTTATATAAATATATTTATATTAAAATAGGAACGAACCATCTTATTCGGTCGTGCTCCGTCTGTATATGTTAGGAATATAAAGTACTAAAAATTTTCTATGGTCTCAACCGATATCCTTCATTCATTCAGGTTGACAGTCCGTCTCAGGGCTGCGTGTGAGCAAAGTCCTGCATAGTATATTATAAAGGTGTATAAACAAATACTAATAATAATAATATCACAATATTAGTACATATTTATTAAATGGACTTAATAAATTAACGAAATGATTGTCTATGGAATTATTATAATGTCTATGATCTATTCTTTCTAATATTATAAATATGAAAGTGAGTTTAATAATATAATAATATCCTGGGACATTTTTCACACACGGCCATCTGATCCCAAACTAAGCAGAGCTCGTACTATAGAAACCAGACAACTGATGTATTACATTTACTACTTTTCTTTTGTAAATACATACTTATATAGATAATTACACTCAGACTCAGGACAAACAGACATGTTCATGCACACAAATATCTGTCCTGGGTGGGAATCGAACCCACAACCTTCGGCGTGAAAGGCCATCTCCAAGGCCAGGTTTTAACTTCTATTAATCATCACCATGAATTCCTGCATACACGCCAGGAGTACAGAAGAGGTCAAAAGATACCTAAAAGGTTCCCATCACACGCGGGTGACGTCACGGGCGGAAATTAGAAGCCTATACTCAGAAAATGTGTGAAATCGCAAGTGAAAATATTGTTTGAAGTAAAGTATCGATTTCGGGCTGTAGCAATTATATGGATTGCGTGACGTTAAGCAGGAGTCATTGCGAATGTAGGTCGCATTGAAATTAGCCTCCGTTAATACTTCCAGTTTTGTATATTATTTTAACAAAGGAAACTTACTGCTTTACAATTGGCTGTTATAATAGAATATCTATCGTGTGTATTGATTTAAAGAATTTAATTCGTCAATTGCTTTTACGAAAATTCTTATTAGGTATTTCTTAAATATTTATTCTCTGGTGCATATATGTTGCACGTATATAATTCTATTTTACTTATGATATTGATGAATTGTTTTATATTACGTCATCTTTTATATATAGTTAGGAGATTCCTTAATCAATAAATTCTTATTAAATAAAATAAAAGAAACACGCTTATTTCAAACCACCATTTTGTAAAATAAAATGGTAAAGTAATTAATTCATTATTGACGCGACTTGCGATTTGTTGAATGTGTTCAAATATGTTATTTAATTTTTTATGAGTAATTGAGTGAATTATTTACAACAATTTGTATAATTTGGTGTGCTATTTTTAAAAAACCAATTCGAGGTTTTTATAAAATCAGTTTCACTTCTGGATGCCAATTATTATTATTTTTTTTTGTTAACAATAACTTATATTGAAACGTTTAACAAACAAAACTATTTCATTTTATATAATCTGTGTAACGTCCGCATTCCGCATAAATTATGTTCATGCGTTTAAGCTAGTGAACTCAAATTCGGTATCAGGAAAAAACACACAATTATTTTAAAAAAATATTATCTTTTAACATTCATCATAATAACTATGGGCCACCTGATGTGGTCACCAATGCCCATAGACATTGGCATTGTAAGAAATGTTAACCATCGCTTACATCACCAATGCGCCACAAACCTTGGGAACTAAGATGTTATGTTCCTTGTGTTTGTAATTACACTGGTTCACTCACCTTTCAAACCGGAACACAACACTACTGTTGTACTACTGTTTTCCGGTAGAATACCTGATGAGTGGGTGGTACCTACCCAGCGAGTCTACCACCAGTACACCACTACTACCATTTACATTCAGCACTTAAATAAGTACATACAATTCATACTTTAAGATAGCTACTGTACTAGTAACGAACGCTTGGGAATGGTAATAAGAATGTTAGCAGCATTTCCCTGTTGAATTGTAATTTCAATCGTAGACAGAGAAGTTTCTCTACCTACGATCAAGTTAACCACCACAATATTAAATGTTATGAGCAACGCCATCTGTGTTTGTTTTAATGAACTTTTAGATTCAAGATTTTTTTTAAATTAAATATGGCACAAATCAGATTGACACGGTTAACAGGTAAGATACATAATAAATAATATTATACATTAGGTAAAAGCTATGTGACTGCCCTGAAGCTGAAATGTACACATAGCAGTTATAGTGCAAAAATAGAAGCTTAATTTTATAATATTAGCGTCATCTGGCTTATTTTGTTTTCACTATTATAGATAAAACTGTCGTTACGATTATGGTTTCCAAAAAGTACTCGTTTCTGTAGATAGATAACGCTAAAAGGTGCTAATATTTATGATCATTCGAGTATTCTTTTTTACTGCATACTGAAATGCGTAGCTCGAAGGCGTGAATCTAGAAAATCCTGAATTTTAATGTACTTATTTTGTCTTTTTAAAAATTAAGATTTATTAAAATATTTCTTTGTTGAATTTTGACTACTAACATCAAATTGAATACCATAATATTTATTATTATAAACAACGCCATCTGTGTTTATTTTGTATGCACTACTATAGATAAAAACTCTGTAAATTATTTCGTAAAATTACCCGCTCGTGTACATAGATGGCGCTAGAAGGCGCTATTTTTTCAGTCGTTCGAACTTTTCGCGATTAATGATTCACTATTTCTTTTTATTAAATACCAAAATGCCCCAGTGTTTCAAACGCATGAATCTTTACCGATGAGTGCTGATTCAAACCCAGGCAAACACACAAATCAATGAATTATCATGTGCGTATTTTTTTTTGTTTATAATAATAATAAATTTTGTGCTTCGTCTTGGCGGAAAAAACTCACGCCTTCACAAAAGCCTTCACAAAAGAAGAAGAAGTCGTCATCTAATTAGATAGTAGCTTATTAAAACAAACTGTACATATTACAGATAAAAAAAATATAACGAGATTAAGATAAAAAAAATTATATATGACAAAGTCCCGGATGTCGTATTGTTTTTAAAAATAATGACGTCAGCATTGCTGACGTCATCTTCATTACAATCTTCGTTATTCATAGTAGTAATAATTAAACACTACAACTTCTTCCAATAAACCTTTTATTGATTGAATGTAAATAACAGAAAAGAGCTCTTGTGAACTTAACCTATTTAAAATAATGACTAGTAATTATAATTTAAAATAATAATTTTAGAATATTAATTAAATGAAAAGTTTTTATGAAAACATAATTAGACAACGAAAACAAATCATCCCAAATGAATGATTCATTTGAAATGATTTGTTTTCACTAAATAATTGTAACTAGTTTTAAGAGTTACAATATCTTAAGTAACTTGAGCAAATAACTTAAATAAATGATATTGCGCCGATATACAGGGTTACAGGGTAATATGTCACGATCCTTCTAAAGGGTTATAGTTCAGGACAATAGCTATCAAATGACCCCCAAAATGCTTATGCAAAAGTGTATCGTTTTCGAGTTATTAATTTTTTAATATTTTTTTTATTTAAAGGATGTTTAAGATTCTAAAATTCAATAAAAAAAAAATCAACGTATTTTCCCTATTTTTTTTTGTATTTCTTGCTAGGGTACATCCTAGTTAATAATAACCAGTTATAAAACAAAAACAATCTTCAAGCATTTTTAAATTACAGATCCAAAACTGTACAACTTTTCGATTTTTAATTTTGATTCTTTAAGTTACTCGCAATTTTTTTGTAAAAATCACTATGGCTCTTATCGTGCGGATCATTTTAAAAACATCTGCGTTTCCTTAGCCATCCATCGGTACATAAAAAGTACAGTAACAATCATAAACTCAGGAGAAAATTAGATAACAAAGAGACCAGGTAGGAAATTCTAAGAAATGCTATTGTTAAGAAATTAAATCTGGATCAAAGACAAAAGGACCTCAATGCAAAGTAGTTAAAGATTATTTTTAATAGGGGTAATAGGTAAAAAAGGAGAGATAAACCAGAGCTGTCATTGCAATTTTGAATTTAAATCAAAAACAAAATACTTAATCTTTTTAGTTACTCCATACTTTCGAAATTACACTGTTTATTATTCATAATTCGTGTTCAAAATGAGATCCCCTATTTCGTATACAAACACGCATTCTTTTTCTTAATTCACTTTTTACTACAACACTACTCAAGCTATGTCGAATAGAATTTGCAGCATTCATTATTCTTGTTTTGAGTTCTTCAATTGTATCCCTATCATTACACCCCCGTACACGTGATTGAAGAAGGAGATCCTGCAAGACGTTTAGATTTTTGCCGATTTATGCTACACTGTGATGCAGAAAATCCCAATTTTTTGAGAAAAATTTTATGGACAGACGAGTCAAAGTTTGACAAAGATGGTATTACTAACTACCACAATATTCGATATTGGTCTCAAAAAGAACAGGGAAACCCTCACAAAAAGCGATTAAGCGGTTCCCAAAGACGTTTCTCGGTAAACGTCTGGATGGGGATTATCAATGATAATCTTATTGAGCCACATTTCCTACCTGATAACTTAAATGGTGAAAGTTATGAAAGCTTGCTTAGAGAAATCCTGCATGAGTTACTCGAAAATGTTTCGCTGAAACTTAGGCAGAGAATGATATTCCAGCATGATGGTTGCCCCGCACACTTTCGAATGTCCGTAAGACAGTGGCTAGACAGCAATTATCGTAATAGATGGATTGGCAGAGGAGGACCAATCCCATGGCCAGCGAGAAGTCCAGATTTGACTCCGATGGACTATTATGTCTGGGGGCATATGAAAAGCCTGGTTTATGATGTTTCACCAGTACAAACAATTGAAGAACTCAAAACAAGAATAATGAATGCTGCAAATGCTATTCGACATAGCTTGAGTAGTGTTGTAGTAAAAAGTGAATTAAGAAAAATAAATGCGTATTTGTATACGAAATAGGGGATCTCATTTTGAACACGAATTATGAATAATAAACAGTGTAATTTCGAAAGTATGGAGTAACTAAAAAGATTAAGTATTTTGTTTTTGATTTAAATTCAAAATTGCAATGACAGCTCTGGTTTATCTCTCCTTTTTTACCTATTACCCCTATTAAAAATAATCTTTAACTACTTTGCATTGAGGTCCTTTTGTCTTTGATCCAGATTTAATTTCTTAACAATAGCATTTCTTAGAATTTCCTACCTGGTCTCTTTGTTATCTAATTTTCTCCTGAGTTTATGATTGTTACTGTACTTTTTATGTACCGATGGATAGCTAAGGAAACGCAGATGTTTTTAAAATGATCCGCACGATAAGAGCCATAGTGATTTTTACAAAAAAATTGCGAGTAACTTAAAGAATCAAAATTAAAAATCGAAAAGTTGTACAGTTTTGGATCTGTAATTTAAAAATGCTTGAAGATTGTTTTTGTTTTATAACTGGTTATTATTAACTAGGATGTACCCTAGCAAGAAATACAAAAAAAAATAGGGAAAATACGTTGATTTTTTTTTTTATTGAATTTTAGAATCTTAAACATCCTTTAAATAAAAAAAATATTAAAAAATTAATAACTCGAAAACGATACACTTTTGCATAAGCATTTTGGGGGTCATTTGATAGCTATTGTCCTGAACTATAACCCTTTAAAAGGATCGTGACATATTACCCTGTAACCCTGTATACGATATGGTCGTTCGAGGTAACCAATGGCAGCGGGTAAGTATGCGCACTGCCCGTATCTCATGATCGGGGTACGGGGGATGTGGTGATTGTTTAGGCCAATCTTAGTTGTGGTAAACGCAAATTACTTGCTATACGCCATTGCACTACATCACCCTGCGTTACTTAATAATTTGCAAAAAAGTATACCTATTTCTCGATCGAATCGTAACTTTTTTGTGTTTTGGAAAACAGTCTTACAAGGAAGTTTGATAGCTACCACTAGGTAAGTCACTTTTTTTATATATTTTATGGCATATTTCTTTTGAAATTTGTAAGCGTAATTTGAAGTTATGTTCAACGCTTTGGACTCGGTGGCCATTGTTCTGAATTTTAGGTTCTCGGGGAAAGTGCGCGCGGATAAGTGAACGCACTTGCCTTCGAAGTGATAAAGTACTGAATATACCTATATAGTAGGTACTTAAATATGTTTTTAACTGAATAAATTTATTTACATCCTCATCATCATCATCATCTCAGCCGAAAGACGTCTACTGCTGGACAAAGGCCTCCCCCAAGGATTTCCACGTCGGCCGGTCTTGTGCTGCCAAACGGCTTCCCGCGACTCTTTCAATGGCGTGGCCGTGTGTTGACGACGACGATAATCACCTCATTTCATCCCGTGGGGAGCGTAGAAGTCGATCCGAGGGATAATACACCAGAGAACGGGCAGCAGCGTCTCTCTGAGTACAATGACCAACTTACTGCGATCGCCAAACCGTCTGCCAAGCGTGGCGATTATGGCACATCCCCTTAATGATTGCTGCAACTAATTTATTTACATCTATTACTTTTTTTTTTAAATCTGCGAGAAGAAGATTGAATCTGCGCAGACTGCGCGCAAAGATAAACTATCTCAAAAACATTTGTCTAGAGCTAGCAAAAGACGAAGAACGTAACGAAACCGAAACACTTGTATAAGAAGATTCGTAGCATAACTCGTCAATTTAAACTCAAAACCTGGGTTATCGAGGATTTGAATGGAGTTACTGTAACCGAAATCAAGGATATTGTTGGTGAGTTGATATTGCGAGCAACTATTTACAGATGTCGACATAGGATTATCGTGCAAGTTTTTCTCACAGACTGCATATAATACCATGGAACCAGCTATACTGAAAAGTGAAGTTCGAGCCGCAATCGATCACCTGAAGAGGAATAAAGCTGTAGGAACTGACGAAATCCCAATAGAAATCTTTAAAGCAATGGGTGAATACGGAGTTGATATGCTACACACTATCTGTAATCGTGTCTGGGAAACAGAAAAGTGGCCAAAAAACTGGACACACTCCGTGTTTATACCACTGCATAAGAAGGGATCAAAAAAGAAATGCAACAACTACAGACTAATAGCCTTGATACACATGCCAGCAAAGTACTCCTTCATATCATCAACACCAGAATGCAAGCTTTTCTGAAACCTGAATAACTATGGAGCAAGCAGGATTCATCAAGAGTCGAGAGACAAGGGAGCAGATTTTAATTCTTCGACAGTTAATCGAAAAGTCTAGAGAGTTTAACAGCCCGCTCTATATCTGCTTCGTCGACTTTCGCAAGGCCTTCGACACCGTGAAATGGCACAAGTTATGGGACGTACTCATACAAATGGGAGTACCTAACCTAGTTCGTCTCATTTCGTATAGTCGATACGAGGACGGGACTGCGACTGTTCGAATAGACGACATTGACCCATAAGGCTTTTAGACACATGCTGGTGTTCGGCAAGGGTGCATACTCTCTCCACTCCTATTCAACATATATACGGAGTGTATTATGAGAATCTTTTTGGAGTAAGGGGATAAGGAGGTTTCAATAGGAGATCGTAAGATACGCCGATGACACTATTCTTCTCGCTCAAACAAAAGAAGACATGGAACACTTGCTGACACGCCTAGAGACAATAAGCCTCTCCTTCGGACTTGCGATCAATAGAGTCAAAACCAAGATGATGATCGTGGACCGTGCTGAACTGAATCACCCAGATATCTCTATGATTGTCAACTGTGAAGTAGTCCGAAGCTACGTGTACTGTGGATCTACAACCGTGGCCATATACATCAGGACCGTGGTTCAGATTGCATTTAGATTTTTTAGGTCCATTACATGATAAAACTTTTTTAGTTTTAATAGATTCCACTTCCAAATGCTTAGAGATTTTCCAAATGCAAGGAACAACGGCAGGAGCGGTTATTAAAGTGTTACGAGAGATATTTGCTCGGTTTGGTCTATCAAGAGTAAGTAGTCAGATAATGGTCCTCCATTTCCAAGTAGCGAATACAAAGACTTTATGAATAACAACGGTATTAAGGTAACTTATACTGCATCAAATGGAGCGGCCGAAGGGGCGGTTAAGTTGTGTAAAAGAACTATTAAAAATCAATGCAGGATGGATATGACTCGGATGCTGCGTTACAATCTTACTTATTGGATTATAGGAACGTAGAACACAGCACCATAGGAGTAGCACCGGTTACACTTTTACAAAAGAAGCGTCTTCATTCACGTTTGGATTTATTACGGAGCGATATTCAAATTGAAAATAAGGTTCGATCGGCTCAAATGAAACAAATTAGCCAAGCGGGCGATTCAAATAGATATTTTAATTTAGGTGACAAAGTTTGAACGAGAAATTTTACGGGGGGAAAGAAATGGTCGGGAGGTCGAAAAGAAAAAAAATTGTTCACGTCATTATTTAGTGGTAGGGGAGGGCGGTTCACCTATTAAAAGGCATGTGGATCAAATCAAAGGTAAACGGATTACTACTTGTAATGCACCATTACAAGGTACAATTAGTCCAAGTGCCCGAGATCGTATGACTCCTTCTGGCTCTAATGATGCTCACCAACAGTTCCGGAGGTTAGTGTCTCTAGACCTGGATTAAGACCTAGACCGCTGAAAGGTTTTAAAAGATATGGAATCGAATTCGATTAATTCTATTTTGTACATAATTTATTTTATTACATTATGAAATGCGGTTGTTTATTTTCCAAATATGAAGGTTAAATATTTTTGTTATTTTTTGTATTTTTTATCAAAAGTTATGTTATTATATTAATGGTGAAGGTGTGATGTATGTCATTAGTGTGTTGCTATGGATAAGACTCTTTGTTATACATGTTATTCGCGGTGTAATGGAAATCTATATCTCTTGAATAAGCTAGCTATCAAATGGACTTGTTTCTATTATTATCCACAAACATCTTAATTTAATTGAAATAATATATTTAAGTTATAACGGTTCGTTTAGCTTAACATAAATTAAATTAATTCTTACCGAGGCCACTTATAAGTGTAAAAACTAAAAGTTTTCTGCCGAAAGATTTCCGGTTTTTCGTGTTATCTTGCACATCTTCAGGACTTTGCTCCATATTGGCCATTTACATTCTTTATTTAAAAATATATTGTTTTAATTTTTATTTCTGAATATCGGCTTATGTGAATTGGTAATAACAGTAAATTAATAACTGGACCAGAATTAATATAAACAAAACAATACTACATTCCGAAAGAAATGTTGACAGTTAACATTGACAATTACGAAAATTTCTAAAACCAAAATGACAAAAATCAGAATAGGCCTTCTTAATCGCTTAGATTTATATATAATTTTCTAGTAACAGCCTGTTAATGTCCCACTGCTGGGCTAAGGCCTCCTCTCCCTTTTGAGGGAATTACTACAGAAAATATAAGTAAATTATAAACGGCTTAACCTTAAACCAAATCGGTTCCCTATTAAAAATAAAACAAAATATTATACACAATATATAATACAGGGTTGGTATAAAAGGCCACTTTTTCCCATTAAAGGCAAAATGGACTGTATTGTGAATTAAAAAAATATATCATAAGGTTGGCAACTCAACATAGAGAAGTATTACTATTATAGGATCTTACATCAATTAAAATTTAAAAACATTTGCGCGTTTATTGAACGGTCCGTAGGATTCTCAACCGCTGGTTTTGGTTGTCCATTATGTCTATCGCACATTCCTTTTTGTTCATTTGTTTTAACCCAATCATTTAGTCTAGTGGGGTCTATTTGGTATCTGACAAAGATTCTTACCAGATCAATGAGACAAAAATAAAGATGTAAGCAAAAAAATAATATCGAGTAAGTTGTAATTATTCTATAAGATCATTCAAATTTTTTTATTTTAAATTTGCCTTCCAGGACAGACATTTGTGTGCATGAACATGAATGTTTGTCCTGAGTCTGGGTGTAATTATCTATACAGTAACAGCCTGTTAATGTCCCACTGCTGGGCTAAGGCCTCCTCTCCCTTTTGAGGAGAAGATTTTGGAGCTTATTCCACCACGCTGCTCCAATGCGGGTTGGTAGAATACACATGTGGCAGAATTTCAATGAAAATAGACACATGCAGGTTTCCTCACGATGTTTTCCTTCACCGTTAAGCACGAGATGAATTATAAACACAAATTAAGCACATGAAAATTCAGTGGTGCTTGCCCGGGTTTGAACCCGCGATCATCGGTTAAGATTCACGCGTTCTTACCACTAGGCCATCTCGGCTTCAAATTATCTATATAAGTATGTATTTACAAAAGAAAAGTAGTAAATGTAATATATCAGTTGTCTGGTTTCTATAGTACGAGCTCTGCTTAGTTTGGGATCAGATGGCCGTGTGTGAAAAATGTCTCATAATATTATTATTTATTATTATAAATTCATTTTCTTTCTTAAAAACAAGTAATTAGTATTTTTAACGAGTCAAATTCCGGCGCCTTAAGCGGCGGCGAGTCACACATAAACCTCCCCCCCAACTCATGTAGGGGAAACGAGTAAATTTTTTCCAGCGGAAAAATAGGGGAACTGAGGAAAAACTTATCAATAAATTTCTATACAAGTATTTTTGGCAACTATCCTAGCCGGTGCGTGACCCGGTTTCGGGCACTGGCATAACACCTGACCTAACGCAACGAAAACGCACCCAGAAACTAGTAAACAAAATAAAACACAGAATAGGTTTAAGAGAATTATAATAAAGTTTGTCCTTTTTTAATTCCACTCTCTTGTTTTTTTTTTTTAATTTCATTATAAAATTGTAAAAAAATAACAATAATAATATGTTTCACATAAAATTAATTTCGTAAATAGATCTACCATAGAGAAAGAAATTTTCATTGACGATTTTAAGATAATTGAGTATATCATTATAATACAAATGACTAGTAAATTTCAACTCTATGATCGACCATATAAGACAAAACTCACAATCATTTCATATCTGCAAGAAAAATGCCATTGCATTAATTACATTTATTAATTGACTTACACTATACCTTAAAATTAATTTAACAGCCTCGTTTGTATTGGCACATTTTTTGTACTTCTTTGGTTTAACATTAAATAAATAAATAATTAACACTACAATTGTTCATAACGAAAAACTTATTGATTTATTAATAAACGCGAACTAACATATAACAAAATATACAAATATGTCATTAATGCTATTCCAATTGTATGTATTTATTAATTAAATTTTGTTCAATATTTAAAGTGTGAAAGGTTACATGGAGTGCAAGGGTGCGACATTTGCATCATAATTTTAAAAAAAAATCACTGCCACATTTTGGAATTAATTTTTGTTTTGCAGAATATAAATTGGAATAGAATAACTTTGGCCAATTTGTTTCTTTTTATCACATTTACTAACAAACAACAATTTCACAAATTTCGATTCATAGGATGTTTCAATTTAATATAAATAAATAAATTAAAAAATAAAACTAAATGCATATAAATGCCTTACAAGATTAAAATACTTTTTTTAAATAATATAATTTGATTAACGATGTTTTTTAAATTAGTGTTATTATTCTTATATTACAATTTCTTATTTAAAATAATAAATATCTATATTGAGTTCTGCAATTTCATTTGCACATACTTGTGAACAGGCTAGTCGGTGGTGTAGCACGGGCGTAAGAAAACGTTAACTGTTTAATAAAATGTAATATTCATTTTCACGTTTCAGTTTAGTGTTAGTCAATAAGAGTACTGTTTTTACAGAGCCCCACTTTATTTGATTAACCAATTGCAAGAAAAAGGGCGGCAAATTCGGAACGCGCACCGAGCGCTATGACCCATGCTACGCTACTGAAGCTAGTATTCTAAATATCGCAGTCACGTACAAATATAAAAGCTTGTTTTTATAGTATTATTAACAGACTAATAAAAAAGGTACTCAACGCAATCGTTTTTTTATGCTTTGGTTTTCCAGAATTACATCATTTATAAAACGATTTAGAATTTTTATCTTTTATTTGAAAGGATACACTTCTATATGAACCCGTTCCAAAATGGTGTCAAACATTTAAGATCAAGAGCATAAGTGAATAAATTAATAATAAATTACTAGCCTCTAAAAATAGGCGTCTGCTTTAAATGAATATAAAAGAAACTAGTACGTATTGAAATTACATAGTGATTTATTGCTAACATGGCAAGTTTAAAGTTTTATACAATCGAACATGTTTCAAAATATATAACTTTTATATATTATTATCGCGATCATGCTCAGGGGGTACCAGGGCCTCACTGAGCAGGGGATGTTACTTTGACAAGTATGTGCGCAAACACAAGTGTACGTCTCTATTCCTAATCCTACGGGACGGCATATCGATCGACCGATTGGAGAGTCACGCAGGACCAACGGACGGGCTTACTGAGGCACGGGGGTGTTAACTGGCGACATATGCAGAGTTGCTTAGTTAATTCTTTGATCAGGAGACCTATTGACGTCATTTTGGTCTCAAAAATTAACACCTTGTTCAGGATATGCTTTGTGCGGCCATCAGTAAAGAGGTATACATACACTTCAACCGTTACGTGAAAGGCGGTTTTTTTTTGCAATAGCTCAAGCCTCTCTCTTATTCTTTACCTTTATTGTACGGAACCCTATTAATTTAATTAATTTATTATAATTAAGTACTAAAATTATCTTATGAGCATTATTTGCACTACGCACTAGGGGCGCGGGTCGTTGGCGAGGTGCCGCTGCAGGAAGCGCTCGTGTTCCAGCACGTGCGTGAACATGGAGAGCGTGTTGGAGCAGCCGCTGCCGTCGGGGTTCGGCGGGGCCGTGGACAGCACGCCGCGCAGGTAGCAGCGCATCTCACCGTGCTCGCGCGCGCAGAACACCAGCCCGCTGCCGCTGTCGCCCTTGCACAGCGTCGTGCCTGCGGAGGGGAGGGGGGTGTTTTAAGGGAAAGTGAACCAGTTTAATTTCAAGCACAATAACACATAACATAGTAGTTGCCAAGGTTGGTGGCGCATTGGCGGTGTATAAGTGACCAACCCTATTATATTTTCTAAAATCTATTGACGGTGGTAACCACTTACCAGGTCGGCCATTATCCGATTTAATTTCAATAAAAAAGGAGGCCGGAGGCCGAAGTGACTGGTACTCATAACGAAACGCATTCGACTTACCGTTGCCGAAGCTGGCGCAGATCTTGTCAACTTTGATTGATTTGATGTACAATTGCAGGATACGTTTTTTGCATTCCTGCCACTCCACGTACTTTATGTCCACAACCTTCAGCTTCGTGGACTCGGTCCCACGTCGGCTCTGAGTGAGTCCCCAACCCGCAGCCTACGGTAAATTTTTTTACTAAAGGCGGATCCAAAGGTCCAATTATATTATAAAATTTGGTCGTATCGCTGATTACTATTGTATTTGTATGTCTGACCCTTATCATTAATTAGGAATATTTTTTTACAGTTATGGTTTTTATCAATCATTAGGATATAACATAAGATTATGCAGAGAAAGTGAATTTTAGTATTTGTTTATTTCGCCGAGTGTATTAATGTTATTTAAAGCAATATTTGTCATTTCACTTACTCTGCCCATACTTCCTTTTTTCAACTGGAATTCATCGAATTCTGACGAGAAATCGAGACAAACTGGACGAATGTAGATACTGAATACGAATCTGTCTTTCACTTTGACCACAGCCAGATCATACTGGTAATCCAGATTAGCTCCGCAGTATCGTTCAGGTACGTGAATCGCTGAAACCTGAAAAAAAAACCAATTAGACACTTCACTTTTCTCACTTCAATGACCCGAGAGATGACTCAAGGTTTAACGCGTGAATATCAATCGACCCAAATCCCGTAATTTCAAAGACAGACAAGCAGTTTTCATGTGGTTAATTCGTCTCGTGCTCGGTGGTCACGGAAACCAGTTTGTTTCGAGACTGTTATTAGCAATAATAGCATTTTTATTTGTTTCCCTAGCTAGTAGTAGTTACACTAGCTAACTCACCCTGCAAACCGGAACACAACAATATCAAGTACAGCTGTTTTGTGGTAGAATATCATCTGATGAGTGGGTGGTACCTATTCAGATAAGCTCCAACCCTTCTCCTCAAAAGGGAGAGGAGGCCTTAGCCCAGCAGTGAGACATTCACAGGCTGTTACTGTGAACTGGCACAAAGCCACCACCACCATTGATGATCATTTACCATTATTGATCATTTTTTTTAAATTAATTATTAATAATGTTCTGCATCAAAGTATATAAAAATACTTACTTGGGATGTCTGCTGGTAAAGTTTGTCCCGTGGGTCGTTCAGTTCCCTGTACAGCTTGCCAGCAGCCACCATGAAATTCTCGACCGGGTTGACTCCACAGTCATCGTCCAACCCAACGCAGTGCGCAGCTGTGCGGGGACAGGTATTATTTTATACACTGTGCAGTAGTGCGGATGCAATTGTACAAATTCTACAATCAATATTAAATAACAGGGAGGAAGCGGGTTTTTATACGCGTCGGTGGTCAGAGCGTGTAAAGCGAAACGGACTTGCAATATAATAATATAGTATAGTAACAGCCTGTGAATATCCCACACATATGTGGCAGAATTTCAGTTAAATTAGACACATGCAGGTTTCCTCACGATGTTTTTCCTTCACCGTATAGCACGAGATGAATTATAATCGCAAATTAAGCACATAAAAATTCAGTGGTGCTTGCTCGGGTTTGAACCTACGATCATCGGTTAAGATTCACGCGTTCTAACCACTGGGCCATCTCGGCTGTATGGACTTGCAATGTGGGAGTATTTTGGATATTTACCCTACGACTCGACGAAGTTAAATAAATACAAAATAATAAAAAGTTTTTACTGGTGGTTGAGCTTTGTGCAAGCTCGCCTGGGTACCACCCACTCATCAGATATTCTACCGCAAAATAGCTGTACTTGGTATTGTTGTGTTCCAGTTTGAAGGACGAGTGAATCAGTGTAACTACAGACACAAGGGACATAACATCTTAGTTCCCAAGGTTGGTTGCGCATTAACGATGTAAGCGGTGGGTAACATTTTATAATAAAACTAAACTATCATAACTACCAAAGAGTAGTAATGTCGGTTAATTTTTTTACATGGCAACACTAAGTCAATTTCGGAATAAGCGGCTAGCGGATCGTTCTGGCACTGACCGGTGACGGCGGTCCACTCGTTGAGGAGCGAGCCGCCGCAGATCTGCTCGTAGTCGTCGCCGGTGCCGTCGGCGCGGCGGTACACGACGACGTGCCACGGGAAGTCCCCGCGCGGCGTGGGCGTGCCGCACTCTGCAATGAGCACACATACAAGGCATGCCTTTTAAGTTCTGTCGTTTCCATATTTCCCGGCAATTTTGAATTTGGAACTGTTCTATATTCGAATGTGTTTAAATTTTGAATCTCAAAACATTCGAAATCAGTATTAGGATTAATGATATTGTTTAGTCACAGCGTCGATTGGAATCTGTCAGGTTACGTACGAAAATGAATCTTTCTAAGGAAAATGTTAGTGCAATAATTTTCTACAACTTTAGAAGAGGCCTGACACGGCTTCAGTGTTTTGAAGAGTTAACATTTGTGTTCAGTGATGAAGCCCCATGTCTGCAGACTGTCGAACGCTGGTATTTAGAATTCCAACGTGGAAATACTAGTGTTAGTGACAAATCTCGCGAAGGACGGATAAAAATCCGCATTCACTGAAGATAACATCATTGCTGTGAGACAACTAATTCTCGAAGATCGTCATGTGTCGTATCGAGAAATAGAGGCTCTATTAGGCATCTCAGGGACAACCATTCAGAAGATCTTGCATGAAGCGCTTGGTGTGAGAAAGCTAGTTTGCCGTTGGATACCATACCGCATCTGCTTTCCAACGATCACAAGGCGGCCCGCGTCAGATAGTGTAAGAAAACTCTGCAAAGGTTCAACCGAGGAGAGTCAAATCACGTCTACGACATCACCAGTGGTGGCGAATCTTGGATCTAGGCCTACGATCCTGATTCCAAAAGTTTTTTTCTTCAAACGACAAAAGTCTTAACCGCATTAATTTAACTTTCGAAGTTCCGATTACAACTTCGCCGACATTGAAAACGCCAATTTTTAGCGAATCCATGGGAAATATTATAGATTATTCAATATCTCGACCAATGACATCGGTGCCAAAGTTCTTCCTTTGGGTTCACTCCTGTTGTGGCTGGAATACGCTAACACGCCTATTACTTATCGAAACTATTATATTATTTTTAAATATTTGTCTTTGTTGCATCTTCGTATTGATTACTTTGTTTGGTTTTCAAAAAAAAAAATTAAAGTCCAGAATGTCCTTGGTAGTCGCCATTTAGTGATAATGCTAACGTAATGTGTGCTATGTCTGCCTATCTGTTACGCTATCGAGGTCAAACATTAAATCGATTTTGATAAAATTTGTTAAGAAGCGAGCCTGAATCCCCATAATATATATACTTCTTCACCCTTCAAGAAGTAAAGTTCATTAATTCAACATAAATGATCATCAAAATAAATGATTGTATACAAGTTCTGACAGGATTTTTTTTTTATATATATGCGCCGGGATGGCAAATGACTCTACTCCACCTGATGGTAAGGGGTAGTAGAGTCGAAACGCGACGACGGCCAGAACAGTCGGGTAGAATGTTCTGTACTAGCCGTCCCCGCCTTGCCGGCCCGCAAGATGCCTCTTCACGCTTCGTTTGAAGGAAAAAAATCGTGACAAAAGCTTAACTCAACGCGGGCGAAGTCGAGGTTTCCGTTAGTTATGTATTAATACAGAGGCGACTCTTTCTTTAACTTAATTATTCGCACTTACTGGCCATCCTTAACACAGGCTATTATTATAATCCAGCTAGGATAGCCAGAACTACGAACGCACGAGCTAGCCTCTGTACCGAGGCAACAGACTTACTGGCTAGACAGGTGGGCTTGTAGCTCCAGCCCGCGTCGGTACAGTACATCTTTGGCAGCGGTTTGGGACTGTAGTAGTTGGGGCGGCGACACTCGGGCATCACAACGGTCCCGAGCACCTCCAACTCTTCGCATTCACGCGTGCCGTTCGTACCCTTGTCGAGCAGCACGCATCGGTACTCCAAGCTATCCGACGGCTTCAATGAACAGGCACCTGCGAACACAAATAAATCTTAATTTTTCGTTGTCGAGACATGTTACTAAAATGTATACAAATTTAATTAAATTTGAAGTTTTTTTATTAAGGTTACATTATAACTGTATTGTTAATTGAATTACAATTGTGTTCATGTCATGTCATTTATTTTAACAATCGAAAAACAAGTAGATATTAAAAACCTTAGATTTACATATATATATATATATAATATAATACCTAATACCTAGGCGGACTGGCAAGTGGACCACCTGATGATAAGGGGTCACCACCCATTGAAATTGTGCCGTCAACCTTGTAAACTAAGATTTTACGTTAGTGGCTTACAACCAAACTAACATTAATTACTGGCAGAAGAGTACAAACCCTACCATCAAGTAAACTAAACAAATAAATATATATGTTAGCTGGGAGGTGGTTACTTACGGACACAGGATGGTAATTTCGTTGGTATCCACCGTCCTAAGTTACAGATGACCACTGACTCTCCGACGACCTTGTATCCGGGTAAGCAGGTGGTATTGAAATAGGCGGAGATCGCGACGTCACCAGCTCTGTATTCAGCGGTGTCACCATTCTTCAGGAACAGGCCGTTCTCCGGGTGCGGTGGTAACACGCACATGTTTGGAACGCTGGAATATTAAAAGAAATACATCATTGTCTGTCTACTCTCAAGACTTTTTATTTTTATTAAGTTGTTTTTTTTTTTATTATGTTTAAAAATTTTAGTATCATAGTTTTAGGAATAACTGTACTGTTTGTTTCCCAAATAAAAGTAAAATCCAGCTCAAATTTTATTTAAAGTTATTGAAAAAAACCACGAGGCAACCGTTGCTGAATTTCCATGTACTTTAACTATTATATTATATACAACTTAGATAGTCTTACCCCACTGTTGTCGTACTCGGCGCGGTCGTTGTGGTGGTCGTTGTGGTGGTCGTTGTGGTGGTCGTTGTGGTGGCTCTCCGTGGTACTGTCCTGTTGCATAGTTTATCCGACTCGTCAGATCCATCAGCGCATTCGTCTATCTGAAAATTTAAAATTCGTTTTTAATGATAGCTTTCAAACGGAGGAGATATGGTCATTGAATTGTTTTAACTGTAATGGGGAATTCTCATGTAATGGGGGAAAGCAGCCCGGAGTCTGAAAGTTGGAAGTGTACATTCCTGCACCTCGGAAAGCACGTTAAGTCGTTGGTGCTGCGCCTGAACTCTTTCCGGACGTGTCGGATTGCCGTCCCATCGGATTATGAGAGAGAGTGCCCCAGTGTTCGCGCACACACTCGTGCACTATAATATCTCCTGCGCAGTTGGCTAATCTCTCTTGAGATTGGCCGCCGTGGCCGAAATCGACCGGGAGGACTAGGGTAAGGTGTTACGAGGTCGAGACGGGCAGCTAGTGGTAATGTATAACTCACGTCATTACAGGCGGCGCCCTCGTCGACGCAGGCCCCATAAGCGCACTGGAACCCATTGGAGGCGCAGACGTTACCGGCGCACGCCACCAACGTCTCGTCGGAGCCGTCGCTGCAGTCGCGGATGCCGTCACACCGCCGGTCGCTCTCGATGAGACTGCTGTCATTGCACTTAAACTGTCCCCTACAACAATTATACTACAACACTATTGATTAAACTACTGTAACATTGTGCTTATTAATCTTTGTATATGCAATTATACACCTATGTACTACTAACGTATCAATTGTCACCGAGTTAACTGACATAGTCCTTGCTCACACGTAGCCTTGAATCGAACTGTCGATTTTGTCAAAGTTATTACGATGAGATCATAGACAATTTTTACTACTTTTTACAGTTTTGACACATTCCTAAGAACAACAAACTTTAATTTTCCAAAGTTACGATAGCAACTCCGCCGATATTCAAAACGCAATTTCGTCACGAATCCGTAACGGATACCACAGATTATTTAGAACTCGACCAATGACGTCATCGACTCAAGCTCGGAGCTGTTTATACATATAAACTCCAGCCAGTACCGATCTATTCGTGTGTAAACATGAAATACAAGAACAACTCACCCTTTTTCAAAGGTATAATTGTTGCATTTCGGTTGCAACTCGTCGGAATTGTCGGCGCAGTCTGTGACACCATTACACGGCGCCGAACCGCCGACGCATGCGCCGTATGTACAGCGAAATAGGTGGTCGGGGCACCTGAAATATAAACGTAAATATATAAACACGTGTGACATACACAAAATACAAAATGGGAACAACGGGACCGATAATGCTTAATTACCTAACGAGGAGTACACTACTACGACCATCTCATCGGAATTAACACGATATATACTGTAATTACTGTGTTCAATTTCTCTTTTATATAGAATGTAATAAACTTAGATCAGTGACGTGCCACCATAGAGCAAGGACCAAAATAAGCGAAGAATAAACTATTTAAAAAAACGTAGTCGACCAATTATCTATGAAATTAGTCTCAGCTCTTCACCGAATGTATCAATTCCTTGTGGTGTAATTAATATCTATATTTTAAAAAAACGCGCTCGATCGCGCGTCACAGACGACGAATCTTACATTTTTGGCGCGAAGTTCGAGTGCTTCGGAGATACAGTTACCGCGTTTTAAGCGATTGTTAGTTTCAGTTTGTTTCCGTTATCAGTAATTATTATTCATATGAAGTAATTAATGTTATTGTTGATTGTTATTCGTGTATTATTATTAAAAAAAATAATTTTCACTTCCTGTGACCTGTAATATTAAAAATGAAATGACATCTGTCAAAACTAACTTTTTTTATTGTATTTTTTTTTCGTAAGCCGTGACAAACAAGAACTGATATAATAGTGTGAATTTGATTCAACGCTGTTGCGTTACAAGACAATACATTTTAGTGCAATGACGAATAATAATCTCGATACATACATCCGTTAATAAATGAATGACTGACATCAACGCGCAGCCCAAACTACTAGTAGCCGAGGACCATGAAAATTTCCATACGGATTCCTTTGGCACAGCAGGTTAGTACTAAGGATTGTTGAAAAAATCCTTAAGGTAATGAAAAAGGGAATTAAAGAACGCTCGGTACAGGGTACGGTTTTCACATCAATTCTCGTTCCATGTTCACGCGATCTCCTAAACTTTGTCACAGCTACTCCTTCCCCGACGTAGACGCTCACTAAGAACGGATTTTACGCGAATCCAATCCAAAATACAGTATTGGTATCTACCCGAAACCGGAACGATTAGCTACGGTGTAATACGCAAAGCTTACGGTGTCTCCCTGCAGAGGTGGTGCGTTTCGTCCGAACCGTCGAGACAGTCGACGGTACCGTCGCACTTCTTGTCCGCTGCGATGCAAGTGCCATCTGAACACACGAACTTGAACTCGTCCGGAAAGTACCTGCGACAATCGAATCGGTCGCACGTGACTTATGCATCAGAAATTAGTGTCAGCTTGTGACTGTCCCACTGTTCGGCTAAGACCTCCTCTCCTTTTTTGAGGAGAAGGTTTGGAGCTTATTCCACCACGCTGCTGGTTCAAAAACAAAATATTTGTTATTTTGAATCGTAAAGCGCTACCACCGGTTCGATTTGTGGATTCAATCAAGAAGAACGAGCAAATAGTTAATCACCTTTTTTATTTTACAATAATACATTTTATTATCATCCGACACATTTATATTATTTTTTATGTTATAGATATGTGCACGGGCAAATTTACCACTTGGCTGTTAGTCGACCGTCGCCCGCAACCACTGGCGCTGTAAGAGATATCAACCATTCCTCCTTACATCGCCAATGCGCCACCAACCTAGGGACTTCAGATGTCATGTCCCTCGCCCATGTAGCGACACCGGTTCCAAGGGTTAGTACCCTTCGAACCGGAACACAACAATACCAAGTATTGCTGTTTGGCGGTAGAATATGACCTCCGACGGGCTTGCACAAATAGCAGTAATAGTTTATCTGACTCACCCGCACGCGACCTGACGTGGCACACGTCGGATCAATGCTGGCTCGTTGTATGACGTTTCTCTGAAAAAAACAAAATCAATTATTTCAAAAATAACAATAACAAACTACTATAAATAAGTATGTGTATTCTTGATACGGTCACTGTACAAACATTGGTTAATAGCTCATTAGGAAACGATTTATTACAAGGTGCTTGAAGCTTCCATGGGTACTAATATAATCAAAACACTTAATTCAACATAGAAGCATTACATTTGCTTATTGACTGTCAAAGTAGAAACTACCACCGGTCCGGAAAAGAAACACGTAGCCTTGAGAAGTAGATAGTATTGTATAGTTAATAAATGAAGACAAAAACTGTCCTGATGTTCTTGTGGCTAGATATTAAGCAAAACTCCTGGGGTCAAAATATTTTCTGTCGAACAACTGTCAACTGTCAGTAGTACTCTGTCAGTAGCACGTAAAACTGTTGCTCCTGCGCATAAACACGACCGCTCGTGTCGGATTGCCCATTGTCCCATCGGATTACGAGAGTGAGAGAACAAAGAGTGCACGCACCTGTGCTTGTGGACACACACTTGTGAACAATATATGCTCAAAGTTAAAAAGTCGAGATGGCCCAGCGGTTAGAACGCGTGTCCAGCCGTTCTAACCACTGAGCCCTAACGTCTCAAACTCGATAGTTCATTACTGTATGAGTCACGGAACGTCATACAAGGCGTCATAACGATCTATAAATAAAAATACATAATCTGTTCCGCCGAGCGTATATAAGGTAAGGCGTTCGTTCGTTTAGTTTTAGTTGGTCGTTGTTCGTGAGTGAAGTAAGTTCTTTCAAGTGTGTGTACATACAGGATGTGTGAACCAGAATGTTGGAGGAGCCAAGAATTATTGGTGGCGCATTGATGTAAGGGATGATCAATAATCCTAACAGTTTTTACAAGTCTATGAGCAGCGGTGAGCACCATGTCCCTTATATACTTATGACAATAACTTGAATTAAAAATGCATCAAAAATGAAAATTAAATGTAAATAAAACAAAAACAAAACTAATATTAAATATAAACAAACTAAATATTTCTTGAAAAACAAAAGTCACTTTATAATTTCTGTTGCATAGCCATATACAATAATTTAAAAAAAAAACGTTAAATATTATTGTCATCACCAATATAAAGATTATTCTAGAAACTTTAACGTACAAGATCATACTTGTCACTTCCATTTTTTTAATAGAATATATAGGCGGACGAGCTTATGGGCCACCAGGTGGTACGTGGTCACCAACGCCCATAGACATTGCCATTGTACGAAATGATACCAATCGCTTACGTCGCCAATGCGCCACCAACCTTGGGAACTAAGATGCTTTGTTATTTCCTGCGATTGCGATTGATTTCGACGCGAGAGGCGCTGGTTCGGAGCGATTTCTTTAGAAATATAAAATATCTTTAATCGTTCACTGTTTGCGAGATTTTCATCGCGAATATTTCACTAATTACTCATAATTGTTTTAAAGATTGTGCCATAAATTGTCTAATTACGACGGACATACGACAAATCACTGTTTTAGACGCGTTTTGTCCTTTGAAAGCTCGTGTTGTTTGTTCAATAAGACATTATCAATATCGTATTTATTATGGTAACTAGCAGTTGTTCATAGTAAAATAGAATAGCAACAAATGCTTTTTCGACGGGAGAGATAGGTCCTTACTGGTGGCGCTAACTGGTGACTGGTGACCAGCACGATATTCCCGGTTGGACCGCGAATGGCATAAATGTGACCCACAGAAGCACTGATAAAAGAGAAAGCCATTATTATATTCTCCGGGCTGCTACTGAGAATTTTTCGAATTAATGTTTCAATAACATTAAAAATTTACATAATTCCGAAAATATTTCACAAATAATAGCAGCATATATGTATATAATAGTAATTAATTATTTCACAACAAATCGCAATATTTATTCTTCCTATAGGTCGGTAACACTAGTATTTCAGTTTAGATTTTTCTAGAACATGAGAAAAAAATCGTTTTTAAGCATTCAGTTAATTATGCTGTTACTTTTAACATATAATCCAATGGGTATGGCCTGTATTTTTTTGTTTATGAAGTACGTAGGCGGTGGGGTACATAAGTAGTGGGATGCGGTAAATAAGTAGATATATTTAGTATAAACATTTAAGTACAAAAAGCCGAGATGGCCTAGTGGTTTGAACGCGTGAATCTTAACCGATGATAGTGGGTTCAAACCCGGGCAAGCACCACTGAATTTACATGTGCTTAATTTGTGTTTTTAATTCATCTCGTGCTTGACAGTGAAGGAAAACGTCGTGAGGAAACCTGCATGTGTCTAATTTCCAACACGCATTGGAGCAGCGTGTTGGAATAAAAACCTTCTCCTCAGAAGGGAGAGGAGGTCTTAGCCCAGCAGTGGGACATTAACGGGCTGTTACTTTACTACTTTATTTAAGTACAAGAATTGTTTACGCAAAGAAACGTTCGCATTAAAAAGGTTACTAAGGTATAAAACCTTCCGGTTTTTTTTCGGGTTTACAAAAAATCCCAAGAGACAGAAATAGATTATTCGATGTGAGCGCCAAGGTGCTCTCGAGAATTTTGATCAGACACATCCCATTGAAATATAATGGAGTTTACTTACAATACTTTATTTTTAACTTGGAACTGTAATACTTTTACGAAATCATACATACAAGATTTAATAATTTACTTAATTTAATAAATAATATAATTTTGCTTAATACCGCCCACGTGTCTGAGTCACGTTCCCACCGGATTATGTGACTGGATAAATACAGTGAGCCTATGTCTTTATTTGTACACCCGTTCATATGACAGCAAATAACACTTACCCCCTTCTAAAATTGTCTCTAACCGCTCCTTCCAGTTGTGACGAGATCACTGCAAATAAACAAATAATATTATTATCATAAAGCCGAGTCATAAACTCCCCCCCCACGCCGGTGGCGCTGTCGACATCATTTGAGCCAACAGCTACAGTTCAATTCGCAAAAAAAAAAGTCGAACCAATAATTCTGTACTCAAAACGCAACAATCAAGTTTCGAAAAGCTCTTTGTATTAGACAGTCCAACAGTAAAGCAACGGGGCACAGCTTGTAATAAAAACAATACATTATGTACAATTTTATATAATTCTAAATGATTAAACACTAACTTAACTCACAACACAAGATATATAGTAAACTATCTTATTATGTAATTAATTAATATACACTGGCCTCCAAAAAAATCGACCCACCTACATTTTTTGTAAAAAAGCTATCGTATGGTTTTAAACTACCACATATTTATATTTTTAAGATTGATAATGAAAAAATGCAATTGTAGGATTGTACAAAAACAGAAATAGTGCGCAAAAAATAGGTTTTTAGGTAAATATGTGATAAAACACGAAAACACAAAATTTTAAGCAATTTTATTTTTTTGTGTACAAAACGATTATGCCGTTTGTTTTTAAATTCGGGTGCCTAAATCTTACTTTAATAGGGAGTGTTTCCTCCTCTTGACCTAATCACTGCCTGCATACGCCTATTAAGTGACCTGATTATCTTTTTAATGTCTTCCTGTGGTGTCCGTTGCCATTCTTCAGTTAGGGCAGCTTCCAGTTGATTCAGGGTTTCTGGAATTGGATTTCGTGCTCGAACCGTACGTTTTAGCTAGTCCCAGAGGTGCTCTATCGGGTTCAAGTCCGGACTATTGGCTGGCCACTGCATAACTGGAATTTCGAGATAGTCTTTAACAATTCTAGCGACGTGAGGTCGTGCGTTGTCGTGCATAAGTTGGAAATTATCCCCAATATATCCAGCGTAAGGCACATGAGGCTCCAGAATGTTCGTTATGTAAGTTTCAGCATTAACAGCACGATTACGGAAAAAAACCAGCTCTGTGCGTCCCGTCAAAGAAATACCTCCCCAAA
The DNA here is from genome assembly GCF_905147045.1 of Nymphalis io. Taxonomy (NCBI): domain Eukaryota; kingdom Metazoa; phylum Arthropoda; class Insecta; order Lepidoptera; family Nymphalidae; genus Nymphalis; species Nymphalis io. Next base: position 6,523,794 of record NC_065916.1, on the reverse strand, counting down.
ACATTGTAGAGCCTCCACCAAATCGGACTGTTTCTCGAATGCAACACTGAGAGTAGCGTTCTCCTGGCCTTCGCATGACGTTACGTCGTCCATCAGAGCCTACTAGAAACATTCAGCTTTCATCACTGAACAATACTGTCTCCCATTGGTCCAGTGTCCAATCGACGTGCTGCCTAGCAAATTGTAGTCTTGCTTGTCGATGGGATGCTGTGAGTTTTGGTCCTGTTGCTGGCTTGTGAGGGGTTAAGTTTTGCTCTCGAAGTCTTCTTCTTACAGTATTTTCACTCACAGACACTCCATGACTTTCTCGGAGTCTACCTTGAACGTCAACAGCCGAAAGATGTCGGTTTCTTAAAGACGTCAAACCAATAAAACGGTCATCGGTCGGGTTCGTGACACGCCCCCTGCCAGATCCTGGTCTCCGGCGATACTCCCCAGTCTCCAAGTAGCGTTTGTACACTCTTCGCACCGCTGAACGACTTAATTTTAGTGTTCTAGCCACATTTCGCTGACTTAACCCCTCATGAATAAGAGCTACGACTTGAGCAGCTTCTGCTTCAGTAGTATCCATTTTTTATGTTTAAACTTATTAAAATTATTGTTTCAACAAAGTTTCATACACTTAATCAATAATAAACATCGAACCGAGATGACTCCGCGTTAAGAACTGGAAATAAACTAACCATGCACTTTGTGCCCAAAGTAACGTTTTCTTATCAATACTTTAAAAATATTCCAAATATCCTCAATAACACTTACAACTCCTCCAAATCAATATCAAGTGGGTAATAAAATGTTAAATGTATGTCCCATAAGTAAAACAATCCACCTAGGTCGTCGCATAGTTAAGATAACAACTTTGTAAGTAAAAAAATACGGGTGGGTCGATTTTTTTGGCGGCCAGTGTATTTTCGTTACAAAACTATTTATTTGAATACATATTAATGACAATATCATACAAATTTTAAATACGGGCAACATTACATAACATTAATATCTATTATTTTATATAATTGTATGTTATATAAAAACTAAACGGCAAATACACAACAAATTATAATCACATAAGAAAGAAGAATGTACAAAAATATAAAAATATTTACAATCAATATATACTTTATTCAAGTTGGCTCTTGAGCACTTTAATTTACATAACCCCAAAGGACACTAAATATAAAAAAATAAAACTAAAAACATTTGTATTTTAGTAAGCAAAAACAATAATAAATATTTATTTAGTATAATTTTACATAACATAATGGGATGCAAAAAATTTATTACCACTTAGCTTGATGTCAAGACAATCAAAGCATTACATTTACTTATTAGATTATCAAAAAACAACAACAGTTTTTAAAGAAACTTGAAGATTAAATGAAAAACCAAAATATAATTGTTTAAAGTTCCGTAAGTTCCAGAAAGTAAATAGGGAGACATATGATTCACAATCATGTCTCCCTATAGGAATGACTACACACAATAATGCGTTTATTATTGGCTTACAAAATCAACCTTATGAATAACAAAATTTAAATAATTCTATCTCTTAATCCGGCTTGTACTATTCTATACAACATTCTAGCCTGATCCGAGACGGGATAGGCTAGTATGCTGTTAAAAGCTCCTATGTCTAATAAATTAATACTATATCTTATTATTTATGTGCTATTATATATATATGTATATATAATACTTCAATGCTGATTCAATGGCTGCCCTGCTGAAATAAATAATTGAACAGCATCTTCGCATTTATGAAAGCTGTAGTAACGATAATTGCAAATTATGACATGATGTCATTATTCTATTTTACGTTTTAACAATTAATGTACACCTTTGACGCCATCTATCGGAATAACAATGGAATATCAATAACACTATTTAACGCTAAACGCTGTTACTAGATGGCGCTTTGTGCTAATTTTATCGACTTGCCGACCGATGACATTAATTTTTCCCGAGTAATGCTAGCTTCTTTTCTTCATCATCTTGTTTTAAAAAAAAAAAGAAAAAATTAATCCAACAAAATGAAAAATATATTAATACAACTTCCTAATTAGGTTGATTCTACATGCGAATTAGTTTTTTTTTCTTGACGAGAACATAAGGGCCGGCGCCATCTTAAATAAGCTACCTCTAGTTTAGATTTAAGCCAGCCATCAAAAAAACCCATCGTGGTTCGATGTTTTTTTTTCTAAGTAGAATTAGAATCATAGGAACAAATTAAATGAATCTTATCAAATACGATTCGCCGAGTTGGATTTTAGCGATTTTACTCTACAAAATTGCAAACTGCGGCAATAGTACTTTCGTCGATATTTAACATTGCAAAATGTTTTTCAATACATTCCACACTGAGAGGTTCATATTATATTAACTATTTAATACAAAATTATGGTTTTTCAATTATTTACCTATCATTACCTATATTGATCTATTGTTTTTTTTTTCATCTATAAAACAATATTACAAAAGAACGTCGTCGAAAAAATAAATTAAACTTGGCTATTGGACCACTCAAACGAGCAAACGAACGACAGATCCGAGCCGTCCGAATATTGGAGCGAAACTAACAAGGAACCGATCACCGAAAGCCGACTGTCGGACATACGATACATACGTCATAATAATACATATGTTAGAGTAGGGCAGCAAGAGTCATCAGATGAAAAGTATTTTCGACATTAGTATACGCTTGCGGCTTTGCCCCTGAGTTAGGGGATACAGGTTAAAATAAAAATAGATGTGGGGTATAGGTTAAAAAGGAGCCTATTGCCGTCCTTAGCATTCAAGCTTGCTTCATACCAAATTTTATCAAAATCCGTTTAGTGAAAGCAGCGTTATTTTGGCATTTATAATATAAGTATAAATAAATATTATACAAGGGACTGAATAAGAAGTATTATTGTAATAGAATTCAAAAATTTCCTTTATTAATCAAATCTAAGATTGATGCTTTGCATTCAAGTGCAAATAGTGATTTTTGAAATGATTTTCCATATATTATTAATATTATTGTAATCTTCAGCTAGCTGAGCCTTTCCATTGCATTTTCCATTCCAAAGCATTTTTGATCTTTGAACTATCAAATAGTTCAGAAATATGATCACTAGTTATTTAGGATTAGTTCATTTTTAACACTATTATACATAAAAATAATTGTAAAGAACACTACAACAGTATTATCATAATATAAAAATGTATACTTCAGTTCCTTGTCTACTTAAAGTCCTTGTTAGTAGCTGATATATAAATGTATGTTCAAACATAACTTGCTACTCGTTCATAATTTACTAACATATTTTTTTTATATAAATACATGACAGATTGTTAAAAAACAATTCTTTATGCATTAGAGCGCGAAAAAGCATCTACAATATGACACTTACAGGTGGTAGGGCTTTGTTCAGGCTCGTCTGGGTAGGTGCCACCCACTCATCAGATATTCTACTACAAAACAGTAGTACTTGGTATTCTTGTGTTCCGGTTTGAAGGGTGAGTGAGCCAGTGTAATTCCAGGCACAAGGGACATAACATCTTAGTTCCGTAAGGTTGGTGGCACATTGGGGATGTAACCGATGGTAAACATTTCTTACAATGCCAATGTCTATGGGCGTTAGTGACCACATACCATCAGGTGGCCCATATGCTTGTCCGCCTACCTATACTATAAAAAAGGACATATAGCTTATTATTTTGAAAAGTATCAAAAAAAAAATGTAATCAAACAAAATGAGCTTTGGGGACCTGGTGCACCACACCACCTTGCCATATGGTACACCACTAAATATATAGCATTAAAATAGACCTTTAAGATATTAACTAGATTCTGGAGTTGCAAAATTGTAATAAATGGATAACATATTAATCTGTAAACTTAATATATAAAAAAATTAAAAACTACTCGTAACTCTTCGCTCATAATTTTAGAAATTCTTCCTCAAGTTCATATTATACCAATTTATTTACCATTCAAACTATTTATATAGAAGTCATACTATAGAGGTAAGATTTAGTTTAAGACAATTAGACGCTTAGTTAACCTTATTAAAACTACTACCTTGCTGTCAAGGTCTGTATGAATAAAATTATATAAACATCAGATACACATACATCTATGTATGTTTATCAATTAATTTCAGTTATAATTTCAAATATATTGTAAATATATTTCAAATTGTTGTGCTATGCACATCTCTACCTCTCTTTGTTATCTTTTGTCCTCTATGTAAAGGCTTTCTGGAAGAGATCTTTTATATATTTTTATGATATGCAATTTATACTTATGTTTATTAATATACGAGTATTTTGACTGTTTGGATATGAATATTTATTATTAATTGTAATAAAAAATATTATATGGATGTAGAGTTGTGGTTGTAAAAATGTTAGGTTAATTTTAAAATTCTAGAGGCAAATAAAAATAAAAATTGGTAGAGATGGAAAAATAGAAAATTAAACAAACTCTCTAAAGAATAGTGCTCCGGAAGTCAGAAAAAGTACCCATATTATTACAATATAAATTTACCAAATGGATAATAAATCTATTTTCTAAATTATGAATTCCAAAATGCTCAGGCCCCAGGATGATCATATCCGTTTAAAGTTACATCTAATAATTTCTTTTTATAAAATCTTAACAAATGTCAAAGTGAAATTTTACAAAATAAGTAGTTATCTAATTTAACAAAACAATAAGTCGTTATCTAAATGGATACAAAATTATTGTTGTAAATATAAATATTAATAAAGTTTAATTTTCTAATCTAAATACAAAATATCAATATGTAAATATTTTTTGAATCCTTTGAATGCCAACTTTTTTTTTTAATAAAATATTAAGTTACAGTCTATATAAATCACACGCGGTTCTATTACAGCGGCGAAAATAATATGTACAAATTACATACCAAAATCCAGATCTTTAAGTTAGTTAATTAAAGTTTAAACCTCCTTAGTCTTTCCAAAGAATATCATGAAGACATCTTGAAATAAATTCTTAAGAATCCCATTCGAATATAATTCCCGCGAGGTGTACCAGGATAATAACAAATCCACGATTATTTAAACAATCCAATATGGATTTTAATTAATTTCACCAAAATGTGGAATACTGTTCATGAAAACAGTACTTTTAAACAATATTTTTACAAAAAAATAAAAGTTACAAAAACTGCAAAAACTAATTTAGGTCACCATTACGACCCAATGACCGGAAGGAAAGTGAACAAATGTCAAAGAGCATCTCAAAGATAATAAATTAAAATTAGTTCAAAAACGCATAATGCTTAAAAAATTACATTTTGACAATATTTATATGACAATATTCAAATATTGTATAATTATAATCTTAGTTGCACCTGTTAAAGTCAACTGACACATGACAACTAATGTTTTAGGTTATTAATTTAATAAATTTGTCGTATTTATTTTAAAATAACGCATCCATGTAACGTGTAAAATTATGTTATATGATATTAGGAATTTACATATTATTTTTTATTTTAAGCTTAATATATTTCAACGTTTACCTTGTATTATTTATTAATTACACAAAAAAAAATCATGATATGATTGCTGTAGGGCACTATAAGACTACATACATATTGTATGTGGCCTACAATACAATACCTACATATGTATGTTTTTAAAGAAAAACCTTTTACAATAATAACACTTGAATAATATTACACATAACTATGAATGTTTGTTTTATTATTCTTATATATTTTATTTGCATAATATAGATACTATATTCACTGCACAATACACCATATTCTAATCTGTCGTTATTTTATACTAATACAATAACAACTTAATAATAAAACCGTAACCGCACCGTAACAGCCTGTGAATGTCCCACTGCTGGGCTAAAGGCCTCCTCTCCTCTTTTTGAGGAGAAGGTTTGGAGCTTATTCCACCACGCTGCTCCAATGCGGGTTGGTGGAATACACATGTGGCAGAATTTCAGTGAAATTCGACACTATTACACACAATTCGAATTATAATAACAAATTAAGCACATGAAAATTCAGAAGTGCTTGCCCCGGTTTGAACCTACGATCATCGGTTAACATTCATGCGTTCTTACCACTGGGCCATCGTATTAATCATTAAAAAAATACTTTTTGATTTTCAATTTTGGATATAAGCTCAGGCACAAGCACAGGACTGACTAAGAACAATAAATGTGAACACTAGCTACATTGCAAATAAAAAATATTTTAAAAAAAGCTACTACACCAGTTTATTGTTTCTTTTCGCTTGAGTCTGCTTTCAGAAACAGTGGTAGTTAAAATAGTAATGATTCAAAAACGCTTTAGTATAAAGCTTACTTGAATAAATACATTTCATTGGATTTTGTAAGTGCTTACTTGTATTAGAAAATCAATCACAAATTAACAATAACTACAATTACGGCTTCAGCGTTGTTTGTTGTTGTTGAATTATTGTTAATTGTAAATTATATTATTATTGGGTTTAAGTTAAAAACAATAATAATAATAAGTTAAAAAAAACCGAACTCAACACAACCCAACAAATTTCAACTAGCATGGATATGGTCCTTGCTTAGTTGAGTTCAACGAGTTGAACCTATGTTCTACAAACATTCATTCTACATGACCAAAACCATGGCACCGCCTACCTTTATGATAGGTAGGTTTGGAGAAATAATTGATTTTTGTAAATTCTTAAAAATACACTGGGATTTTAAACTCGGACCATTTAGATCATAGGCGATACATACAACCTAGATGGAGTAAGAGCCCGTGAACGCAAGACCTTCCTTATTTATATATATAAATCCGAATCTCAGCTCGCTCTCAACAGGAAACTATTTGCTACTATGGAGTATGGGTCAACGTGGCTTTAGCAGGTAGCAAAGGTGTATTAAATTTCAACTTAAATTTATCTAAACTATAATTTTCTACGGAATAATATTAAAAATACACGTCATTCATTTGCAGACATCTTTAAACTGTTTTATAATTTCTAATGTGGCAACATGAACATTGACAGCTACTTTTTAAGGCAGGAAACTGATTAATTTTTACTTAGGCTCGTAATTGGGTATTATAATATATTATAAGGATTTAATTATTTTTATCTGAACCTCATTCTGAATTTTTAAAAATAAAAAAAAATGTTGTACCGACAATTTAATTATGAGCAATCAGTGTTTTATCAAGAATAATAAAGAGGTTTTGAGAAGGCTAAGTAAAAATATTCCATAAAAAAAACTGAAGGATACCATAATTTAATTTCTTTATTGAAGCTATAGATTAAATAATCAGATAGGTACACTTTAAAACTTGTTGTTTTGTCATATTTCTAGCGGGGCGCTTCACTACTTACACTGAGCTCTTGCGCAATCATAACAGTCCATTCAAATTCTGCACTCATTTTCTTCACCTCTGTCTCTCTGTTTCGCTTTTGATAAAATTTGGTATGAAACAAGCTTGAACCTCAAGGAAGGACACTACACGGTCTACTTTGAATACCCAGCACCTGCCCCATCCCCATCAAGCGGGAGGGAACTAGTCTATACTAATATTTTCAAGAGGTTAAATTTGATTTTTTCAAAATTTCTTACGATTAGTAAGACGGATAACTGTTCATCTCGGGCGAAGTCGGGGCGGGCTGCTAGTAATTTACAAATTTAGAATTATCTCTGTAAATACGCTGCATGTTAATGTTTAATGTAAATATAATAGAATGGTGGAGCTCGTTGGCTCGACTCTACGGAGATGACAGCGCGTTTGCCGCCATATATTTTGTCTGTGCGCTTTGCTAAAAGGCGTGACAAAGACCGCCCCAAGGCGCCGAGTGGTCAGCGTTAGTGGGGCGGACGTACGTGTCTCAGATGCCACGTCTCGATTGATTTGTGTAGAAAGCCTCAACTAGTACACGTTGGCCTAGCACCTTCTTGTTGGACTGACGAATGACGAGTGAAGACACGTTGGGCCAACGTACTGGGTCACAATAACACTACTCCGTGTACGTTGGCGTGTTGGTGTTTAGGAATTGGCCGGCATTCACAGATAATCAAAAATCCTCCATACTCTTTGTAATATATAATAATATGAGCAATTAAAAAAAATTGTACCGTAGGATTTACCGTGTCCCTCAACTTTGTTTAATTATTTTAAATTTTAAGATATTTTTAAAATTATATATAGATTCTCGATTTGTTGATACTTTACCAAATATAAATTTTACAAAGATTTTAAAATATTTAAGACCATCGAATTTACCTGTCCCCTGCCCAACTCGTCAGATTATCTTGATAATTCCAATAATTTCATGTATATATGTGAATGGCTTAGTAAATATAATTTGAATTCTTTAGTCTAATTTAAAAGTTAAGGGTATCGAAAACATTTATTTTTATTTATGTTCTACTTAAAATAAATCTAAAATTAAAACCGAAAGTTTGAGCTAACCGGAACATTCCGTATTGTGACCGCTATTTTTTGCAAAAAAATCTTCTAAATAAGGAACAATTCGACACGAAATGGCGGCACATATATCATTCTTCATCGAGAGTCAGAGACGCTATTTTGCTTTAATTTTCAAATTAACTTGACCAGCGCGGACGCGGTGTTGAACTATTCTGCGTTTCAATTTCGTTCCTCAGGTGTGTGTGACCTAGTTTTACTATTATAAATCACTTTTATTTAGTAATTGTTATTGTTGACATGTTAATAATCTTAAGTATGATAGGTAATTGTTAAACAATTTAAAACTACAAGAAGGTAGCATTATGTGACCTCCGTTTTGTGACTTATTCTACGGTCACATTTAACGGAACAGCAGGTCACAACAGGTCGGAATGCATCAGGCTTAGTTCATATTGCACCCGACTCACCAAATAAATGTATACTGTTACAAAATGTTATCAATATATATAATATGTGCATCAAAAAATATGATCCAACTTTTTAATTTCTTAATCATTATCATTAAAATAATGTGTTTTTTGATGTGAAATAGTAGTAATTATTACAGTAGTACTGATGTTCCTCACTTCCAAGTAAAAAAAAATTGTAAATGTTGTAAGGTCCGATGCTTTTCGAATTTATAAGGTTACAGCTACAATTCTGAAACTAAAAACACAGTCGGAAAAACACTTGGAAAAGAAAAAAAAATATAAAAAAATGATCAACTGGCATTATATGCCATAAATTTAACGTTTCGTTTCTAGGTCGGAAAGCAAAATGTATGTCATAATAGGTACACATTTAGGCAATTTTGAAGTCATGTGAATACAACCTTTTCTTTTAAGACGTCCATTTTGTCACTGTGTGTGTCCCTTCAAAATTATGAAGTTAAATCTATGAAATCTACGAGTTCTTACGATTTAATTCCGTGCGGCCATCATTATGTATCTAGTAAAAAGCTACTCACATCAAGTAACATATAATATATTTACGGAGTAAAATTAAAAAATAACAAAGTTAAAAGCGACAGTCACAAAACTGAATAAAACACACATATTTTGTGTAAATCCTTAAGCTACGGCTATTTTCTTTGATTTGTCAAGTGATAATACGTATTACTAGTTTAGTTAAATTTTAAAAAGGCTTATAAGTTTCATACTTTTCCTAAATATTGCTTTTAAATATAGTCACACAACGGAAACAATTACGCCACAAAGTCCGTTTTGTTTCGATATTCAAGAGAAAATACCTCGAATTCCGTAAATAAAATGTATGCATTCTTTATGAAAATCAACGAATACTGACTGTAACCCTTTAATGATTTACAATGTTTTTTAAAGTATTATTATATTATAGTATTATTATATATAATATATTCGTTGCAGTGCAATTGAAGGGAAAAAATCATATCAATCATCTATCGAAACCGTAACTAAACTAGAACGTCGACTGTAATACCGTCGTTAGATGTCCAGCTTATCAACGGAACAATATTAAATAACAGAATAAACAACATGATAAATAAGTATAAAATTAAAGTATATTCAAAATATTTAATTTTATTAAATTCAGATAGTATTTAATTAGAATTAATAAAGAAACAAATACTGCGAATTAGTTGATTGGCCGCCATTTTGAATGAGCGTCCTTCGGTTCGAGCTTATGCCGCGATGTCGGATCGCGAATACGTCACGAAAATGTCATCGGTCCACATGGTAAATTTTGTAAAAAATAAAACAATAATATCCCTTAGATTCAGTTTCTCGAATAAATATTTTATATAATTAGTATCATTTTAGTAGCCTGACTACACCGCTATAATCACTAGCGACGTGTTACAGAAACAAATCACTTACCGATCACGACAAACGTCGAAGCCAAAACAGTCATTTTGAATCAACTTAAAATTTGTTAATCTTATAAATTGTCTGTTATTTAAAACAATTTTTTCCTTGTCTTCAAATATTTTTTAAGCGAACACGCACTGTTATAAATATTTAAAATAAACTCACTAATAATTTTATGCTTTAAATGAAATCATAGAATACACGTCTACCGCGTACAAGAACTAGACTGCAATTATGAATACTTATCATGGAGAGCCGAGATTATATACTCGTGCACAACGTGCTGAAGCAAATTACCCTCCCTCCCCCTTCCTTGTCCCTTTTATTACTCACGCGTCACAATTTACACCGTTTACTATTCTTTTTTAATATCCTGTTCTAATATTATTCGTAATTAAAGTCGAGCCGGTTGGCGTGGTTGGTAGACGCCGAAGGTTGTGGATTCGATTCCCCCAACCCCCAGAACAGACATTTGAACGTTTGCGAGTACTATTAAATCGTTTTTGAAAAGATCATTCACTGGTGGTGAACATTATCATTCATTTTTTTTTATTTCATTTTCATTTTCCCAAACGCTGTTAATAATCTACACCGTCCTAACGCAAACGCGTCGGTGGAGTGAACCTCACAAAATATCACACCCAGCCTGCAAACAGTTACAGTAACTACTAACAAAACCCGCTGCATCGCCAGTAACGAATTCAGTTTGTGACGAAAATCCTTATAACTAACATTTTAACGTCCGTAATACCTGAAATGAATGAATGAATGAATTTAACATTTAATTTATTTAAATTATTAGAAACGGTGTCTTAAATTTTAAAAAAAAATGTTTCGGTAAGCGCAAATATCGATATTAGCCTAAAAGGAGGTAGATATTTTGAAATCACAGGCACTCGCTTGTGCGCAACTCACTGATAAAGGAAATGCCGACGAAAGCTCAGCAAGATAATACTGAGTAGTATACAGGTGACTGATGAATTACCACTGTCAATGTCTGAAATGTGGACACATTTTCAGCCATGCCGGCGGCGCGTGCGGCGTGGTATTGTACTGCGCTGCTCGCCACCCGCAACCCCCGCCCCGTGGTTAATTATCCGGGCAAGCGCCGTCGTGAGGGTCGTACGACCGCCTTATTATTTATTATAAAGAGATGTTTTTTTTTGGTAATTTTGTGTTTAATGGATAAAATACAAAAACTACTGGATAGCTATATTATCAGCGAATTACCTAGGCTGTATTAAAAATCATAGATAACATAAAAATCTGAAAAAATTGAGATCTACGAAAATTGCAATTGTCTAACGTAAGGTGTCCGCGGCCATTTATCTAGCCACTAGACAGACGAGGCTGGCAAACACGTGTTTATAGTATACATATAAGCGAAACGCCACTAATCACGAGATCTCCTAAGTATAGTGCTTTCATTAATAAATTATCTTTAACTATGCTTTATTTATCTCATACACCGTATTGGATAACCAATCTAATTACTGGCATTCTATTATATGCCAAATAAAATTAAAGAAATTTAATTAATCTTGTACTGTAACTGGTAAAGTCGTATTTTATAAAGCGGTGGACAGTAAAAAGCTCGTAGTTATCAAATTTGAGTTCAGTCGAAACTAAACTGTCAATAATATCATTCACTACAGTTGCTAGCATATTGCTATGTTGTAATTTTATTGATTTAATAAGTTTAAAATTTTCATTAGGTTATAAGGTAATTTATTTATTAATTTTAAATATTAACTTTTTTAACGCATTATATATGTAATTATACGTAAAAAATAAATATAATATTTACGTTTATTTATCAAAAAATTATACATTTATAACGTAATACGTTTAGTTTCATTTCTACTTCGTTTTTATTCTTAGAAAAAGGTATGTTTCCTATAATAATGATCTACAATTACCAAATATTTATCGGCATATTCAGTACCCAAAACGATTTTACTGTATTAATTAATTTAATGATGTTCAATGAAACGGTAACAGCCTGTGAATGCCCCGCTACTGGGCTAAAGCCTCCTCTCCCTTTTTGAGGAGAAGGTTTTGGAGCTTATTCCACCACGCTGCTCCAATGCAGGTTAGTGGATTACACATGTGGCTGAATTTCAGTGAAATTTGACACATGCAGGTTTCCTCACGATTTTTTCCTTCACCGTTAAGCACGAAATGAATTATTAGGTCCTTACATATGAAATTGGCGTTTTGTACGGGAGGAATATAAAGTGAATTTTTTTTTTGAATTTTCATGTGCTTAATTTGTGTTTATATTAGGTCCTTACATATGAAATTAGCGTTTTGTCGTACTGACCACTTTGATCTGAAATATCTCCTCTTTGCTTAAGAATTCCAAATTCAAATTTATAAATTCATTTAGCTGGTACATTTGAGTTTTGAAAACAGTCATTCATTTGTTTTTTGCTCATTATTTTTTCCTTTGGCGTCGCTTATTACCGCACAATGGAAAACATGAAATTTTGGTATATTTACGAGTACGAGTTCTACCTCATGAATTGAGTAAATCGAACTTGCAAACACGCGTCGACTGCTGTGTTACTTTGCTCAACCGACAAACTTTTAAATCGAATCATTACTTGTGATGAAAAGTGGATACTGTACGATAACTATAATATAAATGATAATGATAAATGGCTAAACCCTGGCGACCCAGCCAAATCCTGCCCTAAACGAAAATTGACTCAGAAAAAGCTACTTGTGAGCGTTTGGTGGACTAACGCCGGTGTCGTTCACTACAGCTTTCTAAACCCTGGCCAAACGATTACGGCAGATATCTACTGTCAGCAACTGCAAGTCATGAAGGAAGAACTATCTGCTAAACAACCGAGATTGGTCAATCGCTCTAGGCCGCTGCTGCTTCACGGCAACGCAAGACCACACACTGCACAACAAACAACCACTAAGTTAGATGAGCTACAATTGGAATGTCTGCGACATCAACCGTACTCCCCGGACCTTGCTCCATCAGATTACCATTTTTTCTGGAATTTGAACAATTTCCTTCAAGGAAAAAAATTCAACTCCGATGCGGCAGTCCAAACCGCCTTCAAAGAGTTTATTTATTCTCGCCCCCATGGTTTTTTTAGTAAAGGGATCAATGAACTACCTATGAGATGACGAAAGTGCATAGATAACAACGGTGAATACTTTGATTAATTAAATATATTTTATAAAAAAAAAATTGACTTTATAATCCTCCCGTACAAAACGCCAATATTATATGTAAGAACTTAATATTTATAAAACGTTTAAGACGAGCAGACGCGTCGCGCAATACAGCTTTATAATACTGTTTATATAAGCGATGGAACGCGTTTCAGCACGAACATGATTCACACTTTAGACGACGTCAAACGTCTACGCGCGTTATAAAATATTTTATTTAAAAATAATAACGAATAAAATATTATTTAGTAAATATGAAAGTTTAGGTATTTTATATAATAATATATTACGTCTAAACAACTTGGAAGCCGAATTATATTTTTTATTCAATGGTGGAGTGATATATACAATAGGACATACCGACTGAGCTGAGAACTCGTAAAATTGTTCATTTCGCGCATTCGTTTTTCGTAGTGCACGTAGCTCTACGCTACGAGACATTAATTAACAGATTTTTCTACGTTACGAGCTACGTGAAAGCTTTACCCTTTGTATGCCGCATCGCACACCATGAGAAATGCTGTATCTGCCGCCGATTTATCGGGTGAAAGAGAAAGAACATATACCTAAGAAAGAGATAGTTTTTTTCTGTCTCTTTCATAGGTCGCACGCTATGGTTTGGTACAGCCGGGCGGGCGTAAACTTTATTTTGACAATATTATCGAAAGTTTTTATATACTCTTTTTTATCACTAGCTCTCATATCCAGATTATTTTAAATATTTTTTTGAATAAAAGTCTCAGTGTTTTACTCATTTATTATGATTGTTTTTACTTTTTTAAAACTCAATTTTAATTACGTTGATTGTATTAGATTTAACACAAAGTGAAAATACCATAGAACCATGGAACAATCTAGATTTTACGAATAGAGTTAATGACGTAAAAAAAATTATTGTATGGGATTATGTAATCGCAGACTAAAAGATTTTTCAGGATTATTTTCGGCTATGAACGTATAATTGGTAAAACATCTTCTATATATATAAAACAATTCTCCGTTAAATCCTTGTATTTAAATCTTGCATTGGCTGCATTGAACATGTACTATATCCATCTATGCCCACTTTGGCATGAAATGTTAATGAACTTCCTGAAATAGTATTTTTTAATTAATATGTAAACGCAAAACATTGGCAAGAGTAAGGTAACATCATGGGATAAGGTATTGTATATAAAGCAGCCTTGTCAAAAATTGTCCTCAAACCTATGATAAATGATCTTAATTAAGAGCAAAGTTGCTAATCTTTAACTTGATTTTGTAGAAGCTGAATCCAGTTCATGGTAAAAAATAAAATATTGTATGTATAACAACATTATTGCTTAAAGGGTCTATCAATAATTATAAATACCGTACCGTAACAGCCTGTGAATGTCCCACTGCTGGGCTAAAGGCCTCCTCTCCTCTTTTTGAGGAGAAGGTTTGGAGCTTATTTTTTATCGATAAAAAAAACACGAAGTGACCTATGATATTTATTAAATGCTTTAGTTTATTGAGACCGAAGCTGGAAGATTAATTGAATTTACTCATAATCTAGGGTTGACATTAGAGTATTTTTGTTACATATATTATAAAGAAAGGTTTTGGCGCTTCACATTGTCTTTTCATATTCCAATATTCATCATTGCGACTGCGCTCTCCAAATTAAAATTTATACTGTTTCGCTACCGTAACCTCATAGCAATCCTAAAGATGAAATTCGAGAGGAATCCCTTACTTGCCTTGGTTGGCATTTCATCATTCATTGGTATGATAAAAAAACGTTGCAAAAAATATTTCAAACGTCTCTACTCTTAGTATTTGTATAAAATTGGGTGAATAAGTTTTCTTTTTACCATAAAATGTTAAAAATGTATCTGTTCATACAAGGTTTTCTCAGTCCGATGTGGTCCACGGATCGTCTTTACGCCTTTTCATCATTTCTGTTACCCTTTTTCCCTATAGAATGCTATGAAGGTATGGTTCGAATATATCTGTTACGAGAGAATATTACGAACCGGTTGTAAAATAATTAGATTATTTGACATGTATGTTACGTAATTTTATTAATTACGAAACATTATATAAAAAAACATTTTCTTATTGCTCATATAAAAATAGTGTAACAAAATATATATCAATTATAGAGTAACTTAACATAAATAAAAAATAAAACATTTTTTTTTCTATTTTTAGAATTTATTAACTAAAACATTAATTCAATTGAATATGTATATGTAAGAGGTATATTTTAATTTATAAAAAGTTTACTCTAAAAAGGTGTTATTTGCATAACTAATATGAATAAGATTATTATATCTACAAATTCAAGTACTAATAAATATATATATATATATATATATATATATATATATATATATATATTTATTAGTACTTGAATATGTCTGATTTTGTTGTTAGCTCCAAAAAAGACTTAAGCCTGTCGGCTGTCGGTTTCAGATCTTTGCACGAGGACATGATCAATGTTTTGTATGATATGCAACATTTCTCTAGGTGATCCGGATAAGGCAATGTCTAAAATATTATCCTAGATTGATCCGTTTCAATTCCATCTTAACAATAATAATATCCTTGTTTCGTAATTAACAATACAATTTTACCAATAAGTATATCTCTTGTATTAGTTGTGAAATTAATACATTTTTTTAATAAGTAAAAAATATGACTATTACGTTAAAACGACAAAACCTGTTAAAAAATGAAAATTAATTTTAGATCTCGTAATGTGTGTTTATCAAAAATGTTATGTATTTTATTCATTATCTTGTATAGGAAACAATGAAGTTAAAAAACAGTTCACAAATAGTAAGAGCCGAACACAACCTGAAACTTACACCTGAATCTTATTGATACAAAAATGTTTTTAAAAAGATTGATCAATACCTACGTATGAAATTAATTTAATATGATAGCTTTATTTAAATAATTAAAATATATATTATACCTGAATGATAAGTTTAAAAATAAAAATAATATAAGTTTTATTTACCTAAAATCTTTGTGGAAGAAATGCAAAAAGCTATTTTATGGATAGAGTATATTTGTATACCACAAATATATTCTACGCTTACCCGAGAACCTTTGTTAACACCAATAAAATCACTTTACTGTTGTTAATGTTAATTACATATTCGATATTTTCACAAATATGACCGCGAGCATTCGAAAATATGATGTTGGCGCGCGAATTTGCGACGTGAATTTCGTCGTCGCTGATTGGTCGAAATGATAATCAAATAAAAAAGAGAGAGGGAGGCAAATATATATCGATTACTATGGATAAAAAAGAGCTAGGTATGTTTCTCTAGTGTAGTGTAAAACAAAATAAAATGAACTATGAGATAACGTTCGAGCACACATCTACGCTCCGGCCGGCTTACGAAGAATTAATAGTCATTTTTTCTACGTAAGTATGAATTGAAAGGCATTTGTGTTCCGATTTGAAACTCTTTTCATTTAGAAAGGTGCAAGCGTTGTTTAAGTAAGGGCTGATTTTAATTAATCGTCGATGTTTTTAATTGAATTATTTCTTTGTCATTTTCCGTGATACCATTCTCTTAGGTTTGTATGGAACGTTTTTCAAAAAGCCTATTTCAATTTTCTAATTATATATAATTAGCTAGCATTGTCATTTAATTTTATTGTAAATGTGATATTAATAATAATTCCTTAAGATAAATTCGGTACATATTTATATGTATTCTAATTATTTGTTATGTAAAATGTATTGATATAAATATACAAGCATCTTAATGCAGCGTTGTCTGGACTAAGCGACAAGAACACCAATCAATTGCATGCTTTTATTTAATATTCTTAGTCTTAAGCTATTTCTCTTCTATATTATATTTTATCTCTTGTTTGAGTGTGCGATGAAGTAATGTACTATTATTATTATAAAAGACAGTATAGCTAGCGGCACAAGAGACACAACGTCTTGGGTCAAAGGTTGAAGAAAATTCTACTGTTATGCTTATGATGAAACATAGTTATTCTGTACTTAACGCGCCTTTTAACTTTGGGCATTCATGCAATATATTAATTATATACAGCCATGTTTAATTTACATACAAGATTATAGTGGCAATGTAATTTTAAGTGTAGAAAAGACACACTACTGATTTCATGCAGGTTCTCATTGATAAAATATATATTACGAACCAGTGGTGGTTTTTCTTTACAATTAAAATTGTGATTTTCTTTTAATTTTAATAGAAGACAGTGAAGTTGCCTAAAATCTATGTGGAAAATAATTCTATCACAAACTATTTAACTTATATGATTATCTAATAAAAGACAGTAGCAACCAAGACAGAAAATATTTACTGCATTTTTATAAACATGCAGCAATGAGTCACCTTGACCAATGTTAAGTGTAAAATTTTTTTGGCATAGCAGTACCAATGTGAAAATCTTTATATATAAACAGGATTCCTGACATGGCTGACTCATCAACAGCCACCTAAACCATGCACTTGGCAGCTAAAAAGATGGAGTCATGCACAGAGGTTCACACACAGAGACACAGATTCACAAGTGAAGCCGCAGGCAGCTAATATTAAATAAAGTTACTTTATAATACAAATGACTCTATATCTATAAATATTATGAATGTGAAAGACGCTTTTGAAATAAACCACTTGACCAATTTAGATAAAATTTGATATGAAGCAAGCTCGAACCCTAAGAACGGACCTAGGCTTAGGGTCCTTTTTTAACCTGATACCCGCCCCTCTTCGCAGTCTTCCTCTGTCAGTTCCTCTTCGAAGTCAAGTTAATTAACCAATCAATAAATTAGTATTGACATTTAAAAGAAATTTTGAGATAAGTTAAACTTTGAACATTACCACCATTTTCCATTCACAAATGTATAAAACATGTTAAACAAATCATTATGCAATTATTACAACAGAAACTTATGTACATTATACAACAGAAGGGTATCAGAGTTATTATGTACAAGTGTGACAAGGATGCAAGATACACAAGATATCCTGTTCATCTGTTTAGTAAGTAGTTTTATTTACTTAATTTAGGGTTAAATAACAATATCAATAGTTCCTTAAATACTACCATATTCCATGCAAATATAACTTCATAAAAATAATCTTACAGAAAAAATTTCTATGCCCAGTTGGCATAATAAAAAGTTATTAAGCTCATTTTTCAAATGCTTCGTTTGGTTTCTGCTAGCTCGGCATTGACTTTTTCACTAACATTACATAGAATAAAGACACAAAAGAGATTGTACTGTTAAGTTTACAGAAAAATTTCTTCTTTAACCCTCAACCTAAATCGACACTGTGTTAAAAATTTAACTTAAGTAATAAATTATTAGTGGGAAAAGTAAAGTACAGGAATATAATATTAATCATTTGTAAGTTAACTGAATGGTAAAATTCATATTCGTTTATGATATTACTAGAATGTTCGCTTGATACCTACACTTGTAAATCGACTGACGCGGAGCGTACCTATGACTTTGTGATAAGAAAAAGCTGTACCGCGCGGTGCCTACGTTGACGCAAAATTCCACAAGGAACAATATCTTCGATCGTTTACATTCTTCATTCAATGTCTAATTATAACGAATAGGCATATTTATAATGGTGATATACAATAAATAATTACTATGTTCTATGCATATTATGATTATTGACTCTTTTGATTGTTACTCTTTTATTACGATATCGTGTTTTATCGAACATTAGAAAACTACGTATATATATGTAAATGTTGCGGTAAGGAAAGTAAAAAGATGTCACTACAACTTACCGATCGATGCATACGACGATTGATATTACGCAGTCAACAATTTTAAGGTTATTTTAAATTTTAGCACTTAAAAAAAACCTACAATAGGTTCGTGCACTTCTTATTTTTAACTTTTTAAATCACTAAGCACAAAAACTTAACACAACATTAACGTAACATTCTATTTAATTAAATATATCAGCTAAACTAATATAAGGTACAATCTAAGTAACTATGATTTTAATGCAACTTCGTGTATGTCACTCCATCACTGAGATATAATTAAATATTTATTTATAAAAGAATTTTTACGACTATATAATAGGAAACACACATATTACACTGGTTAACACTGTTTTGTAATTATGGCTATTTCAATTAGTAATTTTCGGTAAATTAGGTACTAATTTTTTAAAACCGCGTTTTGTCAGCCATCTTAGCACCCGGTTACTAGCTCGCAGAACAGCGCTCGCGGAACTAAGCCGTAAGCGAAATTCGTCGTGTTCGACTTTTTTTGTAACTAAAATCTTATTAATTAATTGATGAGAATTGTATCAAAACACAATTTGCTGCTGATCGATGGTACGCTATCAATTTTCACCGAAGAAAACTGTACTGGACACATTTTTTAATAATAGTGTTGTAATAACAATGAAAATTATTTACGTATTACAATTTTATTTTTATCTATTTTAACATGACAAAATAATTATAAATATTTTCTACAGCCACGATTATTTTGCCATACTTTCTCATTTAAAATTTTGTGACTGTTTTTTTTTGTCATAAATATGAATAAATATTACGAATAAAGAAAATTACTTACCGAATAACATAAACACGAGTTTAGCCAACATTTTGATTACAGTGTCATTCACATCCAAAAATCACAAGGTATACAAATCTTTTATAAAAAATTGTTTTACTTTTTGTAACAAACACACAATTATATTCTGAAATGCCACTTTAATAAAAAATGACTATTTTTGAACTGATGTTTCAGAGACGGTTTTGTGTAGACTGTAGAATTGTAGAATTGTACAAACTACGGAGCGTAAAACGACGCGAATAAAGAAAAACGAGATTGACGCTGAACAATGACGCTTCATGTTCGTACGATCACTGTGATCGTATGAGTATGTAGCGATGATCGGATCACACCACCTCGTGGGCGCAGGTTTCTGTGTATGTACTATGTAGGTACATGTACATGTCTTCTAGGGAATTTATATCCTTATACCGTAACTCGTTGTCTTCGAGAGCTTTATATAAAGGAGGTGAGTTCGGCTTTCTGCGAGTAAAAAAAGTACTAAGTTGTCAAGGTCATCGTTTCGTTGTTTCTAAAGAACCAAAATTAAAAAGGTATGTGTATATTATATCGACGATGAAGTACCAATATCAATAAAAAAATGTCTCGATTTTTTTTAATAATTAGTTGACGGGTTTTATAATTTAATTTAATATTTTAATCACGAATACATAGTGTATAATTCAATGATCACGCTAAAGCTTCAATTTACAAAGCTACTTGAAGTCATTTGTTTTATTACAATTTGAAATGATTGAAATGCTTGAGAACTTTTTATTAATATATAGCATCAAAATTATAGTTATATTATTTGAGCCTATGTAATAATTACGGTGAAGGAAAACATCGTGAGTAAACCTGCATGTGTCTAATTTCTGAAACTGAAATTCAGCCACATGTGTATTCCACCAACACACGCACGGTGGAATAAGCTCTCCTCAAAAAGGGAGAACAGGCCTTAGCCCAGCAGTGGGACATTTACAGGCTGTTACTATGTTATAATTATTACAGCTGTGACAATATTGGTTAGAAATACCTCACAACTTACACACATGTAACAACGAACTGTGTCACATAATCGAATTCCTCAAATGTCTATTACGTAACTTAAAATATATATAGTATTTAACTATACACTCAAGGGACATAACATCTTAGTTCCCATGTTCCCATTGGTGGCAGTTAATTTCACATAACGGCTTATAATTTTATACTCAGTATAGACAAAAACTAGCTAATGTAATAATTAAAGTTAACAAAGACATTTTATAGTACAGTCTAGTCATCCTAGATAGATTATGCGATAAAATAATAATAAATAAGTATAGTCAGCCATCCTTTTCTTTTTTAACGCTGGGAAAATGCATGACTCGTTTCCTCCACGGGAACGGTGGGGTATGTGGGGCTCGAAATACCCACTAAAATACCAGCGGTACTCTTTCCGTCTTAACGAGGAGCGCCACGCGAGGAGCGATTGCTTGTGCATGCCGTGACGCGGTAGCCAGCCTACCCCAAGTGCGAATAATTAGTTTAAAAGCACTATTAACTTTGTATTATTTCTAGATATAACCAATAGAAATAACGTTTACAACAAACTTTAACAAGTTAACCAATGATATAAGTATATGAGTTAGCGAATGTGTGGATGTGTGTGTTTTAAGTTTTGTGTGTGTGAGATGTAATGATTGTCAGCGAAGTTGGTATTGGAATTTTGGAAGTAAAATTAAAGTGAATTTAAGTAGTAAAGTGGAATTCTGTTGTATTATAAATAATGATATATTAATCAGGTTAGTCGAGATGGCCCAGTGGTTAGAACGCGTGAATCTCAGCCGATGATGCTTAATTTGTATTTAAAATTCATCTCGCGCTTCACGGTGAAGGAAAACATCGTGAGAAAACCTCCATGTGTCTAAATTAACTGAAATTCACAGGTTGTTACTATACTGTAACTGTCTATAGCAGCGATCCCGTGACGTTCTCTAAGCGACTGAGTGGGCACCGCTGTTTTATTAGTAGCTTACGGTTCTGGCGCAGACCGGCGTCATTCAGTCTCACAGGCTCATTTATGTGGGGAAAAAGAGTAAATGCGTTTTTCGAAAAAAAAAAACGTAAGAAAAGTGATTCGCAATTAGCTTGGAATATAAAAATCTAATGTTTGCTTATCTTTATGCTTGAAGACTCGTTATCCGATTATTCAGACATGGTGAAGATACAAAGTAACACTCTTGCCACTTGATATAATATATGTCCGTTTAATCGACAACGTACACAGATTGCAAATTAACTTTACGGAATTAATCGGATCGGAAACGCGTCGAGTTCGATGCCACGTGGTGTTTTTGCACACGACCGCTCGTTCAGCCTTCACTATCCAGACCCCTGTCAATATCCTGACCAGAATTCGAATTCTGGTCAGGATATTGACAGGGGTCAGGAATTCCTCCACTTCGAACTCTGCAACGGTCTTTTTTCTGTTTTTAACTGTCACTCCAACTATCTAACATCATGGCAACGACCGCATCCAAGCAGCTATGAACTGCTTGACGTTTCCGATAGAGGGCGCCATAGTACGCACGCTGCGACATACTAATGATGATGCTATTAAATGATTTGAAGCCGATAAAAAAATAGTTATCATTTTATTTTTATGTAAATATTATGTAATGAATTTTGCTTATCGTTTTGTTTGTTTATTTATAAAGACCAACAGTATATACAGTCACTGTACTAAATAATATATCAAGAGTTGTACATTATGTTATTAGACATTGCAATATCCGTAGCGTTATTTTGAATTCCTTCCTGCGCTTTCGGTGTTGCAGATGTCTATTTGATGGTAGATACATTTCCATCAGGTCAGTCTTCTGTCTGTTCACCGCCCCCTATTCAACAACCGTGTATTAGTTCTTTATGCCACTTTAAACGACCTGGGCTCTAATATGATAAGTTACGGTTTTTTAAGAATAATTGCTTTTTTTCAGCTGGGATGTAAAGATAAACTAGAAAACAAAACCTTATCTAAATGCAAATTATGCCAAATTGTCAGAGCCGCATATTCTCGAGGGTTTATTATCGATTTGGTCCCAATGTCACCAAGTCAGAATCTGATGAGGAGATCCCATGGAAATCCAGGGATATCCTCTAATTACACAGGTATGTTCATACAGTTTGTTTGTTGAACGCTCTCAAATTAAATTAAATCATTAGTGATTGAGGAGTTTAAGCTTAAGTTGAGCTCAGAAAAAGAGCTTACTCATTCCTTAAAGGTCGGCAACGCATGTAAGCCCTTCGGTGTTGTATGTATCCATGGGCAATAATCACTTTCCATTATGTTACCCCGCCCCTCCTTCGTAAAAAAGACCTTAATTTATCATCAGCTCAGCAGCATGTCGAACCAGTGGTGTTTCTTAGGAATGCAATAAGGCTTTCACTTGGAATTCTGTGATAATCGTTACTTATTAATTATTATTACTTACCTTACTTAAATATTTTTTCTATTTCTTTATGCGTTCATGCGGGCTGCATATTTGACAGGCCTGTCCATGATACTAAGTTAGCGACAATATGCATGATGACAGTATTAAAGAATTAAAAAATAAATGATTTTAGAGAAGAAACTATTTTAAAAGGATTCTAAAAAATTATCTCATTTTAATATACATATTGAGATGAATAAGATTTTTAATAAAACAAAAGTATAAAATTCTGTAATCATTTTATTTGAAACACCAATCAGAGCGAATGACGTCACGCATCAGTATCTATAACCCTTTCTCTTGAACAGTTGTTGTGTTTACGCGTTTCAAAATTAATTTTGCATCATTTAATTAGTTGAGTCGTTGGTTATTCGGGGTTTTGTGAAGAAAATAAAACATCCAAGACCAGTCAATGATGGAACAAGGTTTTGTTAAGGCAAATTCCTCTAATTTGCCCAGGATTGATTTGTTGATGTTTGTTGAGAGTTTCTTTCATCAAATAAAGACTTTTGTTCATATGAATTTCGAAATGTGAAAACTTCCTTGTGAGTATATTTTTATTTATCTTGTGTTATCATAGGTTTCTTTCTGTTAGCTATATAGTATTACTCGCAGATGAAGAGCCCTTATATTGTTACCAGTAAGAATTTTTAAGACAATATTTCATTTAGCTCCACTAGTACTGAATTTGTGAATTTACCTATTTACGAATACTTCTATAAATCTAAATGTATCATAAATATATAATAAATCTTTATGAATCTCTGCCTCTATATATTTGCGTTAAGCCACTTATTTTTCACAATTTTCTTGTTTGGAACATACACAGACAATTTATTAGATGTTGATATTGATTTATTTTTACGCAGAGGGACCGCATACCACTTGTTTTTAAATTTGGAATTCATTTTTAACCTTAGGAAATACGCAATACTTTCTGATTTTTTTCGTTGAGGCGTGACGTCACGCCATTACTAGGCGCCATTACACCTGCGGGTGTTTTCGAACGAAATTCAAAATAGGTAAATGAAACTGCAATTATTTGCGTAAACAGTTAGTTTATTACTGAAATAAAATGATTTTCAGTAATAGTAGACGTGTACCTACATTATAGAAGGTTATTAAGCTCGTCTGGGTAGGTACCACCCACTCATCAGATATTCTACCGCAAAACAGCAGTACTTGATATTGTTGTGTTCCGGTTTGAAGGGTGATTGAGCCAGTGTAATTACAGGCACAAGGGACATAAAATCTTAGTTCCCAAGGTTGGTGGCGCATTGGCTATAAGCGATGGTTGACATTTCTTACAATGCCAATGTCTAAGGGCGTTTGGTGACCACTTACCATCAGGTGGCCCATATGCTCGTCCACCTTCCTATTCTATAAAAAAAAAAAAATTCAAAAACAGTCATCATGCCTATTGAATGAGTATAGGTGCTTATTAGGTTATATTTACATTAAAAATGGAAAAATAAACAAATATATGCAAAAAAATATTCAAATGAATAACAATTTTTTAAGTGGTAAAATTTGTAAATAAGGCCTACGTGGTGATCGAGTCTACGAGCTGCTCTGAGTCACAAGTCAGCGTTACTACGTCATATTTTATATACTTTATTTGGTATGTAACGAAACAGTTAACATGACGTTATTTAATAACTAATTGAATCTTAACCTAATTATCAATAATATAGTAAAAAAATTTTTAAAGCAATGGGTGAATACCCATCTCATCCCGTGGGTGTCGTAAGAGGCGACTGAGGGACGGGGAAAAGGGGGGATGGGCAGCAGCGTCCCCCCTCCCATAAACATCTTACCCCCCCTACTGCGCTCGCCAACACGCCTGCCCAGCGCGGCGAGTATGGGCAAACCCCTCCATTAATGGCAGATGCGCCCAAAAAAAGGCCCCCAGTTACCGGCAAGCCCGCTAGGCCCGACCAAGGTAGCGGTCGCGGTATCGGCAGGGCAGGGGGTGCTAAGAATCACCGGTTCACGGCAGGCTACCGTATAAAACGACTGAACATGGCAACGTATAATGGACGCTCGATGAGGCTGGACCATCACCTCGCCGAATTAGAAGTAGAGTTAAGTCATATAAACTGGCATATACTGGGGTTATCTGAAGTCCGAAGACAGGGGGAGGACACGATAACTCTAGAGTCCGGTAACTTACTCTACTTCCGCGAAGGTGATAACCTCTCCCAGGGTGGTGTCGGTTTTCTAGTCAAAAAGGATCTCATTAGCAGCATTGTGGAAATCAGTAGTGTGTCGAACCGGGTAGCGTACCTTGTCCTAAAACTTTCCGACAGGTACTCCCTGAAGGTCGTACAGGTATATGCGCCAACTTCGACATACTCTGATGATGTGGTCGAAGCGATGTACGAGGACATCGCAAAGGCCCTCAACGACACTTCGAAGGCCCACTACAATGTTGTTATGGGAGACTTTAATGCTAAAGTGGGAGTACAAGATAGCAGTGAATCGAAAGTCGGACCTTACGGCTTGGGCTGCAGAAATCATAGGGGGCAAATGCTGGTAAACTTTCTCGAAGCGCAGGGGCTTTTTTTGATGAATTCTTTCTTTCAAAAGAAGCCTCAGAGGAGGTGGACCTGGCGAAGCCCCGACAACGTGACAAGGAACGAGATAGACTTTATCATTTCGAATAAAAGGCACATATTTAGAGATGTTTCAGTGATCAACAGGTTTAATACCGGAAGTGATCACCGCTTGGTTCGAGGCACTCTAAATATCAACTTAAAAGCCGAAAGATCGAGAATGATGAGGTCTACTCTCCGACCTACCATGCTCCAAGCTGCTCAAGGCTCCGAAAAGTTCCAAATGGAACTTCAAAATCAATTCACCGCGTTGGAAACCATAAGCAACATTGATGAGAGAACCGACACGCTGGTCAAAATACTGCAAAACACATCCCGCAAGTGTTTTCCGCCACAGAGAAGAGACAACGCACCAAAACTCTCTGCTGAGACACTCGAGCTCATGAGAAAACGACGGGAACTACCATCGTTTTTGTCAGATAAGGCCTTAAACCGAACAATAAAAACGCTGACGCGACGCGATCTCCGACGCTCCAATACCCGTGCCATCAAGGCTGCGAATGAGCAAAATCGGGGATCGAAAGTGTTCGCTCGCAAGTTTGGGAGGCCGCGTCTGACAAAACTTAAAACTGAAAATGGTGGGGTCGTTACCTCTAGGCCTGAGATTGTCGGAGAAGTAGAGAGGTTTTATGGGCAGTTGTTCTCTTCAAGATCGGATAAACCCGTGGGAATCAGTATTGATGACCAGCGCGCCCCTCTTATGCGCCATTACTCCGAGGAGCTCCCGGTCGTTGACCAAGGAGAGATTAGGGCGGCTCTAGAACAGCTTAAAAACAACAAAGCTCCGGGAGATGACGGAATCACAACAGAGTTGCTTAAGGCAGGCGGGACTCCGGTCCTGAAAGAGCTAGCAAGCCTCTTTAATTCCGTCATCCAACATGGCAAGACCCCGGAAACGTGGAGCGGGAGTGAGGTGGTACTGTTTTTCAAGAAAGGTGATAAAACCCTCTTGAAAAACTACAGACCAATCTCCCTCCTGAGTCACGTGTATAAGCTGTTCTCAAGAGTCGTCACGAACCGTCTCGCCAGACGACTTGACGAGTTCCAGCCCCCAGAGCAAGCCGGCTTTCGATCAGGCTACAGCACCGTGGACCACATCCATACTGTTCGGCAGATTGTGCAGAAGACCGAAGAGTACAATTAGCCGCTGTGTATGGCATATGTGGACTACGAGAAAGCCTTCGACTCCATCGAAACCTGGGCAGTGCTCGACTCATTGCAGAGATGTCATATCGATTGGAGATATATCGAGGTACTGAGATGTCTGTACAACGCCGCTACAATGACTGTCCACATCCAGGACTGTAAGACGAAGGCGATCCAATTGCGCAGAGGGGTGAGACAGGGGGATGTAATATCCCCGAAACTGTTCACCAACGCGTTGGAAGACGTTTTTTCAAAACGCTGGATTGGACTAGGTATGAAGTCAATGTAAACGGCGAGTACATCTCACACCTTCGATTTGCCGACGATATCGTCATCATAGCAGAGTCGCTGGAACAACTCACCGAAATGCTGCGTAGCCTAGGCGAGTCTTCCCGGCGTGTCGGTCTCGGTATGAACTTGGACAAGACCAAGGTCATGTTCAATAGGCATGTCGTGCCGGGACCGATATACGTCGAGGGGAAACCTCTCGAAGTTGTTAGTGAATATACCTACCTAGGACAGATAATACAAGTCGGTAGGAACAACTTCGAGAAGGAAGCCGATCGAAGAATTCGCTTGGGATGGGCAGCATTTGGCAACCTTCGTCAAGTCCTCAAGTCGTCTATACCGCAATGTTTGAAGACGAAAGTCTTCAACCAATGCGTCTTACCTGCCATGACATACGGTGCCGAAACGTGGACACTAACTGCGGGACTAGTCCACAAATTCAAAGTCGGTCAGCGTGCTATGGAACGAGCTATGCTCGGAGTATCTTTGAAGGATAAGATCAGAAATGAGATTATCCGGAAAAGAACCGGAGTCACCGACATAGCTTGCAAAATTAGCAGGCTGAAGTGGCAGTGGGCTGGTCACGTATGTCGTAGGACCGATGGCCGTTGGAGCAGACGAGTCCTAGCGTGGAGACCGCGAATCGGCAAGCGCAGCGTAGGGCGCCCTCCAGCCAGGTAGACCGACGACCTTAAGAAGGTGGCGGGCACCAACTGGATGCGGAAGGCGGAGGACAGGGAGCTTTGGCGCACCTTGGGAGAGGCCTATGTTCAGCAGTGGACAACGATTGGCTGTTGATTGATTGATTGATTGGGTGAATACGGAGTTGATATGCTACACACTATCTGTAATCGTGTCTGCGAAACAGAGAAGTGGCCAAAAGACTGGACACACTCCGTGTTTATACCACTGCATAAGAAGGGATCAAAAAAGAAATGCAACAACTACAGACTAATAGCCTTGATACACATGCCAGCAAAGTACTCCTTCATATCATCAACACCAGAATGCAAGCTTTTCTGAAACCTGAAATAGTTATGGAGCAAGCAGGATTCATCAAGGGTCGAGGGACAAGGGAGCAGATTTTAATTCTTCGACAGATAATCGAAAAGTCTAGAGAGTTTAACAGCCCGCTCTATATCTGCTTCGTCGACTTTCGCAAGGCCTTCGAAACCGTGAAATGGCACAAGTTATGGGACGTACTCATACAAATGGGAGTGCCTAACCACCTAGTTCCTCTCATTTGCCAACTATACGAGGACGGGACTGCGACTGTTCGAATAGACGACATTGACTCAAAAGGATTTCAGACACATGCTGGTGTTCGGCAAGGGTGCATACTCTCCCCACTCCTGTTCAACATTTTATACGGAGTGTATTATGAGAATATTTTTGGAGCAAGGGGACAAGGGGGTTTCAGTAGGAGGTCGTAAGATATCAAATTTAAGATACGCCGATGACACTACTCTTCTCGCTCAAACAAAAGAAGACATGGAACACTTGCTGACACGCCTAGAGACAATAAGCCTCTCCTTCGGACTTGCGATCAATAGAGTCAAAACCAAGATGATGATTGTGGACCATGCTGAACTGAAACACCCAGATATATCTATGATTGGCAACTGTGAAGTAGTTCAAAGCTACGTGTACCTCGGCTCCACGATTACGAACACTGGTGGATGTGAGGATGAGATTCAAAGGAGATGTGCTATCACAAGGTCTGCTGTTGATAGACTAAAAAGAGTCTGGTGCAACCGCAATATAACAAAAGCCACTAAAGTCCGCCTGATGAGAAGCCTGGTCTTCCCTATATTTCTTTACGGCGCAGAAACATGGACGGTTCGACAGAAAGACCGACGCAAAATTGACGCACTCGAAATGTGGTGTTGGCGGCGACTGCTGCGGATCCCTTGGACAGCATTTCGGACTAACATCTCGATCTTGGAGGAACTAAATATCAAAAAAAGACTATCGTCGACTGTGCAAACATGAATTCTCAAATCTTCGGACACATTGTTCGAAATGAACACTCCATGGAACGACTCGTTGTCCAAGGGCAAGTGGAAGGCAAGCAGTCGCGCGGTCGAGTACCCAAGCGTTGGACAGACATTATAAAAACTGCAACACACACCTCCATAGTCCAATGTTCTAGAGATGCTGAAGACCGCATCAAATGGAGACACATAGCGGGAGCTACATTAGCCAAAAACGATGCGTCATCGTCAACCACGACCACTCTGTCAAGAGCGAACGACTGATGAGAGATGAGAGTAAAAAAATTATGAAATAATTTTATTATTAAACATATTATATATGGTAACTAGCATAACCGGAGCAAGCACCACTGAATTTTCTTGTGCTTAATTTGTGATTATAATTCATCTCGTGCGTTACGGTGAAGGAAAACATCGTGAGGAAACCTGTATGTGTTTCATTTCATTGATATTATGTCACATGTGTATTCTACCAACCCGCATTGGAGCAGCGTGGTGGAATAAGCTCCAAACATTCTCCTCAAAAGGGAGCTCCTTAGCCCAGCAGTGGGACATTAACAGGCTGTTACTATATGTGTATATTATAATTTCGAAAGTCTCTGTCTGTCTGTTATGCTTTCACGACTAAACCACTAAACCGATTTTGATTAATTTGTTGTGAAGCAAGCTTGCACCCCAAGAAGACCTAATAATTTTTATACCTAAAGTCTGGCCAGCCCTCAAAATGTAAGCGAAGCCGCATCAATGTTTTTATGGGAGTATGTATTTACTTAAATCATCCCCAATACTCTGGTAAAATGTATATTGGTTCAGTTTCTTCAGTATGGCGTTACAAAAAAGCGGCTCCTGATTCATTAGTAAAGATGGCGTGACACACTTGTTGTGTTTTGAAATACATCTTATCTGTAAAACTCTGAGCTGGTTATAATACGGTTTGTTGTTATAATGTGATTATTATAAATTTAGTTTTAATGTTTCTAAGTGCGTTATGAAATCAATATAGATAATTATATACGTAAATAAAGATATACTATTCGTATCTATTATATAGGAAACAGATAAAAAATAAGGATAAGAGGGAAAAAAACAATGACAGAATTATTTTAATAAGTTGTTGAAATCGGGGCCTTTGCAGAATTTATTAAAAAAATATCGGGACATCTACACCGATATTCAACCGCCAAACAAAAAAATTCAGTATTGTTGTGTTCCGGTTTGAAGGGAGAGTGACCCAGATTTTCTACAGGCACAAGGGACATAACAACTTAGTTACCAAGGTTGGCGAAGCTCCAATGTAAGGAATGACTAATAATTCTTACGTCACCAATGTCTATAGACCGTGGTGACCACTTACCATAATTTAGTATTCTGATATCTATATATTTCATAATAATGTATTGTGACTTTTAAAGATTTCACTAATGTAACCTAGACTTATCTGATATTATTACACAAAAAACTTATATAAGAATTGTTTACATTAAACACTTAAGTATATAGGTACAAATATAAATTAAAAATACTAGGTATTAGGCTATTGTAAATGAAATACGAAGCGTCATGGCGTCAACTTAATTGAGAAAGAGAACTGTGCTAATTAATAATAAACCACAGCCAACAAAGGAAAACCGCATCCATTGAAAAATAGGTATTGTCTTATTTTATCAAACGGAAATCCAATTTATTACTCAGATACATTTGGTGGTATATTCACCAATTGCAATATAAGGTTACATGTATAGCGGCGCAGATACTGGGATAGGCATCAGGACGAAACAAGCGGTCCCGTGAGGTCCACCGAAGAGTCGGAGCGGGTACCACTTTATTTAGGCGAAACGCGTAAATGCGTTATTCCAGCCAAACAATTACCATTGGTTCAATTTTTATAAATGTGGTAATTATTAATGTAATGTAACAGCCTGTTAATGTCCCATTGCTGGGCCAAGGCACCATTGGAAGAGAAGGTTTGGAGCTTTCCACGCTGCTCCAATCCGGTTTGGTGGAATACACATGTGGCAAAATTTCAGTGAAATTAGTCATGTTCCTCGCGATGTTTTCCTTCACAGACAAGTACGAATTATAAACACAAATTAAGCACATGAAAATTCATTGCAGCTTGGTTTGAACCCGCGATCATCGTTTAATATTCACAAGTTCTAACAACTCGCCTAATTGTTATTTACTTTACGATCTCTTCCAGGCAACCAACGGTGTGAGTAATAGCTCATAGGAAATGAGGTAGGTGGTGCTTTAATATATTAAATATATTTTATTTATTATTACATATTGAATATATTTATACAACATTTACTGAAATGCATTTCGAAGCGCTGAAAGACGATCTCGCTCCACCCTGATGAAGGGCTAGAGACGGCGCTGTATAAATTGTATACATTTTATGCGTATTGGTGATAAACATACCAAATTAACAGAGTTTAGTCATGGTGTCGCCGGCCGCAGACAAAAAATATTTAGGTAATGATTTCTTAGGTTTCGGGAACTGCTACAAATTAAATTAAACAACTATTAAATGATTTATTCAGTGTCCGGGTCCACGAGCAGTTGCTTAATGCAAATTATTTAGATTTTAATAAAAACCTTTGAAATTTAAACTCAACCACAAAAGCCCGGCGGGCCGCAGCTTGAGTACCGCTCCACTAAGCCAACGGAGAATTCATTCAAAAACATGTCTATGTCATGAATAAAGGTCTACTATTTATGTTTATTAAAATAAACTTATTTGCTTTCGGGCTTGCTTGAGTTTAACACGTGTCTGTGTGTGACTCACTGGAATAGGGGGGAAATATATCAAAAAACAAACAAACATACAAACAGGTATGATTAGTGAGCCGAGAGCACCCAGTGCAGGCTAAGTGAACTGATGTAGATAGCACGGGTATAGCATATATGTATCCAGGATGTGAGCATGGGATAGCCATCCAGCCATGGGATCCAGGGTGTAGGATTGAATTATCGTCGAATTTTAGTGGCACCTTTATTTATTTACTAGTAAAACCAGCAAATTCGCTATCATGAAATTCGGTTTGTGACGAATATTTCAAAATCTACCATTTTAATAAAATTAATTTTAATAATAAAAATATGATTGTTTTGTTTTTTGTAACTCGCAAATTGCAATATTAACGTTAAAAAAACAAGTGCAAAGCGTAATATGTTACCTATTTTGATAGATTAATAAATATATATGAATGTTTATTTGTACGTTTGTTCCATATGCGTTTATTCCTACAGAATAGGCCACAGATACCGCAAGGGTTTTTTTTTTATAGAATAGGAAGGCGGACGAGCATTTGGGCCACCTGATGGTAAGTGGTCACCAACGCTCTTAAACATTGGCATTGTAAGAAATGTCAACCATCGCTTACATATCCAATGCGCCACCAACCTTGGGAACTAAGATTTTATGTCCCTTGTGCCTGTAATTACACTGGCTTACTCACCCTTCAAACTGGAACACAACAATATCAAGTATTGCTGTTTTGCGGTAGAATATCTGATGAGTGGGTGGCACCTACCCAGACGAGCTTGCACAAAGCCCTACCACCAGTAAAACTTTCACGTCACAGCCGACGACTTTTTCGTTACTCGTGGAATGATAAAGTGTATCGAATAATTTTAATCTATAAAAAATCCCCAAAGTAACGCATATTTGTGGCTTCGCAAATAACATATCAAAATAATTTATAATAGTAACAGGTATCTTAGAATAAGAAAGAAACATACTATCGTGGACTTGGTAAGTTGACCATTTAAGACTCACAAAAACCGTATCAAAATCCGACGAGTAGCTTAGAAGAAATAAGTGGAGATACAGACAGAGGCGATTGATTCCATCTCAAGTTACGTCTTATTGAAACACCTGAATGAAAGAAACGAGACGCTTTTTCATGTATATGGTCTTTATCCAGTAATGAGCTTCATTTACTATTATCATGTATTCGTGCGATAAAGTAAATAAATAAATACATATTGTCAAATATTCCGCCGTAGTTTTGATACGATATAATATTTTCTTAATAAATCAATTATTAAGAATGTTTTTACTATCGACGAGCCGGTTGGCGTGGTTGGTAGATACTTGCCTTTCACGCCGAAGGTTGTGGGTTCGATTCCCACCCAGGACAGACATTTGTGTGCATGAACATATCTGTTTGTCCTGAGTCTGGGTGTAATTATCTATAAAGGGTATGTATTTACAAAAGAAAAGTAGTATAATTTGCATATCAGTTGTCTGGTTTCCATAGTACGAGCTCTGCTTAATTTGGGATCAAATGCGTGTGTCCCAGTGTGTCTTACTAAAATTGTGATTGCACCTAATAGTGTGTCATATATAACTTACTTCCTGTCACGGAAATATAACTCCTGTTTACACGGAATTAAGTCATTATTTCCATCAATAAACGGCCACATTTATGCATATGTATAGTCTTCCGACGGGGCGTGGCCTAGCGGCTCGACTTAATCACGCGATGAACATCGTGGTGAGGACTGGCCCTGCCGAGCACATCGGCCGGCCAGGCTGGCGTTAGGCACTTCTCCTTGGACTCTCGGTTGTGGAGGATATCTCATAAATAATAACTGTGTTGCTCTATTTTAATTCCTTTGTTCTATTTTGTGTCTAAATTGTACGTGTCGATATACGTTTACTTTATTGTTGTATAATAGTTTTGATTTATCTTTTTTTTAAATCTATTTCCATTCTTATTTCTAAAACATACATAACATATGATTATCGAATATGAACTCTAAAGCGTTCATATATGGTTTAATTTAGAGTAAGCAATGGATGAACGATGGTTTTATAAATTAAGGTGAAAGATTTTGCTATATTATGTATGTTTTAAATAAAACACAACATTATATTCAATTTAATATTAATATTCGCCGATTTGTGAAAAACGAAAAAAAACGCCTCTAATTTTTTCTTTTTTTTTTAAATACGTAGGTAGACTGGCAAGTTGACCATTTGACGGTGAGTGGCCACCGCCCATAGACATTTGCACTTTAAGAAATATTAACCATCCCTTATATCGCTAATGTAAGGCACATGTAAGGCACCTCGGGAACTAGGATATAAAATTAATAAATTTTTGGTTTTTTTACAACCCAAAAAAAGCCCACTTAACATCCACGCCTTAAATAAATAAGCCCATGTTTAAACAAAATTTAATGCAACTTTCTTAATCAAATAGCAACATAAACGCGAGCCGAATGCGTATATCGCGTTACATTGACATGGTGTGTGTATAGACGTAGCCGGTGGGTATTTGCTTGATGACGTCACACCCATTTAAAACAAATATGTACTGGCGCCGTAACCGTCTGGCTTCTTGACAAAGAAGATAAACTAGTTTTTATCCGCGTGACAAAAGTAGCGTGCATGTGGTAGGCATATAAAGCTTATGTTGTGGAGGTTCAAGCTCGCTTTATACAAAACTTAAGTACATTCGATTCAGAGGTTTAGCCATATTAATATAGAGATAGACACAAGTATAAGCAATATATAATGTTGTATTTCTAGAGCGCAATTATAGCAGTACTCATTCCTTGTCACTGATAAGCGTTTATCATCAAACTAATAATAAAAGGTATTTGCTTTACATTAGTAAAGTTTTCATTCATCTATACATAAAAATAATAATGTCCTCCAGACCGATTTCGGCCACGGCGGCCAATCTCAAGAGAGATTAACCAACTACGCAGGAGATATTATAGTGCACAAGTGTCATAATCCTAACTCTCATAATCCTATGCGACGGTTATCCGACACGACCGGAAAGAGTTCAGGCGCAAGATATACGGCTTTACGTGCTTTCCGAGGCACGGAAGTGTACACACTTCCAACTCTCAGACTCCGGGCTGCTACTGAGAATTTTCTGACAGAAAAATCCAATAACTTTTTATTGGCCCGACCTGGAAATTTAACCCAGGACCTTCGGGTCTGCGGCTTTACATCAAGCCACTAGACCAACGAGGCAGTCTTGATAAAAGTAAAAATAATATGGAATGTACACAACATTCCATATTATACAAAACTGACTAAGTTAAAATGTTGCAATAACTCTTTAATTCTCGCTTTGGAGTCGATGCCAAGCCTTTAGCCTTTCGAACGTAAATAGCTAAATTGTATGTATATACGCAACTATAAGAAGTTTTTAAATTTCATGTATAATAATTAGAGACCTTCTTTTAATTTAAATATAACGTAATCGCTCGCTTTTGACAAATTTCCGTTATATTTATCAAGTGTCAACATAATCAATATGTATTCGGTGTAACGACTTTGTTACGACAATCACTATAAAGTGAATAAATTAAGAATAGACTAGAAACCCGCCCCGACTTCACACGGGTAAATAAAAAGCTTGAAAACTCATACACTTTTGATATAATACAAATATATACTTATAATAGGGTTTTAAGCAAGGCCGTCTAGATAGATCCAATCATCACATATTCTATCGCCAAAAAGCAATACTTACTATTGTCGTGTTTTAGTATGAAGTGGAACTACAGACGCAAGAGACATGACATCTTAGTTCCCAAGACTGGTGGCGCATTGGCGTTAAGAGTGATGGTTAATATTCTTTACGTACAAGATTTATGGACGATATGTGGAAGATAGATGGTCTAGTAAAAAGAAGAACTTGGCTTTAGTCGGTTTTGTTCATATACGTCTAATTTCACAGCCTACTATAATCTTGTAAAAATAAATTTGAATCATTCAAAACTGTCCAATCACGGAATAATCGGTATACAAACATAAAATAAAAATCGATTCAAATTGAGAACCTTCTTCTACTTAATAAGTAAAAATTTACATCAATAATATTTGACTATTATATTTATAGACACAGTAAATAAGTTAATTAAATAATAGAAATG
Organism: Nymphalis io; assembly: GCF_905147045.1. Taxonomy (NCBI): domain Eukaryota; kingdom Metazoa; phylum Arthropoda; class Insecta; order Lepidoptera; family Nymphalidae; genus Nymphalis; species Nymphalis io. Next base: position 6,487,324 of record NC_065916.1, on the reverse strand, counting down.
CATAATCATATTTTTCATACAAAAAAAGAAAATAAATTATCAACAGCGTCTCGACCGAATGTGTTCCATTGTTGTTGAAACAACCCATGTATCCCGAACAATTCAAGTGGGTACGCGATAGTATGAATAACACGTTTATCAAGACACTTTACAAGTGTCATGCTTTATATCTCGTGGTGTTTATTACGATTTAGATTTTAAAAATATTTTTCGAAGATTTCTTGATGAATTACCAGTATTCACAATACAGTGATAACAATTATATAATGGTAATATTAATTCTTATTGAAAATATGAAATTCCATCCTTTTTCAGCGTCCTAGACGTGTGATTTCTGCATTTTTGAACGAGCTATGTTAACGGAGACATGTTTACTGTCGGCGCGTCCGAATGGTACTACATTAAAAGAGCACCAAAATGTTCAAATGGGTGCTCATTTGGTGAGGACGTTTTTTGGAACTAATTGTGTATTTAGTTTTTTAGTGATCGAAGGATATATACTTCAGTGAATGTTAACTTAAATGAATTGAGTACGTCGAAGCGTATATGCAAATATATTAGGTCCTTACATGTGAAATTAGTCTGTGAAATTTGTCGTACTGACCACTTTGATCTGAAATATCTCCTCTTTGGTTAAGAATTCCAAATTCAAATTTATAAATTCATTTAGCTGGTACATTTGAGTTTTGAAAACAGTCATTCATTTGTTTTTTGCTCATTATTTTTTCCTTTGGCGTCGCTTATTACCGCACAATGGAAAACATGAAATATTGGTATATTTACGAGTACGAGTTCTACCGTGGCACTAGTGCTGCAGAAACAGCTCAAAGGATTAATGATGTGTCCGGCGCTGGTGTCGCAAAAGAAAGCACGGTACGATTTTGGTTTCAACGTTTTCGTTCTGACAATTTCGACCTTCAGAACCAACCCCTGGTCGGCCGGAGACCAAAGTGGAAAATGAAGAATTAAAGGCTATTGTGGAAGCGGATCCATTACAAAGCACTTCAGAGATAGCTGCAGGCTTTAGGGTAAGTGATAGAACTGTATTAATCCACTTGAAGCAAATTGGAAAAGTAAAAAAACTTGAACGATGGGTACCTCATGAATTGAGTGAATCGAACTTGCAAACACGCGTCGACTGTTGTGTTACTTTGCTCAACCGACAAACTTTTAAATCGAATCATTACTTATGATGAAAAGTGGATACTGTACGATAACCGGAAGCGCTCGTCGCAATGGCTGGACCCTGGAGACCCAGCCAAATCCTGCCCTAAACGAAAATTGACTCAGAAAAAGTTACTTGTGAGCGTTTGGTGGACTAGCGCCGGTGTCGTTCACTACAGCTTTCTAAAATCTGGCCAAACGATTACGGCAGATATCTACTGTCAGCAACTGCAAGTCACGAAGGAAGAACTAGCTGCTAAACAACCGAGATTGGTCAATCGCTCTAGGCCACTGCTGCTTCACGGCAACGCAAGACCACACACTGCACAACAAACAACCACTAAGTTAGATAAGCTACAATTGGAATGTCTGCGACATCCACCGTACTCTCCGGACCTTGCTCCAACAGATTACCATTTTACAAGGAAAAAAATTCAATTCCGATGCGGCAGTCCAAACCGCCTTCAAAGAGTTTATTTATTCTCGCCCCCGTGGTTTTTTTTGTAAAGGGATCAATGAACCACCTATGAGATGGCAGAAATGCATAGATAACAACGGAGCATACTTTGATTAATTAAATATATTTTACAAAAAAATAATTGACTTTATATTCCTCTCGTACAAAACGCCAATTTTATATATAAGGACCTAATACTTCATTGAATGTTAACTTTAATAAATTGAGTACGTCGAATCGTATATGCAAATATATTATATGATATGCGAGCGGACTCGATGTCGGAATCGGAACGCAACTAATGCGCGTGTGTGTTTCATATACATGTGACGCACACACGTACACATAGTGAGCGTGTAAGCAAAGCAAGTGAATAATTCGATGGTTTGTAACAATTTTACGTTAAAAGTCGACACCATTACTATTGCGCAATTTTGTTTTATTAAAAATGTGTATTTCTCGACGAACTTGATTTACGAATATTGATATTTATGATTATTTTAAAATATTGCATTATGAAAAAAAGAGCGTTATAGGTTTTAAAGGTAAATTATATCGAAAACTAGCCGCCCGCCCTTCGTGTCGACTTCATCCGGCTTCAACCTCACTTTTAAAGGAAAACTTTTTGGAAGTGCGACAAAGAAAGGAGTTGCCAAATTTCTTTGTTCGCGATGGAATTGATGTCACAGTTAGGCGGTGACATCGAGAACCAGCTCGCGTGGAATTAAGAAGGAAGGGGGAAGCAGGATTCACATAAAACACTTTTTACCTTATTTTTTATACTTTATTGTACACACTACAAAGAGAAAAAAAATACAAAACATGGATACAGCTTAAATAAAAGTAGCATAGAATTTTGTTTATAAAATGTTTAAAAGTTAAGTTTGATTATTTATTATCGTATTGCATCTACTGCTGATAGGAGGGCTGGTTTATTTTACGCCCAGAGAATCGGAATTGCGATTCGAATGAGAAATGCAGCTAGCGTTCTTGTCACCATTCCACGCGGTTACAATTTGTACGGTGTCTATTTTTAGTTTTTATTTGTATATGTTTAAGGGTTTAATGTTAATATACATATCTTAAAGCCGAGATGGCCCAGTGGTTAGAACGCGTGAATCTTAACCGATGATCGTGGGTTCAAACCCGGGCAAGCATCACTGAATTTTCATGTGCTTAATTTGTGTTTATAATTCATCTCGTGCCTTGCTTACGGTGAAGGAAAACATCGTGAGGAAATCTGTATGTGTCTAATTTCACTGAAATCATGCCACATGTGTATTTTAGCAATCCGCATTGGATCAGCGTGGTGGAATAAACTCTAAACCTTCTTCTCAAAATAAAAGGGAAACCAGTCCTCAGCCCAAAAGTGGGTTATTCACTGGCTGTTACTGTTATATACATATCTTATTTAGTTTATTTGATTATATAATTAATATAAAGTATGTATTTGTTATCGAAATAATCAACATATTAAAACATTAAGGCACAATAGAAAACACAATAGCTAAATAAATTTTATGACGTTTGCCTTAACGGGAAAGATAATCTGATGCAGAGTATAATAAGTACTTATATATATTGTTAGAACAATCTGGAAACTTACCACAGACATGTTTTATCTATATTTATGCTCGCCAGTTCTGTTAGCTTGAAATTGACTAGAGCTTGACACTCTACCGCGTGCCTAGATATTTCACATCGTAAATTTTATTGTATTTGTTTATGTTTATGATTTATTTATTTATTTATTATATCAACATCAACAAGAAGTACACTAATAAATACAATTGAGTCTTTAAACATGACGTTATACAAATCAAGTGTCTCCTAAATTATAGGTTTGCAAAATAAATTAACATTTCGAGTTAACAAAAAAAAATAATTTTAAAAATCAAAATATTTATAACAACTAGACAGTAACAATTAAATATTATAAAATTATCACTTGATTGGTATAAAATGAGTAAAATATAGATATCGGAGAACATTTAATTTTTTTGAATATTAATTATTTGATTAAAAGCAACCAAAATTATGAGGTACATTATAAATACATAAAGAAAAAGATGTTAAAAACAAAAATTTATACAATATTTTATACATTATCATTGAGGAAAAAAAAAGATATTTTTTTACGAAAGTAATTCAAATTGTCATTAAAAATATCAATTTTAAGAGCTTCGTTTGACACTTTTTTATTGTAATAATATGATATTGAGCATTTTGTAGATATTATTATAATCAATGATTAGCCTATTAATTGGAGAGTAGCGCCCCTGACGGCAGTGAGTAAGTTTTTCAACGAAGGGAGTATACACAGATGGTCTAGTGGTCTTTTTAGGAGCACGAATCATAATTTTAGAAAGGAGGTAACTACTGTCGTAATACAGGTACTAATAAACAAATGATAAACGTATGTGTTGTCGAATTAGAAGGCGTTAGTAGCTACGACACAGTTTAATACAATCGTATATATTGTTTGTGATATATAGTATATTTCAACATTCAGTGTCGGTTAAGGATAAAAATAGATCTTCGGTCGTACGATGCGTGACGAGCGAATACGTTATTCGTTGTTCCATCAATTTTGCTTCCAACTGTGTTAATTGTGATTTTTAATAATTGTCTACGGGATAAGATAATGCCTTACTAATATCCGCTTCTGCGTCCGCCAGTATTCGTCTGAACTGTGCAGAGATGCTAGTTACCATTGGACCCCCGCCATTATCAGAAGCAGAACTCATCGATACAGTGTGTATCTCACTATATTTACAATATCTCACTATATGTACTGGTCTTCTTGGTAGGTACCACCCACTCATCAGATATTCTACCGCAAGACAGCATAAGTTAATATTGTGCGTTCTGGAAGGGTGGTGATCACTTACCATCAGGTGGCCTGCCTATAATATGCTCTTCAAAATCCGTAAAGCCACGCGACGATAAATACATTGATTAATATGACAATTAACAAAATATTGTTAGCTTAGTTATCTATGCTTAAAGAATATAATCTGTTGCAGATATTACTAATACAGCTTTTTTGTTTTTACTATTTTCAATTGTTTAACGTGTATTTAATTATAAAACGTTCAATTTAGGTTATTGCCGTACAGGGTGGAAACGCGAGGGTCGCTTCAAATGCTGCTAGCAATGGGGAAATGCATAACGTAGGTATTCTCGCCTCCATTCCACGCGGTCACGATCAATTTCAATAGCAGAAGGTAAGCGAATCTTGTATTTATATAGGTATATAAAATACATGTATTTTGCTAATATCTCTGTTAAATAGTTCTTGACTAATGTTTTTATAAGTTTAGCTCATCTAATACACCGATGTATTGACGCTTTTAACTTCATAGCCATATTCAACATATAATTTGTTATAGCATTGCTTCGAGAAGTTTCGACCTTCCTATTGACAGTTACATCATCACGGATACATTAATCAGAAATCCAGGCAGACTACTTGACTTTTACGCTTTATACCAGTTACTTAGCAAACTAATTGTATACGTCTTTAACCTTATAAGGCAATTATTGTTATCAGCTAAAACAACATAATCATAGTTACTATCGTTATTGTGAAGTATTATTTAATGTAACATAAAACATACCTATATTTTAATCGAGAGTTCACTTTGTTAATAGCCTTATGACAAATAACAACATTTTGTTATCTGTGGAAATAGGATGGATATTTTTAGCGGGCATTACGTTTAGTTACAAGGACTGCAATAGAAATAGCGCCTAATTTACACGTAAAAAAATAGAAATGGTGGTTTTCGTCTTTCGAATTTATGTAATAAATTAAAACATTTAATCGGTTAGTGTTGATTGATATGTGATATTGTAATGAGTATTAATATAACTAAAGTAACTTAAACAGCAGAAAAAGGAGGTTTTTTACACTTCATACCAGAATATATCAATACTATAAAGTGCTGTTTCGCCTTAGAATAAGTAATGACTCTTTGGTATTATGCCAACATAAATGGCTGTGCACAAAGCGCTACTACGTAGAGGTTGAGCTGCTGTTGATTTTTTTTTTAGATTAACAGGCTGAGTACATCTCATACGCTTCCGAATGACATACGTCAATTGACAGATAACGAAGCTGTTAGTATTATAACGATAAGTAATAAATCCATATAAGGTAACTTGGAAGTTCACATTTGCGTAAATAAATGAGGTCGGCTAATGTTCAAAAAAACTTGAAATGTGATAACTTTACAAAAAGCGTTTCAGAAATGCATTTTGCTATTGGTGTGCCGTCAAACGTATACTATATACATCGTTGCAATATATTATTGATACAATCAATAAAATATATTTATTTTATTGTAGTAGGTAACAATGTTCTAATTTACTTTACTTCATATTTTGTTTATAACATCTGACGGCCATTTTGTTTTTCGAATAAAAATGACAGATCTTTGCTTTACTCAAAGGAGTTTAAAAACAAAGGAAATATTTCGAACTGTCACAACATAAATATCAAAATCACATTTCTTTATACTTTACATTAAATTAAGCCATCGCTTATAATTTATAACGAACTTTCTGACACAGGAATATTATAAGTGATTCATTTACTTTTTAATGTCAATTCCTCTTCAAACACATGTTTATAAGATTATAAGCGTAAGTGACGGCTAGTTGAATCAAACAACCGAATATGTACTCAATTGCATTGTGATAAGGTTTAATTGTGAGCTAATGCTAGTGTTTCTATGACACCAGATTTTATAATCGAAGGTCATTGTAGGGCTTTTGATATTGTTCAAACATATATAACACTTTTATGCCGTTGCTGTGCCATTTTTTTAACAGTACATAGTAAATTTTATAAATAATAAATACATATTAAGTTTGGTCACACGCCGTCGTGTTCTAGTTCTCGTCCGCGGCTTCGCTTACACGAGGGGGCGGGGCTCGGGTGTTCTCATATAATTTTTTTTATCACTGAATTTTCAAGGCGTAAAGGGGAAACAAAGTCACTTTCGCATTTATAATATTAGGGATCGTTAAACAAGCAACATAAAACTAACAGTACAGTAACTGCCTGTTAATGGCCCAGTGCTGGGCTAAGGCCTCCTCTCCCTTTTGAGGAGAAGGTTTGGAGCTTATTCCATCACGCTGCACCAATGTGGGATGATAGAATACACAGTTGCTTTCCTGCAACTTATCCGCTACATCGCAAACTCGTAGTCGTAGTCGTAGTCGCAGTCGCGTAACGCCACACATCCACCGCAGCATCTTCATTTCCGCGACGTGAAGTGTCTCGCGAGAGCTTGCCACGTCTCGCTGCCGTACAATAAGACGGGTCGGATGATGCACTTGTACACAAGGCCCTTTAATTTCACCGGTATCCTGCGATCACAGATTACTCCGGTGACTTCCCGCCATTTGGCCCAGGCTGCGTTTATTCGAGCTCTGACGTCGTGGTCGATTGTACCAGACTCTTGCAGTACGGACCCGAGGTATTTAAACTTTTCCGTCTTGATAACGGATTCTCCGCCTATCTTTATGGGTTCGGGGTCCGTACTGCCACAGGCCATATACTCGGTCTTCGCAACATTTAGCATCAGACCTCCCCTCTCTAGCACACCCTTCCACTGGTTCACCTTTTGCTCCCATACCTGCTTGTCCTCATCAACCAGTGCAATTTCAACAGCATACATCATGAGCCAGGACGACGGCTCATGGGCTTTCACTGTGACAACGTCAAGCACTACAACGAACAGAAAAGGACTCAGGGCCGAGCCTTGATGGACACCAACTGTTATCGGGAAAGGGTTATGTCGCCAACGGCGGTCCTTACTATTGATTCCGAATTATGGTACATGTCTCGGATAATGTCAATATAGATTTTTGGCACGTTCTTCATCTTCAAAGCCCACCATATAATTTGGCGTGGGACGCAGTCAAATGCCTTCTGCAGGTCTAGAAACGCTATGTACAGCGGCTTCTACTTTTCCTTGTGGGCCTTGGTTAAAAAGGTCAGTAAGTAGATTCACACCATGAGAACCCATCGCTTTCCACGCTTCAATCGGTACGTCGTCAGGGCCTACGGCTTTTCGGCTCTTCATTGTACGAAGACATTTGAGTAACTCGTCAGGTGTTACCGGTGCAACAAATCCGAGATTAGGAGGCAGTTCTGGAGGAGAGACATTACCGTGTTATATTATATACATTACGTCAATATATTTAAAAATAAATGGCTTTATTACTAAGGAAATTTAGCTAAAATTCATTTTTTACAGTTTGTTTTTTGGTTGTATACTACAGAGACAATTTAAAATATCAAATACTAATTGACAAGGACATGCATTCACTGATCTCACACACTAATGAGCGCACTTACAATAACCAATCTTACGCTGACGTCATCTGACGCTCGAAATCTTACGCTCACTCGTCTGACGCTCGAAGTCTCAGTCAGCCATACCGTGTACCGAGCGCTAAGATGTCTACACATAAAAATTTAAGATTAATTTAAGATGCCGGGCAGTTTTCTCGCCAACCTCGGGCAAGACGACATTATCGCGTTTGTTGGAATGAATATTATGAACCGTATAGTAATATACGGTTCGTTATAACAAGGTAAAAAAACTTGTACGTTTATATACTTAATGATTTATTATTTCTCTCGCCATTGTCAGAGCCGAGATGGCCCAGTGGTTAGGAAGCGTGAATCTTAACCGATAATCGTAATGTCTGATGAGAGGGTGGTACTTACCCAGAAGGGCTGGCACAAAGCCTTACCACCTAGAACAAACAATGTTAATTTATTGAGTACCACTATGTAACATTTTATTTTATTTTTTTAATTCTGCTTGGTCATTATTTTACGTACTGGTCTCTTATAATTTAAGGAACGCATAATTTGAAATAATTATTCCACGATGTGATGTACTCGTAAGTATGTACTATTTATTGGAGATCCATAATAAATAAATAAATTACAAAATTTCGCAAGAGAAACCGATTGATGAAATTTCGCGCGTTTATTTCAGGTCACGCTATTTACTCTTACGAAACTAACAGTTTTTTATTTGATAATCTTTAAGTCAGTTGTGTAGTTTGCCGCCATCTTATTTTGTAATTCATTATAATTAATTTGGAGCATTACAAAGAGAGTACACTAAATGAATAACACTAACCTGATTAGAAAATGACATTTGTTGACATTTAAACAAAAGAACTACAAGTATTGAAGTATATTAGTCCTGGCTAAAAAAATACAAAAATATTTCCCTTCACAGAGGTTGTCTGGAAGAGATCTTTGTAAGTGATAAGGCCGCCTTTGCATACTATATGCATGTACTACTTGTTCTTCTAAATGTTTGTAAATTGTGCGCAATAAAGGATTACTAAATAAATAAATATGAAAAAGAAACAAAAAAAAATGACAATATTGCATATTATTGATAAATAATGCATTCGTGTGTTCATCCTGATAAGTGTTTCTATATTGATATAAAATATTACATTATGAGTTCATACGATAACAATATATACAAGGTGATAATATTATCAGAGGCTGTTTTAAGAATGAAACGGAACGCCCTCGTAAAATGTCGTATGATAATATCCCATCAAAAACATACCTATATGCTTTGGTTGTTGACTTAAATGACAAAATGATAAGTTAGATCTAAATGGGTTCCAAGTTCAATGGTCAGTGTTGAAATTTATTATAACAACATAAAATATTTTATAACAACTTAAAATGTCATTTCTTCTTATAACTTAGGATAATATATTGAAACCAAAGGTCTGACTTGGCTTTGGCTTGTTCTCAATATGTGAGCCAAATTTGATGAGATTTTTATGTGAAATAATTTTTGAGTTATGAGGGGGTCAAAAGTGGCTCCCAGCGGTAGCTAATGTAACTGGCGAGCAGCAGCGTGTGTAATATTACACGAACCAAATGATTCGTGTACCGCGTGTCTAGATTTGCTAATCAGAGCGCACGACACCGCGTGTCTCACGTGTTTCCATAAGGACTAAATACTATAAACACAATCGCTATTTAATCTTTATTATTCTTACATGGCATTGATAATGGAAATCAATTATTACGGTTTAATTATAAAGATAATGATAATTTTCAATCTGTAATTTATAGTATTTGAACGAAAAAAAAGAAAATTGTTAATCTGTGGCGGAACGTTGCTCCGTTTCCGCCACAGATTGTCATCGGACATTCTTAGTCGAAATTTTTCATGAATTCTGTTTACATTGTAATGACCGTCGACAGACAAATAAATAAAACAATAGATATCGAATTCTCGTCTCGAAATAGTCCAACACCTCGAACTCTTCTCAAAAAAAACTCTGAAAATCGAAATATTCAGTCATAATTCCTATACAAGTCTACTTATTCTGAAAGAATTGTATTTCGTTGTTTATTGCGCTGCGAAACCTTGTATGCTCTTGTGTCTGATACAAGCTACCTGACATTTACTTGATAGTAAAAGGACATTGGTGCTGTATATTAACTACGCCTTACATTGTCAATGCGCCGCGAAAATGGGAGCTACTCGTAAGGGTCCGTTCACACAGACCGGCTCGGAGAGGAGAGCAGATTTTTATCACGTTGGAAACAGTGTTTTGAGTGATTGTAGTAAAGTTTATTTTTGCATTTGCACCTTTTTTGTCATTAAAAATGCCTGAACGCGCTTCGTGTGAAGTAATAAAAGGAGCCGACCGGCTCCGCTTGCGTGCTCTTTCTCGCTCGCACCCGCTTTCAGATCTCTTCCAGCCGGTCGATGTGAAATAGTTGGCGGCTCCGCTCCGGCCAATTCCAAGCGTATACGACCCGGTCTGTGTGAAAAGAAAAAAGCAGGCCGATGCTCTCCGAGCCGGTCTGTGTGAACGGACCCTAAGATGTTACGTCCCTTGTGCCTAAAATTACACTGGTTCAATAAGCCATTATTGTCGTTTGACGGTAAAATATCTGATGAGTGGGTTATATATAACAAGACTTACACATAAATTAAATAAACATTCAATCCCGACTTCGCTCGGGTAAAATCGTTTATCCCGAGTTGTTTACAAACAATGAGACATTCGCCAATCGATCCGTTCGCTTGTACTGGGGGACAATTTGATTAACAAGCGAAACGAAACTTAATTTTTACCATCCAACCGTTTGCCTATTAAGCTAACATAACGATTTAATGATTCAGTTTCGAAGAAAGACTATTGATATACACTGGCCGCCAAAAAAATCGACCCACCCGTATTTTTTTACTTACAAAGTTGTTATCTTAACTATGCGACGACCTAGGTGGATTGGTTTACTTATGGGACATACATTTAACATTTTATTACCCACTTGATATTGATTTGGAGGAGTTGTAAGTGTTATTGAGGATATTTGGAATATTTTTAAAGTATTGATAAGAAAACGTTACTTTGTGCACAAAGTGCATGGTTAGTTATTTCCAGTTCTTAACGCGGAGTCATCTTGGTTCGATGTTTATTATTGATTAAGTGTATGAAACATAAAAAATGGATACTACTGAAGCAGAAGCTGCTCAAGTCGTAGCTCTTATTCATGAGGGGTTAAGTCAGCGAAATGTGGCTAGAACACTAAAATTAAGTCGTTCAGCGGTGCGAAGAGTGTACAAACGCTACTTGGAGACTGGGGAGTATCGCCGGAGACCAGGATCTGGCAGGGGGCGTGTCACGAACCCGACCGATGACCGTTTTATTGGTTTGACGTCTTTAAGAAACCGACATCTTTCGGCTGTTGACGTTCAAGGTAGACTCCGAGAAAGTCATGGAGTGTCTGTGAGTGAAAATACTGTAAGAAGAAGACTTCGAGAGCAAAACTTAACCCCTCACAAGCCAGCAACAGGACCAAAACTCACAGCATCCCATCGACAAGCAAGACTACAATTTGCTAGGCAGCACGTCGATTGGACACTGGACCAATGGGAGACAGTATTGTTCAGTGATGAAAGCTGAATGTTTCTAGTAGGCTCTGATGGACGACGTAACGTCATGCGAAGGCCAGGAGAACGCTACTCTCAGTGTTGCATTCGAGAAACAGTCCGATTTGGTGGAGGCTCTACAATGTTTTGGGGAGGTATTTCTTTGACGGGACGCACAGAGCTGGTTTTTTTCCGTAATCGTGCTGTTAATGCTGAAACTTACATAACGGACATTCTGGAGCCTCATGTGATGCCTTACGCTGGATATATTATGGATAATTTCCAACTTATGCACGACAACGCACGACCTCACGTCGCTAGAATTGTTAAAGACTATCTCAGGGAAGTCGAAATTCCAGTTATGCAGTGGCCAGCCAATAGTCCGGACTTGAACCCGATAGAGCACCTCTGGGACCAGCTAAAACGTACGGTTCGAGCACGAAATCCAATTCCAGAAACCCTGAATCAACTGGAAGCTGCCCTAACTGAAGAATGGCAACGGACCCCACAGGAAGACATTAAAAAGATAATCAGGTCACTTAATAGGCGTATGCAGGCAGTGATTAGGTCAAGAGGAGGAAACACTCCCTATTAAAGTAAGATTTAGGCACCCAAATTTAAAAACAAACGGCATAATCGTTTTGTACACAAAAAAATAAAATTGCGTAAAATTTTGTGTTTTCGTGTTTTGTCACATATTTACCTAAAAACCTATTTTTTGCGCACTATTTCTGTTTTTGTACAATCCTACAATTGCATTTTTTCATTATCAATCTTAAAATATAAATATGTGGTAGTTTAAAACCATACGCGATAGCTTTTTTACAAAAAATGTAGGTGGGTCGATTTTTTTGGAGGCCAGTGTAGATAAAACTCTTTATGATCATGATTTCCAAAAAGTACTCGTTTCTGTAGATAGATAACACTAAAAGGTGCTAATATTTATGATCATTCGAATATTCTTCTCTTTTATTGCATACAGAAATGCACCGGTGGCTCGAACGCGTGAATTTAGTAAATCTCTGAATTTTAATGTGCTTATTTTGTGTTTTCGAAAATTAAGATTTATTGAAATATTTCTTTGTTGAATTTTGACTACTAACATCAAATTGAATACCATAATATTTATTATTATAAACAACGCCATCTGTGTTTATTTTGTATGCACTACTATAAATAAAAACGCTGTAAATTATTTCGTAAAATTACCCGCTTGTGTACATAGATGGCGTTAGAAGGTGCTATTTTTTTTCAGTCGTTCAAACTTTCCGCGATTAATGATTTACTATTTTTTTATCAAATACCGAAATGCCCCAGTGGTTTAAACGCATGAATCTTTACTGATGAGTGCTGATTCAAACCCAGGCAAACACACAAATCAATGAATTATAATATATTAATCAATCATGTGCTTATTTTTTTTTTTGTTTATAATAATAATAAATTTCGTGCTTCGTCGGATGTAAATGGAATGTGCCACCAAAATCCCTTGGAGCAGCTTGGTGGAAAAAACTCTAAGCCTCCACAAAAGAAGAAGAAGCCGTAAAAAACAAACTGTACACATCACAGATAAAAAAATTCTCGATCGAATCGTAACTTTTTTGTGTTTTGGAAAACATTCTTACAAGAAAGTTAAGTCATTTTTTTTAAGCGATGGCATATTTCTTTTGAAATTTGTAAGCGTAATTTGAAGTTATGTTTAGCGCTTCGGACTCGGTGGCTATTGTTCTGAATTTTAGGTTCTCGGGGAAAGTGTGCGCGGATAAGTGAACGCACTTGCCTTCGAAGTGATAAAGTACTGAATATATGTGTAGGTACCTAAATATGTAATTTACTGAATAAATTTATTTACATCCTCATCATCATCATCATCTCAGCCGAAAGACGTCCACTGCTGGACAAAGGCCTCCCCCAAGGATTTCCACGTCGGCCGGTCTTTTGCTGCCCAACGGCTTCCCGCGACTATTTCAATGGTGTGGCCGTGTGGTGACGGTGACGAATATCAACACGTCATTTCATCCCGTGGGGGCGTAGAAGTCGATCCGAGGGATTATACACCAGAGAATGGGCAGCAGCGTCTCTGTGAGTACAATGAGCAACTTACTGCGATCGTCAACTCGCCTACCAAGCGTGGCGATTATGGCACATCGCCCCAATGATTGCTGCGACAAATTTGTTTACATCTATTACATATTTAATTGTTACAGAGTTCTTTTATAATGCCTCATAATTATATAACGAAAAAACCTGAGCTACACATTGCAATAGTAAAAACTCTTCTTGAACAAGGGAAAAGCAAACGGTGTGCTGCGGCATTATTTGCGAAGTTGTTTTTATAAACATGGCATTAATTGTTATGAAAGATATCGAGATAAGACAATTTGAGTACTTATTATAGTTTTGACATATTTCAAGAAGTAATTGAGTAGGTAGGTTGTTTGAAAATACTCAAAGTATTTGTTTTCGGTTTGTAAATAACTTTGTAAGTTAAAGTTCATAGATTAGGTAGGTTTAGTGGGTTAGCTGATGATAAGTACTTATTTTTTAAATACACAGAATTACCTTTCAGTTTTAAACGATACAATTTTCTGTGAAGTTATGTATGGTAGGTGCGGGTAATAAGGCCTGGCGGGTAATAACATAAATGGTATTTACAGTGATCGTATTCGCTCGAAGTCACCCTTGTGGGTAGTTAACTCTCATAGATGTCGCTTCAAACTTGTCGCTATGTATTCGCTTGCTCTCTGCCACCAATGTTACGTTATTCATCTTGAGGAGCAGTTGGCGACTCAAATAATAAGAATTCGGCCGAATCAATCGTAAGTATGTTTTTAAATATTATACTTATATTATAAATATTTACCCTTTAATTTTCTTTTATTCTTGGTTTCTATGAACTTGATCTTTAAAAAATGTATGTAAATGAGTCTAATAATGATTTATTTAATTTTTATTTATAATTTATACACTGTATCAGCGGGTATTAAGGCCTACCGAATTTATGCGTAGGCCTTATTACCCACCCTCCTTTTTTGTACGAACATTTGCCTGTTTTAACAGTTTATTTCATTTGTTTTTCAGAATGATAGAAATGTAAGCAAGTAATTATAAATTTGACGAGCCGGTTGGCGTGGTTGATAGATACTTGCCCTTCGCGCCGCAGGTTGTGGGTTCGACTCCCACCCCGGGCAAACATTTGTGTGCATGAACATGTCTGTTTGCCCTGAGTCTAGTTGTAATTATCTGTATAAGTACGTATTTTCAAAAGAAAAGTAGAGTACGTAGTATATGAGTTGTCTGATTTCCATAGAACGAGCTCTGCTTAGTTTGAGATCAGATGGCCGTGTGTGAAGAATGTCCCTTTTATATTATATTATAACTGCGTGCTAATTGGTTTATTATTTCTTTTAGTAACTACAACCGCGATGCCTCCCGAATGAGCATCGTGGTCTGAAAATGATTTGGCATCATGAGTGGTATCATGAGGAGTGCTTCGGCTTGTCACCGGCTAATACAGATGCTTTTAAGTGCCCTGATGGCTGTTAACCAAAGATTTTTTTTCATTATTCTCAAGGCTTTACCGTAATTAGTGTATCCTATTATTATTGATCTCATTTACCAAATGTACTAAGTATATTTTGATTATTTAAGTATGTTAAAATTGTAGGCCTTATTACCCTACCATAGTATAATAAGGCGTACTAACAAGGTTTTTAAAAATGTTTAATTTTGTTTTTGTTTACGGCAGAATTTGCCTTTTTTATTTTTTTATTTGTAGAAGTTGATCTACAACTTTATTAAACATAAAAATAAGTTGATTTCGATTAACAGTTTCTGATTTATTTCAAATCTTCCTTAGGCCTTAATACCCGCACCTACCTTGTATATATACAAGGACATAGACATAAGACATTCAAGTATGTCGGAACTGATTTAAGAGAATACTAGTTTTTCTCATGGCTAATATTTGCTGCCTAATCTATACACAAGTGAAACCGCGGGTATAGCTAGTTAATTAATGTTAGTGGCAGTGTCGGAGGCAAGCTTAACTTATATTCGGTAAAATTCCCTGCGCCATGTCTCAGACGTCGGCATCGTGAGATCGTGATATCATTTTTAATTTCATCGGATTATCATATTATTCTAAGTTAACTTCTAAGTTACATCATAATTTCAAAAACAGTTTCTTTGTCATTAATTCGATGTTTTGAATTCAGTCAATAGGTACAACAGTTTTATAAGCGGACTTTAACAATTGATAATTACTAATTAGGTACGTAATTAAGGTTTTAATTTAATTAATCTTTTAAGCAGTTTGCTACTTTTATTTCAATTCAAACTATTTTAACTAAAAAGAGAAAATAATGTAAAGATATAAAAGACACGGACAACATGCCTGAGATTTTTTACTTAAATAGTATTTTTTTATTTATGGTAGGTAGGCGGACGAGATGTAAATCCAAGGTTTCTCTATTCTGCCATAACTTTTAAATTCTTAAAAAGATTTGGATGCATACAGTATCGTTAAATCCTAACATAATACCGAATGACACTGGCTTTATTTTTTTTTAATTAGGTGTGTAATGAGCAGAATATACTCTAGTGCTCAAGTGTGTACGCAAACACTACGTGATATTATAATCACTATTGATATACTTACTTGGTAATTTCGAAAAGTTTTCACTGAAATTTACGCTTTTTTTAAGCGATAAGCGTCAAGTAAATTAGCAACTTATTATCGCAGTAGTAACCGTTTTTTTTTCAAACAGTAGGACTTACCTTTGAGTAAAATCGAAACTCGCCGCTGATATCCAATATAATGATTTTAACATTTCATAAATACAGGATGAAACCGAGATGGCCTAGTGGTAAGAACGCGTGAATCTTAACCGATGATCGTGGGTTTAAACCCGGGCAAGCACCACTGAATTTTCATGTGCTTAATTTGTGATTATAATGTGTTTGACGGTGAAGGGAAACATCGCGAGGAAACTTGCATGTGTCTAATTTCACTGAAATTCTGAAACATCAACCCGCATTGGAGCAGCGTTTTGGAGTAAGCTCCAAACCCTTTCCTCAAAAGGGAGAGGAGGCCTTTGCCCAGCAGTGGGACATTCACAGGCTGTTACTGTACTGTACTGTACTAAATACACGCATCAAAATAGTATATCACCATAAGTCGATTGTCGACATTACACCTCCATGAGGTATGGAGTGAGTACTTATTGAATAGCACAGTAGGGTGCGTAACAAAACCGACTTTCACGTGGACGAAGTCGCGGGCACTATCTAGAGAATCTAAAATCCAATTTATTCAAAACGCCTGCAGATGTCTTTCGACTTCGTGTTCTAAGAATTGTCGTTATTTACTTGGAAATGATCAAATAAATAACTTCACTTTAAGTTTATCGAGAATATTAATAATTATTTTATGGAAAAATTTAACCTTTCTTATTATTCTGTGATTGGAACTGATTGCGATGACTTCCTTGTAGATGTCGATCGAAGATCATTTTTTTTTAATTTAATTTAATTATTAATCTAAAACAAGTTATGTTAAAATTAGCGCTTATGTACTATACAAATAATTTAAATATTAATTTAGTTTATTTATATATTTTAAAAGCCGATGGCCTAGTGGTTTGAACGCGTGAACCGATGATCGTGGGTTCAAACCCGGGCCAGCACCACTGCATTTGCATATGCTTAATTTGTATTTATAATTCATCTCGTGCTTGACGGTGAAGGAAAACATCGTGAGGAAACCTGCATGTGTCTAATTTCATTGAAATTCTTCCACATGCATATTCTACCAACCCGCATTGGAGCAGCGTGGTGGAATAAGCTCCAAACCTTCTTCTCAAAAGGCAAGGGAGGCCTTAGCCCAGCGGTGGGACAGTAACAGGCTGTTACTGTCCCACCCTTTTGTCTATTTAGCTGTTACTGTATATTTTAATTTAATTAATGGAAACAGACTGCCTTAACCAAGATGGTAAGTGTTCACCACTGCCTTTAGAAAAAATAATAATCATTCCAAACATTGCCAATGCACCACCAACCACGGGAATTCAAATGTCCCTTGTGCCTGTAGTTACACTGGCTCCAACAATACAAAGATGAATACTGTTCGAATGCATTTTATATCAAAACAATAAGCCTGCGTCCTGTCGCCTGCTCCAAAGCGGGTTGCCTAATAATATGTAATAAATTCTTAATTCATTTTTATTATTTGTTTTCGTGTTATAAGAGATAGATATAAGAGATAGACAGATAAAATCAACGTTAACAGTTTGATAATAGTTAATAATAATTTTGATATTATTAATTTTGATTATTTGATATTACGTATTTTGGATATGTTTTTTTTTATATTATACGTCGGCGGACGAGCATATGGGCTACCTGATGGTAAGTAGTCACCAATGCCCATAAACATTGGCATTGTAAGAAATGTTAAACATCCCTTACATCGCAAATGCGCCACCAACCTTGGGAACTAAGATGTTATGTCCCTTGTGCCTGTAATTACACTGGCTCACTCACCCTTCAAACCGAAACGCAACAATACCAAGTACAGCTGTTTTGCGGCAGAATATCTGATGAGTGGGTGGTACCTACCCAGACGAGCTTGCACAAAGCCCTACCACGAGTAAATTTTCGTAAAATCCGTTTTTAGTTAGCGTCTACGTTGGAAGGAGTAACTGCGACAAATTTTAAGTCAATCGGGTGAATAGTTTAGGAGATCTCGTGTTGAGTATTTCGCTTATATGTAAGTATGTATAGATTACGAAGGAAATAACTGTCTGCCATGCGCGCGTTTATTAGAATGTATTCTGTACGGCATGGGACGGCGCTTCAGAGTAAGGCGTTCACTAGAGACGTGTGGGCGCAGAGTGGGGGCCAGTGCGTACCAGTTTCAAACGATCGGAGTAGGGGGTAACGTCCCATTGAGTTTCAGTTATATTATAATTATATGCAGTTATATACAAGCGGACAGCGGCTTGTGGGAGGGATGGCGATTGGTTATTTGATTAATGGTAGATTTATCTACGAAGGGTAATTTAAAAGCGTCCCAATATGATTCGTAAGTTTCAAAGCCAATGTTTGATATTTTTTAATAATTAATATTTTATATATAAGAAACACCGAATTAACAAAATTAATTTAAAAAAAAATACTATTATAAAGGATGAAATAAAGCTTAATAACTTATTGGTTACTATCCTAAATAATATTATAATTGCGGAAGTGAGTTTGTTTGTTAAGCAATCACGTCTTAATTATTTAACCGATCAACATGAAATTTCATCAAAATCGGCTTAGTGGTTCAGCCATTAGCGTTTAAGGCTATTTTCGCATTTAGAACATTAGTACCTATGGGTCCAATTCGTATTCCCATTTCGTATTTATATCCTATTTTATTGATCAACAAAATTCGTTTCTGCATGTCATGGTTACCAATAAGTATGGCAACTTTTACCCTTAGACCTTTATTAGTTTTGTAAACTTTTAATTTGTAAATATTACTGTATGCCATGTTGGTGATCTTAAATCGGTCTAGTAACATCGAAGCTTCTATTCTATTAACAAATTGTCACTTTATCGCAATCGAATCGAAACGTGATCGTTGCCGTTTTTTCCGTTTTCCTATTCTTTAATTGAATTATCAACTATTGCCATAAAAGTTAACAATTACGTTTGATTTTGACATAACGGTATATGTTAACATATTACCGGTTCGGTTCCGATTCGAATAAAAACAGATAATTCAAAGTTGAATCGGAATTGAATCGGGAACGTATCGTAATCGTTATAAATTAGTGGAATTCGGCCTCTGGGGCCCTGTTTACATTATAACGACAATAGTCAGCAGTGCCGTAGCTTGTCCTTGATGGGCCCTGTTGTAATGCTCACCGTTTAACCGCGCTTTAACTCAAGTCGTAAGATCGGTATTACAAATGAAATAATACAAATTATATTTTATATATCAGCTCGCTATGCACACACACACTTCGCGCCAATACCAATATATACTTATATTCGATTTTCCTGCGCTCCGCGATGTGTGACATCCAAAATGACAGATAGTATCACAGATAATATATATTCATATTATAAAAAAATAATATCAATTAAATAAATATAAAATAATAATAATATAATAATAGGGGGGGCCCTGTATATTTGATACGACTAATACGGCGGTAGCTACGCCCCTGCTCGACAGACTAACAAAGAAAACAATTGATATATCAAATTCGCATCTCGTAATAGTCCAACATCTCGAAAAAACCTCCCAAAATCAATTAACCTTCATTTATTTATAATATAACAGAATGGCTCCATAACCATTCTATATCATAACATCAATATTCCACTAAATTAGTTATAACCACAATAATTTAACTTCCAAAGTTCCGATTACAACTTCGCTGACATTCAAAACACAATTTTTTTACACATCCATAGTGAATATCATAGATTATTCAAGATCTCGACCAATGATATCGCGTCCTTTGGTATCGGTGACCAATCATATCGGTGTCAAATGTGGTTGGAATGGGCTATTAAGTTAAGCGTCGTAAGAGGTTCGGCCTCACAGGAGGCGCCCTTAGGACACGCGATTTCTGAGCCCTTAAGTGGGCCCCAACATCCGACTGAGTATCTTAAAGGCCCACCCCCGCCCGTTGACACTGTCGAGGCCATTTGGGCCAACAGCAACAGGTCAATTCGAAAAAAAGGTCAAACGCTGTCCTGGCTTTATATGAAAACAAAAAATATCACGCAGTCATAGGACCTGCCGTTATTTATCCAATTTCCACATATACAGGCACTTCGAGTAATAATTCTATCCCTTTTTATTATATATCTTTTTATTCGTCAAAATACACAGTAGGTATGTCGCAAACTTGGCACAAAATATTAATACAGCTTAATTTAAATAAATAATTGCTAAAATACACTTAAATTATTTTTGTATACTGTTAGTACCTCATCAATCATTATTATCCTCATTAATTTCTACAATATTTAAATTATTTGTACTGTAAACGATTTCAATACCTATATTCTAGAAATGACGACGACGATGATACGCATATCCGTGAGGCGAAGCCACGACTCTAGCCCCTACGATAAACCAGCGCAACGCTCCTAAAGGAGTCCACAGATCACTAACAATAGCAAAGTCTAGGTCAAGACTTAAAAAAAATATAACTTGTTCAATCGAATAAAAACGCGAGCCGAATGTGTTATCGTTATACTGGCACGGTGAACTTGTATTCGTCGCGTGACGTAATCGGTAGCCATTTCTCGCTCCGGATCGATGTACGTGCTCGTACGAAAAAAAGATGGCGCATTTTTTTAGCTCTATAGCTGAATTTTCTACGTTAAATTTGTAAGTAATTCTACTACCAAACTTAAAAGGTGTTTCGGTGAGTGAGCTAGTGTAACTACAGACCCAATAGACATTTTCGTTCCCAAGGCTTGTAGCGCATTGGCGATGTACGGAATGGTTAATAAGTATTTCTCAAAAGCGCCTATGGGTGGTCATCACTTACCATCAGGTGGCCCATTTCCCGTCCGTTTTTCAATTAAAACAGTGTCATTTAAAGGAAAATAATTATGAGTTATAAATATGAATTACAAAATAACAATAATAGTAGTCTATAGTACGCAATTATAATAGCGCATTCATTCACGGTTGACTCATTCATTCATTCGCCGGTCTAGTTGTAAATTAATTAAAAATGACGACTGTTTTTAGCGATAAGGTTGCTTATTACTTGTGGAGTATTTTTTTTTTATTTATTTGAAGAAGAATGTGTTTGATGTAGATGTAAGATGCATATTGCACATTTTTTTTGCATATTTTTTTACAACTTAATTTCTTTAAAGACCATGTATATATTATATAGAGTGCACTTAATCCTTAAAGAAATATATAATATATAAAACAGCCAACAGTAGTAAACAGTCCACTTGGTATTTAAAGAAATAAAATTCAACATGCACAATATAACAATTTATAAAAAGTTTCGTGAATAAAGCACTATAGGCGCCATTTTTTTTTTAAATCGAATGATGCAATGTAACTTAACGCTCTACGTTTGTAATATATAATGATAACATAGTAATGACATATACTATTTGGTTAAATTACAATCCAATTAATATGATAGTCAAACAAGAAATACCCAGTCCTGAGAAGAACCGGCGAAGTATTTTTATATTAGGTATGTTTCGTTTACATAGTATAAAAAAATAGCCAAGAGACGATCTTTTCATTCCCAAGGTGTGCCATCATCCAAGAATTAATTAATTGTAGCACACAAGCGTTCGTTTTACGTGGTAAAAGTTTTTTTTTTTTTCGAAATTTTAAAATTTAATAACTAAAACATATCGAACACTTTCTAGAATAAATAAAAGACAGCTAACGACATACTATGTAAATTATGGTGTTTTTTTTTACAATTTAGAATCGATAACCTCAGGCGGTGTACACTGGGCAAAATACAGTAAATACTTGAGCTTTATAGAACGGAAAGCTTGTATTACAATTGTATCTGCGCGTCGACATTTCAGGGCCAAACGCGGGGTGAGGCTAAACATTCTTAAATTAATCATTGTGGCCGTACAGTAACAAAGTAAAATGTAAAAATGAGCTTTATTTAATTAAAAAGGAAAAAATATCTAAAATTAAAGTTAACCAATAATAAATCGTGTTTTTTTTTTTAAAATTATATCGGTATTTATTTTGTTTGTTTTCTAGTAGAGCGATTTTGTAAAAACTTACTTCATTACTCACTCATGAGATGTTGACAAGCGACTTGTGAATATATACTATTTTGATGCGTGTATCCTTAATATGTTATAATTATTGTGATCTATTAACACTATATATAATTATATTACAGCCTACAGAAATAGTAACACGAGTTTTTTGAACCTTTACAATTGCGTCGCGAGATAGCAGCACTGAGCGCTTTCTATCGTCTGTATCACGGCGAGTGCTCTGAGGAATTATTCTCTCTAATTCCTGCTTCCCCCTTCCTTCTTAAGTCCACGCGAGCTGGTTCTCGATGTCACCGCCTAACTGTGACATCAATTCCATCGCGCACAAAGAAATTTGGCAACTCCTTTCTTTGTCGCACTACCAAAAAATGGAATTCCTTACCAGCTCACGTGTTCCCCTCCTCTTACAACCCGGGTTCCTTCAAACGAGGCGTGAAGAGGCATCTTGCGGGCCGGCAAGGCGGGGACGGCTAGTACAGAACATTCTTTCCGACTGTACTGGCCGTCGTCGCGTTTGGACTCTACTACCACTTACCATCAGGTGGAGTAGAGTCATTTGCCATCCCGGGGCATATAAAAAAAAAAAAAAAGTTGCAAGATGTTAGAAGTTTAAGTATATCAACACGTAAAAAAAAGAAAAAAACTACATAATATTATAGCTTATAACGATACAATTGTCATGATTCGATGAAATATCTCCCATTTTATTATTTTCATTGTAAAATGACATCATAAAGCAATTCCTCAGCGATTGCGTCAAGACAAACGTAATCAAACATTTGTATGCATTACATTACGCTATTCGTATTGATAGAACTGAGTTTAACTGTTAAGAAGCAAGCAATGGTGATAGAAAAAACCAAATAATACGATGAAACATTATAAGCAAATTTACAAACCACAAGTCGCGCCAATAACGAGCTTACCTAACTGCTCAACCACAAAAGCCCACAAGTATAATAATAGTTTGTGATTAGCACGTCTTCCTCATTGATACATAAAAAAAAACAAATACATATTAACAAACCATAATCATGGGTTCTTTATATATCAATAGTCTTTCTTCGAAACTGAATCATTAAATCGTTATGTTAGCTTAATAGGCAAACGGTTGGATGGTAAAAATTAAGTTTCGTTTCGCTTGTTAATCAAATTGTCCCCCAGTACAAGCGAACGGATCGATTGGCGAATGTCTCATTGTTTGTAAACAACTCGGGATAAACGATTTTACCCGAGCGAAGTCGGGATTGAATGTTTATTTAATTTATGTGTAAGTCTTGTTATATATAACCCACTCATCAGATATTTTACCGTCAAACGACAATAATGGCTTATTGAACCAGTGTAATTTTAGGCACAAGGGACGTAACATCTTACGAGTAGCTCCCATTTTCGCGGCGCATTGACAATGTAAGGCGTAGTTAATATACAGCACCAATGTCCTTTTACTATCAAGTAAATGTCAGGTAGCTTGTATCAGACACAAGAGCATACAAGGTTTCGCAGCGCAATAAACAACGAAATACAATTCTTTCAGAATAAGTAGACTTGTATAGGAATTATGACTGAATATTTCGATTTTCAGAGTTTTTTTTGAGAAGAGTTCGAGGTGTTGGACTATTTCGAGACGAGAATTCGATATCTATTGTTTTATTTATTTGTCTGTCGACGGTCATTACAATGTAAACAGAATTCATGAAAAATTTCGACTAAGAATGTCCGATGACAATCTGTGGCGGAAACGGAGCAACGTTCCGCCACAGATTAACAATTTTCTTTTTTTTCGTTCAAATACTATAAATTACAGATTGAAAATTATCATTATCTTTATAATTAAACCGTAATAATTGATTTCCATTATCAATGCCATGTAAGAATAATAAAGATTAAATAGCGATTGTGTTTATAGTATTTAGTCCTTATGGAAACACGTGAGACACGCGGTGTCGTGCGCTCTGATTAGCAAATCTAGACACGCGGTACACGAATCATTTGGTTCGTGTAATATTACACACGCTGCTGCTCGCCAGTTACATTAGCTACCGCTGGGAGCCACTTTTGACCCCCTCGTAACTCAAAAATTATTTCACATAAAAATTTCAAATTTGGCTCACTTCAATAAGGCTTTGTGCCAGCCCTTCTGGGTAAGTACCACCCTCTCATCAGACATTACGATTATCGGTTAAGATTCACGCTTCCTAACCACTGGGCCATCTCGGCTCTGACAATGGCGAGAGAAATAATAAATCATTAAGTATATAAACGTACAAGTTTTTTTTTACCTTGTTATAACGAACCGTATAGTAACCTAACCTCTATATAACAAACCTCATTCAAAGTCAAAGTCAAAAATCTTTATTCAAAGTAGAAGCGTTACACTTGCTTATTGATTGTCATAAATCTATCATTGTAACAAATTACTTCATATAATGAAGATTTTTCTAATTTCCTTCAGTTTTATTATATCGAAATTGCACTGTGTGTGTAAGTATATAAAAGTAAGTGGTGTGATCGCCCATCTTCGCACTATGTACGATTATGATTCATCACCGTCTTCTTACCGCGAAGTCTTCAAAGTTATAACATTTGCCTTATCAAAAGAATATAACTAGATAAAATAAATAATCGCTATTTATCTAAGTAGTAATAATGGTGATTGTTTCAAGTAAATGTTTTAATTATTGTAGTAATTTACCTTAAACAAAAACGGTTTGTGCATCTCAATAGATAAACATGATGCAATTTTAGCTTCGCGTCGAAAACGTTGCACGTAACTCAAAAAAGTTTCACTAAAACGTAACGTATAGAAACGTTGCATGCGAGTCAGAGAACCGTCTGTAATCACCCAGAACAGTTTCATTCAAACTTTAGACATGTACCTACATCACTACATAAACGTTTATTTGACGCTACACACATAAACCAAGATAAAATAAATAATAAAGATAAGATAATCGTCAGAAAGTTTCACTCAAACGTTACATACAAACGTTGCACCCAAATAAACATTGAAACTTTACTCTCAACGCGAAAACGTTTTAAAACTTGCCAGTCAAGCACATAATATCGTTACGTTGACGACGCACAATAGTTTTGGCGTGTGGAACATTCCAGAACAAACGATCGAGATTTTATCCTTTGCCGATTAGTAATGCATTGGTAAGAAAATTCCTGGAATTTCATTCAAACCAATATTCATTCCAACAAACGTGATAATGTCGTCTTGCCCGAGGTTGGCGAGAAAACTGCCCGGCATCTTAAATTAATCTTAAATTTTTATGTGTAGACATCTTAGCGCTCGGTACACGGTATGGCTGACTGAGACTTCGAGCGTCAGACGAGTGAGCGTAAGATTTCGAGCGTCAGATGACGTCAGCGTAAGATTGGTTATTGTAAGTGCGCTCATTAGTGTGTGAGATCAGTGAATGCATGTCCTTGTCAATTAGTATTTGATATTTTAAATTGTCTCTGTAGTATACAACCAAAAAACAAACTGTAAAAAATGAATTTTAGCTAAATTTCCTTAGTAATAAAGCCATTGATTTTTAAATATATTGACGTAATGTATATAATATAACACGGTAATGTCTCTCCTCCAGAACTGCCTCCTAATCTCGGATTTGTTGCACCGGTAACACCTGACGAGTTACTCAAATGTCTTCGTACAATGAAGAGCCGAGAAGCCGTAGGCCCTGACGACGTACCGATTGAAGCGTGGAAAGCGATGGGTTCTCATGGTGTGAACCTACTTACTGACCTTTTTAACCAAGGCCCACAAGGAAAAGAAGAAGCCGCTGTACATAGCGTTTCTAGACCTGCAGAAGGCATTTGACTGCGTCCCACGCCAAATTATATGGTGGGCTTTGAAGATGAAGAACGTGCCAAAAATCTATATTGACATTATCCGAGACATGTACCATAATTCGGAATCAATAGTAAAGACCGCCGTTGGCGACATAACACTTTCCCGATAACAGTTGGTGTCCATCAAGGCTCGGCCCTGAGTCCTTTTCTGTTCGTTGTAGTGCTTGACGTTGTCACAGTGAAAGCCCATGAGCCGTCGTCCTGGCTCATGATGTATGCTGTTGAAATTGCACTGGTTGATGAGGACAAGCAGGTATTGGAGCAAAAGGTGAACCAGTGGAAGGGTGTGCTAGAGAGGGGAGGTCTGATGCTAAATGTTGCGAAGACCGAGTATATGGCCTGTGGCAGTACGGACCCCGAACCCATAAAGATAGGCGGAGAATCCGTTATCAAGATGGAAAAGTTTAAATACCTCGGGTCCGTACTGCAAGAGTCTGGTACAATCGACCACGACGTCAGAGCTCGAATAAACGCAGCCTGGGCCAAATGGCGGGAAGTCACCGGAGTAATCTGTGATCGCAGGATACCGGTGAAATTAAAGGGCCTTGTGTACAAGTGCATCATCCGACCCGTCTTATTGTACGGCAGCGAGACGTGGCAAGCTCTCGCGAGACACTTCACGTCGCGGAAATGAAGATGCTGCGGTGGATGTGTGGCGTTACGCGACTGCGACTACGACTACGACTACGAGTTTGCGATGTAGCGGATAAGTTGCAGGAAAGCAACTGTGTATTCTATCATCCCACATTGGTGCAGCGTGATGGAATAAGCTCCAAACCTTCTCCTCAAAAGGGAGAGGAGGCCTTAGCCCAGCACTGGGCCATTAACAGGCAGTTACTGTACTGTTAGTTTTATGTTGCTTGTTTAACGATCCCTAATATTATAAATGCGAAAGTGACTTTGTTTCCCCTTTACGCCTTGAAAATTCAGTGATAAAAAAAATTATATGAGAACACCCGAGCCCCGCCCCCTCGTGTAAGCGAAGCCGCGGACGAGAACTAGAACACGACGGCGTGTGACCAAACTTAATATGTATTTATTATTTATAAAATTTACTATGTACTGTTAAAAAAATGGCACAGCAACGGCATAAAAGTGTTATATATGTTTGAACAATATCAAAAGCCCTTCAATGACTTTCGATTATAAAATCTGGTGTCATAGAAACACTAGCATTAGCTCACAATTAAACCTTATCACAATGCAATTGAGTACATATTCGGTTGTTTGATTCAACTAGTCGTCACTTACGCTTATAATCTTATAAATATGTGTTTGAAGAGGAATTGACATTAAAAAGTAAATGAATCACTTATAATATTCCTGTGTCAGTAAGTTCATTATAAATTATAAGCGAAGGCTTAATTTAATGTAAAGTATAAAGAAATGTGTTTTTGATATTTATGTTGTGACAGTTCGAAATATTTCCTTTGTTTTTAAACTCCTTTGAGTAAAGCAAAGATCTGTCATTTTTATTAGAAAAACAAAATGGCCGTCAGATGTTATAAACAAAATATGAAGTAAAGTAAATTAGAACATTGTTACCTACTACAATAAAATAAATATATTTTACTGATTGTATCAATAATATATTGCAACGAAGTATATAGTATACGTTTGACGGTACACCAATAGCAAAATGCATTTCTGAAACGCTTTTTGTAAAGTTATCACATTTCAAGTTTTTTTGAACATTAGAACCTCCTTTCCTCCTTAAAATTATGATTCGTGCTCCTAAAAAGACCACTAGACCATCTGTGTATACTCCCTTCGTTGAAAAACTTACTCACTCCCGTCAGGGGCGCTACTCTCCAATTAATAGGCTAATCATTGATTATAATAATATCTACAAAATGCTCAATAATATGATTAACAATAAAAAAGTGTCAAACGAAGCTCTGAAAATTGATATTTTTAATGACAATTTGAATTACTTTCGTAAAAAAATTTCTTTTTTTTTCCTCAATAATAATGTATAAAATATTGTATAAATTTTTGTTTTTAACATCTTTTTCTTTATGTATTTATAATGTACCTCATAATTTTGGTTGCTTTTAATCAAATAATTAATATTCAAAAAAATTAAATGTTCTCCGATATCTATATTTTACTCATTTTATACCAATCAAGTGATAATTTTATAATATTTAATTGTTACTGTCTAGTTGTTATAAATATTTTGATTTTTAAAATTTTTTTTTTTTTGTTAACTCGAAATGTCAATTTATTTTGCAAACCTATAATTTAGGAGACACTTGATTTGTATAACGTCATGTTTAAAGACTCAATTGTATTTATTAGTGTACTTCTTGTTGATGTTGATATAATAAATAAATAAATAAATCATAAACATAAACAAATACAATAAAATTTACGATGTGAAATATCTAGGCACGCGGTAGAGTGTCAAGCTCTAGTCAATTTCAAGCTAACAGAACTGGCGAGCATAAATATAGATAAAACATGTCTGTGGTAAGTTTCCAGATTGTTCTAACAATATATATAAGTACCTATTATACTCTGCATCAGATTATCTTTCCCGTTAAGGCAAACGTCATAAAATTTATTTAGCTATTGTGTTTTATATTGTGCCTTAATGTTTTAATATGTTGATTATTTCGATAACAAATACATACTTTATATTAATTATATAATCAAATAAACTAAATAAGATATGTATATAACAGTAACAGCCAGTGAATAACCCACTTTTGGGCTGAGGACTGGTTTCCCTTTTATTTTGAGAAGAAGGTTTAGAGTTTATTCCACCACGCTGATCCAATGCGGATTGCTAAAATACACATGTGGCATGATTTCAGTGAAATTAGACACATACAGATTTCCTCACGATGTTTTCCTTCACCGTAAGCAAGGCACGAGATGAATTATAAACACAAATTAAGCACATGAAAATTCAGTGATGCTTGCCCGGGTTTGAACCCACGATCATCGGTTAAGATTCACGCGTTCTAACCACTGGGCCATCTCGGCTTTAAGATATGTATATTAACATTAAACCCTTAAACATATACAAATAAAAACTAAAAATAGACACCGTACAAATTGTAACCGCGTGGAATGGTGACAAGAACGCTAGCTGCATTTTCATTCGAAATTCGAATCGCAATTCCGATTCTCTGGGCGTAAAATAAACCAGCCCTCCTATCAGCAGTAGATGCAATACGATAATAAATAATCAAACTTAACTTTTAAACATTTTATAAACAAAATTCTATGCTACTTTTATTTAAGCTGTATCCATGTTTTGTATTTTTTTTCTCTTTGTAGTGTGTACAATAAAGTATAAAAAATAAGGTAAAAAGTGTTTTATGTGAATCCTGCTTCCCCCTTCCTTCTTAATTCCACGCGAGCTGGTTCTCGATGTCACCGCCTAACTGTGACATCAATTCCATCGCGAACAAAGAAATTTGGCAACTCCTTTCTTTGTCGCACTTCCAAAAAGTTTTCCTTTAAAAGTGAGGTTGAAGCCGGATGAAGTCGACACGAAGGGCGGGCGGCTAGTTTTCGATATAATTTACCTTTAAAACCTATAACGCTCTTTTTTTCATAATGCAATATTTTAAAATAATCATAAATATCAATATTCGTAAATCAAGTTCGTCGAGAAATACACATTTTTAATAAAACAAAATTTCGCAATAGTAATGGTGTCGACTTTTAACGTAAAATTGTTACAAACCATCGAATTATTCACTTGCTTTGCTTACACGCTCACTATGTGTACGTGTGTGCGTCACATGTATATGAAACACACACGCGCATTAGTTGCGTTCCGATTCCGACATCGAGTCCGCTCGCATATCATATAATATATTTGCATATACGATTCGACGTACTCAATTTATTAAAGTTAACATTCAATGAAGTATTAGGTCCTTATATATAAAATTGGCGTTTTGTACGAGAGGAATATAAAGTCAATTATTTTTTTGTAAAATATATTTAATTAATCAAAGTATGCTCCGTTGTTATCTATGCACTTCTGCCATCTCATAGGTGGTTCATTGATCCCTTTACAAAAAAAACCACGGGGGCGAGAATAAATAAACTCTTTGAAGGCGGTTTGGACTGCCGCATCGGAATTGAATTTTTTTCCTTGTAAAATGGTAATCTGTTGGTTGCTCCAACAGATTACCGGTCCGGAGAGTACGGTGGATGTCGCAGACATTCCAATTGTAGCTTATCTAACTTAGTGGTTGTTTGTTGTGCAGTGTGTGGTCTTGCGTTGCCGTGAAGCAGCAGTGGCCTAGAGCGATTGACCAATCTCGGTTGTTTAGCAGCTAGTTCTTCCTTCGTGACTTGCAGTTGCTGACAGTAGATATCTGCCGTAATCGTTTGGCCAGATTTTAGAAAGCTGTAGTGAACGACACCGGCGCTAGTCCACCAAACACTCACAAGTAACTTTTTCTGAGTCAATTTTCGTTTAGGGCAGGATTTGGCTGGGTCTCCAGGGTCCAGCCATTGCGACGAGCGCTTCCGGTTATCGTACAGTATCCATTTTTCATCATAAGTAATGATTCGATTTAAAAGTTTGTCGGTTGAGCAAAGTAACACGGCAGTCGACGCGTGTTTGCAAGTTCGATTCACTCAATTCATGAGGTACCCATCGTTCAAGTTTTTTTACTTTCCCGATTTGCTTCAAGTGGATTAATACAGTTCTATCACTTACCCTAAAGCCTGCAGCTATCTCTGAAGTGCTTTGTAATGGATCCGCTTCCACAATAGCCTTTAATTCTTCATTTTCCACTTTGGTCTCCGGCCGACCAGGGGTTGGTTCTGAAGGTCGAAATTGTCAGAACGAAAACGTTGAAACCAAAATCGTACCGTGCTTTCTTTTGCGACACCAGCGCCGGACACATCATTAATCCTTTGAGCTGTTTCTGCAGCACTAGTGCCACGGTAGAACTCGTACTCGTAAATATACCAATATTTCATGTTTTCCATTGTGCGGTAATAAGCGACGCCAAAGGAAAAAATAATGAGCAAAAAACAAATGAATGACTGTTTTCAAAACTCAAATGTACCAGCTAAATGAATTTATAAATTTGAATTTGGAATTCTTAACCAAAGAGGAGATATTACAGATCAAAGTGGTCAGTACGACAAATTTCACAGACTAATTTCATATGTAAGGACCTAATATATTTGCATATACGCTTCGACGTACTCAATTCATTTAAGTTAACATTCACTGAAGTATATATCCTTCGATCACTAAAAAACTAAATACACAATTACTTCCAAAAAACGTCCTCACCAAATGAGCACCCATTTGAACATTTTGGTGCTCTTTTAATGTAGTACCATTCGGACGCGCCGACAGTAAACATGTCTCCGTTAACATAGCTCGTTCAAAAATGCAGAAATCACACGTCTAGGACGCTGAAAAAGGATGGAGTTTCATATTTTCAATAAGAATTAATATTACCATTATATAATTGTTATCACTGTATTGTCAATACTGGTAATTCATCAAGAATATCTAATTAATCTTCGAAAAATATTTTTAAAATCTAAATCGTAATAAACACCACGAGATATAAAGCATGACACTTGTAAAGTCTCTTGATAAACGTGTTATTCATACTATCGCGTACCCACTTGAATTGTTGGGGTTACATGGGTTGTTTCAACAGCAATGGAACACATTCGGTCGAGACGCTGTTGATAATTTATTTTCTTTTTTTTTGTATGAAATATATGATTATGCATTTCTATTATTTAATTAACTTATTTACTGTGTCTATAAATATAATAGTCAAATATTATTGATGTAAATTTTTACTTATTAAGTAGAAGAAGGTTCTCAATTTGAATCGATTTTTATTTTATGTTTGTATACCGATTATTCCGTGATTGGACAGTTTTGAATGATTCAAATTTATTTTTACAAGATTATAGTAGGCTGTGAAATTAGACGTATATGAACAAAACCGACTAAAGCCAAGTTCTTCTTTTTACTAGACCATCTATCTTCCACATATCGTCCATAAATCTTGTACGTAAAGAATATTAACCATCACTCTTAACGCCAATGCGCCACCAGTCTTGGGAACTAAGATGTCATGTCTCTTGCGTCTGTAGTTCCACTTCATACTAAAACACGACAATAGTAAGTATTGCTTTTTGGCGATAGAATATGTGATGATTGGATCTATCTAGACGGCCTTGCTTAAAACCCTATTATAAGTATATATTTGTATTATATCAAAAGTGTATGAGTTTTCAAGCTTTTTATTTACCCGTGTGAAGTCGGGGCGGGTTTCTAGTCTATTCTTAATTTATTCACTTTATAGTGATTGTCGTAACAAAGTCGTTACACCGAATACATATTGATTATGTTGACACTTGATAAATATAACGGAAATTTGTCAAAAGCGAGCGATTACGTTATATTTAAATTAAAAGAAGGTCTCTAATTATTATACATGAAATTTAAAAACTTCTTATAGTTGCGTATATACATACAATTTAGCTATTTACGTTCGAAAGGCTAAAGGCTTGGCATCGACTCCAAAGCGAGAATTAAAGAGTTATTGCAACATTTTAACTTAGTCAGTTTTGTATAATATGGAATGTTGTGTACATTCCATATTATTTTTACTTATATCAAGACTGCCTCGTTGGTCTAGTGGCTTGATGTAAAGCCGCAGACCCGAAGGTCCTGGGTTAAATTTCCAGGTCGGGCCAATAAAAAGTTATTGGATTTTTCTGTCAGAAAATTCTCAGTAGCAGCCCGGAGTCTGGAAGTTGGAAGTGTGTACACTTCCGTGCCTCGGAAAGCACGTAAAGCCGTTGATCTTGCGCCTGAACTCTTTCCGGTCGTGTCGGATAACCGTCGCATAGGATTATGAGAGTTAGGATTATGACACATGTGCACTATAATATCTCCTGCGTAGTTGGTTAATCTCTCTTAAGATTGGCCGCCGTGGCCGAAATCGGTCTGGAGGACATTATTATTTTTATGTATAGATGAATGAAAACTTTACTAATGTAAAGCAAATACCTTTTATTATTAGTTTGATGATAAACGCTTATCAGTGACAAGGAATGAGTACTGCTATAATTGCGCTCTAGAAATACAACATTATATATTGCTTATACTTATGTCTATCTCTATATTAATATGGCTAAACCTCTGAATCGAATGTACTTAAGTTTTGTATGAAGTGAGCTTGAACCTCCACAACATAAGCTTTATATGCCTACCACATGCACGCTACTTTTGTCACGCGGATAAAAACTAGTTTATCTTCTTTGTCAAGAAGCCAGACGGTTACGGCGCCAGTATATATTTGTTTTAAATGGGTGTGAGCAAAGGCGTCTGCGACGCTATCATCGTCGACGTCATCAAGCAAATACCCACCGGCTACGTCTATACACACACTATGTCAATGTAACGCGATATACGCATTCGGCTCGCGTTTATGTTGCTATTTGATTAAGAAAGTTGCATTAAATTTTGTTTAAACATGGGCTTATTTATTTAAGGCGTGGATGTTAAGTGGGCTTTTTTTGGGTTGTAAAAAAACCAAAAATTTATTAATTTTATATCCTAGTTCCCAAGGTGCCTTACATGTGCCTTACATTAGCGATATAAGGGATGGTTAATATTTCTTAAAGTGCAAATGTCTATGGGCGGTGGCCACTCACCGTCAATGGTCAACTTGCCAGTCTACCTACGTATTTAAAAAAAAAGAAAAAATTAGAGGCGTTTTTTTTCGTTTTTCACAAATCGGCGAATATTAATATTAAATTGAATATAATGTTGTGTTTTATTTAAAACATACATAATATAGCAAAATCTTTCACCTTAATTTATAAAACCATCGTTCATCCATTGCTTACTCTAAATTAAACCATATATGAACGCTTTAGAGTTCATATTCGATAATCATATGTTATGTATGTTTTAGAAATAAGAATGGAAATAGATTTAAAAAAAAGATAAATCAAAACTATTATACAACAATAAAGTAAACGTATATCGACACGTACAATTTAGACACAAAATAGAACAAAGGAATTAAAATAGAGCAACACAGTTATTATTTATGAGATATCCTCCACAACCGAGAGTCCAATGAGAAGTGCCTAACGCCAGCCTGGCCGGCCGATGTGCTCGGCAGGGCCAGTCCTCACCACGATGTTCATCGCGTGATTAAGTCGAGCCGCTAGGCCACGCCCCGTCGGAAGACTATACATATGCATAAATGTGGCCGTTTATTGATGGAAATAATGACTTAATTCCGTGTAAACAGGAGTTATATTTCCGTGACAGGAAGTAAGTTATATATGACACACTATTAGGTGCAATCACAATTTTAGTAAGACACACTGGGACACACGCATTTGATCCCAAATTAAGCAGAGCTCGTACTATGGAAACCAGACAACTGATATGCAAATTATACTACTTTTCTTTTGTAAATACATACCCTTTATAGATAATTACACCCAGACTCAGGACAAACAGATATGTTCATGCACACAAATGTCTGTCCTGGGTGGGATTCGAACCCACAACCTTCGGCCTGAAAGGCAAGTATCTACCAACCACGCCAACCGGCTCGTCGATAGTAAAAACATTCTTAATAATTGATTTATTAAGAAAATATTATATCGTATCAAAACTACGGCGGAATATTTGACAATATGTATTTATTTATTTACTTTATCGCACGAATACATGATAATAGTAAATAAGGCTCATTACTGGATAAAGACTATATACATGAAAAAGCGTCTCGTTTCTTTCATTCAGGTGTTTCAATAAGACGTAACTTGAGATCAAATCAATCGCCTCTGTCTGTATCTCCACTTATTTCTTCTAAGCTACTCATCGGATTTTGATACGGTTTTCACTAATAGGAGTAGCGATGGAGGGAGGATTCGGTGCCCAGAGCACCAAGCGCTTAGTGTGCTAAAATACCGACTAGTAGCGGTACCCACTCCGTCTCTTGGGGGGGCGTCACAGGTTCGCTTGCGTATACCGCCATGACGCCCCGACGACTGGGCCACCTATGCCTCTTCTTTCCTATGGAGTACAGAAAACCCTCTGGCCTCAGCGCTTACGGTGGTGCGTAGCGTAGGTTACAGGTGCGCCGTCGCCTCCGGGTTTTCAGCGGAGAGGGTCAGCGAAGGCCCTCTCCTCAAGCTCCTGCTCTCGCAGCTACTTCCTGTAACATGGAACATGATGAACACTGGCTGAACCTTAAGAGATACATCAAAACAAATAACTAGACGATTGTGAGTCTTAAATGGTCAACTTACCAAGTCCATGATAGTATGTTTCTTTCTTATTCTAAGATACCTGTTACTATTATAAATTATTTTGATATGTTATTTGCGAAGCCACAAATATGCGTTACTTTGGGGATTTTTTATAGATTTAAATTATTCGATACACTTTATCATTCCACGAGTAACGAAAAAGTCGTCCTTGCGGTCAGTTATCTGTGGACTATTCTGTAGGAATAAACGCATATGGAACAAACGTACGAATAAACATTCATATATATTTATTAATCTATCAAAATAGGTAACATATTACACTTTGAACATGTTTTTTCTACTTTAATTTTACTTCTAAAATTCCAATACCAACTTCGCTGACAATCATTACATCTCACACAAACAAAACTTAAAACACACACATCCACACATTCGCTAACTCATATACTTATATCATTGGTTAACGAGTCTTCAAACATAAAGATAAGCAAACCTTAGATTTATATATTCCAAGCTAATTGCGAATCACTTTTCTTATGTTTTTTATCGAAAAACGCATTTACTCTTTTTCCCCACATAAATGAGCCTGTGGGACTGAATGACGCCGGTCTGCGCCAGAACCGTAAGCTACTAATAAAACAGCGGTGCCCACTCAGTCGCTTAGAGAACGTCACGGGATCGCTGCTATAGACAGTTACAGTATAGTAACAACCTGTGAATTTCAGTTAATTTAGACACATGGAGGTTTTCTCACGATGTTTTCCTTCACCGTGAAGCGCGAGATGAATTTTAAATACAAATTAAGCATCATCGGCTGAGATTCACGCGTTCTAACCACTGGGCCATCTCGACTAACCTGATTAATATATCATTATTTATAATACAACAGAATTCCACTTTACTACTTAAATTCACTTTAATTTTACTTCCAAAATTCCAATACCAACTTCGCTGACAATCATTACATCTCACACACACAAAACTTAAAACACACACATCCACACATTCGCTAACTCATATACTTATATCATTGGTTAACTTGTTAAAGTTTGTTGTAAACGTTATTTCTATTGGTTATATCTAGAAATAATACAAAGTTAATAGTGCTTTTAAACTAATTATTCGCACTTGGGGTAGGCTGGCTACCGCGTCACGGCATGCACAAGCAATCGCTCCTCGCGTGGCGCTCCTCGTTAAGACGGAAAGAGTACCGCTGGTATTTTAGTGGGTATTTCGAGCCCCACATACCCCACCGTTCCCGTGGAGGAAACGAGTCATGCATTTTCCCAGCGTTAAAAAAGAAAAGGATGGCTGACTATACTTATTTATTATTATTTTATCGCATAATCTATCTAGGATGACTAGACTGTACTATAAAATGTCTTTGTTAACTTTAATTATTACATTAGCTAGTTTTTGTCTATACTGAGTATAAAATTATAAGCCGTTATGTGAAATTAACTGCCACCAATGGGAACATGGGAACTAAGATGTTATGCCCCTTGAGTGTATAGTTAAATACTATATATATTTTAAGTTACGTAATAGACATTTGAGGGATTCGATTATGTGACACAGTTCGTTGTTACATGTGTGTAAGTTGTGAGGTATTTCTAACCAATATTGTCACAGCTGTAATAATTATAACATAGTAACAGCCTGTAAATGTCCCACTGCTGGGCTAAGGCCTGTTCTCCCTTTTTGAGGAGAGCTTATTCCACCGTGCGTGTGTTGGTGGAATACACATGTGGCTGAATTTCAGTTTCAGAAATTAGACACATGCAGGTTTACTCACGATGTTTTCCTTCACCGTAATTATTACATAGGCTCAAATAATATAACTATAATTTTGATGCTATATATTAATAAAAAGTTCTCAAGCATTTCAATCATTTCAAATTGTAATAAAACAAATGACTTCAAGTAGCTTTGTAAATTGAAGCTTTAGCGTGATCATTGAATTATACACTATGTATTCGTGATTAAAATATTAAATTAAATTATAAAACCCGTCAACTAATTATTAAAAAAAATCGAGACATTTTTTTATTGATATTGGTACTTCATCGTCGATATAATATACACATACCTTTTTAATTTTGGTTCTTTAGAAACAACGAAACGATGACCTTGACAACTTAGTACTTTTTTTACTCGCAGAAAGCCGAACTCACCTCCTTTATATAAAGCTCTCGAAGACAACGAGTTACGGTATAAGGATATAAATTCCCTAGAAGACATGTACATGTACCTACATAGTACATACACAGAAATCTGCGCCCACGAGGTGGTGTGATCCGATCATCGCTACATACTCATACGATCACAGTGATCGTACGAACATGAAGTGTCATTGTTCAGCGTCAATCTCGTTTTTCTTTATTCGCGTCGTTTTACGCTCCGTAGTTTGTACAATTCTACAATTCTACAGTCTACACAAAACCGTCTCTGAAACATCAGTTCAAACGTCACAGTTGCGCCGGAGTTTTTGCGGAGATTGGACGTACGATAGTCGTTTTTTATTAAACTGACTTTTCAGAATATAATTGTGTGTTTGTTACAAAAAGTAAAACAATTTTTTATAAAAGATTTGTATACCTTGTGATTTTTGGATGTGAATGACACTGTAATCAAAATGTTGGCTAAACTCGTGTTTATGTTATTCGGTAAGTAATTTTCTTTATTCGTAATATTTATTCATATTTATGACAAAAAAAACAGTCACAAAATTTTAAATGAGAAAGTATGGCAAAATAATCGTGGCTGTAGAAAATATTTATAATTATTTTGTCATGTTAAAATAGATAAAAATAAAATTGTAATACGTAAATAATTTTCATTGTTATTACAACACTATTATTAAAAAATGTGTCCAGTACAGTTTTCTTCGGTGAAAATTGATAGCGTACCATCGATCAGCAGCAAATTGTGTTTTGATACAATTCTCATCAATTAATTAATAAGATTTTAGTTACAAAAAAAGTCGAACACGACGAATTTCGCTTACGGCTTAGTTCCGCGAGCGCTGTTCTGCGAGCTAGTAACCGGGTGTTAAGATGGCTGACAAAACGCGGTTTTAAAAAATTAGTACCTAATTTACCGAAAATTACTAATTGAAATAGCCATAATTACAAAACAGTGTTAACCAGTGTAATATGTGTGTTTCCTATGTTATAGTCGTAAAAATTCTTTTATAAATAAATATTTAATTATATCTCAGTGATGGAGTGACATACACGAAGTTGCATTAAAATCATAGTTACTTAGATTGTACCGTATATTAGTTTAGCTGATATATTTAATTAAATAGAATGTTACGAGAAGTTTTTGTGCTTAGTGATTTAAAAAGTTAAAAATAAGAAGTGCACGAATCTATTGTAGGTTTTTTTTAAGTGCTAAAATTTAAAATAACCTTAAAATTGTTGACTGCGTAATATTAATCGTCGTATGCATCGATCGGTAAGTTGTAGTGACATCTTTTTACTTTCCTTACCGCAACATTTACATATATATACGTAGTTTTCTAATGTTCGATAAAACACGATATCGTAATAAAAGAGTAACAATCAAAAGAGTCAATAATCATAATATGCATAGAACATAGTAATTATTTTTTGTATATCACCATTATAAATATGCCTATTCGTTATAATTAGACATTGAATGAAGAATGTAAACGATCGAAGATATTGTTCCTTGTGGAATTTTGCGTCAACGTAGGCACCGCGCGGTACAGCTTTTGCTTATCACGAAGTCATAGGTATGCTCCGCGTCAGTCGATTTACAAGTGTAGGTATCAAGCGAACATTCTAGTAATATCATAAAAGAATATGAATTTTACCATTTAGTTAACTTACAAATGATTAATACTATATTCCTGTACTTTACTATACCTACTAACAATTTATTATTTAAGTTAAATGTTTATGAGTGTGTGTTGATTTAGGTTGAGGGTTAACAAAGAAACAGATTACTGTTTGAAAATGCAATGATTTCTGTAAACTTGAGAATACAATAACTTTTGTGTCTTCATTCTATGTAATGTTAGTCAAAAACTCAATGCCGAGCTAGCAGAAACCAAACACATTGGAAAAATAAGCTTAATAACATGTTGTTATGTCAACAGGGCACAGAAAAATTTTCTAATGTAAGATTGAAAAACTTAACAGGAATAGGCATCTAGGTTAGTGCTTAACTGTATTTCATAACATAAACATTCATACAGGAAATTATATAGTTCAGCAAAGAAAATTGACTAAATTGTCATAAAACAGTCAACATTAAAATTTAGGAGTTAGAAAATTGTAAATCAAAGTAAGGATGATTAGAAAAATTCTGTTACAGGATAGCCATTTATAAAACAAAATATTTTAATGTGTAGGTGTATTTATAAAATGTCTTTGCAATTTTCTTATATAATGTAGCCTACAGCTTAAAAAAACACTAGAGCTGTATGTGACTGAAGAGATAAATATTAGAAACACTTCTAAGATGCTTTTGAAGGACGGAAAAGGTCTATTCATCAAATTTATTATCTGTTCCATTAGTGTTTTCGGAAATTCGAGATGCGAATTTCTAATGAATTCTCGCTAATTGCTTTATAAGTAGACAATCACTTTATGATATAACAATAGAAAAAGTTGTACCAAATGCAGTGCAAGTTCCTTTAGCCGATTCCTGTCGGGCCAGAGGTATTTGTCTCTCAATAACTAGTAGTATATTTTGATAATAAATATTATTAATAATCTGTATTGCAACACAATGGGAATAGTAGAATTATATTATGAAGCTGACGCCAATATATTCAAGGGCAATGCAATGCAAAACAGCGGTTGTCAGTTATATTGAATAACTCTTAATCGTATGTAATAAGTCTTTTTATGACGTTATATTTGCATGGAATATGGACCTTAAATACTTTAAGGAACTATTGATATTGTTATTTTAC
This sequence comes from Nymphalis io, assembly GCF_905147045.1. Lineage (NCBI taxonomy): Eukaryota > Metazoa > Arthropoda > Insecta > Lepidoptera > Nymphalidae > Nymphalis > Nymphalis io. The sequence continues at coordinate 6,446,892 of NC_065916.1, read as the reverse complement.
CCTAAATTAAGTAAATAAAACTACATACTAAACAGATGAACAGGATATCTTGTGTATCTTGCATCCTTGTCACACTTGTACATAATAACTCTGATATCCTTCTGTTGTATAATGTACATAAGTTTCTGTTGTAATAATTGCATAATGATTTGTTTAACATGTTTTATACATTTGTGAATGGAAAATGGTGGTAATGTTCAAAGTTTAACTTATCTCAAAATATCTTTTAAATGTCAATACTAATTTAATGATCGGTTAATTAAAAATTATGGGTTACTAGTATTGCCTGTGACTTTGCCCGCGTTTTAAGAAGAGAGGGGCAGGTAGAATAGAATAGAATATGCTTTATTGTACACTAAAAATGTTACAGAACCATTTTAAACACAAACACAAAAAAAAAACGAAATTATTAACGCTATTTCGTACAAGGTATCAGATTAAAAAAGAACCCTAAGCCTAGATTCGTCCTTAGGGTTCAAGCTTGCTTCATACCAAATTTTATCTAAAACGGTTAAGTGGCTATGCTCGAAAGCGAAATAAAATACAATAATAAAATAAAAGTATATACACTTAACATTGGTCAAGGTGACTTATTGTTGCATGTTTATAAAAATGCAGTAAATATTTTCTATCTTGGTAAATATGTTGCTACTGTTTTTTATGAGTTAATCATATAAGTTAAATAGTTTGTGATAAAATTATTTTCCACTTAGATTTAAGTATAAACATGAATCAAATAAAAAAAAAAAACAAGGATAATATTTTTCGACCTTTGACTATTTTTATTAAAACTATGTTAAAGTGCTTATCGTTTAATAAATCACTTGTTAGTATATTTTAAAAAAAAATTTATGTTAATTTTAGAATGTATGTATTGTATGTGGTTGATAGAAACCTGCACTAGAGTTAGAATCGAGATTGCGGATTATTTGGTCAATTTCAATGTGGTTGCATGGTTCAAAGGTGATAAGTTCTTTGGTTTCTTTGGAGAGCATATTGTAGAGAAGTATTGATTGAAAGCTCCGCAGACATCATGGGGGTCTGTGATTTGCTTAGTGTATTATGAGTTTAGGGGTTGCGCATCTTTGTTCGATTTTGTTATTGGCTAGGTTATGTATCAATTTCCATGTTCTTCCAGGTTTGTTATTACACTTTATAAAAATATAAAGTATAGTTTTATAAAATCGTCCTCTAGCTTTTTATCATATGGTCTTTGTTTGAGTTCATTCCACGAGCATTTTCTTTGGTTGATTTTGGTGATTACATTCTTGTTGATCCAGTCTTTCTGCGGTAGGTTTAATATTTTCGTTTTTGTTGTTTTACATCTTCTTATTGTTTCTTTAATATCTTTTTCTAGGCGTGTAAAACGTCACTTCAACATTGAACCCAAGACGTTGTGTCTCTTGTGCCGCTAGCTATACTGTCTTTTATAATAATAATAGTACATAACTTCATCGCACACTCAAACAAGAGATAAAATATACTATAGAAGAGAAATAGCTTAAGACTGAGAATCTATACTTCTACACTAATATTATAAAGAGGTACAGTTTGTGCGGTTGTACGGGGTAATGTCGGGATCTACTGAACTGATTTTGAAAATTCTTTTACCAACAGAAAGCCACATTATTTGTGAGTGTCATAGGCTATATATTAACCCGAAAAATGAAAATACTTTTTCGTGGTAGTCGGATTTGCGAAGTAAGTAATGTGTTTACTGGTGGTAGGGCTTTGTGCAAGCTCGTCTGGGTAGGTACCACCCACTCATCAGATATTCTACCGCAAAACAGCAGTACTTGGTATTGTTGTGTTCCGGTTCAAAAGGTGACTGAGCCAGTGTAATTACAGGCACAAGGGACATGAATTTCAAAAGGTCCCAAGGTTGGTGGCGCATTGGCGATATAAGCGATGGTTAACATTTCTTACAGAGCCAATGTCTACGTTTGGTGACCACTTACCATCAGGTGGCCCATATGCTCGTCCGCCTTCCTATTCTATAAAAAAAGACCTCGTACAATTCTTCATTTCGCGCATTAGTTTTTCGTAGTGCACGTAGCTCTACGCTACGAGACATTAATTACCAGTTCTTTTCTACTTTATGTGCTACGTGAAAGCTTTAATAGTCATTTTTTCTACGTAAGTATGAATTGAAAGGCATTTGTGTTCCGATTTGAAACTCTTTTCATTTAGAAAGTTGCAAGCGTTGTTTAAGTAAGGGCTGATTTTAATTAATCGTCGATGTTTTTAATTGAATTATTTCTTTGTCATTTTCATTCATTTTTTTATAAACATTTTGTTTCGAAAAGACGAGTAAAAATTGAGTTAAAATGACTTTTTAATCATTTATATGCTAGCAATTGTAGTAAATGATATGATTGACAGTTTAGTTTCGACTGAACTCAAATTTGAAACTACGAGCTTTTTAATGTCCACCGCTTTATAAAATACCACTGAATGCCAGTAATTCGATCGATTATCCAATACGGTGTATAAGATAAATAAAGCATAGTTAAAGATAATACCTACCGGAAACTAAGGGGTTAGCTAGTTAGTATCTACTCTTTAATCCTTCGTATGCCGGAGCGTAGATGTGTGCTCGAACGTTATCTCATAGTTCAATTTTTTTTGTTTTAACCCTACACTAGAGAAACATATACCTAGCTCTTTTTTATCCATAGTAATTGATATATATATTTGTCGCCCTCTCTCTTTTTTATTAGATTATCATTTCGACCAATCAGCGACGACGATATTCACGACGGATATTCGCACGCCAACATCATTTTTTCGAATGTTCGCGGCCGTATTTGTAATATTTCGTAAATTGCAAAATGTTTTTCGAAAAAGAATATAATTAACAACAGTAAAGTGATTTTGTTCATGTTAATAAAGGTTCTCGGGTAAGCGTAGAATATATTTGTATATTCTATATATAAAATAGCCTTTTTGCATTTCTTCCTCAAAGATTTTAGTTTACCCTAAAAAGATATGTTATTATTTTTTTAGGTGAAATTGTGTTGTTAATTACGAAACAAAGATATTATTATTGTTTAGATGGAACTGAAACGGATCAATCTATGATAATATGTTAGATATTACCTTTTCCGGATCACCTAGAGAAATGTTGCATATCATACAAAACATTGATAAAGTCCACATGCAAAGATCTGAACCCAACAGCCTACAGGCTTAAGTCTTTTTTTGATGCTAACAACAAAATCAGACTAGATTCGTCCAAGAGACTCCTATTGTAAGTATTATTATTATATATATACTTATACTTGCCGTGGAGTACCGGCTTAGAATAGTACTCCCCCAATCTCATCCCGTGGGTGTCGTAAGAGGCGACTGAGGGACGGGGAAAAGGGGGGATGGGCAGCAGCGTCCCCCCTCCCATGAACATCTTACCCCTACTGCGCTCGCCAAAACGCCTGCCCAGCGCGGCGACTATGGGCAAACCCCTCCCTTAATGGCAGATGCGCCCAAAAAAAGGCACCCAGTTACCGGCAAGCCCGCTAGGTCCGACCAAGGTAGCGGTCGTGGTATCGGCAGGGCAGGGGGTGCTAAGAATCACCGGTTCACGGCAGGCTACCGTATAAAACGACTGCACATGGCAACGTATAATGGACGCTCGATGAGGCTGGACCATCACCTCGCCGAATTAGAAGTAGAGTTAAGTCATATAAACTGGCATATACTGGGGTTATCTGAAGTCCGAAGACAGGGGGAGGACACGATAACTCTAGAGTCCGGTAACTTACTCTACTTCCGCGAAGGTGATAACCTCTCCCAGGGTGGTGTCGGTTTTCTAGTCAAAAAGGATCTCATTACGCAGCATTGTGGAAATCAGTAGTGTGTCGAACCGGGTAGCGTACCTTGTCCTAAAACTTTCCGACAGGTACTCCCTGAAGGTCGTACAGGTATATGCGCCAATTTCGACATACTCTGATGATGTGGTCGAAGCGATGTACGAGGACATCGCAAAGGCCCTCAACGACACCTCGAAGGCCCACTACAATGTTGTTATGGGAGACTTTAATGCTAAAGTGGGAGTACAAGATAGCGGCGAATCGAAAGTCGGACCTTACGGCTTGGGCTGCAGAAATCACAGGGGGCAAATGCTGGTAAACTTTCTCGAAGCGCAGGGGCTTTTTTTGATGAATTCTTTCTTTCAAAAGAAGCCTCAGAGGAGGTGGACCTGGCGAAGCCCCGATAACGTGACAAGGAACGAGATAGACTTTATCATTTCGAATAAAAGGCACATATTTAGAGATGTTTCAGTGATCAACAGGTTTAATACCGGAAGTGATCACCGCTTGGTTCGAGGCACTCTAAATATCAACTTAAAAGCCGAAAGATCGAGAATGATGAGGTCTACTCTCCGACCTACCATGCTCCAAGCTGCTCAAGGCTCCGAAAAGTTCCAAATGGAACTTCAAAATCAATTCACCGCGTTGGAAACCATAAGCAGCATTGATGAGAGAACCGACACGCTGGTCAAAATACTGCAAAAAACATCCCGCAAGTGTTTTCCGCCACAGAGAAGAGACAACGCACCAAAACTCTCTGCTGAGACACTCGAGCTCATGAGAAAACGACGAGAACTACCATCGTTTTTGTCAGATAAGGCCTTAAACCGAACAATAAAAACGCTGACGCGACGCGATCTCCGACGCTCCAATACCCGTGCCATCAAGGCTGCGATTGAGCAAAATCGGGGATCGAAAGTGTTCGCTCGCAAGTTTGGGAGGCCGCGTCTGACAAAACTTAAAACTGAAAATGGTGGGGTCGTTACCTCTAGGCCTGAGATTGTCGGAGAAGTAGAGAGGTTTTATGGGCAGTTGTTCTCTTCAAGATCGGATAAACCCGTGGGAATCAGTATTGATGACCAGCGCGCCCCTCTTATGCGCCATTACTCCGAGGAGCTCCCGGTCGTTGACCAAGGAGAGATTAGGGCGACTCTAGAACAGCTTAAAAACAACAAAGCTCTACGAGATGACGGAATCACAACAGAGTTGCTGTTGTTAAGGCAGGCGGGACTCCGGAAAGAGCTAGCAAGCCTCTTTAATTCCGTCATCCAACATGGCAAGACCCCGGAAACGTGGAGCGGGAGTGAGGTGGTACTGTTTTTCAAGAAAGGTGATAAAACCCTCTTGAAAAACTACAGACCAATCTCCCTCCTGAGTCACGTGTATAAGCTGTTCTCAAGAGTCGTCACGAACCGTCTCGCCAGACGACTTGACGAGTTCCAGCCCCCAGAGCAAGCCGGCTTTCGATCAGGCTACAGCACCGTGGACCACATCCATACTGTTCGGCAGATTGTGCAGAAGACCGAAGAGTACAATCAGCCGCTGTGTATGGCATATGTGGACTACGAGAAAGCCTTCGACTCCATCGAAACCTGGGCAGTGCTCGACTCATTGTAGAGATGTCATATCGATTGGAGATATATCGAGGTACTGAGATGTCTGTACAACGCCGCTACAATGACTGTCCACATCCAGGACTGTAAGACGAAGGCGATCCAACTGCGCAGACGGGTGAGACAGGGGGATGTAATATCCCCGAAACTGTTCACCAACGCGTTGGAAGACGTTTTCAAAACGCTGGATTGGACTAGGTATGGAGTCAATGTAAACGGCGAGTACATCTCACACCTTCGATTTGCCGACGATATCGTCATCATAGCAGAGTCGCTGGAACAACTCACCGAAATGCTGCGTAGCCTAGGCGAGTCTTCTCGGTGTGTCGATCTCGGTATGAATTTGGACAAGACCAAGGTCATGTTCAATAGGCATGTCGTGCCGGGACCGATATACGTCGAGGGGAAACCTCTCGAAGTTGTTAGTGAATATACCTACCAAGGACAGATAATACAAGTCGGTAGGAACAACTTCGAGAAGGAAGCCGATCGAAGAATTCGCTTGGGATGGGCAGCATTTGGCAACCTTCGTCAAGTCCTCAAGTCGTCTATACCGCAATGTTTGAAGACGAAAGTCTTCAACCAATGCGTCTTACCTGCCATGACATACGGTGCCGAAACGTGGACACTAACTGCGGGACTAGTCCACAAATTCAAAGTCGCTCAGCGTGCTATGGAGCGAGCTATGCTCGGAGTATCTTTGAAGGATAAGATCAGAAATGAGATTATCCGGAAAAGAACCGGAGTCACCGACATACCTTGCAAAATTAGCAGGCTGAAGTGGCAGTGGGCTGGTCACGTATGTCGTAGGACCGATGGCCGTTGGAGCAGACGAGTCCTAGAGTGGAGACCGCGAATCGGCAAGCGCAGCGTAGGGCGCCCTCCAGTCAGGTGGACCGACGACCTTAAGAAGGTGGCGGGCACCAACTGGATGCGGAAGGCGGAGGACAGGGAGCTTTGGCGCACCTTGGGAGAGGCCTATGTTCAGCAGTGGACAACGATTGGCTGTTGATTGATTGATTGATTGATTGATTGATATATATATTGAATAATTTACAGCAAATGGGAAAATGAAAATGAAATAACAAAAATGAATGATGAGATTCACCAGCAGTGAACGATTTTGTCGATTGAGAAATTGCATAAATGTGTACCTATTATGACATACATTTTGCTTTCCGACCTAGAAACGAAACATTAAATTTATGGCATATAATGCCAACTGATCATTTTTTTATACTTTTATTTTCTTTTCCAAGTTTTTTTCCGACTGTGTTTTTAGGGCTCCCACACAAAACTGCGATGCGATGCGATGCGATGCGATGCGAATTCGCATCGCAGGAACTTGTGATGCGAATTTCTGCGATACGATTTAGTGCGGCAAACCGTTTGGTAGGGCGACCATTCCTTCAAGTGTAGTCAGCCGTACTGGACGTGTTTTTAGGAAGCTTAAGATGGATCGCAAAAAGATTATTGCACTGCTGTTATTGTTAAATAGATATAAAAGAAAAAGAAGATTCTGGGTTCATCCATTTATTACGATTATATTATATTTTCTTTGTCTTGGAAATTTGGAAACAAACTTTCACAGACGCTCTTCCACGCATCTTGCTTAATAAATTTATTTTTATAATGTTCATCACTTGTGTCCCAAAGGACGGGACGCTCCTCAATTAAAGAAATTAAAAAATCTATGTCATATTCCGCCATTTTTTTATAAACAAAGAAGGCGGCGCAGGCGCCGCGCGTCTTTCTCTAAAGCTGTCTCAGAGTGGACTAAAATGGCGTCACCAAGGATGTCGTAATATCGTAGGAATGTGCGATGCGAAGCAGATCGGAAATTCTTGCGGTGCGTTCGTGCGAATTCGCAGATATTTGCGATGCGATGCGAATTCGCGGTTTTGTGTGGGAGCCCTTAGTTTCAGAATTGTAGCTGTAACCTTATAAATTCGAAAAGCATCGGACCTTACAACATTTACAATTTTTTTTTACTTGGAAGTGAGGAACATCAGTACTACTGTAATAATTACTACTATTTCACATAAAAAAACACATTATTTTAATGATAATGATTAAGAAATTAAAAAGTTGGATCATATTTTTTGATGCACATATTATATATATTGATAACATTTTGTAACAGTATACATTTATTTGGTGAGTCGGGTGCAATATGAACTAAGCCTGATGCATTCCGACCTGTTGTGACCTGCTGTTCCGTTAAATGTGACCGTAGAATAAGTCACAAAACGGAGGTCACATAATGCTACCTTCTTGTAGTTTTAAATTGTTTAACAATTACCTATCATACTTAAGATTATTAACATGTCAACAATAACAATTACTAAATAAAAGTGATTTATAATAGTAAAACTAAGTCACACACCTGAGGAACGAAATTGAAACGCAAAATAGTTTAACACCGCGTCCGCGCTGGTCAAGTTAATTTGAAAATTAAAGCAAAATAGCGTCTCTGACTCTCGATGAAGAATGATATATGTGCCGCCATTTCGTGTCGAATTGTTCCTTATTTAGAAGATTTTTTTGCAAAAAATAGCGGTCACAATACGGAATGTTCCGGTTAGCTCAAACTTTCGGTTTTAATTTTAGATTTATTTTAAGTAGAACATAAATAAAAATAAATGTTTTCGATACCCTTAACTTTTAAATTAGACTTTTAAGAATTCAAATTATATTTACTAAGCCATACATACATGAAATTATTTTAATTATCAAGATAATCTGACGAGTTGGGCAGGGGACAGGTAAATTCGATGGTCTTAAATATTTTAAAACTTTAACATGCAGCGTATTTATAGAGATAATTCTAAATTTGTAAATTACTAGCAGCCCGCCCCGACTTCGCCCGAGATGAACAGTCATCTGTCTTACGATTAGTAGATATTAAAATTGGAGTTAAAGTAGTAATTGAGTTAATCCATTGCAAACGAACAATCAATACAAAAAATCAAATTTTACCTCTTGAAAATATTAGTATAGACTAGTTTCCTCCCGCTTGATGGGGATGGGGCAGGTGCTGGGTATTAAAAGTAGACCGTGTAGTGTCCTTCCTTGAGGTTCAAGCTTGTTTCATACCAAATTTTATCAAAAGCGAAACAGAGAGACACAGGTGAAGAAAATGAGTGCAGAATTTGAATGGACTGTGCAAGAGCTCAGTGTAAGAAGTGAAGCGCCCCGCTAGAAATATGACAAAACAACAAGTTTTAAAGTGTACCTATCTGATTATTTAATCTATAGCTTTAATAAAGAAATTAAATTATTGCATCAATCAGTTTTTTTTTATGGAATATTTTTACTTAGCAGAATGAGTTTCAAATAAAAATAATTAAATCCTTATAATATATTATATAATTAAGTTTTTTTACTTCCCAATTTGCTTCAAGTGGATTAATACAGTTTTATCACTTACACCCGAAACCTGCAGCTATCACTGAAGTGCTTTGTAATGGATCCGCTTCCACAATAGCCTTTAATTCTTCATTTTCCACTTTGGTCTCCGGCCGACCAGGGGTTGGTTCTGAAGGTCGAAATTGTCAGAACGAAAACTTTGAATCCAAAATCCTTAAATCTAATATTAAAAAAAGATTGTTTTATATAATGCTCAAAAAAACATTTTATCTTAAAAAGAAAGAGTTATTTTGAAATCACAGACAAACTTAAATATTATTTATTTTTATAGAGTATCTATACTACCCGTTCCGGCTTCGCACGGGTATATTAAGGGTCTACATTGAATGTTTATATCCTAATACATATAACCCTATTCCCAAAATATCCCAGTCGGCATGATTTTCTTAGATATCTTCAAAAGACATTGTCCTATTGCAGCCAATTTACTCAAAACCTATTAATTATAAACCTAAATCTGCTTCATGTCTCATGAGTCAATACATCCTTCCTTGGGCTAGTTTGTTCACTTTAATAATAATAATATCCTGGGACATTTTTCACACACAGTCATCTGATTCCAAATTAAGCTTGGACAAAGCTTGTGCTATGGAAACCAGACAATACCAATACCGATATACTACATATACTACTTTTCTTTTGTAATACATACAAAGAATAAAAAATTAAAACTTAATTCTCTGACTTGATTTTGGTGGTTCTACTTTGCTCTGTCTTTTCTTTTTGGAACCAGTGGAAGTTTTAAACTTTGATTATAAATAAGCAAGTGTAATGCATCTTCTTCTTCCTATGCTTCAGTACTGAAGGTCGTGCTTGTCCTGAAATGCTTTCACCAATGTGTCGACTAGCTTCCTCCACACCTCTCCGTCCTCGGCTTGTCTCAAGGCAGTCTAAATATTGAGTCCCGTTATATTTTGAATCCGGTGTAATTTTGTTTTCTAATGCTTCTTTACTTATTGAAAAAATGAATTTTTATTTGCATAATATAGATACTATATTCACTGCACAATACACCATATTCTAATCTGTCCTTATTTTATACTAATACAATAACAACTTAATAATAAAACAAACATTCATAGTTATGTGTAATATTATTCAAGTGTTATTATTGTAAGAGGTTTTTCTTTAAAAACATACATATGTAGGTATTGTATTGTAGGCCACATACAATATGTATGTAGTCTTATAGTGCCCTAGATCAATCATATCATGATATTTTTTTTGTGTAATTAATAAATAATACAAGCTAAACGTTGAAATATATTATGCTTAAAATAAAAAATAATATGTAAATTCCTAATATCATGTAACATAATTTTACACGTTACATGGATGCGTTATTTTAATATAAATACGACAAATTTATTAAATTAATAACCTAAAACATTAGTTGTCATGTGTCAGTTGACTTTAACAGGTGCAACTAAGATTATAATTATACAATATTTGAATATTGTCATATAAATATTGTCAAAATGCAATTTTTTAAGCATTATGCGTTTTTGAACTAATTTTAATTTATTATCTTTGAGATGCTCTTTGACATTTGTTCACTTTCCTTCCGGTCATTGGGTCGTAATGGTGACCTAAATTAGTTTTTGCAGTTTTTGTAACTTTTATTTTTTTGTAAAAATATTGTTTAAAAGTACTGTTTTCATGAACAGTATTCCACATTTTGGTGAAATTAATTAAAATCCATATTGGATTGTTTAAATAATCGTGGATTTGTTATTATCCTGGTACACCTCGCGGGAATTATATTCGAATTGGATTCTTAAGAATTTATTTCAAGATGTCTTCATGATATTCTTTGGAAAGACTTTAAGGAGGTTTAAACTTTAATTAACTAACTTAAAGAACTGGATTTTGGTATGTAATTTGTACATATTATTTTCGCCGCTGTAATAGAACCGCGTGTGATTTATATAGACTGTAACTTAATATTTTATTAAAAAAAAAAGTTGGCATTCAAAGGATTCAAAAAATATTTACATATTGATATTTTGTATTTAGATTAGAAAATTAAACTTTATTAATATTTATATTTATAACAATAATTTTGTATCCATTTAGATAACGACTTATTGTTTTGTTAAATTAGATAACTACTTATTTTGTAAAATTTCACTTTGACATTTGTTAAGATTTTATAAAAAGAAATTATTAGATGTAACTTTAAACGGATATGATCATCCTGGGGCCCGAGCATTTTGGAATTCATAATTTAGAAAATAGATTTATTATCCATTTGGTAAATTTATATTGTAATAATATGGGTACTTTTTCTGATTTCCGGAGCACTATTCTTTAGAGAGTTTGTTTAATTTTCTATTTTTCCATCTCTACCAATTTTTATTTTTATTTGCCTCTAGAATTTTAAAATTAACCTAACATTTTTACAACTACAACTCTACATCCATATAATATTTTTTATTACAATTAATAATAAATATTCATATCCAAACAGTCAAAATACTCGTATATTAATAAACATAAGTATAAATTGCATATCATAAAAATATATAAAAGATCTCTTCCAGAAAGCCTTTACATAGAGGACAAAAGATAACAAAGAGAGGTAGAGATGTGCATAGCACAACAATTTGAAATATATTTACAATATATTTGAAATTATAACTGAAATTAATTGATAAACATACATAGATGTATGTGTATCTGATGTTTATATAATTTTATTCATCCAGCATAAAATCGCAAAACATACAGACCTTGACAGCAAGGTAGTAGTTTTAATAAGGTTAACTAAGCGTCTAATTGTCTTAAACTAAATCTTTAGCATATGGGCCACCTGATGGTATGTGGTCACTAACGCCCATAGACATTGGCATTGTAAGAAATGTTACCATCGGTTACATCCCCAATGTGCCACCAACCTTACGGAACTAAGATGTTATGTCCCTTGTGCCTGGAATTACACTGGCTCACTCACCCTTCAAACCGGAACACAAGAATACCAAGTACTACTGTTTTGTAGTAGAATATCTGATGAGTGGGTGGCACCTACCCAGACGAGCCTGAACAAAGCCCTACCACCTGTAAGTGTCATATTGTAGATGCTTTTTCGCGCTCTAATGCATAAAGAATTGTTTTTTAACAATCTGTCATGTATTTATATAAAAAAAATATGTTAGTAAATTATGAACGAGTAGCAAGTTATGTTTGAACATACATTTATATATCAGCTACTAACAAGGACTTTAAGTAGACAAGGAACTGAAGTATACATTTTTATATTATGATAATACTGTTGTAGTGTTCTTTACAATTATTTTTATGTATAATAGTGTTAAAAATGAACTAATCCTAAATAACTAGTGACCATATTTCTGAACTATTTGATAGTTCAAAGATCAAAAATGCTTTCATCCACTAACTTCATGACCAATGGAAAGGCTCAGCTAGCTGAAGATTACAATAATATTAATAATATATGGAAAATCATTTCAAAAATCACTATTTGCACTTGAATGCAAAGCATCAATCTTAGATTTGATTAATAAAGGAAATTTTTGAATTCTATTACAATAATACTTCTTATTCAGTCCCTTGTATAATATTTATTTATACTTATATTATAAATGCCAAAATAACGCTGCTTTCACTAAACGGATTTTGATAAAATTTGGTATGAAGCAAGCTTGAATGCTAAGGACGGCAATAGGCTCCTTTTTAACCTATACCCCACATCTATTTTTATTTTAACCTGTATCCCCTAACTCAGGGGCAAAGCCGCAAGCGTATACTAATGTCGAAAATACTTTTCATCTGATGACTCTCGCTGCCCTACTCTAACATATGTATTATTATGACGTATGTATCGTATGTCCGACAGTCGGCTTTCGGTGATCGGTTCCTTGTTAGTTTCGCTCCAATATTCGGACGGCTCGGATCTGTCGTTCGTTTGCTCGTTTGAGTGGTCCAATAGCCAAGTTTAATTTATTTTTTCGACGACGTTCTTTTGTAATATTGTTTTATAGATGAAAAAAAAACAATAGATCAATATAGGTAATGACAGGTAAATAATTGAAAAACCATAATTTTGTATTAAATAGTTAATATAATATGAACCTCTCAGTGTGGAATGTATTGAAAAACATTTTGCAATGTTAAATATTGACGAAAGTACTATTGCCGCAGTTTGCAATTTTGTAGAGTAAAATCGCTGAAATCCAACTCGGCGAATCGTATTTGATAAGATTCATTTAATTTGTTCCTATGATTCTAATTCTTATTCTACTTAGAAAAAAAAAACCTCGAACCACGATGGGTTTTTTTGATGGCTGGCTTAAATCTAAACTAGAGGTATCTTATTTAAGATGGCGCCGGCCCTTGTGTTCTCGTCAAGAAAAAAAAAAACTAATTCGCATGTAGAATCAACCTAATTAGGAAGTTGTATTAATATATTTTTCATTTTGTTGGATTAATTTTTTTCTTTTTTTTTTTTAAAACAAGATGATGAAGAAAAGAAGCTAGCATTACTCGGGAAAAATTAATGTGTCATCGGTCGGCAAGTCGATAAAATTAGCACAAAGCGCCATCTAGTAACAGAGTTTAGCGTTAAATAGTGTTATTGATATTCCTATATTAATTGTTAAAACGTAAAATAGAATAATGACATCATGTCATAATTTGCAATTATCGTTACTACAGCTTTCATAAATGCGAAAATGCTGTTCAATTATTTATTTCAGCAGGGCAGCCATTGAATCAGCATTGAAGTATTATATATATATATATAATAGCACGTAAATAATAAGATATTGTATTAATTTATTAGACATAGGAGCTTTTAACAGCATACTAGCCTATCCCGTCTCGGATCAGGCTAGAATGTTGTATAGAATAGTACAAGCCGGATTAAGAGATAGAATTATTTAAATTTTGTTATTCATAAGGTTGATTTTGTAAGCCAATAATAAACGCATTATTGTGTGTAGTCATTCCTATAGGGTGACATGACCAATAGTTTCCGCCAATAAACAATAGAAATTATTATATTAAAGAAGCAGAAAGTAAATAGGGAGACATGATTGTGAATCATATGTCTCCCTATTTACTTTCTGGAACTTACGGAACTTTAAACAATTATATTTTGGTTTTTCATTTAATCTTCAAGTTTCTTTAAAAACTGTTGTTGGATTTTTTGATAATCTAATAAGTAAATGTAATGCTTTGATTGTCTTGATATCAAGCTAAGTGGTAGTAAATTTTTTGCATCCCATTATGTTATGTAAAATTATACTAAATAAATATTTATTATTGTTTTTGCTTGCTAAAATACAAATGTTTTTAGTTTTATTTTTTGACACTCATGAATTTGTTTTATTTTTAAATATTTTAAGTGTCCTTTGGGGTAATGTAAATTAAAGTGCCCAAGAGCCAACTTGAATAAAGTATATATTGATTGTAAATATTTTCATATTTTTCTACATTCTTCTTTCTTATGTGATTATAATTTGTTGTGTATTTGCCGTTTAGTTTTTATATAACATACAATTATATAAAATAATAGATATTAATGTTATGTAATGTTGCCCGTATTTAAAATTTGTATGATATTGTCATTAATATGTATTCAAATAAATAGTTTTGTAACGAAAATATATTAATTAATTACATAATAAGATAGTTTACTATATATCTTGTGTTGTGAGTTAAGTTAGTGTTTAGTCATTTAGAATTATATAAAATTGTACATAATGTATTGTTTTCGTTAAATAAATGAATTAAAATCCTATTTGTTTTTATTTTTATTACAAGCTGTGCCCCGTTGCTTTACTGTTGGACTGTCTAATACAAAGAGCTTTTCGAAACTTGATTGTTGCGTTTTGAGTACAGAATTATTGGTTCGACTTTTTTTTTTGCGAATTGAACTGTAGCTGTTGGCTCAAATGACGTCGACAGCGCCACCGGCGTGGGGGGGAGGGAGTTTATGACTCGGCTTTATGATAATAATATTATTTGTTTATTTGCAGTGATCTCGTCACAACTGGAAGGAGCGGCTAGAGACAATTTTAGAAGGGGGTAAGTGTTATTTGCTGTCATATGAACGGGTGTATAAATAAAGACACAGGCTCACTGTATTCATCCAGTCACATAATCCGATGGGAACGTGATTCAGACATGACGGACTGAAATCTTTCAGGCGCAGTAACGGCCTAACGGCTTTGTGTGCTTTCCGAACAAAGGGAGTGTAAACACTGCCATCTACCTCCAGGGTTTGAACCAAGGACCACGAATCTATGGCCTTATAAGCTAGCCACTAGACCAATGGAAGATATATTAAACAATATGTGGCTACGATTGCTCAGTCATTTAAAAGGCGGTATTAAGCAAAATTATATTATTTATTAAATTGAATAAATTATTAAATCTTGATGTATGATTTCATAAAAGTATTACAGTTCCAAGTTAAAAATAAAGTATTGTAAGTAAACTCCATTATATTTCAATGGGATGTGTCTGATCAAAATTCTCGAGAGCACCTTGGCGCTCACATCGAATAATCTATTTCTCTCTCTTGGGATTTTTTGTAAACCCGAAAAAAACCGGAAGGTTTTATACCTTAGTAACCTTTTTAATGCGAACGTTTCTTTGCGTAAACAATTCTTGTACTTAAATAAAGTAGTAAAGTAACAGCCCGTTAATGTCCCACTGCTGGGCTAAGACCTCCTCTCCCTTTTGAGGAGAAGGTTTTTATTCCAACACGCTGCTCCAATGCGTGTTGGAAATTAGACACATGCAGGTTTCCTCACGACGTTTTCCTTCACTGTCAAGCACGAGATGAATTAAAAACACAAATTAAGCACATGAAAATTCAGTGGTGCTTGCCCGGGTTTGAACCCACTATCATCGGTTAAGATTCACGCGTTCAAACCACTAGGCCATCTCGGCTTTTTGTACTTAAATGTTTATACTAAATATATTTACTTATTTACCGCATCCCACTACTTATGTACCCCACCGCCTACGTACTTCATAAACAAAAAAATACAGGCCATACCCATTGGATTATATGTTAAAAGTAACAGCATAATTAACTGAATGCTTAAAAACGATTTTTTTCTCATGTTCTAGAAAAATCTAAACTAAAATACTAGTGTTACCGCCCTATAGGAAGAATAAATATTGCGATTTGTTGTGAAATAATTAATTACTATTATTTTTTTTTTTTTTTATAGAATAGGAAGGCGGACGAGCATATGGGCCACCTGATGGTAAGTGGTCACCAACGCTCTTAGACATTAGCATTGTAAGAAATGTCAACCATCGCTTACATATCCAATGCGCCACCAACCTTGGGAACTAAGATTTTATGTCCCTTGTGCCTGTAATTACACTGGCTCACTCACCCTTCAAACCGGAACACAACAATACCAAGTATTGCTGTTTTGCGGTAGAATATCTGATGAGTGGGTGGTACCTACCCAGACGAGCTTGCACAAAGCCCTACCACCAGTAAATTATATACATATATGCTGCTATTATTTGTGAAATATTTTCGGAATTATGTAAATTTTTAATGTTATTGAAACATTAATTCGAAAAATTCTCAGTAGCAGCCCGGAGAATATAATAATGGCTTTCTCTTTTATCAGTGCTTCTGTGGGTCACATTTATGCCATTCGCGGTCCAACCGGGAATATCGTGCTGGTCTCACCAGTTAGCGCCACCAGTAAGGACCTATCTCTCCCGTCGAAAAAGCATTTGTTGCTATTCTATTTTACTATGAACAACTGCTAGTTACCATAATAAATACGATATTGATAATGTCTTATTGAACAAACAACACGAGCTTTCAAAGGACAAAACGCGTCTAAAACAGTGATTTGTCGTATGTCCGTCGTAATTAGACAATTTATGGCACAATCTTTAAAACAATTATGAGTAATTAGTGAAATATTCGCGATGACAATCTCGCAAACAGTGAACGATTAAAGATATTTTATATTTCTAAAGAAATCGCTTCGAACCAGCGCCTCTCGCGTCGAAATCAATCGCAATCGCAGGAAATAACAAAGCATCTTAGTTCCCAAGGTTGGTGGCGCATTGGCGATGTAAGCGATTGGTATCATTTCGTACAATGGCAATGTCTATGGGCGTTGGTGACCACGTACCACCTGGTGGCCCATAAGCTCGGCCGCCTATATATTCTATTAAAAAAAATGGAAGTGACAAGTATGATCTTGTACGTTAAAGTTTCTAGAATAATCTTTATATTGGTGATGACAATAATATTTAACGTTTTTTTTTTAAATTATTGTATATGGCTATGCAACAGAAATTATAAAGTGAATTTTGTTTTTCAAGAAATATTTAGTTTGTTTATATTTAATATTAGTTTTGTTTTTGTTTTATTTACATTTAATTTTCATTTTTGATGCATTTTTAATTCAAGTTATTATCATAAGTATATAAGGGACATGGTGCTCACCACTGCTCATAGACTTGTAAAAACTGTTAGGATTATTGATCAGCCCTTACATCAATGCGCCACCAATAATTCTTGGCTCCTCCAACATTCTGGTTCACACATCCTGTATGTACACACACTTGAAAGAACTTACTTCACTCACGAACAACGACCAACTAAAACTAAACGAACGAACGCCTTACCTTATATACGCTCGGCGGAACAGATTATGTATTTTTATTTATAGATCGTTATGACGCCTTGTATGACGTTCCGTGACTCATACAGTAATGAACTATCGAGTTTGAGACGTTAGGGCTCAGTGGTTAGAACGGCTGGACACGCGTTCTAACCGCTGGGCCATCTCGACTTTTTAACTTTGAGCATATATTGTTCACAAGTGTGTGTCCACAAGCACAGGTGCGTGCACTCTTTGTTCTCTCACTCTCGTAATCCGATGGGACAATGGGCAATCCGACACGACCGGTCGTGTTTATGCGCAGGAGCAACAGTTTTACGTGCTACTGACAGAGTACTACTGACAGTTGACAGTTGTTCGACAGAAAATATTTTGACCCCAGGAGTTTTGCTTAATATCTAGCCACAAGAACATCAGGACAGTTTTTGTCTTCATTTATTAACTATACAATACTATCTACTTCTCAGGGCTACGTGTTTCTTTTCCGGACCGGTGGTAGTTTCTACTTTGACAGTCAATAAGCAAATGTAATGCTTCTATGTTGAATTAAGTGTTTTGATTATATTAGTACCCATGGAAGCTTCAAGCACCTTGTAATAAATCGTTTCCTATTGAGCTATTAACCAATGTTTGTACAGTGACCGTATCAAGAATACACATACTTATTTATAGTAGTTTGTTATTGTTATTTTTGAAATAATTGATTTTGTTTTTTTCAGAGAAACGTCATACAACGAGCCAGCATTGATCCGACGTGTGCCACGTCAGGTCGCGTGCGGGTGAGTCAGATAAACTATTACTGCTATTTGTGCAAGCCCGTCGGAGGTCATATTCTACCGCCAAACAGCAATATTGGTATTGTTATTGTTGTGTTCCGGTTCGAAGGGTACTAACCCTTGGAACCGGTGTCGCTACATGGGCGAGGGACATGACATCTGAAGTCCCTAGGTTGGTGGCGCATTGGCGATGTAAGGAGGAATGGTTGATATCTCTTACAGCGCCAGTGGTTGCGGGCGACGGTCGACTAACAGCCAAGTGGTAAATTTGCCCGTGCACATATCTATAACATAAAAAATAATATAAATGTGTCGGATGATAATAAAATGTATTATTGTAAAATAAAAAAGGTGATTAGCTACTTGCTCGTTCTTCTTGATTGAATCCACATATCGAACCGGTGGTAGCGCTTTACGATTCAAAATAACAAATATTTTGTTTTTGAACCAGCAGCGTGGTGGAATAAGCTCCAAACCTTCTCCTCAAAAAAGGAGAGGAGGTCTTAGCCGAACAGTGGGACAGTCACAAGCTGACACTAATTTCCGATGCATAAGTCACGTGTGACCGATTCGATTGTCGCAGGTACTTTCCGGACGAGTTCAAGTTCGTGTGTTCAGATGGCACTTGCATCGCAGCGGACAAGAAGTGCGACGGTACCGTCGACTGTCTCGACGGTTCGGACGAAACGCACCACCTCTGCAGGGAGACACCGTAAGCTTTGCGTATTACACCGTAGCTAATCGTTCCGGTTTCGGGTAGATACCAATACTGTATTTTGGATGGGATATCCGTAAAATCCGTTCTTAGTGAGCGTCTACGTCGGGGAAGGAGTAGCTGTGACAAAGTTTAGGAGATCGCGTGAACATGGAACGATAATTGATGTGAAAACCGTACCCTGTACCGAGCGTTCTTTAATTCCCTTTTTCATTACCTTAAGGATTTTTTCAACAATCCTTAGTACTAACCTGCTGTGCCAAAGGAATCCGTATGGAAATTTTCATGGTCCTCGGCTACTAGTAGTTTGGGCTGCGCGTTGATGTCAGTCATTCATTTATTAACGGATGTATGTATCGAGATTATTATTCGTCATTGCACTAAAATGTATTGTCTTGTAACGCAACAGCGTTGAATCAAATTCACACTATTATAGCAGTTCTTGTTTGTCACGGTTTACGAAAAAAAATACAATAAAAAAAGTTAGTTTTGACAGATGTCATTTCATTTTTAATATTACAGGTCACAGGAAGTGAAAATTATTTTTTTTAATAATAATACACGAATAACAATCAACAATAACATTAATTACTTCATATGAATAATAATTACTGATAACGGAAACAAACTGAAACTAACAATCGCTTAAAACGCGGTAACTGTATCTCCGAAGCACTCGAACTTCGCGCCAAAAATGTAAGATTCGTCGTCTGTGACGCGCGATCGAGCGCGTTTTTTTAAAATATAGATATTAATTACACCACAAGGAATTGATACATTCGGTGAAGAGCTGAGACTAATTTCATAGATAATTGGTCGACTACGTTTTTTTAAATAGTTTATTCTTCGCTTATTTTGGTCCTTGCTCTATGGTGGCACGTCACTGATCTAAGTTTATTACATTCTATATAAAAGAGAAATTGAACACACTAATTACAGTATATATCGTGTTAATTCCGATGAGATGGTCGTAGTAGTGTACTCCTCGTTAGGTAATTAAGCATTATCGGTCCCGTTGTTCCCATTTTGTATTTTGTGTATGTCACACGTGTTTATATATTTACGTTTATATTTCAGGTGCCCCGACCACCTATTTCGCTGTACATACGGCGCATGCGTCGGCGGTTCGGCGCCGTGTAATGGTGTCACAGACTGCGCCGACAATTCCGACGAGTTGCAACCGAAATGCAACAATTATACCTTTGAAATAGGGTGAGTTGTTCTTGTTTTTCATGTTTACACACGAATAGATCGGTACTGGCAGGAGTTTATATGTATAAACAGCTCCGAGCTTGAGTCGATGACGTCATTGGTCGAGTTCTAAATAATCTGTGGTATAAATATCGGCGGAGTTGCTATCGTAACTTTGGAAAATTAAAGTTGATATATGTAAGTTGTTGTTCTTAGGAATGTGTCAAAACTGTAAAAAGTAGTAAAAATTGTCTATGATCTCATCGTAATAACTTTGACAAAATCGACAGTTCGATTCAAGGCTACGTGTGAGCAAGGACTATGTCAGTTAACTCGGTGACAATTGATACGTTAGTAGTACATAGGTGTATAATTGCATATACAAAGATTAATAAACACAATGTTACAGTAGTTTAATCAATAGTGTTGTAGTATAATTGTTGTAGGGGACAGTTTAAGTGCAATGACAGCAGTCTCATCGAGAGCGACCGGCGGTGTGACGGCATCCGCGACTGCAGCGACGGCTCCGACGAGACGTTGGTGGCGTGCGCCGGTAACGTCTGCGCCTCCAATGGGTTCCAGTGCGCTTATGGGGCCTGCGTCGACGAGGGCGCCGCCTGTAATGACGTGAGTTATACATTACCACTAGCTGCCCGTCTCGACCTCGTAACACCTTACCCTAGTCCTCCCGGTCGATTTCGGCCACGGCGGCCAATTTCAAGAGAGATTAGCCAACTGCGCAGGAGATATTATAGTGCACGAGTGTGTGCGCGAACACTGGGGCACTCTCTCTCATAATCCGATGGGACGGCAATCCGACACGTCCGGAAAGAGTTCAGGCGCAGCACCAACGACTTAACGTGCTTTCCGAGGTGCAGGAATGTACACTTCCAACTTTCAGACTCCGGGCTGCTTTCCCCCATTACATGAGAATTCCCCATTACAGTTAAAACAATTCAATGACCATATCTCCTCCGTTTGAAAGCTATCATTAAAAACGAATTTTAAATTTTCAGATAGACGAATGCGCTGATGGATCTGACGAGTCGGATAAACTATGCAACAGGACAGTACCACGGAGAGCCACCACAACGACCACCACAACGACCACCACAACGACCGCGCCGAGTACGACAACAGTGGGGTAAGGCTATCTAAGTTGTATATAATATAATAGTTAAAGTACATGGAAATTCAGCAACGGTTGCCTCGTGGTTTTTTTTCAATAACTTTAAATAAAATTTGAGCTGGATTTTACTTTTATTTGGGAAACAAACAGTACAGTTATTCCTAAAACTATGATACTAAAATTTTTAAACATAATAAGAGCAGAAAAACAACTTAATAAAAATAAAAAGTCTTGAGAGTAGACAGACCCAAGTATCCAAAAATTAAAGATTACAAGCTCTAGTACAAACTTCCTAAAGCTTACGATTGATTCCGTAAATATATCTATACTAGAAAATTTTGTATTATATTCATCAGAAACTATATATATATATAAAGGAATTTCGCGCATAATTATTTTTTAAAATGGTTTGCACATTACTGGTGTCTGGTGTGGCAAGTTGAGATGGCTCAGTAGTTAGAACACCTGATTCTTAACCAAAGATTGTTGGTTCAAACCCAGACAAGCACTGAATTCTACTGTGCATTCTCTGCTGATGCTTAGTGCTAGCATCGTGATTCTATTAGCTCCTTACTGCCTTCTGAAATGGAGAGAAGTTCGTAGCATTTCAGTCAATTCTTTCTTACTTTTACATAACTGATTGCATTCAAAATCATTAGATGACGTATTTCTTTTAATATTCCAGTGTTCCATACATGTGCGTGTTACCACCGCACCCGGAGAACGGCCTGTTCCTGATGAATGGTGACACCGCTGAATACAGAGCCGGTGACGTCGCGATTTCCGCCTATTTCAATACCACCTGCTTACCCGGATACAAGGTCGTCGGAGAGTCAGTGGTCATCTGTAACTTAGGACGGTGGATACCAACGAAATTACCATCCTGTGTCCGTAAGTAACCACCTCCCAGCTAACATATATATTTATTTATTTAGTTTACTTGATGGTAGGGTTTGTACTCTTCTGCCAGTAATTAATGTTAGTTTGGTTGTAAGCCACTAACGTAAAATCTTAGTTTACAAGGTTGACGGCACAATTTCAATGGGTGGTGACCCCTTATCATCAGGTGGTCCACTTGCCAGTCCGCCTAGGTATTAGGTATTATATCATATATATATATATATATATATATGTAAATCTAAGGTTTTTAATATCTACTTGTTCTTCGATTGCTAAAATAAATGACATGACATGAACACAATTGTAATTCAATTAACAATACAGTTATAATGTAACCTTAATAAAAAAACTTCAAATTTAATTAAATTTGTATACATTTTAGTAACATGTCTCGACAACGAAAAATTAAGATTTATTTGTGTTGGCAGGTGCCTGTTCATTGAAGCCGTCGGATAGCTTGGAGTACCGATGCGTGCTGCTCGACAAGGGTACGAACGGCACGCGTGAATGCGAAGAGTTGGAGGTGCTCGGGACCGTTGTGATGCCCGAGTGTCGCCGCCCCAACTACTACAGTCCCAAACCGCTGCCACAGATGTACTGTACCGACGCGGGCTGGAGCTACAAGCCCACCTGTCTAGCCAGTAAGTCTGTTGCCTCGGTACAGAGGCTAGCTCGTGCGTTCGTAGTTCTGGCTATCCTAGCTGGATTATTGTAATCGGAACTTCGAAAGTTAAATTAATGCGGTTAAGACTTGTTAAGTGGAATAGTGTCGTATTATAAGTAAAGGTAAATTAATCGAGAACTGTTTATAGTGCCTAGTACAGCTGAACATTTAGAAAACCGCGTGCAATTTGAATTCTAAATCTATGGTTCGTTTACCTTCACTCGTACTCCGATCGGAATAGGGCATATATATCCTGGGACATCATTTACACATGGCCTTCTGATCCCAAAATAAGCAGAGCTTATACTATGGTAACCAGACAACTGATATATTACATATACTACTTTTCTTTTGTAAATTCAGACTTATATAGATAATTACACCCAGAATCAGAACAAACAGACATGCTCATGCACACAAATGTCTGTCCTGGGTGGGAATCGAACCCACAACCTTCGGCGTGAAAGGCATGTATTTACCAACCAAGCCAACCGGCGCGTCATTATATACGTATATGTATGTGTACGAGGCATGCCTTTTGAGTTTTGTCGTTTGAAGAAAAAAACTTTTGGAATCAGGATCGTAGGCCTAGATCCAAGATTCGCCACCACTGGTGATGTCGTAGACGTGATTTGACTCTCCTCGGTTGAACCTTTGCAGAGTTTTCTTACACTATCTGACGCGGGCCGCCTTGTGATCGTTGGAAAGCAGATGCGGTATCCAACGGCAAACTAGCTTTCTCACACCAAGCGCTTCATGCAAGATCTTCTGAATGGTTGTCCCTGAGATGCCTAATAGAGCCTCTATCTCTCGATACGACACATGACGATCTTCGAGAATTAGTTGTCTCACAGCAATGATGTTATCTTCAGTGAATGCGGATTTTTGCCATCCTTCGCGAGATTTGTCACTAACACTAGTATTTCCACGTTGGAATTCTAAATACCAGCGTTCGACAGTCTGCAGACATGGGGCTTCATCACTGAACAGAAATGTTAACTCTTCAAAACACTGAAGCCGTGTCAGGCCTCTTCTTAAGTTGTAGAAAATTATTGCACTAACATTTTCCTTAGAAATATTCATTTTCGTACGTAACCTGACAGATTCCAATCGACGCTGTGACTAAACAATATCATTAATCCTAATACTGATTTCGAATGTTTTGAGATTCAAAATTTAAACACATTCGAATATAGAACAGTTCCAAATTCAAAATTGCCGGGAAATATGGAAACGACAGAACTTAAAAGGCATGCCTTGTATGTGTGCTCGTTGCAGAGTGCGGCACGCCCACGCCGCGCGGGGACTTCCCGTGGCACGTCGTCGTGTACCGCCGCGCCGACGGCACCGGCGACGACTACGAGCAGATCTGCGGCGGCTCGCTCGTCAACGAGTGGACCGCCGTCACCGGTCAGTGCCAGAACGATCCGCTAGCCGCTTATTCCGAAATTGACTTAGTGTTGCCATGTAAAAAAATTAACCGACATTACTACTCTTTGGTAGTTATGATAGTTTAGTTTTATTATAAAATGTTACCCACCGCTTACATCGTTAATGCGCAACCAACCTTGGGAACTAAGATGTTATGTCCCTTGTGTCTGTAGTTACACTGATTCACTCATCCTTCAAACTGGAACACAACAATACCAAGTACAGCTATTTTGCGGTAGAATATCTGATGAGTGGGTGGTACCCAGACGAGCTTGCACAAAGCTCAACCACCAGTAAAAACTTTTTATTATTTTGTATTTATTTAACTTCGTCGAGTCGTAGGGTAAATATCCAAAATACTCCCACATTGCAAGTCCATACAGCCGAGATGGCCCAGTGGTTAGAACGCGTGAATCTTAACCGATGATCGTAGGTTCAAACCCGAGCAAGCACCACTGAATTTTTATGTGCTTAATTTGCGATTATAATTCATCTCGTGCTATACGGTGAAGGAAAAACATCGTGAGGAAACCTGCATGTGTCTAATTTAACTGAAATTCTGCCACATATGTGTGGGACATTCACAGGCTGTTACTATACTATATTATTATATTGCAAGTCCGTTTCGCTTTACACGCTCTGACCACCGACGCGTATAAAGACCCGCTTCCTCCCTGTTATTTAATATTGATTGTAGAATTTGTACAATTGCATCCGCACTACTGCACAGTGTATAAAATAATACCTGTCCCCGCACAGCTGCGCACTGCGTTGGGTTGGACGATGACTGTGGAGTCAACCCGGTCGAGAATTTCATGGTGGCTGCTGGCAAGCTGTACAGGGAACTGAACGACCCACGGGACAAACTTTACCAGCAGACATCCCAAGTAAGTATTTTTATATACTTTGATGCAGAACATTATTAATAATTAATTTAAAAAAAATGATCAATAATGGTAAATGATCATCAATGGTGGTGGTGGCTTTGTGCCAGTTCACAGTAACAGCCTGTGAATGTCTCACTGCTGGGCTAAGGACTCCTCTCCCTTTTGAGGAGAAGGGTTGGAGCTTATCTGAATAGGTACCACCCACTCATCAGATGATATTCTACCACAAAACAGCTGTACTTGATATTGTTGTGTTCCGGTTTGCAGGGTGAGTTAGCTAGTGTAACTACAGGCACGAGGGACATAACATCTTAGTTCCTAAGGTTGGTGGCGCATTGGCGATGTAAGCGATGGTTAACATTTCTTGCCATGCCAATGTCTTTGGGTGTTGGTGACCACTTACCATCGGGTGGCCCATATGCTCGTCCGGCTACCTATCTTATAAAAAATACTACTAATGTAATTCTATGTGTTACGCTTTCACGGCTAAACAACTGAACCAGTTTTGATGAAACTTTGTACGCAGCAAGCCTAACCCTCGTTGAGGAGTCAATTTTTATTTAGCCCCTGCCCCTCTGACCCTGCATACGGGGGAGAAACTGCGGGCAGAATGTTTTATAAAAAAGCTTTATCAGGGAAACAAATAAAAATGCTATTATTGCTAATAACAGTCTCGAAACAAACTGGTTTCCGTGACCACCGAGCACGAGACGAATTAAAAAAACGAACCACAAGAAAACTGCTTGTCTGTCTTTGAAATTATGGGATTTGGGTCGATTGATATTCACGCGTTAAACCTTGAGTCATCTCTCGGCTCATTGAAGTGAGAAAAGTGAAGTGTCTAATTGGTTTTTTTTTTCAGGTTTCAGCGATTCATGTACCTGAACGATACGGCGGAGATAATCTGGATTACCAGTATGATCTGGCTGTGGTCAAAGTGAAAGACAGATTCGTATTCAGTATCTACATTCGTCCAGTTTGTCTCGATTTCTCGTCAGAATTCGATGAATTCCAGTTGAAAAAAGGAAGTATGGGCAGAGTAAGTGAAATGACAAATATTGCTTTAAATAACATTAATACACTCGGCGAAATAAACAAATACTAAAATTCACTTTCTCTGCATAATCTTATGTTATATCCTAATGATTGATAAAAACCATAACTGTAAAAAAATATTCCTAATTAATGATAAGGCTCAGACATACAAATACAATTGTAATCAGCGATACGACCAAATTTTATAATATAATTGGACCTTTGGATCCGCCTTTAGTAAAAAAATTTACCGTAGGCTGCGGGTTGGGGACTCACTCAGAGCCGACGTGGGACCGAGTCCACGAAGCTGAAGGTTGTGGAGATGAAGTACGTGGAGTGGCAGGAATGCAAAAAACGCATCCCGCAATTGAACATCGAGTTAATCGAAGTTGACAAGATCTGCGCCAGCTTCGGCAACGGTAAGTCGAATGCGTTTCGTTATGAGTACCAGTCACTTCGGCCTCCGACCTCCTTTTTATTGAAATTAAATCGGATAATGGCCGACCTGGTAAGTGGTTACCACCGTCAATAGATTTTAGAAAATATAATAGGGTTGGTCACTTATACACCGCCAATGCGCCACCAACCTTGGCAACTAATATGTGTTATTGTGCTTGAAATTAAACTGGTTCACTTTCCCTTAAAAGCAATACTAAGTGTTGCTGCTTGGCGATAGAATACTGTAGCTACTCCAGACAGGCTCCCCACCTAGTAAACACGTCGTAACGGAAGACCCCCCCCCCCGCAGGCACGACGCTGAGCAAGGGCGACAGCGGCAGCGGGCTGGTGTTCTGCGCGCGCGAGCACGGTGAGATCCGCTGCTACCTGCGCGGCGTGCTGTTCACGGCTCCGCCGCTCCCCGACGGCAGCTACCCCAACGCGATCGCCAGCTTCACTCACGTGCAGGAAAACGAGCACTTCCTGCAGCGGCACCTCGCCAACGACCCGCGTCCCTAGTGCGTAGTGCAAATAATGCTCATAAGATAATTTTAGTACTTAATTATAATAAATTAATTAAATAATCCGTACAAATAAGGTAAAGAATAAGAGAGAGGCTTGAGCTATTGCAAAAAAAAACCGCCTTTCACGTAACGGTTGAAGTGTATGTATACCTCTTTACTGATGACCGCACAAAGCATAACCTGAACAAGGTGTTCATTTTTGAAACCAAAATGACGTCAATAGGTCTCCCGATCAAAGAATTAACTAAGCAACTCTGCATATGTCGCCAGTTAACACCCCCGTGCCTCAGTAAGCCCGTCCGTTGGTCCTGCGTGACTCTCCAATCGGTCGATCGATATGCCGTCCCGTAGGATTAGGAATAGAGACGTACACTTGTGTTTGCGCACATACTTGTCAAAGTAACATCCCCTGCTCAGTGAGGCCCTGGTACCCCCTGAGCATGATCGCGATAATAATATATAAAAGTTATATATTTTGAAACATGTTCGATTGTATAAAACTTTAAACTTGCCATGTTAGCAATAAATCACTATGTAATTTCAATACGTACTAGTTTCTTTTATATTCATTTAAAGCAGACGCCTATTTTTAGAGGCTAGTAATTTATTATTAATTTATTCACTTATGCTCTTGATGTAAAAATGTTTGACACCATTTTGGAACGGGTTCATATAGAAGTGTATCCTTTCAAATAAAAGATAAAAATTCTAAATCGTTTTATAAATGATGTAATTCTGGAAAACCAAAGCATAAAAAAACGATTGGGTTGAGTACCTTTTTTATTAGTCTGTTAATAATACTATAAAAACAAGCTTTTATATATGTACGTGACTGCGATATTTAGAATACTAGCCTCAGTAGCGTAGCATGGGTCATAGCGCTCGGTGCGCGTTCCGAATTTGCCGCCCTTTTTTCTTGCAATTGGTTAATCAAATAAAGTGGGGCTCTGTAAAAACAGTACTCTTATTGACTAACACTAAACTGAAACGTGAAAATGAATATTACATTTTATTAAACAGTTAACGTTTTCTTACGCCCGTGCTACACCGCCGACTAGCCTGTTCACAAGTATGTGCAAATGAAATTGCAG
Source organism: Nymphalis io (assembly GCF_905147045.1). Taxonomy (NCBI): domain Eukaryota; kingdom Metazoa; phylum Arthropoda; class Insecta; order Lepidoptera; family Nymphalidae; genus Nymphalis; species Nymphalis io. The sequence goes on along the minus strand of NC_065916.1, from coordinate 6,418,624 downwards.
AACTCAATATAGCTATTTATTATTTTAAATAAGAAATTGTAATATAAGAATAATAACACTAATTTAAAAAACATCGTTAATCAAATTATATTATTTAAAAAAAGTATTTTAATCTTGTAAGGCATTTATATGCATTTAGTTTTATTTTTTTAATTTATTTATTTATATTAAATTGAAACATCCTATGAATCGAAATTTGTGAAATTGTTGTTTGTTAGTAAATGTGATAAAAAGAAACCAATTGGCTAAAGTTATTCTATTCCAATTTATATTCTGCAAAACAAAAATTAATGCCAAAATGTGGCAGTGATTTTTTTTTAAAGTTATGTTGCAAATGTCGCACCCTTGCACTCCATGTAACCTTTCACACTTTAAATATTGAACAAAATTTAATTAATAAATACATACAATTGGAATAGCATTAATGACATATTTGTATATTTTGTTATATGTTAGTTCGCGTTTATTAATAAATCAATAAGTTTTTCGTTATGAACAATTGTAGTGTTAATTATTAATTTTTTTAATGTTAAACCAAAGAAGTACAAAAAATGTGCCAATACAAACGAGGCTGTTAAATTAATTTTATTGTATAAAGTCAATTAATAAATGTAATTAATGCAATGGCATTTTTCTTGCAGATATGAAATGATTGTGAGTTTTGTCTTATATGGTCGATCATAGAGTTGAAATTTACAAGTCATTTGTATAATAATGATATACTCAATTATCTTAAAATCGATATCTTTATGGTAGATCTATTTACGAAATTAATTTTATGTGAAACGTATTATTATTGTTATTTTTTTACAATTTTATAATGAAATTAAAAAAAAAACAAGAGAGTGGAATTAAAAAAGGACAAACTTTATTAAAATTCTCTTAAACCTATTCTGTGTTTTATTTTGTTTACTAGTTTCTGGGTGCGTTTTCGTTGCGTTAGGTCAGGTGTTATGCCAGTGCCCGAAACCGGGTCACGCACCGGCTAGGATAGTTGCCAAAAATACTTGTATAGAAATTTATTGATAAGTTTTTCCTCAGTTCCCCTATTTTTCCGCGGGAAAAAATTTACTCGTTTCCCCTATCTGAGTTGGGGGGGAGGTTTATGTGTGACTCGCCGCCGCTTAAGGCGCCGGAATTTGACTCGTTAAAAATACTAATTACTTGTTTTTAAGAAAGAAAATGAATTTAAAATAAAAAAATTAGAATGATCTTATAGAATAATTACAACTTACTCCATATTATTTTTTTGCTTACATCTTTATTTTTGTCTCATTGGTCTGGTAAGAATCTATGTCAGATACCCACTAGACTAAATGATTGGGTTAAGACAAGCTACGACCCTAATTAGATTACGGCTTCTTCTTCTTTTGTGAAGGCTTAGAGTTTTTTCCACCAAGCTGCTTCAAGGGATTTTGTTGGCACATTCCATTTCCATCCGACGATGCACGAAATTTATTATTATTATAAACAAAAAAAAACGCACATGATAATTCATTGATTTGTGTTTGCCTGGGTTTGAATCAGCACTCATCGGTAAAGATTCATGCGTTTCTACCACTGGGGCATTTCGGTATTTGATAAAAAAAATAGTGAATCATTAATAGTGGAAAGTTCGAACGACTGAAAAAAATAGCGCCTTCTACCGCCATCTATATACACGAATGGGTAATTTTACAAAATAATAGTTTTTATCTTTAGTAGTGCATACAAAATAAACACAGATGGCGTTGTTCATAAAACTAAATATTGTGGTATTCAATTTGATATTAGTAGTCAAAATTCAACAAAGAAGTATTTTAATAAATCTTAATTTTTAAAAACACTAAAATTCATAAATTTATTGGATTCACGCGTTTGAGCCACTGGGGCATTTCAGTGTGCAATAAATGAGAAGAAGACTCGAATGATCATAAATATTAGCACCTTTTAGTGTTATCAATACAGAAACGAGTACTTTTTGGAAATCATAATCAAAAAGAGAGTTTTATCTATAATAGTGTACACAAAATAAGTCAGAGGACGCTAATATTATAAAATTATGCTTCTATTTTTGCACTATGCCTTTTTTGTGTACATTTCAGCTTCAGGGTAGTCACATAGCTTTTACCTAATGTATAATATTATTTATTATATATCTTACCTGTTAACTGTGTCAATCTGTTTTTGTGCCATATTTAATTAAAAAAAATTCTTGAATCTAAAAGTTCATTAAAACAAACACAGATGGCGTTGCTCATAACATTTAATATTGTGGTGATTAACTTGATCGTAGGTAGAGGAAACTTCTCTGTCTATATAACATAATCCTAAGAAACAATACTGACCGTTACTGCATCACATATTGAATGATACATATAATTATTCCATCCTAATATATAGTGCTGAAAATGCTGATCTATTAGATTAATTTAGGTGGTACGTGCAGAGCTGACTCAAGGCGGCGACTTCGCGGCTATTTGCTGCGTCAGTGATCCTCCCTAAGGTACTGTATGTAACAAGCGGGTGATTAGTCAAACAATGCTGTCTTCTTCTTTCGAATGTCAAATCAATTATGCGAGAAAGAGATAAATCTATGTTTAACCATATATCATTATTTGTGCCGTAAATACATAGTTATTAAACCTAAGCATAATTACAATATGTCCGATAAAATATTAAAAGATAATTCTTAAAATAATTGTGTGCTTTTTTCTGATCTCGAATTTAAGTTTACTAGCTTGAACGCATGAAATCGCAAATGCATCTGTCTACGACATAACTTATGTGGAATGCGGACGTTACACAGATTATATAAAATGAAACCGTTTTGTTTGTTAAATTCATTATAAGTTATAGTTAACAAAAAAATATATAATTGGCATCCAGAAGTGGAACTGATTTCACCTCCTAACTATATATCAAAGATGACGTAATATAAAACAATTCATCAATATCATAAGTAAAATAGAATTATATACGTGCAACATATATGCACGAGACAATAAATATTTAAGAAATACCTAATAAGAATTTTCGTAAAAGCAATTGACGAATTAAATTCTTTAAATCAATTCATACGATAGATTTTCTATTATAACAGCCAATTGTAAAACAGTAAGTTTTCTTTGTTAAAATAATGCATAAAACTATGGGAGTATTTTTATCCGTGCAGTGACGGAAAAAGAATACACTTCACTGCCCTTATCTTACCCATAGGTGTCGTAAGAGGCGACTAAGGGATATCTGAGTGACCATCTGCTCATCTGGTGGTAGGATGTTAAACATCCGCCTGGCTTGTTACCACCGTACGCATGGTGAAAAACTCGTGAAGCGACTTGCAGCCGCGTTTCGAGGTCGGCCAGTGTAAAGCCAGTGCCCGAGCGTTCATTGCTGCGATGAGTGTTGGTCCAGTGGAGACGGCTGTTGAACCAATGCCGGGGGAAACTGTATTGATCTGCCAGACAGGGAGATCCGAAGAAACGTCTGTTCCGCTGGCCGCCCGTACAGGGGCCCGAGCGTGCCTAACCATCTCGCGAGGCTGTGCCACCAGGCCACGAATAATCTCGGGGTGGACCGTCGTGCCGGTTGGTTACCGGAAGGTGGGATCCCGGCGGCCACTTCCGGGGGGGTTCGGGGGCCCTTACGTCCGGCGTATCAGTGTATTTTCCCTTTTGGCAACCATTTGGGGAAACACGCCTCCATACTTTGCCTATTCTTATCGTGGCAATACTTCGCTCGGTTCACGTCTCCTTTCCATTTTTTTTCTTAAATGGTAGCGCAACAAAACAGAAATAACGCTCGTACAGCGGTGCACACCCCCACCATACCCACGCTGTTTGACTCCTCATTCTCCGTGTTGGTGGTACGTGTGGACCTGGTTCGTCAGAGTCGAGTCTACGTGTGCCTCTACAGATCCCACAGTGGTGACTTGGAGACAAGCCGATTATTTGGCCATCTTATTCGGGTGGCTGATGGTGCGCAAGAGCAGTTTCCTTACGCGGAATTGGTGTGTTTTTGGGTTTTTAATGCTCACCATGAATCATAGTTGAAGTCCCTCAAAACTGACCATGCTGGAAGGTCTGCTCATGCTTTTGCTCTCACACATGACTTGACCCAACTGGGTAATCAGCCCACCAGGATCCTTCCTCTACTAGATCTTTTGCTGACTTTTCACCCGGTGGAATATCAGGTTGTGGTTCAAGCTCCACTTGGTTCTTTGGATCACACCCTTATATCTACCAAAGTGCCACAGGCCAAGCTGTCGCCACCAGTGGTATGTAAACGTCGCGTTTGGCACTATAAGTCGGCAGATTGGGACGGTATGCGCGATTACTATGCGTCGGTCCCTTGGAAGGAACATTGCTTCAGTGGGTATGAAAGCTAGTGCCGCTGCTGTTGCTGACGAGATCATGTTGGGAATGGAATACTACATTCCTAGCTCAGATCTCGTCAGTAGGGGTACGCGTAACCGTTGGTTCACTCGTGAATGTGTCGATGCTGTATCATCTAAGCAGGCGGCATATCGCGCGTGGATCAACGGCTGCATTAGCGGGGCATCTAACATTGACTCACTGAAAGCAAACTACAATAAACATTCCAAGTCTCGTAGGAAGGCATACACGAGAGCGGATGCACAGCGCATTGTACAGATTGGTCATGACCTTGTTTCGCATCCTAGGGGCTCCCGAAGCTTCTGGCGTCTGACCAAGTCTGTGCGAAACAATTTCTGCCAACCTTCGCTGCCACTGCTCAGAAATCCGGACGGATCGCTAGCTCACAGTCCGCAGGAGAACGTCGATCTCCTGGCTAAACTCTTTGTCGATATATCCGTGATCGACGATTGTAGTGCGCCGCCACCAACAATACCTTCATGTGGCCACACGATGCCTGACATCAAAATCAGGCAACGTGATGTGCGTGCGGAGTTGCAATCACTTGATGTACGGAAAGCTAACGGTCCCGATGGAATACCAGCCATAGTGCTGAAGAAGTGCGCGGCGGAGCTGTCTCCTGTGTTAACGCGCCTGTTCCAACTTTCTCTCTGTTCGGGATGTGTGCCGGAGGCTTGGAGAAGAGCTAATGTGCAAGCGGTTCCCAAAAAAGGGGATCGGTCTGACACGTCAAATTATCGACCAATAGCTATCACCTCAGTACTTTGTAAGGTGATGGAACGGATTCTAAGCAACCAACTGATCCATTACCTAGAAGATCACTGTCTAATTAATGATCGTCAGTACGGGTTTCGACTAAAACGGTCTACAGGTGATCGTTTAGCGTACGTAACACACCTCTGGGGTGAAAATATCGACAAGCATGAAGAATCGTTGGCTGTCAGTCTCGATATCTTCAAGACTTTCGACAGGGTCTGGCACAGAAGTCTTCTCTCCAAGCTGCCGGCATATGGTCTGCCTGCGCTCAGGTTTGCACCTGGATTGCCAGCTTCCTACACAAGCGTAGCCTTCGTGTTTTAGTTGATGGTTGCGCTTCACAATTCTATGTAGTGAATGTCCCCCAGGGATCCGTGCTATCTCCCACACTCTTTCTTTTGCATATCAATGATATGCTCTCTCTTGGGAACATACATTGCTATGCAGACGATAGTACAGTGCATGGTGGATACCACGGACGCGCAGCGGCTGGGTGAGCGGAAATTGAGGAGAGGCGGGAGAATCTTGTCATTGAACTCGATAGGACGTTAGAGCTCATCGCCGAATGGGGTTCTGATAATCTTGTTGAGTTTAATGCCAAGAAAACACAGGTATGCGCTCTCACAGCGAAAAAGTCACCATTTTCCCCTCTTCCCTCCCTCTGTGGCACACCGCTGATGATACAAAGCTAAATCGCCATGCTGGGGATGGACGTTTCTGCGACTCGAGGCTATTATAAAAACAGCCTCACGGAAACTCGGAGTTCTGAACAAGGTGCGGCGTTTTTTCACGCCACAACAACTGTGCCTGTTGTACAAAACACAGGTACGGTCTTGCGTTGAATATTGCTCGCACCTTTGGGATGGCTCCGCTAAGTACCTACTGGAGGCCTTGGATCGGTTGCAGCGACGTGCGGTCCGCATTATTGACGACGTAAAGGTCACAAACACCCTCGAGACTTTACAATTGCGTCGAGAGATAGAAGCGCTCAGCGTCTTCTATCGACTGTATCACGGCGAGTGATACAGTCGGAGGAATTATTCTCTCTAATTCCTGCTTAAGTCTACGCGAGCTGGCTCTCGATGTCACCGCCTAACTGTAACATCAATTCCATCGCGCACAAGGAAATTTGGCAACTCCTTTCTTTGTTGCACTTCCAAAAAATGGAATTCCTTACCAGCTCAAGTGTTCCCCTCCTCTTACAACCCGGGTTCCTTCAAACGAGGCGTTAAAAGGCATCTTGTGGTCCTGCAAGGCGGCGGCGGCTAGAACATTCTTCCCGACTGTACTGTCCGCCGTCGCATTTGGACTCTACTACAAGTTACCATCATTTGCCCTCCCGGCAAATATAAAAAAAACTTCCTAAACTATAGTCCTATATACATAGCTTCGCACGGGTAGATAATAAGAAAAATGTATTTTGGATATGATTTGCGTAAAATCCGTTTTTAATGAGTGTAATTTTTAACGTTGGATGGAGTAACTGTGACAAATTTCAAGTCAATCGGGCGGATAGTTTAGGAGATCTCGTGTTGAGTATTCGGCTTATATACATGTATATATAATAAAATAAATAATATTATTATAATTATTCCACTTATATATATGTAAGTATATATATATATTACGAAGGAAACAACCGTCTGCCAAGCGCGCGTTTATTAGAACGTATTCGGCATTTAACGACTTGGGACGGCGCTTTAGAGTAAGGCGTTCACTTGAGACGTGTGGGCGCAGAGTGGGGGCCAGTGCGTACCTGATTCAAACAATCGGAGTAGAGGTTAACGTCCCATTGGGGTTCAGATATATTATATACAGTTATATACAAGCGGACGGCGGCTTGTGGGAGGGATAGCGAATGTTTTATTCCTTTATTTTTACACATCTGCAGTTATTTGATTAATAGTAGATTTATTTATGAAGGATAATTTAAAAGCGTTCCAATACGATTCGTAAGTTTCAAAGCCAATGTTTGATATTTTTTATATTTATCTATACACTGGTGGTTGAGCTTTGTGCAAGCTCGTCTGGGTAGGTACCACCCACTCATCAGATATTCTACCGCAAAACAGCAGTACTTGGTATTGTTGTGTTCCGGTTTGAAGGGTGAGTGAGCCAGTGTAATTACAGGCACAAGGGACATAACATCTTAGTTTCCAAGGTTGATGGCGCATTGGTGATGTAAGCGATGGTTAACATTTCTTACAATGCCAATGTCTAAGGGCGTTTAGTGACCACTTACCATCAGGTGGCCCATATGCTCGTCCGCCTTCCTATTCTATAAAAAAAAAAACTTCTACATTAATATTATAAAGAGGTAAAGTTTGTGAGGTTGTACGGGGTAATGTCGGGATCTACAGAACTGATTTTGAAAATTCTTTTACCAACAGAAAGCCACATTATTTGTGAGTGTCATAGGCTATATATTAACCCGAAAAATGAAAAGACTTTTTCGTGGTAGTCGGATTTGCGAAGTAAGTCGGAGAAAAAACGGTCGAACTACGAACGTTTCTTACGAACGCTGCCTTAACGATGAGAGATATATGATTTAGTTCTAGAGAAAAGTTGTAGAGCATAATAATACCTATTCTAATAAGTGACGTCGTATACCCGCTTAAATTTATTATCTCTGACACGGCCATTCTGATCCTCAACACGCTCTCGCGTTGCTTCTTGACATCACGTCCAGCCTAAATGGCACAGCGCATGGCACGCACGCAAGCAAAGTGTTTACAGATATCTTTCAACCTCACACAAAGCAAAGCGTACAAGCTTTCAGCACGTTACAGCTCTAGCATACAGCAAAGCGTTCGATCTTTCAGCATTGCTCAGAATCAGCACTTGGAACACATTGCAAAGCGTTACAGCTTTCAGCATCAATCTTGGGTCAAGACAGATTTGAGCCCAACCTCACTGCAAAGCGTGTTAGCTTTCAGCAGAACATCAGGATAAAGCGGTAAGGCTTTCAATCCATCCTTCGAAAAGCGTAACAGCTTTCATCGAACCACTGGGACAAAGCGATAATGCTTTCAATCCATTCTTCAACAAAGCGTAACAGCTTTCAGTTTAAATAAAACATTTAATCAGTCAATGATGAACATAAGACTTTTTATTAACACAGGATTACGTTTAACAAAACAACAGAATTCTCGTTTCAAAACAACGGTCGTTCAATTCTAGACAGAGATTCAATTCAAATTACTAATCAGCACACCAAATCTATACTTATAATAAATCTGCAACCGTTCGTCGGCTGTACATGTAAGACATATGAGTAAATGAACGATAGGACCCAAAACAATGATTGCTAGAATTTTGTCCGTTTATCTCTTTGTCTGTGCGTTTGTGCACGAGAATCCTAGATACGGCTTAACGGATTTGAGTGCGATTTTTTATAATGTATTGTGGCTAACTTCACTTTGTTTCATTTCAATTGATTTGTGAGTAATAAAACTATGTCAATTTAAAGTCACGTCGAACATTCATTCGACGCAATTGCTATAGAATAACTCCAAACTCCTTCTTCCAATGCAAATTGAACTCAGATCTATACGATCAATCATATTAAATAGAGTTCAGCTTATTGGTTAAATAAATCTATGAATATTACTTGAAACGGGGCATCGTGTGTATGGATTAATTGAAGTACGGGGTTAATGGGTCTCACATAATATTTCATTTTACGACAGGGTTCACATGCGTTTATTAATGCCGTAATGGTTTCCTGCATATTATGCCAAAAATAATTTCGGTTAATCCTAGTCATCGTTTCTTTTATACCGCGCTGACAAGTTTTTCCCTCATGATATTTTATTACTATTTTCTTTTTGTTCAGCCTCGTCTTTAACAAAAATTACATACAGTACATTTTTTAATGTCTACAGTATCTTTTTTAAATAAGGAAATTATTGTTTTAGCAAAATATCTCCTATGTTCTGAATGTTCGAAGTATATAAAGTATTTAATTTTGGGGCGGATATATTCTTTAAGAAATTGTTTTATTAATTCAAGGTTATTTAATGGTAAAAAAACTCCAATTATTTTCTGTTTTGGTCTTGATAAGTCTTTAACTTGAAGTTCGTTTTTCAGCCATGAAAACACTAATATTTGATTGGGCTTAGTATCGATACCTTCATGTAAAATTGGAATACCAGAAGTATCACATTCTACATTTGTAAGGACAGTCTCAGTAGTAGAGCTATAATTTGAAGTGTTTCGGTTTTGAGGTTCGATTTCAGTTAAATCTTCAGAACAAACTGATATGGTCGCCTCAGAGTCAGTTACAGTAATAGTTCTAGAGTCATCTGTATTACGTCTCCGGGTTAATACTAGAATTTGGTTATTTACGTCTTGAAGTAGAGTTTCTTTTTCATCGACATTTACTGCTATAGAAGTATTTTCGTCCATTGCATTTAATTTTATACGGGAAAGAGCATCTGCATTTGTATTCAGTAGATTTGAGGCTACTATTGTTTTTTTTTTACTTTATTTTCATTATCAAGGTCACTATATTTTTTTTTGTATTGTGTTCGTCTGTCTCTTCGTTGTAATATGTTATGTTATTATAGTTATGTTCATAGGGCTCATTTTCTGAAATATAGAGTTCAGAAGCGTAATAGTTTTCACTGTCATAGTAATTGTAATCATATGCATATGTCTTTAGGCCTATAACGAAATTGTGTTTGGGGTCTGTAATTATTACTATTAAAAAATGGACGCTAACCTAACTGTTGCATATGTTGGTGTCCGTATTGAGGATTAGCAATTCCAATTAGCAATTCCTTTAGCAATTCCGAATCTATATGAAGATAAATTTGGTCTAAAACCTGTAGACATATGCATAGGTTGTCTTTGGTTTACCTACGGTCTTCCGAATTTAAATTGATGTTATCGGTTAGACGGCTAAATCGGCATTGATAAATTCGGTTTATGAGAAAAATTAAAATTATTATTAAGCTTAAAATATGTTGGTTGGTTAAAAGAGTTATTACCTTTTGAATTTGAAACTTTACTTCACTGATTGTATTGTTCGCGAATGTTCTCCTCCTCTAACACTATACTTAACGCACTCTCTTATGATGTCAGCGCTTTCAGCCTAACTATTCTGACAATATTTTCTGGTAAATTGTATAAAAAATACATTTAGTGACGTATTATTATAAATAACTATTTACTCTTCTTAATATCTTCGTTTAATATTTGATTGACTTTTGATAAAAGAATCGAACGTACCGACTGAATTCTATTGCAAAAATCGAGGTAATTTTCTATATATTTTAAATTTTCTAATTCTATGGCAATACATTCTTCACTTCGCGGGTCTCCAAAGTGTTGAATTAACAAATCCACAAATTCATCCTATGATACAATATCCTCGCGCTCGCTGATAAGCGAAGCGGCCTTGTCTACTACGCGACTAGTGATGCTATGCATAATGTATATACATATTTTGTGCATCACTGCCTTGAAATTTACTTATTACATATTCGCATTTTCTTATAAATAAGTTTTAAATTGGCGTTTATCGCCACCAAATAGAGGAATTAATTTTAAAATTTCGTTAGGAATCAGAGTTATATGATCCATTTCGTTTTTGTAAAAATTAATTGAAATTATTACATACTTCAACTTAAACCAATAATTTTTTTTTAAACAATATAACTATATGATTTTTCACTTATTATATTTATTATTTAAATTTCCTTTAAAACAAAATCACTCACGATACAAATTAAAATTATTAAATAAAATCATATAAGAAAACCAGAAAACGTTATAATAGGAGAAGTCTTATCCCAAAATAACAAAAGGCAAAGGAAGGTGAAAAGTTCTACTTACCAACCGGTCGCCAGCATCGTCTTCGCCTGGACTCCTCACTCACTGTCTTATTTATTTGGTTCTGGATTGTTTCTTACAGACCTTCGAAATCCTAACTATTCACGGATTTTGACGAAAATTATTAGGAATGAAGGCTGTAATTGATATGAAACAATCCTACCGTCTGCGCCAGACAAGTTTACGGGAGCAAGACAGACTTTTTTTAAAAAGATATAATATTTTAATTTTAAAATATTTAATGATAATTAAAATTGACACGACCGAACAGAGGTTCTAGAGGTTCTGGAGGCTCTAGTCGAATGTTCTTCCCTTTTTTACAAATCGTTTCCCAACACATATGATCCCAAAGCATGAAATGACACAATGACTTACATTTCGCTGATTAAGCATTTACTTCTATTGTTTTTTTTATATGCGCCGGGATGGAAAATGACTCTACTCCACCTGATGGTAAGTGGTAGTAGAGTCCAAACGCGACGACGGCCAGTACAGTCGGGAAGAATATTCTGTACTAACCGTCCCCGCCTTGCCGGCCCGCAAGATGCCTCTTCACGCCTTGTTTGAAGGAACCCGGGTTGTAAGAGGAGGGGAACACGTGAGCTGGTAAGGAATTCCATTTTTTGGTAGTGCGATAAAGAAAGGAGTTGCCAAATTTCTTTGTGCGCGATGGAATTGATGTCACAGTTAGGCGGTGACATCGAGAACCAGCTCGCGTGGACTTAAGAAGGAAGGGGGAAGCAGGAATTAGAGAGAATAATTCCTCAGAGCACTCGCCGTGATACAGTCGATAGAAAGCGCTCAGTGCTGCTATCTCGCGACGCAATTGTAAAGGTTCAAGGGTGTTTGTGACCTTTACGTCGCCAATAATGCGTACTGTACGTCGCTGCAACCGGTCCAAGGCCTCCAGTAGGTACTTAGCGGAACCATCCCAAAGGTGCGAGCAATTTACAACGCAAGACCGTACCTGTGTTTTGTATAACAGGCACAGTTGTTGTGGCGTGAAAAAACGTCGCACCTTGTTCAGAACTCCGAGTTTCCGTGAGGCTGTTTTTATAATAGCCTCGATGTAATCCCTTGGACTAAGGTCGCAGAAATGTCCATCCCCAGCATGGCAATTTAGCTTTGTATCATCAGCGGTGTGCCACAGAGGGAGGGAAGAGGGGAAAATGGTGACTTTTTCGCTGTGAGAGCGCAGACCTGTGTTTTCTTGGCATTAAACTCAACAAGATTATCAGAACCCCATTCGGCGATGAGCTCTAACGTCCTATCGAGTTCAATGACAAGATTCTCCCGCCTCTCCTCAGTTTCCGCCCGCCCAGCCACTGCGCGTCCGTGGTATCCACCATGCACTGTACTATCGTCTGCATAGCAATGTATGTTCCCAAGAGAGAGCTGACATTGATATGCAAAAGAAAGAGTGTGGGAGATAGCACAGATCCCTAGGGGACCCCAGCATTCACTACATAGAATTGTGAAGCGAAACCATGTACTAAAACACGAAGGCTACGCTTGTGTAGGAAGCTGGCAATCCAGGTGCATAGCTGAGCAGGCAGACCATATTGCGGCAGCTTGGAGAGAAGACTTCTGTGCCAGACCCTGTCGAAAGCCTTAGAGATATCGAGGCTGACAGCCAACGATTCTCCAAGCTTGTCGATAGCTTCACCCCAGAGGTGTGTTACGTACGCTAAACGATCACCTGTAGACCGTTTTCGTCGAAACCCGTACTGACGATCATTAATTAGACAGTGATCTTCTAGGTAATGGATCAGTTGGTTGCTTAGAATCCGTTCCATCACCTTACAAAGTACTGAGGTGATAGCTATTGGTCGATAATTTGACGGGTCAGACCGATCCCCTTTTTTGGGAACCGCTTGCACATTAGCTCTTCTCCAAGCCTCCGGCACACATCCCGAACAGAGAGAAAGTTGGAACAGGTGCGTTAACACAGGAGACAGCTCCGCCGCGCACTTCTTCAGCACTATGGCTGGTATTCCATCGGGACCGTTAGCTTTCCGTACATCAAGTGATTGCAACTCCGCACGCACATCACGTTGCCTGATTTTGATGTCAGGCATCGTGTGGCCACATGAAGGTATTGTTGGTGGCGGCGCACTACAATCGTCGATCACGGAGTTATCGGCAAAGAGTTTAGCCAGGAGATCGACTTTCTTCTGCGGACTGTGAGCTAGCGATCCGTCCGGATTTCTGAGCAGTGGCAGCGAAGGTTGGCAGAAATTGTTTTGCACAGACTTGGTCAGACGCCAGAAGCTTCGGGAGCCCCTAGGATGCAAAACAAGGTCATGACCAATCTGTACAATGCGCTGTACATCCGCTCTTGTGTATATGCCTTCTTACGGGACTTGGAATTTTTATTGTAGTTTGCTTTCAGTGAGTCAATGTTAGATGCCCCGCTAATGTAGCGTTGATCCACTCGCGATATGCCGCCTGCTTAGATGATACAGCATCGACACATTCACGAGTGAACCAACGGTTACGCGTACCCCTACTGACGAGATCTGAGCTAGGAATGTAGTATTCCATTCCTAACATGATCTCATCAGTAACAGCAGCGGCACTAGCTGTCCGGTCATTCCCACTGAAGCATTACGCAGACGCATAGTAATCGCGCATACCGTCCCAATCTGCCGACTTATAGTGCCAAACGCGACGTTTGCATACCGCTGATGGCGGCAGCTTGGCCTGTGGCACTTTGGTAGATATCAGGCCGTGATCCGAAGAACCAAGTAGAGCTTGAACCACAACCTGATATTCCACCGGGTGAGAAGTCAGCAGAAGATCCAGTAGAGAAGGCGCTTGCCCATCAATGTCTGAGATCCTGGTGGGCTGATCAACCAGTTGGGTCAAGTCGTGTGTGAGAGCAAAAGCATGAGCAGTTCTTCCAGCATGGTCAGTTTTGAGGGATTTCAACCATGATTCATGGTGAGCATTAAAATCCCCCAAAAACACCAATTCTGCGTTAGGAAACTGCTCTTGCGCAGCATCTGCTATCCGACTAAGATGGTCAAATAATCGGCTTGTCTCCAAGTCACCATTGTGGGATCTATAGAGGCACACGTAGACTCGACTCTGACGTACCAGGTCCACACGTACCACTAACATGGAGAAGGAGGGGTCCTCCAAGCAGCGCAATCGTTGACAACAAACATCCGCCCTGACGAACAAGCATACTCCGGCTTTCGCTTTGAAAGATTCTTCAAGCATGTAGCCGAGATAGTTAAGGTAGCTGGTGTCGGCAGGGCGGAGTATTTGCGTCTCCGTGAGAAACAACATTGCTGGCCGTGCTGTCTCGAGATGGTGGTGGACAGTGTTGAGGTTAGCGTGGAGTCCTCGGATGTTAGAGAACTCGACCTCAAACAGCGTGGGTATGGTGGGGGTGTGCACCGCTGAACGACCGTTATTTCTTAGTTGCGCTACCATTTGGAAAAATAAGGAAAAGAGACGTGAAGCGAGCGACGTATTGCCACGATAGGGATAGGCAAAGTATGGAGGCGTGTTTCCCCAAATGGTTGCCAAAAGGGAAAATATACTGATCCGCCGGACGGAAGGGCCCCCGAACCCCCCCGGAAGTGACCGCCGGGACCCCACCTTCCGGTCACCAACCGGCACGACGGCCCACCCCGAGATTATGTGTGGCCTGGTGTAGCAGTCTCGCGAGCTGGTTAGGCACGCTCGGGCCCCTGTACTATGCCACGAGCGGCCAGCGGAACAACCGTTTCTTCAGGTCTTTATAAATAAACAAACAAAACGATAAGCAAAATTCATTACATAATATTTACATAAAAATAAAATGATAACTATTTTTTTATCGGCTTCAAATCATTTAATAGTATCATCATTAGTATGTCGCAGCGTCCGTACTATGGCGCCATCTATCGGAAACGTCAAGCAGTTCATAGCTGCTTGGATGCGGTCGTTGTGAGGGTCTACGGTGCCTACGTCCGCTCGCGCCTGACGTATGCGGCCCCCGCCTGGTACGCACTCTGCTCAGCGTACCAGAAACGGAGGATTCAGATCCAACAGAACCGATGCCTACGCTTGATTGTAGGAGCTCCGAGGTACGTCAGAAATGATGTCATCCATCGAGACACCAGGACGCCCACCGTGGAGGAGTTCATCCGCAAGCTCGCTCGCTCGCTATTTGCTAAGGCAGATAGCAGTGCGAGCGTACACCTTCACGTTATAGCACCGCTTCATGCCAGACCACCTGAGGGGCGTCCGTTACCTCGTGAGCTCCTACTGTCGCCGAACATCAGCGCCGATGCGGGCATCGGTGAAGAGGACGACGACGATCTGGAGACACGGTAGGACGACATCACCCTCAAAAAAGGAAAATCGTAAGGACTTATAGCCACCGGGTCATAACGACCCTGGCCCTCTGGGCCAAAATAAACTGACACGACGGTTGGACCGTCGGGGAGGACCAGCCCGGGTAGGGGGGGCAACCCCGAGGCCCGTACCCAAACTGGCTTAGGCCAGCCAGGAGGACCATTGATTGGTCGTTGCCATGATGTTAGATAGTTGGAGTGACAGTTAAAAACAGAAAAAAGACCGTTGCAGAATTCGAAGTGGAAGGTTTATCCTGGAGGGGTCGGGATAGTGAAGGCTGAACGAGCGGGCGTGTGCAAAACACCACGTGGCATCGAACTCGCCGCGTTTCCGATCCGATTAATTCCGTAAAGTTAATTTGCAATCTGTGTACGTTGTCGATTATACGGACATATATTATATCAAGTGGCAAGAGTGTTACTTTGTATCTTCACCATGTCTGAATAATCGGATAACGAGTCTTCAAACATAAAGATAAGCAAACCTTAGATTTATATATTCCAAGCTAATTGCGAATCACTTTTCTTATGTTTTTTATCGAAAAACGCATTTACTCTTTTTCCCCACATAAATGAGCCTGTGGGACTGAATGACGCCGGTCTGCGCCAGAACCGTAAGCTACTAATAAAACAGCGGTGCCCACTCAGTCGCTTAGAGAACGTCACGGGATCGCTGCTATAGACAGTTACAGTATAGTAACAACCTGTGAATTTCAGTTAATTTAGACACATGGAGGTTTTCTCACGATGTTTTCCTTCACCGTGAAGCGCGAGATGAATTTTAAATACAAATTAAGCATCATCGGCTGAGATTCACGCGTTCTAACCACTGGGCCATCTCGACTAACCTGATTAATATATCATTATTTATAATACAACAGAATTCCACTTTACTACTTAAATCCACTTTAATTTTACTTCCAAAATCCCAATACCAACTTCGCTGACAATCATTACATCTCACACACACAAAACTTAAAACACACACATCCACACATTCGCTAACTCATATACTTATATCATTTGTTAACTTGTTAAAGTTTGTTGTAAACGTTATTTCTATTGGTTATATCTAGAAATAATACAAAGTTAATAGTGCTTTTAAACTAATTATTCGCACTTGGGGTAGGCTGGCTACCGCGTCACGGCATGCACAAGCAATCGCTCCTCGCATGGCGCTCCTCGTTAAGACGGAAAGAGTACCGCTGGTATTTTAGTGGGTATTTCGAGCCCCACATACCCCACCGTTCCCGTGGAGGAAACGAGTCATGCATTTTCCCAGCGTTAAAAAAGAAAAGGATGGCTGACTATTCTTATTTATTATTATTTTATCGCATAATCTATCTAGGATGACTAGACTGTACTATAAAATGTCTTTGTTAACTTTAATTATTGCATTAGCTAGTTTTTGTCTATACTGAGTATAAAATTATAAGCCGTTATGTGAAATTAACTGCCACCAATGGGAACATGGGAACTAAGATGTTATGCCCCTTGAGTGTATAGTTAAATACTATATATATTTTAAGTTACGTAATAGACATTTGAGGGATTCGATTATGTGACACAGTTCGTTGTTACATGTATGTAAGTTGTTAGGTATTTCTAACCAATATTGTCACAGCTGTAATAATTATAACATAGTAACAGCCTGTAAATGTCCCACTGCTGGGCTAAGGCCTGTTCTCCCTTTTTGAGGAGAGCTTATTCCACCGTGCGTGTGTTGGTGGAATACACATGTGGCCGAATTTCAGTTTCAGAAATTAGACACATGCAGGTTTACTCACGATGTTTTCCTTCACCGTAATTATTACATAGGCTCAAATAATATAACTATAATTTTGATGCTATATATTAATAAAAAGTTCTCAAGCATTTCAATCATTTCAAATTATAATAAAACAAATAACTTCAAGTAGCTTTGTAAATTGAAGCTTTAGTGTGATCATTGTAATTATACACTATGTATTCGTGATTAAAATATTAAATTAAATTATAAAACCCGTCAACTAATTATTAAAAAAAAATCGAGACATTTTTTTATTGATATTGGTACTCCATCGTCGATATAATATACACATACCTTTTTAATTTTGATTCTTTAGAAACAACGAAACGATGACCTTGATAACTTAAGTACTCTGAAAGCCGAACTCACATCCTTTATATAAAGCTCTCGAAGACAACGAGTTACGGTATAAGGATATAAATTCCCTAGAAGACATATGTACCTACATAGTACATACACAGAAATCTGCGCCCACGAGGTGGTGTGATCCGATCATCGCTACATACTCATACGATCACAGTGATCGTACGAACATGAAGCGTCATTGTTCAGCGTCAATCTCGTTTTTCTTTATTCGCGTCGTTTTACGCTCCGTAGTTTGTACAATTCTACAATTCTACAGTCTACACAAAACCGTCTCTGAAACATCAGTTCAAACGTCACAGTTGCGCCGGAGTTTTTGCGGAGATTGGACGTACGATAGTCGTTTTTTATTAAACTGACTTTTCAGAATATAATTGTGTGTTTGTTACAAAAAGTAAAACAATTTTTTATAAAAGATTTGTATACCTTGTGATATTTGGATGTGAATGACACTGTAATCAAAATGTTGGCTAAACTCGTGTTTATGTTATTCGGTAAGTAATTTTCTTTATTCGTAATATTTATTCATATTTATGACAAAAAAACAGTCACAAAATTTTAAATGAGAATTTATTTTGTCATGTTAAAATAGATAAAAATAAAATTGTAATACGTAAATAATTTTCATTGTTATTACAACACTATTATTAAAAAAATGTGTCCAGTACAGTTTTCTTCGGTGAAAATTGATAGCGTACCATCGATCAGCAGCAAATTGTGTTTTGATACAATTCTCATCAATTAATTAATAAGATTTTAGTTACAAAAAAAGTCGAACACGACGAATTTCGCTTACGGCTTAGTTCCGCGAGCGCTGTTCTGCGAGCTAGTAACCGGGTGCTAAGATGGCTGACAAAACGCGGTTTTAAAAAATTAGTACCTAATTTACCGAAAATTACTAATTGAAATAGCCATAATTACAAAACAGTGTTAACCAATGTAATATGTGTGTTTCCTATGTTATAGTCGTAAAAATTCTTTTATAAATAAATATTTAATTATATCTCAGTGATGGAGTGACATATACGAAGTTGCATTAAAATCATAGTTACTTAGATTGTACCTTATATTAGTTTAGCTGATATATTTAATTAAATAGAATGTTACGAGAAGTTTTTGTGCTTAGTGATTTAAAAAGTTAAAAATAAGAAGTGCACGAATCTATTGTAGGTTTTTTTTAAGTGCTAAAATTTAAAATAACCTTAAAATTGTTGACTGCGTAATATTAATCGTCGTATGCATCGATCGGTAAGTTGTAGTGACATCTTTTTACTTTCCTTACTGCAACATTTACATATATATACGTAGTTTTCTAATGTTCGATAAAACACGATATCGTAATAAAAGAGTAACAATCAAAAGGGTCAATAATCATAATATGCATAGAACATAGTAATTATTTTTTGTATATCACCATTATAAATATGCCTATTCGTTATAATTAGACATTGAATGAAGAATGTAAACGATCGAAGATATTGTTCCTTGTGGAATTTTGCGTCAACGTATGCACCGCGCGGTACAGCTTTTTCTTATCACGAAGTCATAGGTACGCTCCGCGTCAGTCGATTTACAAGTGTAGGTATCAAGCGAACATTCTAGTAATATCATAAACGAATATGAATTTTACCATTCAGTTAACTTACAAATGATTAATACTATATTCCTGTACTTTACTATACCTACTAACAATTTATTATTTAAGTTAAATGTTTATGTGTGTGTGTTGATTTAGGTTGAGGGTTAACAAAGAAACAGATTACTGTTTGAAAATGCAATGATTTCTGTAAACTTGACAATACAATAACTTTTGTGTCTTCATTCTATGTAATGTTAGTCAAAAACTCAATGCCGAGCTAGCAGAAACCAAACACATTGGAAAAATAAGCTTAATAACATGTTGTTATGTCAACAGGGCACAGAAAAATTTTCTAATGTAAGATTGAAAAACTTAACAGGAATAGGCATCTAGGTTAGTGCTTAACTGTATTTCATAACATAAACATTCATACAGGAAATTATATAGTTCAGCAAAGAAAATTGACTAAATTGTCATAAAACAGTCAACATTAATACATTTAGGAGTTAGAAAATTGTAAATCAAAGTAAGGATGATTAGAAAAATTCTGTTACAGGATAGCCATTTATAAAACAAAATATTTTAATGTGTAGGTGTATTTATAAAATGTCTTTGCAATTTTCTTATATAATGTAGCCTACAGCTTAAAAAAACACTAGAGCTGTATGTGACTGAAGAGATAAATATTAGAAACACTTCTAAGATGCTTTTGAAGGACGGAAAAGGTCTATTCATCAAATTTATTATCTGTTCCATTAGTATTTTCGGAAATTCGAGATGCGAATTTCTAATGAATTCCCGCTAATTGCTTTATAAGTAGACAATCACTTTATGATATAACAATAGAAAAAGTTGTACCAAATGCAGTGCAAGTTCCTTTAGCCGATTCCTGTCGGGCCAGAGGTATTTGTCTCTCAACAACTAGTAGTATATTTTGATAATAAATATTATTAATAATCTTTATTGCAACACAATGGGAATAGTAGAATTATATTATGAAGCTGACGCCAATATATTCAAGGGCAATG
Organism: Nymphalis io; assembly: GCF_905147045.1. NCBI lineage: Eukaryota > Metazoa > Arthropoda > Insecta > Lepidoptera > Nymphalidae > Nymphalis > Nymphalis io. Next base: position 6,398,552 of record NC_065916.1, on the reverse strand, counting down.
CAATGCAAAACAGCGGTTATCAGTTATATTGAATAACTCTTAATCGTATGTGATGTCTTTTTATGATGTTATATTTGCATGGAATATGGTAGTATTTAAGGAACTATTGATATTGTTATTTAACCCTAAATTAAGTAAATAAAACTACTTACTAAACAGATGAACAGGATATCTTGTGTATCTTGCATCCTTGTCACACTTGTACATAATAACTCTGATACCCTTCTGTTGTATAATGTACATAAGTTTCTGTTGTAATAATTGCATAATGATTTGTTTAACATGTTTTATACATTTGTGAATGGAAAATGGTGGTAATGTTCAAAGTTTAACTTATCTCAAAATATCTTTTAAATGTCAATACTAATTTAATGATCGGTTAATTAAAAATTATGGGTTACTAGTATTGCCTGTGACTTTGCCCGCGTTTTAAGAAGAGAGGGGCAGGTAGAATAGAATAGAATATGCTTTATTGTACACAAAAAATGTTACAGAACCATTTTAAACACAAACACAAAAAAAAAACGAAATTATTAACGCTATTTCGTACAAGGTATCAGATTAAAAAAGAACCCTAAGCCTAGATTCGTCCTTAGGGTTCAAGCTTGCTTCATACCAAATTTTATCTAAAACGGTTAAGTGGCTATGCTCGAAAGCGAAATAAAATACAATAATAAAATAAAAGTATATACACTTAACATTGGTCAAGGTGACTTATTGTTGCATGTTTATAAAAATGCAGTAAATATTTTCTATGTTGGTAAATATGTTGCTACTGTTTTTTATGAGTTAATCATATAAGTTAAATAGTTTGTGATAAAATTATTTTCCACTTAGATTTAAGTATAAACATGAATCAAATAAATAAAAAAAACAAGGATAATATTTTTCGACCTTTGACTATTTTTATTAAAACTATGTTAAAGTGCTTATCGTTTAATAAATCACTTGTTAGTATATTTTAATGAGATATATTTAAAAAAAAAAATTATGTTAATTTTAGAATGTATGTATTGTATGTGGTTGATAGAAACCTGCACTAGAGTTAGAATCGAGATTGCGGATTATTTGGTCAATTTCAATGTGGTTGCATGGTTCAAAGGTGATAAGTTCTTTGGTTTCTTTGGAGAGCATATTGTAGAGAAGTATTGATTGAAAGCTCCGCAGACATCATGGGGGTCTGTGATTTGCTTAGTGTATTATGAGTTTAGGGGTTGCGCATCTTTGTTCGATTTTGTTATTGGCTAGGTTATGTATCAATTTCCATGTTCTTCCAGGTTTGTTATTACACTTTATAAAAATATAAAGTATAGTTTTATAAAATCTTCCTCTAGCTTTTTATCATATGGTCTTTGTTTGAGTTCATTCCACGAGCAGTTTCTTTGGTTGATTTTGGTGATTACATTCTTGTTGATCCAGTCTTTCTGCGGTAGGTTTAATATTTTCGTTTTTGTTGTTTTACATCTTCTTATTGTTTCTTTAATATCTTTTTCTAGGCGTGTAAAACGTCACTTCAACATTGAACCCAAGACGTTGTGTCTCTTGTGCCGCTAGCTATACTGTCTTTTATAATAATAATAGTACATAACTTCATCGCACACTCAAACAAGAGATAAAATATACTATAGAAGAGAAATAGCTTAAGACTGAGAATCTATACTTCTACACTAATATTATAAAGAGGTACAGTTTGTGCGGTTGTACGGGGTAATGTCGGGATCTACTGAACTGATTTTGAAAATTCTTTTACCAACAGAAAGCCACATTATTTGTGAGTGTCATAGGCTATATATTAACCCGAAAAATGAAAATACTTTTTCGTGGTAGTCGGATTTGCGAAGTAAGTAATGTGTTTACTGGTGGTAGGGCTTTGTGCAAGCTCGTCTGGGTAGGTACCACCCACTCATCAGATATTCTACCGCAAAACAGCAGTACTTGGTATTGTTGTGTTCCGGTTCAAAAGGTGACTGAGCCAGTGTAATTACAGGCACAAGGGACATGAATTTCAAAAGGTCCCAAGGTTGGTGGCGCATTGGCGATATAAGCGATGGTTAACATTTCTTACAGAGCCAATGTCTACGTTTGGTGACCACTTACCATCAGGTGGCCCATATGCTCGTCCGCCTTCCTATTCTATAAAAAAAGACCTCGTACAATTCTTCATTTCGCGCATTAGTTTTTCGTAGTGCACGTAGCTCTACGCTACGAGACATTAATTATCAGTTCTTTTCTATTTTATGTGCTACGTGAAAGCTTTAATAGTCATTTTTTCTACGTAAGTATGAATTGAAAGGCATTTGTGTTCCGATTTGAAACTCTTTTCATTTAGAAAGGTGCAAGCGTTGTTTAAGTAAGGGCTGATTTTAATTAATCGTCGATGTTTTTAATTGAATTATTTCTTTGTCATTTTCATTCATTTTTTTATAAACATTTTGTTTCGAAAAGACTAGTAAAAATTGAGTTAAAATGACTTTTTAATCATTTATATGCTAGCAATTGTAGTAAATGATATGATTGACAGTTTAGTTTCGACTGAACTCAAATTTGAAACTACGAGCTTTTTAATGTCCACCGCTTTATAAAATACCACTGAATGCCAGTAATTCGATCGATTATCCAATACGGTGTATAAGATAAATAAAGCATAGTTAAAGATAATACCTACCGGAAACTAAGGGGTTAGCTAGTTAGTATCTACTCTTTAATCCTTCGTATGCCGGAGCGTAGATGTGTGCTCGAACGTTATCTCATAGTTCAATTTTTTTTGTTTTAACCCTACACTAGAGAAACATATACCTAGCTCTTTTTTATCCATAGTAATTGATATATATATTTGTCGCCCTCTCTCTTTTTTATTAGATTATCATTTCGACCAATCAGCGACGACGATATTCACGACGGATATTCGCACGCCAACATCATTTTTTCGAATGTTCGCGGCCGTATTTGTAATATTTCGTAAATTGCAAAATGTTTTTCGAAAAAGAATATAATTAACAACAGTAAAGTGATTTTGTTCATGTTAATAAAGGTTCTCGGGTAAGCGTAGAATATATTTGTATATTCTATATATAAAATAGCCTTTTTGCATTTCTTCCTCAAAGATTTTAGTTTACCCTAAAAAGATATGTTATTATTTTTTTAGGTGAAATTGTGTTGTTAATTACGAAACAAAGGTATTATTATTGTTTAGATGGAACTGAAACGGATCAATCTATGATAATATGTTAGATATTACCTTTTCCGGATCACCTAGAGAAATGTTGCATATCATACAAAACATTGATAAAGTCCACATGCAAAGATCTGAACCCAACAGCCTACAGGCTTAAGTCTTTTTTTGATGCTAACAACAAAATCAGACTAGATTCGTCCAAGAGACTCCTATTGTAAGTATTATTATTATATATATACTTATACTTGCCGTGGAGTACCGGCTTAGAATAGTACTCCCCCAATCTCATCCCGTGGGTGTCGTAAGAGGCGACTGAGGGACGGGGAAAAGGGGGGATGGGCAGCAGCGTCCCCCCTCCCATGAACATCTTACCCCTACTGCGCTCGCCAAAACGCCTGCCCAGCGCGGCGACTATGGGCAAACCCCTCCCTTAATGGCAGATGCGCCCAAAAAAAGGCACCCAGTTACCGGCAAGCCCGCTAGGTCCGACCAAGGTAGCGGTCGTGGTATCGGCAGGGCAGGGGGTGCTAAGAATCACCGGTTCACGGCAGGCTACCGTATAAAACGACTGCACATGGCAACGTATAATGGACGCTCGATGAGGCTGGACCATCACCTCGCCGAATTAGAAGTAGAGTTAAGTCATATAAACTGGCATATACTGGGGTTATCTGAAGTCCGAAGACAGGGGGAGGACACGATAACTCTAGAGTCCGGTAACTTACTCTACTTCCGCGAAGGTGATAACCTCTCCCAGGGTGGTGTCGGTTTTCTAGTCAAAAAGGATCTCATTACGCAGCATTGTGGAAATCAGTAGTGTGTCGAACCGGGTAGCGTACCTTGTCCTAAAACTTTCCGACAGGTACTCCCTGAAGGTCGTACAGGTATATGCGCCAATTTCGACATACTCTGATGATGTGGTCGAAGCGATGTACGAGGACATCGCAAAGGCCCTCAACGACACCTCGAAGGCCCACTACAATGTTGTTATGGGAGACTTTAATGCTAAAGTGGGAGTACAAGATAGCGGCGAATCGAAAGTCGGACCTTACGGCTTGGGCTGCAGAAATCACAGGGGGCAAATGCTGGTAAACTTTCTCGAAGCGCAGGGGCTTTTTTTGATGAATTCTTTCTTTCAAAAGAAGCCTCAGAGGAGGTGGACCTGGCGAAGCCCCGATAACGTGACAAGGAACGAGATAGACTTTATCATTTCGAATAAAAGGCACATATTTAGAGATGTTTCAGTGATCAACAGGTTTAATACCGGAAGTGATCACCGCTTGGTTCGAGGCACTCTAAATATCAACTTAAAAGCCGAAAGATCGAGAATGATGAGGTCTACTCTCCGACCTACCATGCTCCAAGCTGCTCAAGGCTCCGAAAAGTTCCAAATGGAACTTCAAAATCAATTCACCGCGTTGGAAACCATAAGCAGCATTGATGAGAGAACCGACACGCTGGTCAAAATACTGCAAAACACATCCCGCAAGTGTTTTCCGCCACAGAGAAGAGACAACGCACCAAAACTCTCTGCTGAGACACTCGAGCTCATGAGAAAACGACGAGAACTACCATCGTTTTTGTCAGATAAGGCCTTAAACCGAACAATAAAAACGCTGACGCGACGCGATCTCCGACGCTCCAATACCCGTGCCATCAAGGCTGCGATTGAGCAAAATCGGGGATCGAAAGTGTTCGCTCGCAAGTTTGGGAGGCCGCGTCTGACAAAACTTAAAACTGAAAATGGTGGGGTCGTTACCTCTAGGCCTGAGATTGTCGGAGAAGTAGAGAGGTTTTATGGGCAGTTGTTCTCTTCAAGATCGGATAAACCCGTGGGAATCAGTATTGATGACCAGCGCGCCCCTCTTATGCGCCATTACTCCGAGGAGCTCCCGGTCGTTGACCAAGGAGAGATTAGGGCGACTCTAGAACAGCTTAAAAACAACAAAGCTCTACGAGATGACGGAATCACAACAGAGTTGCTGTTGTTAAGGCAGGCGGGACTCCGGTCCTGAAAGAGCTAGCAAGCCTCTTTAATTCCGTCATCCAACATGGCAAGACCCCGGAAACGTGGAGCGGGAGTGAGGTGGTACTGTTTTTCAAGAAAGGTGATAAAACCCTCTTGAAAAACTACAGACTAATCTCCCTCCTGAGTCACGTGTATAAGCTGTTCTCAAGAGTCGTCACGAACCGTCTCGCCAGACGACTTGACGAGTTCCAGCCCCCAGAGCAAGCCGGCTTTCGATCAGGCTACAGCACCGTGGACCACATCCATACTGTTCGGCAGATTGTGCAGAAGACCGAAGAGTACAATCAGCCGCTGTGTATGGCATATGTGGACTACGAGAAAGCCTTCGACTCCATCGAAACCTGGGCAGTGCTCGACTCATTGTAGAGATGTCATATCGATTGGAGATATATCGAGGTACTGAGATGTCTGTACAACGCCGCTACAATGACTGTCCACATCCAGGACTGTAAGACGAAGGCGATCCAACTGCGCAGACGGGTGAGACAGGGGGATGTAATATCCCCGAAACTGTTCACCAACGCGTTGGAAGACGTTTTCAAAACGCTGGATTGGACTAGGTATGGAGTCAATGTAAACGGCGAGTACATCTCACACCTTCGATTTGCCGACGATATCGTCATCATAGCAGAGTCGCTGGAACAACTCACCGAAATGCTGCGTAGCCTAGGCGAGTCTTCCCGGTGTGTCGATCTCGGTATGAATTTGGACAAGACCAAGGTCATGTTCAATAGGCATGTCGTGCCGGGACCGATATACGTCGAGGGGAAACCTCTCGAAGTTGTTAGTGAATATACCTACCAAGGACAGATAATACAAGTCGGTAGGAACAACTTCGAGAAGGAAGCCGATCGAAGAATTCGCTTGGGATGGGCAGCATTTGGCAACCTTCGTCAAGTCCTCAAGTCGTCTATACCGCAATGTTTGAAGACGAAAGTCTTCAACCAATGCGTCTTACCTGCCATGACATACGGTGCCGAAACGTGGACACTAACTGCGGGACTAGTCCACAAATTCAAAGTCGCTCAGCGTGCTATGGAGCGAGCTATGCTCGGAGTATCTTTGAAGGATAAGATCAGAAATGAGATTATCCGGAAAAGAACCGGAGTCACCGACATAGCTTGCAAAATTAGCAGGCTGAAGTGGCAGTGGGCTGGTCACGTATGTCGTAGGACCGATGGCCGTTGGAGCAGACGAGTCCTAGAGTGGAGACCGCGAATCGGCAAGCGCAGCGTAGGGCGCCCTCCAGTCAGGTGGACCGACGACCTTAAGAAGGTGGCGGGCACCAACTGGATGCGGAAGGCGGAGGACAGGGAGCTTTGGCGCACCTTGGGAGAGGCCTATGTTCAGCAGTGGACAACGATTGGCTGTTGATTGATTGATTGATTGATTGATTGATTGATATATATATTGAATAATTTACAGCAAATGGGAAAATGAAAATGAAATAACAAAAATGAATGATGAGATTCACCAGCAGTGAACGATTTTGTCGATTGAGAAATTGCATAAATGTGTACCTATTATGACATACATTTTGCTTTCCGACCTAGAAACGAAACATTAAATTTATGGCATATAATGCCAACTGATCATTTTTTTATACTTTTATTTTCTTTTCCAAGTTTTTTTCCGACTGTGTTTTTAGGGCTCCCACACAAAACTGCGATGCGATGCGATGCGAATTCGCATCGCAGGAACTTGCGATGCGAATTTCTGCGATACGATTTAGTGCGGCAAACCGTTTGGTAGGGCGACCATTCCTTCAAGTGTAGTCAGCCGTACTGGACGTGTTTTTAGGAAGCTTAAGATGGATCGCAAAAAGATTATTGCACTGCTGTTATTGTTAAATAGATATAAAAGAAAAAGAAGATTCTGGGTTCATCCATTTATTACGATTATATTATATTTTCTTTGTCTTGGAAATTTGGAAACAAACTTTCACAGACGCTCTTCCACGCATCTTGCTTAATAAATTTATTTTTATAATGTTCATCACTTGTGTCCCAAAGGACGGGACGCTCCTCAATTAAAGAAATTAAAAAATCTATGTCATATTCCGCCATTTTTTTATAAACAAAGAAGGCGGCGCAGGCGCCGCGCGTCTTTCTCTAAAGCTGTCTCAGAGTGGACTAAAATGGCGTCACCAAGGATGTCGTAATATCGTAGGAATGTGCGATGCGAAGCAGATCGGAAATTCTTGCGGTGCGTTCGTGCGAATTCGCAGATATTTGCGATGCGATGCGAATTCGCGGTTTTGTGTGGGAGCCCTTAGTTTCAGAATTGTAGCTGTAACCTTATAAATTCGAAAAGCATCGGACCTTACAACATTTACAATTTTTTTTACTTGGAAGTGAGGAACATCAGTACTACTGTAATAATTACTACTATTTCACATCAAAAAACACATTATTTTAATGATAATGATTAAGAAATTAAAAAGTTGGATCATATTTTTTGATGCACATATTATATATATTGATAACATTTTGTAACAGTATACATTTATTTGGTGAGTCGGGTGCAATATGAACTAAGCCTGATGCATTCCGACCTGTTGTGACCTGCTGTTCCGTTAAATGTGACCGTAGAATAAGTCACAAAACGGAGGTCACATAATGCTACCTTCTTGTAGTTTTAAATTGTTTAACAATTACCTATCATACTTAAGATTATTAACATGTCAACAATAACAATTACTAAATAAAAGTGATTTATAATAGTAAAACTAGGTCACACACCTGAGGAACGAAATTGAAACGCAGAATAGTTCAACACCGCGTCCGCGCTGGTCAAGTTAATTTGAAAATTAAAGCAAAATAGCGTCTCTGACTCTCGATGAAGAATGATATATGTGCCGCCATTTCGTGTCGAATTGTTCCTTATTTAGAAGATTTTTTTGCAAAAAATAGCGGTCACAATACGGAATGTTCCGGTTAGCTCAAACTTTCGGTTTTAATTTTAGATTTATTTTAAGTAGAACATAAATAAAAATAAATGTTTTCGATACCCTTAACTTTTAAATTAGACTTTTAAGAATTCAAATTATATTTACTAAGCCATACATACATGTAATTATTTTAATTATCAAGATAATCTGACGAGTTGAGCAGGGGACAGGTAAATTCGATGGTCTTAAATATTTTAAAACTTTAACATGCAGCGTATTTATAGAGATAATTCTAAATTTGTAAATTACTAGCAGCCCGCCCCGACTTCGCCCGAGATGAACAGTCATCTGTCTTACGATTAGTAGATATTAAAATTGGAGTTAAAGTAGTAATTGAGTTAATCCATTGCAAACGAACAATCAATACAAAAAATCAAATTTTACCTCTTGAAAATATTAGTATAGACTAGTTTCCTCCCGCTTGATGGGGATGGGGCAGGTGCTGGGTATTAAAAGTAGACCGTGTAGTGTCCTTCCTTGAGGTTCAAGCTTGTTTCATACCAAATTTTATCAAAAGCGAAACAGAGAGACACAGGTGAAGAAAATGAGTGCAGAATTTGAATGGACTGTGCAAGAGCTCAGTGTAAGAAGTGAAGCGCCCCGCTAGAAATATGACAAAACAACAAGTTTTAAAGTGTACCTATCTGATTATTTAATCTATAGCTTTAATAAAGAAATTAAATTATTGTATCAATCAGTTTTTTTTTATGGAATATTTTTACTTAGCAGAATGAGTTTCAAATAAAAATAATTAAATCCTTATAATATATTATATAATTAAGTTTTTTTACTTCCCAATTTGCTTCAAGTGGATTAATACAGTTTTATCACTTACACCCGAAACCTGCAGCTATCACTGAAGTGCTTTGTAATGGATCCGCTTCCACAATAGCCTTTAATTCTTCATTTTCCACTTTGGTCTCCGGCCGACCAGGGGTTGGTTCTGAAGGTCGAAATTGTCAGAACGAAAACGTTGAAACCAAAATCCTTAAATCTAATATTAAAAAAAGATTGTTTTATATAATGCTCAAAAAAACATTTTATCTTAAAAAGAAAGAGTTATTTTGAAATCACAGACAAACTTAAATATTATTTATTTTTATAGAGTATCTATACTACCCGTTCCGGCTTCGCACGGGTATATTAAGGGTCTACATTGAATGTTTATATCCTAATACATATAACCCTATTCCCAAAATATCCCAGTCGGCATGATTTTCTTAGATATCTTCAAAAGACATTGTCCTATTGCAGCCAATTTACTCAAAACCTATTAATTATAAACCTAAATCTGCTTCATGTCTCATGAGTCAATACATCCTTCCTTGGGCTAGTTTGTTCACTTTAATAATAATAATATCCTGGGACATTTTTCACACACAGTCATCTGATTCCAAATTAAGCTTGGACCAAGCTTGTGCTATGGAAACCAGACAATACCAATACCGATATACTACATATACTACTTTTCTTTTGTAATACATACAAAGAATAAAAAATTAAAACTTAATTCTCTGACTTGATTTTGGTGGTTCTACTTTGCTCTGTCTTTTCTTTTTGGAACCAGTGGAAGTTTTAAACTTTGATTATAAATAAGCAAGTGTAATGCATCTTCTTCTTCCTATGCTTCAGTACTGAAGGTCGTGCTTGTTCTGAAATGCTTTCACCAATGTGTCGACTAGCTTCCTCCACACCTCTCCGTCCTCGGCTTGCCTCAAGGCAGTCTAAATATTGAGTCCCGTTATATTTTGAATCCGGTGTAATTTTGTTTTCTAATGCTTCTTTACTTATTGAAAAAATGAATTTTTATTTGCATAATATAGATACTATATTCACTGCACAATACACCATATTCTAATCTGTCGTTATTTTATACTAATACAATAACAACTTAATAATAAAACAAACATTCATAGTTATGTGTAATATTATTCAAGTGTTATTATTGTAAAAGGTTTTTCTTTAAAAACATACATATGTAGGTATTGTATTGTAGGCCACATACAATATGTATGTAGTCTTATAGTGCCCTACAGCAATCATATCATGATATTTTTTTTGTGTAATTAATAAATAATACAAGCTAAACGTTGAAATATATTAAGCTTAAAATAAAAAATAATATGTAAATTCCTAATATCATGTAACATAATTTTACACGTTACATGGATGCGTTATTTTAAAATAAATACGACAAATTTATTAAATTAATAACCTAAAACATTAGTTGTCATGTGTCAGTTGACTTTAACAGGTGCAACTAAGATTATAATTATACAATATTTGAATATTGTCATATAAATATTGTCGAAATGCAATTTTTTAAGCATTATGCGTTTTTGAACAAATTTTAATTTATTATCTTTGAGATGCTCTTTGACATTTGTTCACTTTCCTTCCGGTCATTGGGTCGTAATGGTGACCTAAATTAGTTTTTGCAGTTTTTGTAACTTTTATTTTTTTGTAAAAATATTGTTTAAAAGTACTGTTTTCATGAACAGTATTCCACATTTTGGTGAAATTAATTAAAATCCATATTGGATTGTTTAAATAATCGTGGATTTGTTATTATCCTGGTACACCTCGCGGGAATTATATTCGAATTGGATTCTTAAGAATTTATTTCAAGATGTCTTCATGATATTCTTTGGAAAGACTTTAAGGAGGTTTAAACTTTAATTAACTAACTTAAAGAACTGGATTTTGGTATGTAATTTGTACATATTATTTTCGCCGCTGTAATAGAACCGCGTGTGATTTATATAGACTGTAACTTAATATTTTATTAAAAAAAAAAGTTGGCATTCAAAGGATTCAAAAAATATTTACATATTGATATTTTGTATTTAGATTAGAAAATTAAACTTTATTAATATTTATATTTACAACAATAATTTTGTATCCATTTAGATAACGACTTATTGTTTTGTTAAATTAGATAACTACTTATTTTGTAAAATTTCACTTTGACATTTGTTAAGATTTTATAAAAAGAAATTATTAGATGTAACTTTAAACGGATATGATCATCCTGGGGCCTGAGCATTTTGGAATTCATAATTTAGAAAATAGATTTATTATCCATTTGGTAAATTTATATTGTAATAATATACAATTATTATTATAATTATTATTATAATAAAATTAAAATAATTATTATAATATACAAATATACAATTAATAATAAATATTCAAATCCAAACAGTCAAAATACTCGTATATTAATAAACATAAGTATAAATTGCATATCATAAAAATATATAAAAGATCTCTTCTAGAAAGCCTTTACATAGAGGAAAAAAGATAACAAAGAGAGGTGGAGATGTACATAACACAACAATTTGAAATATATTTACAATATATTTGAAATTATAACTGAAATTAATTGATAAACATACATAGATGTATGTGTATCTGATGTTTATATAATTTTATTCATCCAGCATAAAATCGCAAAACATACAGACCTTGACAGCAAGGTAGTAGTTTTAATAAGGTTAACTAAGCGTCTAATTGTCTTAAACTAAATCTTTAGCATATGGGCCACCTGATGGTATGTGGTCACTAACGCCCATAGACATTGGCATTGTAAGAAATGTTACCATCGGTTACATCCCCAATGTGCCACCAACCTTACGGAACTAAGATGTTATGTCCCTTGTGCCTGGAATTACACTGGCTCACTCACCCTTCAAACCGGAACACAAGAATACCAAGTACTACTGTTTTGTAGTAGAATATCTAATGAGTGGGTGGCACCTACCCAGACGAGCCTGAACAAAGCCCTACCACCTGTAAGTGTCATATTGTAGATGCTTTTTCGCGCTCTAATGCATAAAGAATTGTTTTTTAACAATCTGTCATGTATTTATATAAAAAAAATATGTTAGTAAATTATGAACGAGTAGCAAGTTATGTTTGAACATACATTTATATATCAGCTACTAACAAGGACTTTAAGTAGACAAGGAACTGAAGTATACATTTTTATATTATGATAATACTGTTGTAGTGTTCTTTACAATTATTTTTATGTATAATAGTGTTAAAAATGAACTAATCCTAAATAACTAGTGATCATATTTCTGAACTATTTGATAGTTCAAAGATCAAAAATGCTTTCATCCACTAACTTCATGACCAATGGAAAGGCTCAGCTAGCTGAAGATTACAATAATATTAATAATATATGGAAAATCATTTCAAAAATCACTATTTGCACTTGAATGCAAAGCATCAATCTTAGATTTGATTAATAAAGGAAATTTTTGAATTCTATTACAATAATACTTCTTATTCAGTCCCTTGTATAATATTTATTTATACTTATATTATAAATGCCAAAATAACGCTGCTTTCACTAAACGGATTTTGATAAAATTTGGTATGAAGCAAGCTTGAATGCTAAGGACGGCAATAGGCTCCTTTTTTTTAACCTATGGGGTATATATATTTTTTTAACCTATATCCCCTAACTCAGGGGCAAAGCCGCAAGCGTATACTAATGTCGAAAATACTTTTCATCTGATGACTCTTGCTGCCCTACTCTAACATATGTATTATTATGACGTATGTATCGTATGTCCGACAGTCGGCTTTCGGTGATCGGTTCCTTGTTAGTTTCGCTCCAATATTCGGACGGCTCGGATCTGTCGTTCGTTTGCTCGTTTGAGTGGTCCAATAGCCAAGTTTAATTTATTTTTTCGACGACGTTCTTTTGTAATATTGTTTTATAGATGAAAAAAAAAAACAATAGATCAATATAGGTAATGATAGGTAAATAATTGAAAAACCATAATTTTGTATTAAATAGTTAATATAATATGAACCTCTCAGTGTGGAATGTATTGAAAAACATTTTGCAATGTTAAATATCGACGAAAGTACTATTGCCGCAGTTTGCAATTTTGTAGAGTAAAATCGCTAAAATCCAACTCGGCGAATCGTATTTGATAAGATTCATTTAATTTGTTCCTATGATTCTAATTCTACTTAGAAAAAAAAACATCGAACCACGATGGGTTTTTTTGATGGCTGGCTTAAATCTAAACTAGAGGTAGCTTATTTAAGATGGCGCCGGCCCTTATGTTCTCGTCAAGAAAAAAAAACTAATTCGCATGTAGAATCAACTTAATTAGGAAGTTGTATTAATATATTTTTCATTTTGTTGGATTAATTTTTTTCTTTTTTTTTTTAAAACAAGATGATGAAGAAAAGAAGCTAGCATTACTCGGGAAAAATTAATGTGTCATCGGTCGGCAAGTCGATAAAATTAGCACAAAGCGCCATCTAGTAACAGTTTAGCGTTAAATAGTGTTATTGATATTCCATTGTTATTCTATATCTTAATAAAATAGAATAATGACATCATGTCATAATTTGCAATTATCGTTACTACAGCTTTAATAAATGCGAAAATGCTGTTCAATTATTTATTTCAGCAGGGCAGCCATTGAATCAGCATTGAAGTATTATATATACATATATATATAATAGCACATAAATAATAAGATATAGTATTAATTTATTAGACATAGGAGCTTTTAACAGCATACTAGCCTATCCCGTCTCGGATCAGGCTAGAATGTTGTATAGAATAGTACAAGCCGTATTAAGAGATAGAATTATTTAAATTTTGTTATTCATAAGGTTGATTTTGTAAGCCAATAATAAACGCATTATTGTGTGTAGTCATTCCTATAGGGTGACATGACCAATAGTTTCCGCCAATAAACAATAGAAATTATTATATTAGGGAAGCAGAAAGTAAATAGGGAGACATGATTGTGAATCATATGTCTCCCTATTTACTTTCTGGAACTTACGGAACTTTAAACAATTATATTTTGGTTTTTCATTTAATCTTCAAGTTTCTCTAAAAACTGTTGTTGGATTTTTTGATAATCTAATAAGTAAATGTAATGCTTTGATTGTCTTGACATCAAGCTAAGTGGTAATAAATTTTTTGCATCCCATTATGTTATGTAAAATTATACTAAATAAATATTTATTATTGTTTTTGCTTGCTAAAATACAAATGTTTTTAGTTTTATTTTTTTGACACTCATGAATTTGTTTTATTTTTAAATATTTTAAGTGTCCTTTGGGGTAATGTAAATTAAAGTGCTCAAGAGCCAACTGGAATAAAGTATATATTGATTGTAAATATTTTTATATTTTTCTACATTCTTCTTTCTTATGTGATTATAATTTGTTGTGTATTTGCCGTTTAGTTTTTATATAACATACAATTATATAAAATAATAGATATTAATGTTATGTAATGTTGCCCGTATTTAAAATTTGTATGATATTGTCATTAATATGTATTCAAATAAATAGTTTTGTAACGAAAATACACTGGCCGCCAAAAAAATCGACCCACCCGTATTTTTTTACTTACAAAGTTGTTATCTTAACTATGCGACGACCTAGGTGGATTGTTTTACTTATGGGACATACATTTAACATTTTATTACCCACTTGATATTGATTTGGAGGAGTTGTAAGTGTTATTGAGGATATTTGGAATATTTTTAAAGTATTGATAAGAAAACGTTACTTTGGGCACAAAGTGCATGGTTAGTTTATTTCCAGTTCTTAACGCGGAGTCATCTCGGTTCGATGTTTATTATTGATTAAGTGTATGAAACTTTGTTGAAACAATAATTTTAATAAGTTTTAACATAAAAAATGGATACTACTGAAGCAGAAGCTGCTCAAGTCGTAGCTCTTATTCATGAGGGGTTAAGTCAGCGAAATGTGGCTAGAACACTAAAATTAAGTCGTTCAGCGGTGCGAAGAGTGTACAAACGCTACTTGGAGACTGGGGAGTATCGCCGGAGACCAGGATCTGGCAGGGGGCGTGTCACGAACCCGACCGATGACCGTTTTATTGGTTTGACGTCTTTAAGAAACCGACATCTTTCGGCTGTTGACGTTCAAGGTAGACTCCGAGAAAGTCATGGAGTGTCTGTGAGTGAAAATACTGTAAGAAGAAGACTTCGAGAGCAAAACTTAACCCCTCACAAGCCAGCAACAGGACCAAAACTCACAGCATCCCATCGACAAGCAAGACTACAATTTGCTAGGCAGCACGTCGATTGGACACTGGACCAATGGGAGACAGTATTGTTCAGTGATGAAAGCTGAATGTTTCTAGTAGGCTCTGATGGACGACGTAACGTCATGCGAAGGCCAGGAGAACGCTACTCTCAGTGTTGCATTCGAGAAACAGTCCGATTTGGTGGAGGCTCTACAATGTTTTGGGGAGGTATTTCTTTGACGGGACGCACAGAGCTGGTTTTTTTCCGTAATCGTGCTGTTAATGCTGAAACTTACATAACGGACATTCTGGAGCCTCATGTGATGCCTTACGCTGGATATATTGGGGATAATTTCCAACTTATGCACGACAACGCACGACCTCACGTCGCTAGAATTGTTAAAGACTATCTCAGGGAAGTCGAAATTCCAGTTATGCAGTGGCCAGCCAATAGTCCGGACTTGAACCCGATAGAGCACCTCTGGGACCAGCTAAAACGTACGGTTCGAGCACGAAATCCAATTCCAGAAACCCTGAATCAACTGGAAGCTGCCCTAACTGAAGAATGGCAACGGACCCGACAGGAAGACATTAAAAAGATAATCAGGTCACTTAATAGGCGTATGCAGGCAGTGATTAGGTCAAGAGGAGGAAACACTCCCTATTAAAGTAAGATTTAGGCACCCAAATTTAAAAACAAACGGCATAATCGTTTTGTACACAAAAAAATAAAATTGCGTAAAATTTTGTGTTTTCGTGTTTTGTCACATATTTACCTAAAAACCTATTTTTTGCGCACTATTTCTGTTTTTGTACAATCCTACAATTGCATTTTTTCATTATCAATCTTAAAAATATAAATATGTGGTAGTTTAAAACCATACGCGATAGCTTTTTTACAAAAAATGTAGGTGGGTCGATTTTTTTGGAGGCCAGTGTATATTAATTAATTACATAATAAGATAGTTTACTATATATCTTGTGTTGTGAGTTAAGTTAGTGTTTAATCATTTAGAATTATATAAAATTGTACATAATGTATTGTTTTTATTACAAGCTGTGCCCCGTTGCTGTACTGTTGTACTGTCTAATACAAAGAGCTTTTCGAAACTTGATTGTTGCGTTTTGAGTACAGAATTATTGGTTCGACTTTTTTTTTTGCGAATTGAACTGTAGCTGTTGGCTCAAATGATGTCGACAGCGCCACCGGCGTGGGGGGGGGAGTTTATGACTCGGCTTTATGATAATAATATTATTTGTTTATTTGCAGTGATCTCGTCACAACTGGAAGGAGCGGTTAGAGACAATTTTAGAAGGGGGTAAGTGTTATTTGCTGTCATATGAACGGGTGTACAAATAAAGACATAGGCTCACTGTATTTATCCAGTCACATAATCCGGTGGGAACGTGACTCAGACACGTGGGCGGTATTAAGCAAAATTATATTATTTATTAAATTAAGTAAATTATTAAATCTTGTATGTATGATTTCGTAAAAGTATTACAGTTCCAAGTTAAAAATAAAGTATTGTAAGTAAACTCCATTATATTTCAATGGGATGTGTCTGATCAAAATTCTCGAGAGCACCTTGGCGCTCACATCGAATAATCTATTTCTGTCTCTTGGGATTTTTTGTAAACCCGAAAAAAAACCGGAAGGTTTTATACCTTAGTAACCTTTTTAATGCGAACGTTTCTTTGCGTAAACAATTCTTGTACTTAAATAAAGTAGTAAAGTAACAGCCCGTTAATGTCCCACTGCTGGGCTAAGACCTCCTCTCCCTTCTGAGGAGAAGGTTTTTATTCCAACACGCTGCTCCAATGCGTGTTGGAAATTAGACACATGCAGGTTTCCTCACGACGTTTTCCTTCACTGTCAAGCACGAGATGAATTAAAAACACAAATTAAGCACATGTAAATTCAGTGGTGCTTGCCCGGGTTTGAACCCACTATCATCGGTTAAGATTCACGCGTTCAAACCACTAGGCCATCTCGGCTTTTTGTACTTAAATGTTTATACTAAATATATCTACTTATTTACCGCATCCCACTACTTATGTACCCCACCGCCTACGTACTTCATAAACAAAAAAATACAGGCCATACCCATTGGATTATATGTTAAAAGTAACAGCATAATTAACTGAATGCTTAAAAACGATTTTTTTCTCATGTTCTAGAAAAATCTAAACTGAAATACTAGTGTTACCGACCTATAGGAAGAATAAATATTGCGATTTGTTGTGAAATAATTAATTACTATTATATACATATATGCTGCTATTATTTGTGAAATATTTTCGGAACTATGTAAATTTTTAATGTTATTGAAACATTAATTCGAAAAATTCTCAGTAGCAGCCCGGAGAATATAATAATGGCTTTCTTTTTTATCAGTGCTTCTGTGGGTCACATTTATGCCATTCGCGGTCCAACCGGGAATATCGTGCTGGTCTCACCAGTTAGCGCCACCAGTAAGGACCTATCTCTCCCGTCGAAAAAGCATTTGTTGCTATTCTATTTTACTATGAACAACTGCTAGTTACCATAATAAATACGATATTGATAATGTCTTATTGAACAAACAACACGAGCTTTCAAAGGACAAAACGCGTCTAAAACAGTGATTTGTCGTATGTCCGTCGTAATTAGACAATTTATGGCACAATCTTTAAAACAATTATGAGTAATTAGTGAAATATTCGCGATGAAAATCTCGCAAACAGTGAACGATTAAAGATATTTTATATTTCTAAAGAAATCGCTCCGAACCAGCGCCTCTCGCGTCGAAATCAATCGCAATCGCAGGAAATAACAAAGCATCTTAGTTCCCAAGGTTGGTGGCGCATTGGCGATGTAAGCGATTGGTATCATTTCGTACAATGGCAATGTCTATGGGCGTTGGTGACCACGTACCACCTGGTGGCCCATAAGCTCGTCCGCCTATATATTCTATTAAAAAAATGGAAGTGACAAGTATGATCTTGTACGTTAAAGTTTCTAGAATAATCTTTATATTGGTGATGACAATAATATTTAACGTTTTTTTTTTAAATTATTGTATATGGCTATGCAACAGAAATTATAAAGTGACTTTTGTTTTTCAAGAAATATTTAGTTTGTTTATATTTAATATTAGTTTTGTTTTCGTTTTATTTACATTTAATTTTCATTTTTGATGCATTTTTAATTCAAGTTATTGTCATAAGTATATAAGGGACATGGTGCTCACCACTGCTCATAGACTTGTAAAAACTGTTAGGATTATTGATCATCCCTTACATCAATGCGCCACCAATAATTCTTGGCTCCTCCAACATTCTGGTTCACACATCCTGTATGTACACACACTTGAAAGAACTTACTTCACTCACGAACAACGACCAACTAAAACTAAACGAACGAACGCCTTACCTTATATACGCTCGGCGGAACAGATTATGTATTTTTATTTATAGATCGTTATGACGCCTTGTATGACGTTCCGTGACTCATACAGTAATGAACTATCGAGTTTGAGACGTTAGGGCTCAGTGGTTAGAACGGCTGGACACGCGTTCTAACCGCTGGGCCATCTCGACTTTTTAACTTTGAGCATATATTGTTCACAAGTGTGTGTCCACAAGCACAGGTGCGTGCACTCTTTGTTCTCTCACTCTCGTAATCCGATGGGACAATGGGCAATCCGACACGAGCGGTCGTGTTTATGCGCAGGAGCAACAGTTTTACGTGCTACTGACAGAGTACTACTGACAGTTGACAGTTGTTCGACAGAAAATATTTTGACCCCAGGAGTTTTGCTTAATATCTAGCCACAAGAACATCAGGACAGTTTTTGTCTTCATTTATTAACTATACAATACTATCTACTTCTCAGGGCTACGTGTTTCTTTTCCGGACCGGTGGTAGTTTCTACTTTGACAGTCAATAAGCAAATGTAATGCTTCTATGTTGAATTAAGTGTTTTGATTATATTAGTACCCATGGAAGCTTCAAGCACCTTGTAATAAATCGTTTCCTATTGAGCTATTAACCAATGTTTGTATAGTGACCGTATCAAGAATACACATACTTATTTATAGTAGTTTGTTATTGTTATTTTTGAAATAATTGATTTTGTTTTTTTCAGAGAAACGTCATACAACGAGCCAGCATTGATCCGACGTGTGCCACGTCAGGTCGCGTGCGGGTGAGTCAGATAAACTATTACTGCTATTTGTGCAAGCCCGTCGGAGGTCATATTCTACCGCCAAACAGCAATACTGGTATTGTTATTGTTGTGTTCCGGTTCGAAGGGTACTAACCCTTGGAACCGGTGTCGCTACATGGGCGAGGGACATGACATCTGAAGTCCCTAGGTTGGTGGCGCATTGGCGATGTAAGGAGGAATGGTTGATATCTCTTACAGCGCCAGTGGTTGCGGGCGACGGTCGACTAACAGCCAAGTGGTAAATTTGCCCGTGCACATATCTATAACATAAAAAATAATATAAATGTGTCGGATGATAATAAAATGTATTATTGTAAAATAAAAAAGGTGATTAGCTACTTGCTCGTTCTTCTTGATTGAATCCACATATCGAACCGGTGGTAGCGCTTTACGATTCAAAATAACAAATATTTTGTTTTTGAACCAGCAGCGTGGTGGAATAAGCTCCAAACCTTCTCCTCAAAAAAGGAGAGGAGGTCTTAGCCGAACAGTGGGACAGTCACAAGCTGACACTAATTTCTGATGCATAAGTCACGTGCGACCGATTCGATTGTCGCAGGTACTTTCCGGACGAGTTCAAGTTCGTGTGTTCAGATGGCACTTGCATCGCAGCGGACAAGAAGTGCGACGGTACCGTCGACTGTCTCGACGGTTCGGACGAAACGCACCACCTCTGCAGGGAGACACCGTAAGCTTTGCGTATTACACCGTAGCTAATCGTTCCGGTTTCGGGTAGATACCAATACTGTATTTTGGATTGGATTCGCGTAAAATCCGTTCTTAGTGAGCGTCTACGTCGGGGAAGGAGTAGCTGTGACAAAGTTTAGGAGATCGCGTGAACATGGAACGAGAATTGATGTGAAAACCGTACCCTGTACCGAGCGTTCTTTAATTCCCTTTTTCATTACCTTAAGGATTTTTTCAACAACCCTTAGTACTAACCTGCTGTGCCAAAGGAATCCGTATGGAAATTTTCATGGTCCTCGGCTACTAGTAGTTTGGGCTGCGCGTTGATGTCAGTCATTCATTTATTAACGGATGTATGTATCGAGATTATTATTCGTCATTGCACTAAAATGTATTGTCTTGTAACGCAACAGCGTTGAATCAAATTCACACTATTATAGCAGTTCTTGTTTGTCACGGCTTACGAAAAAAAATACAATAAAAAAAGTTAGTTTTGACAGATGTCATTTCATTTTTAATATTACAGGTCACAGGAAGTGAAAATTATTTTTTTTAATAATAATACACGAATAACAATCAACAATAACATTAATTACTTCATATGAATAATAATTACTGATAACGGAAACAAACTGAAACTAACAATCGCTTAAAACGCGGTAACTGTATCTCCGAAGCACTCGAACTTCCCGCCAAAAATGTAAGATTCGTCGTCTGTGACGCGCGATCGAGCGCGTTTTTTAAAAATATAGATATTAATTACACCACAAGGAATTGATACATTCGGTGAAGAGCTGAGACTAATTTCATAGATAATTGGTCGACTACGTTTTTTTAAATAGTTTATTCTTCGCTTATTTTGGTCCTTGCTCTATGGTGGCACGTCACTGATCTAAGTTTATTACATTTTATATAAAAGAGAAATTGAACACAGTAATTACAGTATATATCGTGTTAATTCCGATGAGATGGTCGTAGTAGTGTACTCCTCGTTAGGTAATTAAGCATTATCGGTCCCGTTGTTCCCATTTTGTATTTTGTGTATGTCACACGTGTTTATATATTTACGTTTATATTTCAGGTGCCCCGACCACCTATTTCGCTGTACATACGGCGCATGCGTCGGCGGTTCGGCGCCGTGTAATGGTGTCACAGACTGCGCCGACAATTCCGACGAGTTGCAACCGAAATGCAACAATTATACCTTTGAAATAGGGTGAGTTGTTCTTGTTTTTCATGTTTACACACGAATAGATCGGTACTGGCTGGAGTTTATATGTATAAACAGCTCCGAGCTTGAGTCGATGACGTCATTGGTCGAGTTCTAAATAATCTGTGGTATAAATATCGGCGGAGTTGCTATCGTAACTTTGGAAAATTAAAGTTTGTTGTTCTTAGGAATGTGTCAAAACTGTAAAAAGTAGTAAAAATTGTCTATGATCTCATCGTAATAACTTTGACAAAATCGACAGTTCAATTCAAGGCTACGTGTGAGCAAGGACTATGTCAGTTAACTCGGTGACAATTGATACGTTAGTAGTACATAGGTGTATAATTGCATATACAAAGATTAATAAACACAATGTTACAGTAGTTTAATCAATAGTGTTGTAGTATAATTGTTGTAGGGGACAGTTTAAGTGCAATGACAGCAGTCTCATCGAGAGCGACCGGCGGTGTGACGGCATCCGCGACTGCAGCGACGGCTCCGACGAGACGTTGGTGGCGTGCGCCGGTAACGTCTGCGCCTCCAATGGGTTCCAGTGCGCTTATGGGGCCTGCGTCGACGAGGGCGCCGCCTGTAATGACGTGAGTTATACATTACCACTAGCTGCCCGTCTCGACCTCGTAACACCTTACCCTAGTCCTCCCGGTCGATTTCGGCCACGGCGGCCAATCTCAAGAGAGATTAGCCAACTGCGCAGGAGATATTATAGTGCACGAGTGTGTGCGCGAACACTGGGGCACTCTCTCTCATAATCCGATGGGACGGCAATCCGACACGTCCGGAAAGAGTTCAGGCGCAGCACCAACGACTTAACGTGCTTTCCGAGGTGCAGGAATGTACACTTCCAACTTTCAGACTCCGGGCTGCTTTCCCCCATTACATGAGAATTCCCCATTACAGTTAAAACAATTCAATGACCATATCTCCTCCGTTTGAAAGCTATCATTAAAAACGAATTTTAAATTTTCAGATAGACGAATGCGCTGATGGATCTGACGAGTCGGATAAACTATGCAACAGGACAGTACCACGGAGAGCCACCACAACGACCACCACAACGACCACCACAACGACCGCGCCGAGTACGACAACAGTGGGGTAAGACTATCTAAGTTGTATATAATATAATAGTTAAAGTACATGGAAATTCAGCAACGGTTGCCTCGTGGTTTTTTTTCAATAACTTTAAATAAAATTTGAGCTGGATTTTACTTTTATTTGGGAAACAAACAGTACAGTTATTCCTAAAACTATAATACTAAAATTTTTAAACATAATAAGAGCAGAAAAACAACTTAATAAAAATAAAAAGTCTTGAGAGTAGACAGACCCCCCGCCCCCCCCCCCCCCAGTATCCAAAAATTAAAGATTACAAGCTCTAGTACAAACTTCCTAAAGCTTACGATTGATTCCGTAAATATATCTATACTAGAAAATTTTGTATTATATTCCTCACAAACTATGTATATATAAAGGAATTTCGCGCATAATTATTTTTTAAAATGTTTTGCACATTACTGGTGTCTGGTGTGGCGAGTTGAGATGGCTCAGTAGTTAGAACACCTGATTCTTAACCAAAGATTGTTGGTTCAAACCCAGACAAGCACTGAATTCTACTGTGCATTCTCTGCTGATGCTTATGCTAGCAAGCATCGTGATTGTATTAGCTCCTTACTGCCTTCTGAAATGGAGAGAGGTTCGTAGCATTTCAGTCAATTCCTTCTTACTTTTACATAACTGATTGTATTCAAAATCATTAGATGATGTATTTCTTTTAATATTCCAGCGTTCCAAACATGTGCGTGTTACCACCGCACCCGGAGAACGGCCTGTTCCTGATGAATGGTGACACCGCTGAATACAGAGCTGGTGACGTCGCTATCTCCGCCTATTTCAATACCACCTGCTTACCCGGATACAAGGTCGTCGGAGAGTCAGTGGTCATCTGTAACTTAGGACGGTGGATACCAACGAAATTACCATCCTGTGTCCGTAAGTAACCACCTCCCAGCTAACATATATATTTATTTGTTTAGTTTACTTGATGGTAGGGTTTGTACTCTTCTGCCAGTAATTAATGTTAGTTTGGTTGTAAGCCACTAACGTAAAATCTTAGTTTACAAGGTTGACGGCACAATTTCAATGGGTGGTGACCCCTTATCATCAGGTGGTCCACTTGCCAGTCCGCCTAGGTATTAGGTATTATAATATATATATATATATATATATATGTATGTATATATATATGTAAATCTAAGGTTTTTAATATCTACTTGTTCTTCGATTGTTAAAATAAATGACATGACATGAACACAATTGTAATTCAATTAACAATACAGTTATAATGTAACCTTAATAAAAAAACTTCAAATTTAATTAAATTTGTATACATTTTAGTAACATGTCTCGACAACGAAAAATTAAGATTTATTTGTGTTCGCAGGTGCCTGTTCATTGAAGCCGTCGGATAGCTTGGAGTACCGATGCGTGCTGCTCGACAAGGGTACGAACGGCACGCGTGAATGCGAAGAGTTGGAGGTGCTCGGGACCGTTGTGATGCCCGAGTGTCGCCGCCCCAACTACTACAGTCCCAAACCGCTGCCACAGATGTACTGTACCGACGCGGGCTGGAGCTACAAGCCCACCTGTCTAGCCAGTAAGTCTGTTGCCTCGGTGCAGAGGCTAGCTCGTGCGGCTGTAGATCTTAAGTTCGAAAGTTCGTAGTTCTGGCTATCCTAGCTGGATTATAATAATAGCCTGTGTTAAGGATGGCCAGTAAGTGCGAATAATTAAGTTAAAGAAAGAGTCGCCTCTGTATTAATACATAACTAACGGAAACCTCGACTTCGCCCGCGTTGAGTTAAGCTTTTGTCACGATTTTTTTCCTTCAAACGAAGCGTGAAGAGGCATCTTGCGGGCCGGCAAGGCGGGGACGGCTACTACAGAACATTGTACCCGACTGTTCTGGCCGTCGTCGCGTTTCGACTCTACTACCACTTACCATCAGGTGGAGTAGAGTCATTTGCCATCCCGGTGCATATATATAAAAAAAAATTCCTGTCAGAACTTGTATACAATCATTTATTTTGATGATCATTTATGTTGAATTAATGAACTTTACTTCTTGAAGGGTGAAGAAGTATATATATTATGGGGATTCAGGCTCGCTTCTTAACAAATTTTATCAAAATCGATTTAATGTTTGACCTCGATAGCGTAACAGATAGGCAGACATAGTTACGTTAGCATTATCACTAAATGGCGACTACCAAGGACATTCTGGACTTTAATTTTTTTTTTTGAAAACCAAACAAAGTAATCAATACGAAGATGCAACAAAGACAAATATTTAAAAATAATATAACAGTTTCGATAAGTAATAGGCGTGTTAACGTATTCCAGCCACAACAGGAGTGAACCCAAATGAAGAACTTTGGCACCGATGTCATTGGTCGAGATATTGAATAATCTATAATATTTCCCATGGACTCGCTAAAAATTGGCGTTTTCAATGTCGGCGAAGTTGTAATCGGAACTTCGAAAGTTAAATTAATGCGGTTAAGACTTGTTAAGTGGAATAGTGTCGTATTATAAGTAAAGGTAAATTAATCGAGAACTGTTTATAGTGCCTAGTACAGCTGAACATTTAGAAAACCGCGTGCAATTTGAATTCTAAATCTATGGTTCGTTTACCTTCACTCGTACTCCGATCGGAATAGGGCATATATATCCTGGGACATCATTTACACATGGCCTTCTGATCCCAAAATAAGCAGAGCTTATACTATGGTAACCAGACAACTGATATATTATACTACTTTTCTTTTCTAAAATTCAGACTTATATAGATAATTACACCCAGAATCAGAACAAACAGACATGCTCATGCACACAAATGTCTGTCCTGGGTGGGAATCGAACCCACAACCTTCGGCGTGAAAGGCATGTATCTACCAACCAAGCCAACCGGCGCGTCATTATATACGTATATGTATGTGTACGAGGCATGCCTTTTGAGTTTTGTCGTTTGAAGAAAAAAACTTTTGGAATCAGGATCGTAGGCCTAGATCCAAGATTCGCCACCACTGGTGATGGCGTGACGTGATTTGACTCTCCTCGGTTGAACCTTTGCAGAGTTTTCTTACACTATCTGACGCGGGCCGCCTTGTGATCGTTGGAAAGCAGATGCGGTATCCAACGGCAAACTAGCTTTCTCACACCAAGCGCTTCATGCAAGATCTTCTGAATGGTTGTCCCTGAGATGCCTAATAGAGCCTCTATTTCTCGATACGACACATGACGATCTTCGAGAATTAGTTGTCTCACAGCAATGATGTTATCTTCAGTTATTGCGGATTTGTATCCGTCCTTCGCGAGATTTGTCACTAACACTAGTATTTCCACGTTGGAATTCTAAATACCAGCGTTCGACAGTCTGCAGACATGGGGCTTCATCACTGAACACAAATGTTAACTCTTCAAAACACTGAAGCCGTGTCAGGCCTCTTCTAAAGTTGTAGAAAATTATTGCACTAACATTTTCCTTAGAAAGATTCATTTTCGTACGTAACCTGACAGATTCCAATCGACGCTGTGACTAAACAATATCATTAATCCTAATACTGATTTCGAATGTTTTGAGATTCAAAATTTAAACACATTCGAATATAGAACAGTTCCAAATTCAAAATTGCCGGGAAATATGGAAACGACAGAACTTAAAAGGCATGCCTTGTATGTGTGCTCGTTGCAGAGTGCGGCACGCCCACGCCGCGCGGGGACTTCCCGTGGCACGTCGTCGTGTACCGCCGCGCCGACGGCACCGGCGACGACTACGAGCAGATCTGCGGCGGCTCGCTCGTCAACGAGTGGACCGCCGTCACCGGTCAGTGCCAGAACGATCCGCTAGCCGCTTATTCCGAAATTGACTTAGTGTTGCCATGTAAAAAAATTAACCGACATTACTACTCTTTGGTAGTTATGATAGTTTAGTTTTATTATAAAAAAAAAAAAAAAGCCGAGATGGCCTAGTGGTAAGAACGCGTGAATCTTAACCGATGATCGTGGGTTCAAACCCGGGCAAGCACCACTGAATTTTCATGTGCTTAATTTGTGTTTATAATTCATCTCGTGCTTTAACGGTGAAGGAAAACACCGTGAGGAAACCTGCATGTGTCTTATTTCATTGAAATTCTGCCACATATGTGTGGGACATTCATAGGCTGTTACTATACTATATTATTATATTGCAAGTCCGTTTCGCTTTACACGCTCTGACCACCGACGCGTATAAAAACCCGCTTCCTCCCTGTTATTTAATATTGATTGTAGAATTTGAACAATTGCACCCGCACTACTGCACAGTGTATAAAATAATACCTGTCCCCGCACAGCTGCGCACTGCGTTGGGTCGAACGATGACCGTAGAGTCATGCCGGTCAAGCATTTCATGGTGGCTACGGGCAAGCTGTACAGGGAGCTGAACGACACACGGGACAAACTTTACCAGCAGACATCCCAAGTAAGTATTTTTATATACTTTGATGCAGAACATTATTAATAATTAATTTAAAAAAAATGATCAACAATGGTAAATGATCATCAATGGTGGTGGTGGCTTTGTGCCAGTTCACAGTAACACCCTGTGAATGTCTCACTGCTGGGCTAAGGCCTCCTCTCCCTTTTGAGGAGAAGGTTTGGAGCTTATCTGAATAGGTACCACCAACTCATCAGATGATATTCTACCACAAAACAGCTGTACTTGATATTGTTGTGTTCCGGTTTGCAGGGTGAGTTAGCTAGTGTAACTACAGGCACGAGGGACATAACATCTTAGTTCCTAAGGTTGGTGGCGCATTGGCGATGTAAGCGATGGTTAACATTTCTTGCCATGCCAATGTCTTTGGGTGTTGGTGACCACTTACCATCGGGTGGCCCATATGCTCGTCCGGCTACCTATCTTATAAAAAATACTACTAATGTAATTCTATGTGTTACGCTTTCACGGCTAAACAACTGAACCAGTTTTGATGAAACTTTGTACGCAGCAAGCCTAACCCTCGTTGAGGAGTCAATTTTTATTTAGCCCCTGCCCCTCTGACCCTGCATACGGGGGAGAAACTGCGGGCAGAATGTTTTATAAAAAAGCTTTATCAGGGAAACAAATAAAAATGCTATTATTGCTAATAACAGTCTCGAAACAAACTGGTTTCCGTGACCACCGAGCACGAGACGAATTAACCACATGAAAACTGCTTGCCTGTCTTTGAAATTACGGGATTTGGGTCGATTGATATTCACGCGTTAAACCTTGAGTCATCTCTCGGCTCATTGAAGTGAGAAAAGTGAAGTGTCTAATTGGTTTTTTTTTTCAGGTTTCAGCGATTCATGTACCTGAACGATACGGCGGAGATAATCTGGATTACCAGTATGATCTGGCTGTGGTCAAAGTGAAAGACAGATTCGTATTCAGTATCTACATTCGTCCAGTTTGTCTCGATTTCTCGTCAGAATTCGATGAATTCCAGTTGAAAAAAGGAAGTATGGGCAGAGTAAGTGAAATGACAAATATTGCTTTAAATAACATTAATACACTCGGCGAAATAAACAAATACTAAAATTCACTTTCTCTGCATAATCTTATGTTATATCCTAATGATTGATAAAAACCATAACTGTAAAAAAATATTCCTAATTAATGATAAGGCTCAGACATACAAATACAATAGTAATCAGCGATACGAC
Source organism: Nymphalis io (assembly GCF_905147045.1). Lineage (NCBI taxonomy): Eukaryota > Metazoa > Arthropoda > Insecta > Lepidoptera > Nymphalidae > Nymphalis > Nymphalis io. The sequence goes on along the minus strand of NC_065916.1, from coordinate 6,370,483 downwards.
CAAATTTTATAATATAATTGGACCTTTGGATCCGCCTTTAGTAAAAAAATTTACCGTAGGCTGCGGGTTGGGGACTCACTCAGAGCCGACGTGGGACCGAGTCCACGAAGCTGAAGGTTGTGGAGATGAAGTACGTGGAGTGGCAGGAATGCAAAAAACGCATCCCGCAATTGAACATCGAGTTAATCGAAGTTGACAAGATCTGCGCCAGCTTCGGCAACGGTAAGTCGAATGCGTTTCGTTATGAGTACCAGTCACTTCGGCCTCCGACCTCCTTTTTATTGAAATTAAATCGGATAATGGCCGACCTGGTAAGTGGTTACCACCGTCAATAGATTTTAGAAAATATAATAGGGTTGGTCACTTATACACCGCCAATGCGCCACCAACCTTGGCAACTAATATGTGTTATTGTGCTTGAAATTAAACTGGTTCACTTTCCCTTAAAAGCAATACTAAGTATTGCTGCTAGGCGATAGAATACTATAGCTACTGCAGACAGGCTCCCCACCTAGTAAACACGTCGTAACGGAAGACCCCCCCCCCCCCCCCGCAGGCACGACGCTGAGCAAGGGCGACAGCGGCAGCGGGCTGGTGTTCTGCGCGCGCGAGCACGGTGAGATGCGCTGCTACCTGCGCGGCGTGCTGTTCACGGCTCCGCCGCTCCCCGACGGCAGCTACCCCAACGCGATCGCCAGCTTCACTCACGTGCAGGAAAACGAGCACTTCCTACAGCGGCACCTCGCCAACGACCCGCGTCCCTAGTGCGTAGTGCAAATAATGCTCATAAGATAATTTTAGTACTTAATTATAATAAATTAATTAAATAATCCGTACAAATAAGGTAAAGAATAAGAGAGAGGCTTGAGCTATTGCAAAAAAAAACCGCCTTTCACGTAACGGTTGAAGTGTATGTATACCTCTTTACTGATGACCGCACAAAGCATAACCTGAACAAGGTGTTCATTTTTGAAACCAAAATAACGTCAATAGGTCTCCCGATCAAAGAATTAACTAAGCAACTCTGCATATGTCGCCAGTTAACACCCCCGTGCCTCAGTAAGCCCGTCCGTTGGTCCTGCGTGACTCTCCAATCGGTCGATCGATATGCCGTCCCGTAGGATTAGGAATAGAGACATACACTTGTGTTTGCGCACATACTTGTCAAAGTAACATCCCCTGCTCAGTGAGGCCCTGGTACCCCCTGAGCATGATCGCGATAATAATATATAAAAGTTATATATTTTGAAACATGTTCGATTGTATAAAACTTTAAACTTGCCATGTTAGCAATGAATCACTATGTAATTTCAATACGTACTAGCTTCTTTTATATTCATTTAAAGCAGACGCCTATTTTTAGAGGCTAGTAATTTATTATTAATTTATTCACTTATGCTCTTGATCTAAAAATGTTTGACACCATTTTGGAACGGGTTCATATAGAAGTGTATCCTTTCAAATAAAAGATAAAAATTCTAAATCGTTTTATAAATGATGTAATTCTGGAAAACCAAAGCATAAAAAAACGATTGGGTTGAGTACCTTTTTTATTAGTCTGTTAATAATACTATAAAAACAAGCTTTTATATATGTACGTGACTGCGATATTTAGAATACTAGCCTCAGTAGCGTAGCATGGGTCATAGCGCTCGGTGCGCGTTCCGAATTTGCCGCCCTTTTTCTTGCAATTGGTTAATCAAATAAAGTGGGGCTCTGTAAAAACAGTACTCATATTGACTAACACTAAACTGAAACGTGAAAATGAATATTACATTTTATTAAACAGTTAACGTTTTCTTACGCCCGTGCTACACCGCCGACTAGCCTGTTCACAAGTATGTGCAAATGAAATTGCAGAACTCAATATAGCTATTTATTATTTTAAATAAGAAATTGTAATATAAGAATAATAACACTAATTTAAAAAACATCGTTAATCAAATTATATTATTTAAAAAAAGTATTTTAATCTTGTAAGGCATTTATATGCATTTAGTTTTATTTTTTTAATTTATTTATTTATATTAAATTGAAACATCCTATGAATCGAAATTTGTGAAATTGTTGTTTGTTAGTAAATGTGATAAAAAGAAACCAATTGGCTAAAGTTATTCTATTCCAATTTATATTCTGCAAAACAAAAATTAATGCCAAAATGTGGCAGTGATTTTTTTTTAAAGTTATGTTGCAAATGTCGCACCCTTGCACTCCATGTAACCTTTCACACTTTAAATATTGAACAAAATTTAATTAATAAATACATACAATTGGAATAGCATTAATGACATATTTGTATATTTTGTTATATGTTAGTTCGCGTTTATTAATAAATCAATAAGTTTTTCGTTATGAACAATTGTAGTGTTAATTATTAATTTTTTTAATGTTAAACCAAAGAAGTACAAAAAATGTGCCAATACAAACGAGGCTGTTAAATTAATTTTATTGTATAAAGTCAATTAATAAATGTAATTAATGCAATGGCATTTTTCTTGCAGATATGAAATGATTGTGAGTTTTGTCTTATATGGTCGATCATAGAGTTGAAATTTACAAGTCATTTGTATAATAATGATATACTCAATTATCTTAAAATCGATATCTTTATGGTAGATCTATTTACGAAATTAATTTTATGTGAAACGTATTATTATTGTTATTTTTTTACAATTTTATAATGAAATTAAAAAAAAAACAAGAGAGTGGAATTAAAAAAGGACAAACTTTATTAAAATTCTCTTAAACCTATTCTGTGTTTTATTTTGTTTACTAGTTTCTGGGTGCGTTTTCGTTGCGTTAGGTCAGGTGTTATGCCAGTGCCCGAAACCGGGTCACGCACCGGCTAGGATAGTTGCCAAAAATACTTGTATAGAAATTTATTGATAAGCTTTTCCTCAGTTCCCCTATTTTTCCGCGGGAAAAAATTTACTCGTTTCCCCTATCTGAGTTGGGGGGGAGGTTTATGTGTGACTCGCCGCCGCTTAAGGCGCCGGAATTTGACTCGTTAAAAATACTAATTACTTGTTTTTAAGAAAGAAAATGAATTTAAAATAAAAAAATTAGAATGATCTTATAGAATAATTACAACTTACTCCATATTATTTTTTTGCTTACATCTTTATTTTTGTCTCATTGGTCTGGTAAGAATCTATGTCAGATACCCACTAGACTAAATGATTGGGTTAAGACAAGCTACGACCCTAATTAGATTACGGCTTCTTCTTCTTTTGTGAAGGCTTAGAGTTTTTTCCACCAAGCTGCTTCAAGGGATTTTGTTGGCACATTCCATTTCCATCCGACGATGCACGAAATTTATTATTATTATAAACAAAAAAAAAACGCACATGATAATTCATTGATTTGTGTTTGCCTGGGTTTGAATCAGCACTCATCGGTAAAGATTCATGCGTTTCTACCACTGGGGCATTTCGGTATTTGATAAAAAAAATAGTGAATCATTAATAGTGGAAAGTTCGAACGACTGAAAAAAATAGCGCCTTCTACCGCCATCTATATACACGAATGGGTAATTTTACAAAATAATAGTTTTTATCTTTAGTAGTGCATACAAAATAAACACAGATGGCGTTGTTCATAAAACTAAATATTGTGGTATTCAATTTGATATTAGTAGTCAAAATTCAACAAAGAAGTATTTTAATAAATCTTAATTTTTAAAAACACTAAAATTCATAAATTTACTGGATTCACGCGTTTGAGCCACTGGGGCATTTCAGTGTGCAATAAATGAGAAGAAGACTCGAATGATCATAAATATTAGCACCTTTTAGTGTTATCAATACAGAAACGAGTACTTTTTGGAAATCATAATCAAAAAGAGAGTTTTATCTATAATAGTGTACACAAAATAAGTCAGAGGACGCTAATATTATAAAATTATGCTTCTATTTTTGCACTATGCCTTTTTTGTGTACATTTCAGCTTCAGGGTAGTCACATAGCTTTTACCTAATGTATAATATTATTTATTATATATCTTACCTGTTAACTGTGTCAATCTGTTTTTGTGCCATATTTAATTAAAAAAAATTCTTGAATCTAAAAGTTCATTAAAACAAACACAGATGGCGTTGCTCATAACATTTAATATTGTGGTGATTAACTTGATCGTAGGTAGAGGAAACTTCTCTGTCTATATAACATAATCCTAAGAAACAATACTGACCGTTACTGCATCACATATTGAATGATACATATAATTATTCCATCCTAATATATAGTGCTGAAAATGCTGATCTATTAGATTAATTTAGGTGGTACGTGCAGAGCTGACTCAAGGCGGCGACTTCGCGGCTATTTGCTGCGTCAGTGATCCTCCCTAAGGTACTGTATGTAACAAGCGGGTGATTAGTCAAACAATGCTGTCTTCTTCTTTCGAATGTCAAATCAATTATGCGAGAAAGAGATAAATCTATGTTTAACCATATATCATTATTTGTGCCGTAAATACATAGTTATTAAACCTAAGCATAATTACAATATGTCCGATAAAATATTAAAAGATAATTCTTAAAATAATTGTGTGCTTTTTTCTGATCTCGAATTTAAGTTTACTAGCTTGAACGCATGAAATCGCAAATGCATCTGTCTACGACATAACTTATGTGGAATGCGGACGTTACACAGATTATATAAAATGAAACCGTTTTGTTTGTTAAATTCATTATAAGTTATAGTTAACAAAAAAATATATAATTGGCATCCAGAAGTGGAACTGATTACACCTCCTAACTATATATCAAAGATGACGTAATATAAAACAATTCATCAATATCATAAGTAAAATAGAATTATATACGTGCAACATATATGCACGAGACAATAAATATTTAAGAAATACCTAATAAGAATTTTCGTAAAAGCAATTGACGAATTAAATTCTTTAAATCAATTCATACGATAGATTTTCTATTATAACAGCCAATTGTAAAACAGTAAGTTTTCTTTGTTAAAATAATGCATAAAACTATGGGAGTATTTTTATCCGTGCAGTGACGGAAAAAGAATACACTTCACTGCCCTTATCTTACCCATAGGTGTCGTAAGAGGCGACTAAGGGATATCTGAGTGACCATCTGCTCATCTGGTGGTAGGATGTTAAACATCCGCCTGGCTTGTTACCACCGTACGCATGGTGAAAAACTCGTGAAGCGACTTGCAGCCGCGTTTCGAGGTCGGCCAGTGTAAAGCCAGTGCCCGAGCGTTCATTGCTGCGATGAGTGTTGGTCCAGTGGAGACGGCTGTTGAACCAATGCCGGGGGAAACTGTATTGATCTGCCAGACAGGGAGATCCGAAGAAACGTCTGTTCCGCTGGCCGCCCGTACAGGGGCCCGAGCGTGCCTAACCATCTCGCGAGGCTGTGCCACCAGGCCACGAATAATCTCGGGGTGGACCGTCGTGCCGGTTGGTTACCGGAAGGTGGGATCCCGGCGGCCACTTCCGGGGGGGTTCGGGGGCCCTTACGTCCGGCGTATCAGTGTATTTTCCCTTTTGGCAACCATTTGGGGAAACACGCCTCCATACTTTGCCTATTCCTATCGTGGCAATACTTCGCTCGGTTCACGTCTCCTTTCCATTTTTTTTCTTAAATGGTAGCGCAACAAAACAGAAATAACGCTCGTACAGCGGTGCACACCCCCACCATACCCACGCTGTTTGACTCCTCATTCTCCGTGTTGGTGGTACGTGTGGACCTGGTTCGTCAGAGTCGAGTCTACGTGTGCCTCTACAGATCCCACAGTGGTGACTTGGAGACAAGCCGATTATTTGGCCATCTTATTCGGGTGGCTGATGGTGCGCAAGAGCAGTTTCCTTACGCGGAATTGGTGTGTTTTTGGGTTTTTAATGCTCACCATGAATCATAGTTGAAGTCCCTCAAAACTGACCATGCTGGAAGGTCTGCTCATGCTTTTGCTCTCACACATGACTTGACCCAACTGGGTAATCAGCCCACCAGGATCCCAGACATTGATGGGCAAGCACCTTCTCTACTAGATCTTTTGCTGACTTTTCACCCGGTGGAATATCAGGTTGTGGTTCAAGCTCCACTTGGTTCTTTGGATCACAACCTTATATCTACCAAAGTGCCACAGGCCAAGCTGTCGCCACCAGTGGTATGTAAACGTCGCGTTTGGCACTATAAGTCGGCAGATTGGGACGGTATGCGCGATTACTATGCGTCGGTCCCTTGGAAGGAACATTGCTTCAGTGGGTATGAAAGCTAGTGCCGCTGCTGTTGCTGACGAGATCATGTTGGGAATGGAATACTACATTCCTAGCTCAGATCTCGTCAGTAGGGGTACGCGTAACCGTTGGTTCACTCGTGAATGTGTCGATGCTGTATCATCTAAGCAGGCGGCATATCGCGCGTGGATCAACGGCTGCATTAGCGGGGCATCTAACATTGACTCACTGAAAGCAAACTACAATAAAAATTCCAAGTCTCGTAGGAAGGCATACACGAGAGCGGATGCACAGCGCATTGTACAGATTGGTCATGACCTTGTTTCGCATCCTAGGGGCTCCCGAAGCTTCTGGCGTCTGACCAAGTCTGTGCGAAACAATTTCTGCCAACCTTCGCTGCCACTGCTCAGAAATCCGGACGGATCGCTAGCTCACAGTCCGCAGGAGAACGTCGATCTCCTGGCTAAACTCTTTGTCGATATATCCGTGATCGATGATTGTAGTGCGCCGCCACCAACAATACCTTCATGTGGCCACACGATGCCTGACATCAAAATCAAGCAACGTGATGTGCGTGCGGAGTTGCAATCACTTGATGTACGGAAAGCTAACGGTCCCGATGGAATACCAGCCATAGTGCTGAAGAAGTGCGCGGCGGAGCTGTCTCCTGTGTTAACGCGCCTGTTCCAACTTTCTCTCTGTTCGGGATGTGTGCCGGAGGCTTGGAGAAGAGCTAATGTGCAAGCGGTTCCCAAAAAAGAGGATCGGTCTGACCCGTCAAATTATCGACCAATAGCTATCACCTCAGTACTTTGTAAGGTGATGGAACGGATTCTAAGCAACCAACTGATCCATTACCTAGAAGATCACTGTCTAATTAATGATCGTCAGTACGGGTTTCGACCAAAACGGTCCACAGGTGATCTTCTAGCGTACGTAACACACCTCTAGGGTGAAGCTATCGACAAGCTCGGAGAATCGTTGGCTGTCAGCCTCGATATCTCTAAGGCTTTCGACAGGGTCTGGCACAGAAGTCTTCTCTCCAAGCTGCCGCAATATGGTCTGCCTGCTCAGCTATGCACCTGGATTGCCAGCTTCCTACACAAGCGTAGCCTTCGTGTTTTAGTACATGGTTTCGCTTCACAATTCTATGTAGTGAATGCTGGGGTCCCCTAGGGATCTGTGCTATCTCCCACACTCTTTCTTTTGCATATCAATGTCAGCTCTCTCTTGGGAACATACATTGCTATGCAGACGATAGTACAGTGCATGGTGGATACCACGGACGCGCAGTGGCTGGGCGGGCGGAAACTGAGGAGAGGCGGGAGAATCTTGTCATTGAACTCGATAGGACGTTAAAGCTCATCGCCGAATGGGGTTCTGATAATCTTGTTGAGTTTAATGCCAAGAAAACACAGGTCTGCGCTCTCACAGCGAAAAAGTCACCATTTTCCCCTCTTCCCTCCCTCTGTGGCACACCGCTGATGATACAAAGTTAAATTGCCATGCTGGGGATGGACATTTCTGCGACCTTAGTCCAAGGGATTAACATCGAGGCTGTGTTTTGTACAACAACTGTGCCTGTTGTACAAAACACAGGTACGGTCTTGCGTTGAATATTTTTTTTTTTTTTTATAGAATAGGAAGGCGGACGAGCATATGGGCCACCTGATGGTAAGTGGTCACCAACGCTCTTAGACATTAGCATTGTAAGAAATGTCAACCATCGCTTACATATCCAATGCGCCACCAACCTTGGGAACTAAGATTTTATGTCCCTTGTGCCTGTAATTACACTGGCTCACTCACCCTTCAAACCGGAACACAACAATATCAAGTACTGCTGTTTTGCGGTAGAATATCTGATGAGTGGGTGGTACCTACCCAGACGAGCTTGCACAAAGCTCAACCACCAGTGTATAGATAAATATAAAAAATATCAAACATTGGCTTTGAAACTTACGAATCGTATTGGAACGCTTTTAAATTATCCTTCATAAATAAATCTACTATTAATCAAATAACTGCAGATGTGTAAAAATAAAGGAATAAAACATTCGCTATCCCTCCCACTAGCCGCCGTCCGCTTGTATATAACTGTATATAATATATCTGAACCCCAATGGGACGTTAACCTCTACTCCGATTGTTTGAATCAGGTACGCACTGGCCCCCACTCTGCGCCCACACGTCTCAAGTGAACGCCTTACTCTAAAGCGCCGTCCCAAGTCGTTAAATGCCGAATACGTTCTAATAAACGCGCGCTTGGCAGACGGTTGTTTCCTTCGTAATATATATATATATATACTTACATATATATAAGCGGAATAATTATAATAATATTATTTATTTTATTATATATATATATATATAAGCCGAATACTGCGGGCGGAAACTGAGGAGAGGCGGGAGAATCTTGTCATTGAACTCGATAGGACGTTAAAGCTCATCGCCGAATGGGGTTCTGATAATCTTGTTGAGTTTAATGCCAAGAAAACACAGGTCTGCGCTCTCACAGCGAAAAAGTCACCATTTTCCCCTCTTCCCTCCCTCTGTGGCACACCGCTGATGATACAAAGTTAAATTGCCATGCTGGGGATGGACATTTCTGCGACCTTAGTCCAAGGGATTAACATCGAGGCTGTGTTTTGTACAACAACTGTGCCTGTTGTACAAAACACAGGTACGGTCTTGCGTTGAATATTTTTTTTTTTTTTTATAGAATAGGAAGGCGGACGAGCATATGGGCCACCTGATGGTAAGTGGTCACCAACGCTCTTAGACATTAGCATTGTAAGAAATGTCAACCATCGCTTACATATCCAATGCGCCACCAACCTTGGGAACTAAGATTTTATGTCCCTTGTGCCTGTAATTACACTGGCTCACTCACCCTTCAAACCGGAACACAACAATATCAAGTACTGCTGTTTTGCGGTAGAATATCTGATGAGTGGGTGGTACCTACCCAGACGAGCTTGCACAAAGCTCAACCACCAGTGTATAGATAAATATAAAAAATATCAAACATTGGCTTTGAAACTTACGAATCGTATTGGAACGCTTTTAAATTATCCTTCATAAATAAATCTACTATTAATCAAATAACTGCAGATGTGTAAAAATAAAGGAATAAAACATTCGCTATCCCTCCCACTAGCCGCCGTCCGCTTGTATATAACTGTATATAATATATCTGAACCCCAATGGGACGTTAACCTCTACTCCGATTGTTTGAATCAGGTACGCACTGGCCCCCACTCTGCGCCCACACGTCTCAAGTGAACGCCTTACTCTAAAGCGCCGTCCCAAGTCGTTAAAGGGATTTTATGTCCCTTGTGCCTGTAATTACACTGGCTCACTCACCCTTCAAACCGGAACACAACAATATCAAGTATTGCTGTTTTGCGGTAGAATATCTGATGAGTGGGTGGTACCTACCCAGACGAGCTTGCACAAAGCCCTACCACCAGTAAGAAAGTTGCTCGCACCTTTGGGATGGCTCCGCTAAGTACCTACTGGAGGCCTTGGATCGGTTGCAGCGACGTGCGGTCCGCATTATTGACGACGTAAAGGTCACAAACACCCTCGAGACTTTACAATTGCGTCGAGAGATAGAAGCGCTCAGCGTCTTCTATCGACTGTATCACGGCGAGTGATACAGTCGGAGGAATTATTCTCTCTAATTCCTGCTTAAGTCTACGCGAGCTGGCTCTCGATGTCACCGCCTAACTGTAACATCAATTCCATCGCGCACAAGGAAATTTGGCAACTCCTTTCTTTGTTGCACTTCCAAAAAATGGAATTCCTTACCAGCTCACGTGTTCCCCTCCTCTTACAACCCGGGTTTCTTCAAACGAGGCGTTAAAAGGCATCTTGTGGTCCTGCAAGGCGGCGGCGGCTAGAACATTCTTCCCGACTGTACTGTCCGCCGTCGCATTTGGACTCTACTACAAGTTACCATCATTTGCCCTCCCGGCAAATATAAAAAAAACTTCCCAAACTATAGTCCTATATACATAGCTTCGCACGGGTAGATAATAAGAAAAATGTATTTTGGATATGATTTGCGTAAAATCCGTTTTTAATGAGTGTAATTTTTAACGTTGGAAGGAGTAACTGTGACAAATTTCAAGTCAATCGGGCGGATAGTTTAGGAGATCTCGTGTTGAGTATTCGGCTTATATATATGTATATATAATAAAATAAATAATATTATTATAATTATTCCGCTTATATATATGTAAGTATATATATATATATATATATATTACGAAGGAAACAACCGTCTGCCAAGCGCGCGTTTATTAGAACGTATTCGGCATTTAACGACTTGGGACGGCGCTTTAGAGTAAGGCGTTCACTTGAGACGTGTGGGCGCAGAGTGGGGGCCAGTGCGTACCTGATTCAAACAATCGGAGTAGAGGTTAACGTCCCATTGGGGTTCAGATATATTATATACAGTTATATACAAGCGGACGGCGGCTAGTGGGAGGGATAGCGAATGTTTTATTCCTTTATTTTTACACATCTGCAGTTATTTGATTAATAGTAGATTTATTTATGAAGGATAATTTAAAAGCGTTCCAATACGATTCGTAAGTTTCAAAGCCAATGTTTGATATTTTTTATATTTATCTATACACTGGTGGTTGAGCTTTGTGCAAGCTCGTCTGGGTAGGTACCACCCACTCATCAGATATTCTACCGCAAAACAGCAGTACTTGGTATTGTTGTGTTCCGGTTTGAAGGGTGAGTGAGCCAGTGTAATTACAGGCACAAGGGACATAACATCTTAGTTTCCAAGGTTGGTGGCGCATTGGTGATGTAAGCGATGGTTAACATTTCTTACAATGCCAATGTCTAAGGGCGTTTAGTGACCACTTACCATCAGGTGGCCCATATGCTCGTCCGCCTTCCTATTCTATAAAAAAAAAAACTTCTACATTAATATTATAAAGAGGTAAAGTTTGTGAGGTTGTACGGGGTAATGTCGGGATCTACTGAACTGATTTTGAAAATTCTTTTACCAACAGAAAGCCACATTATTTGTGAGTGTCATAGGCTATATATTAACCCGAAAAATGAAAAGACTTTTTCGTGGTAGTCGGATTTGCGAAGTAAGTCAGAGAAAAAACGGTCGAACTACGAACGTTTCTTACGAACGCTGCCTTAACGATGAGAGATATATGATTTAGTTCTAGAGAAAAGTTGTAGAGCATAATAATACCTATTCTAATAAGTGACGTCGTATACCCGCTTAAATTTATTATCTCTGACACGGCCATTCTGATCCTCAACACGCTCTCGCGTTGCTTCTTGACATCACGTCCAGCCTAAATGGCACAGCGCATGGCACGCACGCAAGCAAAGTGTTTACAGACATCTTTCAACCTCACACAAAGCAAAGCGTACAAGCTTTCAGCACGTTACAGCTCTAGCATACAGCAAAGCGTTCGATCTTTCAGCATTGCTCAGAATCAGCACTTGGAACACATTGCAAAGCGTTACAGCTTTCAGCATCAATCTTGGGTCAAGACAGATTTGAGCCCAACCTCACTGCAAAGCGTGTTAGCTTTCAGCAGATCATCAGGATAAAGCGGTAAGGCTTTCAATCCATCCTTCGAAAAGAGTAACAGCTTTCATCGAAACACTGGGACAAAGCGATAATGCTTTCAATCCATTCTTCAACAAAGCGTAACAGCTTTCAGTTTAAATAAAACATTTAATCAGTCAATGATGAACATAAGACTTTTTATTAACACAGGATTACGTTTAACAAAACAACAGAATTCTCGTTTCAAAACAACGGTCAATCAATTCTAGACAGAGATTCAATTCAAATTACTAATCAGCACACCAAATCTATACTTATAATAAATCTGCAACCGTTCGTCGGCTGTACATGTAAGACATATGAGTAAATGAACGATAGGACCCAAAACAATGATTGCTAGAATTTTGTCCGTTTATCTCTTTGTCTGTGCGTTTGTGCACGAGAATCCTAGATACGGCTTAACGGATTTGAGTGCGATTTTTTATAATGTATTGTGGCTAACTTCACTTTGTTTCATTTCAATTGATTAGTAAGTAATAAAACTATGTCAATTTATAGTCACGTCGAACATTTATTCGACGCAATTGCTATAGAATAACTCCAAACTCCTTCTTCCAATGCAAATTGAACTCAGATCTATACGATCAATCATATTAAATAGAGTTCAGCTTATTGGTTAAATAAATCTATGAATATTACTTGAAACGGGGCATCGTGTGTATGGATTAATTGAAGTACGGGGTTAATGGGTCTCACATAATATTTCATTTTACGACAGGGTTCACATGCGTTTATTAATGCCGTAATGGTTTCCTGCATATTATGCCAAAAATAATTTCGGTTAATCCTAGTCATCGTTTCTTTTATACCGCGCTGACAAGTTTTTCCCTCATGATATTTTATTACTATTTTCTTTTTGTTCAGCCTCGTCTTTAACAAAAATTACATACAGTACATTTTTTAATGTCTACAGTATCTTTTTTAAATAAGGAAATTATTGTTTTAGCAAAATCTCTCCTATGTTCTGAATGTTCGAAGTATATAAAGTATTTAATTTTGGGGCGGATATATTCTTTAAGAAATTGTTTTATTAATTCAAGGTTATTTAATGGTAAAAAAACTCCAATTATTTTCTGTTTTGGTCTTGATAAGTCTTTAACTTGAAGTTCGTTTTTCAGCCATGAAAACACTAATATTTGATTGGGCTTAGTATCGATACCTTCATGTAAAATTGGAATACCAGAAGTATCACATTCTACATTTGTAAGGACAGTCTCAGTAGTAGAGCTATAATTTGAAGTGTTTCGGTTTTGAGGTTCGATTTCAGTTAAATCTTCAGAACAAACTGATATGGTCGCCTCAGAGTCAGTTACAGTAATAGTTCTAGAGTCATCTGTATTACGTCTCCGGGTTAATACTAGAATTTGGTTATTTACGTCTTGAAGTAGAGTTTCTTTTTCATCGACATTTACTGCTATAGAAGTATTTTCGTCCATTGCATTTAATTTTATACGGGAAAGAGCATCTGCATTTGTATTCAGTAGATTTGAGGCTACTATTGTTTTTTTTTTTACTTTATTTTCATTATCAAGGTCACTATATTTTTTTGTATTGTGTTCGTCTGTCTCTTCGTTGTAATATGTTATGTTATTATAGTTATGTTCATAGGGCTCATTTTCTGAAATATAGAGTTCAGAAGCGTAATAGTTTTCACTGTCATAGTAATTGTAATCATATACATATGTCTTTAGGCCTATAACGAAATTGTGTTTGGGGTCTGTAATTATTACTATTAAAAAATGGACGGTAACCTAACTGTTGCATATGTTGGTGTCCGTATTGAGGATTAGCAATTCCAATTAGCAATTCCTTTAGCATTTCCGAATCTGTATGAAGATAAATTTGGTCTAAAACCTGTAGACATATGCATAGGTTGTCTTTGGTTTACCTACGGTCTTCCGAATTTAAATTGATGTTATCGGTTAGACGGCTAAATCGGCATTGATAAATTCGGTTTATGAGAAAAATTAAAATTATTATTAAGCTTAAAATATGTTGGTTGGTTAAAAGAGTTATTACCTTTTGAATTTGAAACTTTACTTCACTGATTGTATTGTTCGCGAATGTTCTCCTCCTCTAACACTATACTTAACGCACTCTCTTATGATGTCAGCGCTTTCAGCCTAACTATTCTGACAATATTTTCTGGTAAATTGTATAAAAAATACATTTAGTGACGTATTATTATAAATAACTATTTACTCTTCTTAATATCTTCGTTTAATATTTGATTGACTTTTGATAAAAGAATCGAACGTACCGACTGAATTCTATTGCAAAAATCGAGGTAATTTTCTATATATTTTAAATTTTCTAATTCTATGGCAATACATTCTTCACTTCGCGGGTCTCCAAAGTGTTGAATTAACAAATCCACAAATTCATCCTATGATACAATATCCTCGCGCTCGCTGATAAGCGAAGCGGCCTTGTCTACTACGCGACTAGTGATGCTATGCATAATGTATATATTTTGTGCATCACTGCCTTGAAATTTACTTATTACATATTCGCATTTTCTTATAAATAAGTTTTAAATTGGCGTTTATCGCCACCAAATAGAGGAATTAATTTTAAAATTTCGTTAGGAATCAGAGTTATATGATCCATTTCGTTTTTGTAAAAATTAATTGAAATTATTACATACTTCAACTTAAACCAATAATTTTTTTTTAAACAATATAACTATATGATTTTTCACTTATTATATTTTTTATTTAAATTTCCTTTAAAACAAAATCACTCACGATACAAATTAAAATTATTAAATAAAATCATATAAGAAAACCAGAAAACGTTATAATAGGAGAAGTCTTATCCCAAAATAACAAAAGGCAAAGGAAGGTGAAAAGTTCTACTTACCAACCGGTCGCCAGCATCGTCTTCGCCTGGACTCCTCACTCACTGTCTTATTTATTTGGTTCTGGATTTTTTCTTACAGACCTTCGAAATCCTAACTATTCACGGATTTTGACGAAAATTATTAGGAATGAAGGCTGTAATTGATATGAAACAATCCTACCGTCTGCGCCAGACAAGTTTACGGGAGCAAGACAGACTTTTTTTAAAAAGATATAATATTTTAATTTTAAAATATTTAATGATAATTAAAATTGACACGACCGAACAGAGGTTCTAGAGGTTCTGGAGGCTCTAGTCGAATGTTCTTCCCTTTTTTACAAATCGTTTCCCAACACATATGATCCCAAAGCATGAAATGACACAATGACTTACATTTCGCTGATTAAGCATTTACTTCTATTGTTTTTTTTATATGCGCCGGGATGGAAAATGACTCTAATCCATAGGAGGTACGTGGTAGTAGAGTCCAAACGCGACGACGGCCAGTACAGTCGGGAAGAATATTCTGTACTAACCGTCCCCGCCTTGCCGGCCCGCAAGATGCCTCTTCACGCCTCGTTTGAAGGAACCCGGGTTGTAAGAGGAGGGGAACACGTGAGCTGGTAAGGAATTCCATTTTTTGGTAGTGCGATAAAGAAAGGAGTTGCCAAATTTCTTTGTGCGCGATGGAATTGATGTCACAGTTAGGCGGTGACATCGAGAACCAGCTCGCGTGGACTTAAGAAGGAAGGGGGAAGCAGGAATTAGAGAGAATAATTCCTCAGAGCACTCGCCGTGATACAGTCGATAGAAAGCGCTCAGTGCTGCTATCTCGCGACGCAATTGTAAAGGTTCAAGGGTGTTTGTGACCTTTACGTCGCCAATAATGCGTACTGTACGTCGCTGCAACCGGTCCAAGGCCTCCAGTAGGTACTTAGCGGAACCATCCCAAAGGTGCGAGCAATTTACAACGCAAGACCGTACCTGTGTTTTGTACAACAGGCACAGTTGTTGTGGCGTGAAAAAACGTCGCACCTTGTTCAGAACTCCGAGTTTCCGTGAGGCTGTTTTTATAATAGCCTCGATGTAATCCCTTGGACTAAGGTCGCAGAAATGTCCATCCCCCGCATGGCAATTTAGCTTTGTATCATCAGCGGTGTGCCACAGAGGGAGGGAAGAGGGGAAAATGGTGACTTTTTCGCTGTGAGAGCGCAGACCTGTGTTTTCTTGGCATTAAACTCAACAAGATTATCAGAACCCCATTCGGCGATGAGCTCTAACGTCCTATCGAGTTCAATGACAAGATTCTCCCGCCTCTCCTCAGTTTCCGCCCGCCCAGCCACTGCGCGTCCGTGGTATCCACCATGCACTGTACTATCGTCTGCATAGCAATGTATGTTCCCAAGAGAGAGCTGACATTGATATGCAAAAGAAAGAGTGTGGGAGATAGCACAGATCCCTAGGGGACCCCAGCATTCACTACATAGAATTGTGAAGCGAAACCATGTACTAAAACACGAAGGCTACGCTTGTGTAGGAAACTGGCAATCCAGGTGCATAGCTGAGCAGGCAGACCATATTGCGGCAGCTTGGAGAGAAGACTTCTGTGCCAGACCCTGTCGAAAGCCTTAGAGATATCGAGGCTGACAGCCAACGATTCTCCAAGCTTGTCGATAGCTTCACCCCAGAGGTGTGTTACGTACGCTAAACGATCACCTGTAGACCGTTTTCGTCGAAACCCGTACTGACGATCATTAATTAGACAGTGATCTTCTAGGTAATGGATCAGTTGGTTGCTTAGAATCCGTTCCATCACCTTACAAAGTACTGAGGTGATAGCTATTGGTCGATAATTTGACGGGTCAGACCGATCCCCTTTTTTGGGAACCGCTTGCACATTAGCTCTTCTCCAAGCCTCCGGCACACATCCCGAACAGAGAGAAAGTTGGAACAGGCGCGTTAACACAGGAGAGCTCCGCCGCGCACTTCTTCAGCACTATGGCTGGTATTCCATCGGGACCGTTAGCTTTCCGTACATCAAGTGATTGCAACTCCGCACGCACATCACGTTGCCTGATTTTGATGTCAGACATCGTGTGGCCACATGAAGGTATTGTTGGTGGCGGCGCACTACAATCGTCGATCACGGAGTTATCGGCAAAGAGTTTAGCCAGGAGATCGAATTTCTCCTGCGGACTGTGAGCTAGCGATCCGTCCGGATTTCTGAGCAGTGGCAGCGAAGGTTGGCAGAAATTGTTTTGCACAGACTTGGTCAGACGCCAGAAGCTTCGGGAGCCCCTAGGATGCGAAACAAGGTCATGACCTATCTGTACAATGCGCTGTACATCCGCTCTTGTGTATATGCCTTCTTACGGGACTTGGAATTTTTATTGTAGTTTGCTTTCAGTGAGTCAATGTTAGATGCCCCGCTAATGTAGCGTTGATCCACTCGCGATATGCCGCCTGCTTAGATGATACAGCATCGACACATTCACGAGTGAACCAACGGTTACGCGTACCCCTACTGACGAGATCTGAGCTAGGAATGTAGTATTCCATTCCTAACATGATCTCATCAGTAACAGCAGCGGCACTAGCTGTCGGGTCATTCCCACTGAAGCAACATTACGCAGACGCATAGTAATCGCGCATACCGTCCCAATCTGCCGACTTATAGTGCCAAACGCGACGTTTGCATACCGCTGATGGCGGCAGCTTGGCCTGTGGCACTTTGGTAGATATCAGGCCGTGATCCGAAGAACCAAGTAGAGCTTGAACCACAACCTGATATTCCACCGGGTGAGAAGTCAGCAGAAGATCCAGTAGAGAAGGCGCTTGCCCATCAATGTCTGAGATCCTGGTGGGCTGATCAACCAGTTGGGTCAAGTCGTGTGTGAGAGCAAAAGCATGAGCAGTTCTTCCAGCATGGTCAGTTTTGAGGGATTTCAACCATGATTCATGGTGAGCATTAAAATCCCCCAAAAACACCAATTCTGCGTTAGGAAACTGCTCTTGCGCAGCATCTGCTATCCGACTAAGATGGTCAAATAATCGGCTTGTCTCCAAGTCACCATTGTGGGATCTATAGAGGCACACGTAGACTCGACTCTGACGAACCAGGTCCACACGTACCACTAACATGGAGAAGGAGGGGTCCTCCAAGCAGCGCAATCGTTGACAACAAAAATCCGCCCTGACGAACAAGCATACTCCGGCTTTCGCTTTGAAAGATTCTTCAAGCATGTAGCCGAGATAGTTAAGGTAGCTGGTGTCGGCAGGGCGGAGTATTTGCGTCTCCGTGAGAAACAACATTGCTGGCCGTGCTGTCTCGAGATGGTGGTGGACAGTGTTGAGGTTAGCGTGGAGTCCTCGGATGTTAGAGAACTCGACCTCAAACAGCGTGGGTATGGTGGGGGTGTGCACCGCTGAACGACCGTTATTTCTTAGTTGCGCTACCATTTGGAAAAATAAGGAAAAGAGACGTGAAGCGAGCGACGTATTGCCACGATAGGGATAGGCAAAGTATGGAGGCGTGTTTCCCCAAATGGTTGCCAAAAGGGAAAATATACTGATCCGCCGGACGGAAGGGCCCCCGAACCCCCCCGGAAGTGACCGCCGGGACCCCACCTTCCGGTCACCAACCGGCACGACGGCCCACCCCGAGATTATGTGTGGCCTGGTGGGGCAGTCTCGCGAGCTGGTTAGGCACGCTCGGGCCCCTGTACTATGCCACGAGCGGCCAGCGGAACAGCCGTTTCTTCAGGTCTTTATAAATAAACAAACAAAACGATAAGCAAAATTCATTACATAATATTTACATAAAAATAAAATGATAACTATTTTTTTATCGGCTTCAAATCATTTAATAGTATCATCATTAGTATGTCGCAGCGTCCGTACTATGGCGCCATCTATCGGAAACGTCAAGCAGTTCATAGCTGCTTGGATGCGGTCGTTGTGAGGGTCTACGGTGCCTACGTCCGCTCGCGCCTGACGTATGCGGCCCCCGCCTGGTACGCACTCTGCTCAGCGTACCAGAAGCGGAGGATTCAGATCCAACAGAACCGATGCCTACGCTTGATTGTAGGAGCTCCGAGGTACGTCAGAAATGATGTCATCCATCGAGACACCAGGACGCCCACCGTGGAGGAGTTCGTCCGCAAGCTCGCTCGCTCGCTATTTGCTAAGGCAGATAGCAGTGCGAGCGTACACCTTCACGTTATAGCACCGCTTCATGCCAGACCACCTGAGGGGCGTCCGTTACCTCGTGAGCTCCTACTGTCGCCGAACATCAGCGCCGATGCGGGCATCGGTGAAGAGGACGACGACGATCTGGAGACACGGTAGGACGACATCACCCTCAAAAAAGGAAAATCGTAAGGACTTATAGCCACCGGGTCATAACGACCCTGGCCCTCTGGGCCAAAATAAACTGACACGAAGGTTGGACCGTCGGGGAGGACCAGCCCGGGTAGGGGGGGCAACCCCGAGGCCCGTACCCAGACTGGCCTAGGCCAGCCAGGAGGACCATTGATTGGTCGTTGCCATGATGTTAGATAGTTGGAGTGACAGTTAAAAACAGAAAAAAGACCGTTGCAGAATTCGAAGTGGAAGGTTTATCTTGGAGGGGTCAGGATAGTGAAGGCTGAACGAGCGGGCGTGTGCAAAACACCACGTGGCATCAAACTCGCCGCGTTTCCGATCCGATTAATTCCGTAAAGTTAATTTGCAATCTGTGTACGTTGTCGATTAAACGGACATATATTATATCAAGCGGCAAGAGTGTTACTTTGTATCTTCACCATGTCTGAATAATCGGATAACGAGTCATCAAACATAAAGATAAGCAAACCTTAGATTTATATATTCCAAGCTAATTGCGAATCACTTTTCTTATGTTTTTTATCGAAAAACGCATTTACTCTTTTTCCCCACATAAATGAGCCTGTGAGACTGAATGACGCCGGTCTGCGCCAGAACCGTAAGCTACTAATAAAACAGCGGTGCCCACTCAGTCGCTTAGAGAACGTCACGGGATCGCTACTATAGACAGTTACAGTATAGTAACAACCTGTGAATTTCAGTTAATTTAGACACATGGAGGTTTTCTCACGATGTTTTCCTTCACCGTAATTATTACATAGGCTCAAATAATATAACTATAATTTTGATGCTATATATTAATAAAAAGTTCTCAAGCATTTCAATCATTTCAAATTGTAATAAAACAAATAACTTCAAGTAGCTTTGTAAATTGAAGCTTTAGTGTGATCATTGTAATTATACACTATGTATTCGTGATTAAAATATTAAATTAAATTATAAATCCCGTCAACTAATTATTAAAAAAAAATCGAGACATTTTTTTATTGATATTGGTACTCCATCGTCGATATAATATACACATACCTTTTTAATTTTGATTCTTTAGAAACAACGAAACGATGACCTTGATAACTTAAGTACTCTGAAAGCCGAACTCACATCCTTTATATAAAGCTCTCGAAGACAACGAGTTACGATATAAGGATATAAATTCCCTAGAAGACATATGTACCTACATAGTACATACACAGAAATCTGCGCCCACGAGGTGGTGTGATCCGATCATCGCTACATACTCATACGATCACAGTGATCGTACGAACATGAAGCGTCATTGTTCAGCGTCAATCTCGTTTTTCTTTATTCGCGTCGTTTTACGCTCCGTAGTTTGTACAATTCTACAGTCTACACAAAACCGTCTCTGAAACATCAGTTCAAACGTCACAGTTGCGCCGGAGTTTTCGCGGAGATTGGACGTACGATAGTCGTTTTTTATTAAACTGACATTTCAGAATATAATTGTGTGTTTGTTACAAAAAGTAAAACAATTTTTTATAAAAGATTTGTATACCTTGTGATTTTTGGATGTGAATGACACTGTAATCAAAATGTTGGCTAAACTCGTGTTTATGTTATTCGGTAAGTAATTTTTTTTATTCGTAATATTTATTCATATTTATGACAAAAAAACAGTCACAAAATTTTAAATGAGAAAGTATGGCAAAATAATCGTGGCAGTAGAAAATATTTATAATTATTTTGTCATGTTAAAATAGATAAAAATAAAATTGTAATACGTAAATAATTTTCATTGTTATTACAACACTATTATTAAAAAAATGTGTCCAGTACAGTTTTCTTCGGTGAAAATTGATAGCGTACAATCGATCAGCAGCAAATTGTGTTTTGATACAATTCTCATCAATTAATTAATAAGATTTTAGTTACAAAAAAAGTCGAACACGACGAATTTTGCGTACGGCTTAGTTCCGCGAGCGCTGTTCTGCGAGCTAGTAACCGGGTGTTAAGATGGCTGACAAAACGCGGTTTTAAAAAATTAGTACCTAATTTACCGAAAATTACTAATTGAAATAGCCATAATTACAAAACAGTGTTAACCAGTGTAATATGTGTGTTTCCTATTATATAGTCGTAAAAATTCTTTTATAAATAAATATTTAATTATATCTCAGTGATGGAGTGACATACACGAAGTTGCATTAAAATCATAGTTACTTAGATTGTACCTTATATTAGTTTAGCTGATATATTTAATTAAATAGAACGTTACGTTAATGTTATGTTAAGTTTTTGTGCTTAGTGATTTAAAAAGTTAAAAATAAGAAGTGCACGAATCTATTGTAGGTTTTTTTTAAGTGCTAAAATTTAAAATAACCTTAAAATTGTTAACTGCGTAATATTAATCGTCGTATGCATCGATCGGTAAGTTGTAGTGACATCTTTTTACTTTCCTTACCGCAACATTTACATATATATACGTAGTTTTCTAATGTTCGATAAAACACGATATCGTAATAAAAGAGTAACAATCAAAAGAGTCAATAATCATAATATGCATAGAACATAGTAATTATTTTTTGTATATCACCATTATAAATATGCCTATTCGTTATAATTAGACATTGAATGAAGAATGTAAACGATCGAAGATATTGTTCCTTGTGGAATTTTGCGTCAACGTAGGCACCGCGCGGTACAGCTTTTTCTTATCACGAAGTCATAGGTATGCTCCGCGTCAGTCGATTTACAAGTGTAGGTATCAAGCGAACATTCTAGTAATATCATAAACGAATATGAATTTTACCATTCAGTTAACTTACAAATGATTAATATTATATTCCTGTACTTTACTTTTCCCACTAATAATTTATTACTTAAGTTAAATTTTTAACACAGTGTCGATTTAGGTTGAGGGTTAAAGAAGAAATTTTTCTGTAAACTTAACAGTACAATCTCTTTTGTGTCTTTATTCTATGTAATGTTAGTGAAAAAGTCAATGCCGAGCTAGCAGAAACCAAACGAAGCATTTGAAAAATGAGCTTAATAACTTTTTATTATGCCAACTGGGCATAGAAATTTTTTCTGTAAGATTATTTTTATGAAGTTATATTTGCATGGAATATGGTAGTATTTAAGGAACTATTGATATTGTTATTTAACCCTAAATTAAGTAAATAAAACTACTTACTAAACAGATGAACAGGATATCTTGTGTATCTTGCATCCTTGTCACACTTGTACATAATAACTCTGATATCCTTCTGTTGTATAATGTACATAAGTTTCTGTTGTAGTAATTGCATAATGATTTGTTTAACATGTTTTATACATTTGTGAATGGAAAATGGTGGTAATGTTTAAAGTTTAACTTATCTCAAAATTTCTTTTAAATGTCAATACTAATTTATTGATTGGTTAATTAACTTGACTTCGAAGAGGAACTGACTGAGAGGAAGACTGCGAAGAGGGGCGGGTATCAGGTTAAAAAAGGACCCTAAGCCAAGGTCCGTCCTTAGGGTTCGAGCTTGCTTCATATCAAATTTTATCTAAATTGGTCAAGTGGTTTATTTCAAAAGCGTCTTTCACATTCATAATATTTATAGATATAGAGTCATTTGTATTATAAAGTAACTTTATTTAATATTAGCTGCCTGCGGCTTCACTTGTGACTCTGTGTCTCTGTGTGTGAACCTCTGTGCATGACTCCATCTTTTTAGCTGCCAAGTGCATGGTTTAGGTGGCTGTTGATGAGTCAGCCATGTCAGGAATCCTGTTTATATATAAAGATTTTCACATTGGTACTGCTATGCCAAAAAAATTTTACACTTAACATTGGTCAAGGTGACTCATTGCTGCATGTTTATAAAAATGCAGTAAATATTTTCTGTCTTGGTTGCTACTGTTTTTTATTAGATAATCATATAAGTTAAATAGTTTGTGATAGAATTATTTTCCACATAGATTTTATGCAACTTCACTGTCTTCTATTAAAATTAAAAGAAAATCACAATTTTAATTGTAAAGAAAAACTACCACTGGTTCGTAATATACATTTTATCAATGAGAACCTGCATGAAATCAGTAGTGTGTCTTTTCTACACTTAAAATTACATTGCCACTATAATCTTGTATGTAAATGAAACATGGCTGTATATAATTAATATATTGCATGAATGCCCAAAGTTAAAAGGGGCGTTAAGTACAGAATAACTATGTTTCATTATAAGCATAACAGTAGAATTTTCTTCAACCTTGGACCCAAGACGTTGTGTCTCTTGTGCCGCTAGCTATACTGTCTTTTATAATAATAATAGTACATAACTTCATCGCACACTCAAACAAAGAGATAAAATATAATATAGAAGAGAAATAGCTTAAGACATGCAATTGATTGGTGTTCTTGTCGCTTAGTCCAGACAACGCTGCATTAAGATGCTTGTATATTTATATCAATACATTTTACATAACAAATAATTAGAATACATATAAATACGTACCGAATTTATCTTAAGGAATTATTATTAATATCACATTTACAATTGAAGGGAAATGGGGTAGGTATAATAAGACACGTCTGCACTGTTTGACAAATGATTTTAATAATGAATATTAAATAATCAAAGTAAAGATGTTCGTTGATTGAATGAGTGGTGAGCGAATGTGAATGAGTGAAAGATTGAATAATATAATGAAAGAGAAATCTATTATCTATGGAGGCTTGAATTTTTGTATTTTCCAACAGTCCCCCTCAAAAATACAAGTTTACAATACCATAACATAATTTCTTTCATTACTCATTCTTACAAATAAAATACTAACTATTTAGTTACATAAACCATAGTTTTTTTTTTTATTTTTTATTTATTAAATAAACTCATTCCTTCATTTACTTGATTAACACAAAACATGAATTATTTTTCAAAACAAATTTAAATTCTTTCTTAATTCTATAAATCTCTTGGAGGGTATCGCTTTTGTGAACATGTCAGCTAGTTGATTTCCTGTGGAAATAGGTTCTAGCTTTATTATTTGATTAGCGATTTGTTCCCTAATAAAATGATATTTTATATCTATGTGCTTAGATTTTTTGTGATTTGTGGGATTATTGGCAATTCATATACAACTATTATTGTCTTCAAATATTACAATAGGCTTTGTTATTTGTATAGAAATACTATTTAACAATGACCTTATCCAGACTGCTTCTCTCACAGCCTCAAAGAGAGCCATGTATTCAGCTTCCGTTGAAGAGACGGCGACAGTATTTTGTTTTCGTGTAGTCCACGAAATTGTACTATTATTAAAGGCCTTAAACAAATAGCCAGTTGTACTTTTTCTGACATTCTCGTCACCTCCCCAGTCGGAATCTGCATACCCACTTATTATCTCTTTATATTCAGATTTTTTATAAACCAATTTTAAATTAATTGTACCTTTAATGTATCGTAAGAGATGTTTTAAATATTTCCACAACTCTTCGTTATTTTTAGATTGATATCTACTTAATATATTAATACAAGCACAAATATCTGGCCTTGTGCAAAGCATTGCATACATAAGGCATCCTATAACATTTTTACAAGGTGCATCATAGTGAGTGTCTGAATTTAAAGCTACAAAATTGATTTTTAGAAGGAAAAGGTGAATTCGATGGATTACAATCTTTCATAGAAAATTTATTTAGAACATTTTGCATATATGTTGTTTGATCTAAAGAAATTGTATTAGTTGTTCTTTGAATTCTAATACCAAGAAATAGTTTTAAGTCCTTCAAATCAGTCATTTGAAATTTTTGCATTAAACTGGTTTTAAACGCTTGCAATAAATTACTATTTTTAGTAGTAATAATTAAATCATCAACGTACAGAACTATTTACACGTTTTTATCTAATATGTACAGACAAGGATCTAATTCAGAGTTCTTAAAACCCATTTCCTTGAGAATGAGATTGAACCGTTCATACCAACACCTGGACGACTGCTTTAGGCCATATAATGTTTTATTCAATTTACAAACCTGGTTTTTACTTGCTAAAATACCTTCCGGTACTTCCATATAAATATTTTCTTTCAATATACCATTTAGAAACGCGGTTTTAACGTCCATGTGGTGTAAATGTAAATCAAACTGATTTGCCAGTGTTAATATAAATCTAAAAGTAGTTATCCGAGCCACTGGTGCGAACGTTTCGTGATAGTCTTGTAAATACTCTTGAGTGAAACCTCGAGCAACCAACCGAGCTTTATAACGTGTAGGTTCACCAAATTCATTATTTTTAATTGTAAATACCCACTTGCAACTTATAATATTAACATTTTTCGGTCTAATGACTAATGTCCACGTTTGGTTGCTTCGAAGCGACTCAATTTCATCCTGTATAGCGTTCAACCACTTATCAGAATCGTGCCTATCGAAAATATTCTTATATGATGTAGGTAAAGATTGCGTATCATTAAAAAGAGATAAAAATAAATTAGGATCGTGCATTTGCTTATAATTCTTTGGGGGTAATTCTCGAATTCTTTCGCTACGTCTTAAATTAGTGGTATTCGATTGACCGTCCAACGAATTGTCATTCAAATAATCTTGTTGTTGATCTATTTTTAGCTTTGCCGAATCAATTTCGGGCTTACTAAATTTTGAAAGGGTTTCAATGTTGTCACTACTGCAACGTGTAGGGCGTGATTTTCAAAGTTTAACTCGTCAAAAATAACATCGCGAGCTATAAAAACTTGATTATTTTCGATATTGAATAATCTATAACCGTTTGCATCGTAACCGATCAATATTGACTTGAAAGATTTCTCATCAAATTTAGTTTTTCTAGCTTTGTTATGAACGTATGCAGTAGATCCAAACATTTTTAAATGATTTATTTTCGGCCTTTTACCATGCCACATTTCGTATGGTGTTTTATTTATCAGAGTTTTAGTGGGTAGTATGTTAATTAAATAAATAGCTGTTAAAACAGCTTCACCCCAAAATATTTTATTTAATTTCGCACTTGTAACCAATGTTCGAGCCATTTCGGTTAATGTACGATTCATTCTTTCTGATACACCATTTTGTTGTGGGGTGTAAGGAACCGTTAAATGATACATTATCCCTTTGTCAACACAAAATTCTTTGAATTCGTTTGAAAGATACTCTCGGCCATTATCGTAATATAAATTAACAACTTTAGAATTAAATAAATTTTCACATTTTGTTACGTAGTCTTTCATATATTTATATGCTTCAGATTTAGAATGCATCAAATACGTTACTGTATAATGAGTAAAATCGTCAATAAAAGTAATAAAATAATTTTTATCATCAAATGTAGGTGGTGTAATAGGACCACAAATATCGGAATGAACTATAAAAAGTGGCCTATTTCTAACTGATTTATCTTTTGATTTTGCAAAGGGCAACCGCGACTGTTTACCAAGTATGCAAGACTCACATAATGTATCATTAGGCATAATATCATTAATTAGGTAACTATCATCAATTAAGTTTTTTAGAATGTTAAATTTATTTTTGTTTAAGTGACCTAGACGCTTATGCCATAGTTCGTAAGATGTAGAAGTTTGAGACAAATTTAAATTATGTTGAGATCGCGTATGAACTTGAAAAACTAATTTAAATAAATTATTACTGATAACACTCGACACTAAACACTTGATACTATCGTTAATATAAACACTGTTATTTTTAAATAAACAACCATACCTGCTTGTTGAATACGATATACAGATATTAAATTACATGGCACGTCCGGCGCGTATAATACATTATTAATCGTCCCTTGAAAACCTAAATTAGTAGTGACATTTATTGTACCTTTACCAAACGCTTGAATGCTTTCATTGTTCTTAGCTATACCAATTTTAATCGGTATTGTGAACTCTGAGTAGGAAGAAAATAATTCCTTACTATTTACAACGTGGTCAGTTGCGCCCGAATCTAAAATGAAAACAATATTATTAATATGATATTTATAAGAATTTGACAACTTACACGTTGAAAACATAAATGCGAAACTGTCCTCGTTATCGTTTCTGATTTGCAAAGCGCTCGCAGCTGCTGTTTTACTGCCGCTACTACCTCCATTTTGTTGTAACTTTTTGAAAAATCGACAATCCTTCTTCATATGATTTCGTCGTCCACAATGATCACAATATAATTTTGAAATTTTATATGATGAATTTCCGGTGTATGACTTCTTTTTATAATAATTATATGATTTCTTTTTATCGAATCCAATTTTGTTCTGCGATTTGAATTTATTCGTTGATGTATGTAAAACTTTGAGTTCTGTCGTCGTGGTATTCTTTAGTTTGACTTCGTGATCTAGAAGACGAGTTTTTACAAAAAATAGATGCAATTGTTCCTCTCCAAGTGTTTCCAGCGCCGTTATAACACCATCGTATGATGTGGGTAGAGTTAAAAGTAAATGTGATATTTTATCCATCTCATCCAATTTTGCACCA
This sequence comes from Nymphalis io, assembly GCF_905147045.1. NCBI lineage: Eukaryota > Metazoa > Arthropoda > Insecta > Lepidoptera > Nymphalidae > Nymphalis > Nymphalis io. The sequence continues at coordinate 6,342,996 of NC_065916.1, read as the reverse complement.
GCCGATATTAATTCGGTAATGATATTATCGAAGTTGTTAAAATGTTCGAATAGTGTCACATCTGGCTGTAGTTTCATATTAAGTAACTGTTTACGTAAAGCCAATTGAGTCGCTAAGCTCCTCCGCTCATATACTTTGTCTAGCTCGGCCATTATGGATTTTGCAGTAGAAGAACCTCTTGCAAAGCTTAAAAATGTGTCACCCAAGTAATCTACAATCGTACCTTTTGCTAGCATATTCTTCTTAATCCACTCATTATCTGGTTTTGGTGGTGGTTCTTCGTCAATAACAAGCAATAACTGCATTTCTTCTAATAGTGACCTTATACGAAACTTCCAAGTACTATAGCGATCACCGTTAAATTGTTGTATATTTCTTTTACTTCGCGAATCCATTTTGAGAAACACTTTTACTATTAATTTTAATTATTTAAACAACTTTAAACATGACCTGGGCCCATAACCTGAAGGGAAATGGGGTAGGTATAATAAGACACGTCTGCACTGTTTGACAATGATTTTAATAATGAATATTAAATAATCAAAGTAAAGATGTTCGTTGATTGAATGAGTGGTGAGCGAATGTGAATGAGTGAAAGATTGAATAATATAATGAAAGAGAAATCTATTATCTATGGAGGCTTGAATTTTTGTATATTCCAACAACAATAAAATTAAATTGCAATGCTAGCTAATTATATATAATTAGAAAATTGAAATAGGCTTTTTGAAAAACGTTCCATACAAACCTAAGAGAATGGTATCACGGAAAATGACAAAGAAATAATTGAATTAAAAACATCGACGATTAATTAAAATCAGCCCTTACTTAAACAACGCTTGCACCTTTCTAAATGAAAAGAGTTTCAAATCGGAACACAAATGCCTTTCAATTCATACTTACGTAGAAAAAATGACTATTAATTCTTCGTAAGCCGGCCGGGGCGTAGATGTGTGCTCGAACGTTATCTCATAGTTCATTTTATTTTGTTTTACACTACACTAGAGAAACATACCTAGCTCTTTTTTATCCATAGTAATTGATATATATTTGCCTCCCTCTCTCTTTTTTATTAGATTATCATTTCGACCAATCAGCGACGACGAAATTCACGTCGCAAATTCGCGCGCCAACATCATATTTTCGAATGCTCGCGGTCATATTTGTGAAAATATCGAATATGTAATTAACATTAACAACAGTAAAGTGATTTTATTGGTGTTAACAAAGGTTCTCGGGTAAGCGTAGAATATATTTGTGGTATACAAATATACTCTATCCATAAAATAGCTTTTTGCATTTCTTCCACAAAGATTTTAGTTTACCCTAAATAAAACTTATATTATTTTTATTTTTAAACTTATCATTCAGTTATAATATATATTTTAATTATTTAAATAAAGCTATCATATTAAATTAATTTCATACGTAGGTATTGATCAATCTTTTTAAAAACATTTTTGTATCAATAAGATTCAGGTGTAAGTTTCAGGTTGTGTTCGGCTCTTACTATTTGTGAACTGTTTTTTAACTTCATTGTTTCCTATACAAGATAATGAATAAAATACATAATATTTTTCATGCGTTTATGATTACGAGATCTAAAATTAATTTTCATTTTTTAACAGGTTTTGTCGTTTTAACGTAATAGTCATATTTTTTACTTATTAAAAAAAATGTATTAATTTCACAACTAATACAAGAGATATACTTATTGGTAAAATTGTATTGTTAATTACGAAACAAGGATATTATTATTGTTAAGATGGAATTGAAACGGATCAATCTAGGATAATATTTTAGACATTGCCTTATCCGGATCACCTAGAGAAATGTTGCATATCATACAAAACATTGATCAAGTCCACGTGCAAAGATCTGAAACCGACAGCCGACAGGCTTAAGTCTTTTTTGGAGCTAACAACAAAATCAGACTAGATTCGTACAAGAGACTCCTATTGTAAGTATTATTATATATATATATTTATTAGTACTTGAATTTGTAGATATAATAATCTTATTCATATTAGTTATGCAAATAACACCTTTTTAGAGTAAACTTTTTATAAATTAAAATATACCTCTTACATATACATATTCAATTGAATTAATGTTTTAGTTAATAAATTCTAAAAATAGAAAAAAAAATGTTTTATTTTTTATTTGAATGTTAAGTTACTCTATAATTGATATATATTTTGTTACACTATTTTTATATGAGCAATAAGAAAATGTTTTTTATATAATGTTTCGTAATTAATAAAATTACGTAACATACATGTCAAATAATCTCATTATTTTACAACCGGTTCGTAATATTCTCTCGTAACAGATATATTCGAACCATACCTTCATAAATGATGAAAAGGCGTAAAGACGATCCGTGGACCACATCGGACTGAGAAAACCTTGTATGAACAGATACATTTTTAACATTTTATGGTAAAAAGAAAACTTATTCACCCAATTTTATACAAATACTAAGAGTAGAGACGTTTGAAATATTTTTTGCAACGTTTTTTTATCATACCAATGAATGATGAAATGCCAACCAAGGCAAGTAAGGGATTCCTCTCGAATTTCATCTTTAGGATTGCTATGAGGTTACGGTAGCGAAACAGTATAAATTTTAATTTGGAGAGCGCAGTCGCAATGATGAATATTGGAATATGAAAAGACAATGTGAAGCGCCAAAACCTTTCTTTATAATATATGTAACAAAAATACTCTAATGTCAACCCTAGATTATGAGTAAATTCAATTAATCTTCCAGCTTCGGTCTCAATAAACTAAAGCATTTAATAAATATCATAGGTCACTTCGTGTTTTTTTTATCGATAAAAAATAAGCTCCAAACCTTCTCCTCAAAAAGAGGAGAGGAGGCCTTTAGCCCAGCAGTGGGACATTCACAGGCTGTTACGGTACGGTATTTATAATTATTGATAGACCCTTTAAGCAATAATGTTGTTATACATACAATATTTTATTTTTTATCATGAACTGGATTCAGCTTCTACAAAATCAAGTTAAAGATTAGCAACTTTGCTCTTAATTAAGATCATTTATCATAGGTTTGAGGACAATTTTTGACAAGGCTGCTTTATATACAATACCTTATCCCATGATGTTACCTTACTCTTGCCAATGTTTTGCGTTTACATATTAATTAAAAAATACTATTTCAGGAAGTTCATTAACATTTCATGCCAAAGTGGGCATAGATGGATATAGTACATGTTCAATGCAGCCAATGCAAGATTTAAATACAAGGATTTAACGGAGAATTGTTTTATATATATAGAAGATGTTTTACCAATTATACGTTCATAGCCGAAAATAATCCTGAAAAATCTTTTAGTCTGCGATTACATAATCCCATACAATAATTTTTTTTACGTCATTAACTCTATTCGTAAAATCTAGATTGTTCCATGGTTCTATGGTATTTTCACTTTGTGTTAAATCTAATACAATCAACGTAATTAAAATTGAGTTTTAAAAAAGTAAAAACAATCATAATAAACGAGTAAAACACTGAGACTTTTATTCAAAAAAATATTTAAAATAATCTGGATATGAGAGCTAGTGATAAAAAAGAGTATATAAAAACTTTCGATAATATTGTCAAAATAAAGTTTACGCCCGCCCGGCTGTACCAAACCATAGCGTGCACCCTATGAAAGAGACAGAAAAAAACTATCTCTTTCTTAGGTATATGTTCTTTCTCTTTCACCCGATAAATCGGCGGCAGATACAGCATTTCTCATGGTGTGCGATGCGGCATACGAAGGGTAAAGCTTTCACGTAGCTCGTAACGTAGAAAAAACTGTTAATTAATGTCTCGTAGCGTAGAGCTACGTGCACTACGAAAAACGAATGCGCGAAATGAAGAATTTTACGAGTTCTCAGCTCAGTCGGTATGTCCTATTGTATATATCACTCCACCATTGAATAAAAAATATAATTCGGCTTCCAAGTTGTTTAGACGTAATATATTATTATATAAAATACCTAAACTTTCATATTTACTAAATAATATTTTATTCGTTATTATTTTTAAATAAAATATTTTATAACGCGCGTAGACGTTTGACGTCGTCTAAAGTGTGAATCATGTTCGTGCTGAAACGCGTTCCATCGCTTATATAAACAGTATTATAAAGCTGTATTGCGCGACGCGTCTGCTCGTCTTAAACGTTTTATAAATATTAAGTTCTTACATATAATATTGGCGTTTTGTACGGGAGGATTATAAAGTCAATTTTTTTTTATAAAATATATTTAATTAATCAAAGTATTCACCGTTGTTATCTATGCACTTTCGTCATCTCATAGGTAGTTCATTGATCCCTTTACTAAAAAAACCATGGGGGCGAGAATAAATAAACTCTTTGAAGGCGGTTTGGACTGCCGCATCGGAGTTGAATTTTTTTCCTTGAAGGAAATTGTTCAAATTCCAGAAAAAATGGTAATCTGATGGAGCAAGGTCCGGGGAGTACGGTTGATGTCGCAGACATTCCAATTGTAGCTCATCTAACTTAGTGGTTGTTTGTTGTGCAGTGTGTGGTCTTGCGTTGCCGTGAAGCAGCAGCGGCCTAGAGCGATTGACCAATCTCGGTTGTTTAGCAGCTAGTTCTTCCTTCATGACTTGCAGTTGCTGACAGTAGATATCTGCCGTAATCGTTTGGCCAGGGTTTAGAAAGCTGTAGTGAACGACACCGGCGTTAGTCCACCAAACGCTCACAAGTAGCTTTTTCTGAGTCAATTTTCGTTTAGGGCAGGATTTGGCTGGGTCGCCAGGGTTTAGCCATTTATCATTATCATTTATATTATAGTTATCGTACAGTATCCACTTTTCATCACAAGTAATGATTCGATTTAAAAGTTTGTCGGTTGAGCAAAGTAACACAGCAGTCGACGCGTGTTTGCAAGTTCGATTCACTCGTACTCGTAAATATACCAAAATTTCATGTTTTCCATTGTGCGGTAATAAGCGACGCCAAAGGAAAAAATAATGAGCAAAAAACAAATGAATGACTGTTTTCAAAACTCAAATGTACCAGCTAAATGAATTTATAAATTTGAATTTGGAATTCTTAAGCAAAGAGGAGATATTTCAGATCAAAGTGGTCAGTACGACAAAACGCTAATTTCATATGTAAGGACCTAATATAAACACAAATTAAGCACATGAAAATTCAAAAAAAATTCACTTTATATTCCTCCCGTACAAAACGCCAATTTCATATGTAAGGACCTAATAATTCATTTCGTGCTTAACGGTGAAGGAAAAAATCGTGAGGAAACCTGCATGTGTCAAATTTCACTGAAATTCAGCCACATGTGTAATCCACTAACCTGCATTGGAGCAGCGTGGTGGAATAAGCTCCAAAACCTTCTCCTCAAAAAGGGAGAGGAGGCTTTAGCCCAGTAGCGGGGCATTCACAGGCTGTTACCGTTTCATTGAACATCATTAAATTAATTAATACAGTAAAATCGTTTTGGGTACTGAATATGCCGATAAATATTTGGTAATTGTAGTTCATTTTTATAGGAAACATACCTTTTTCTAAGAATAAAAACGAAGTAGGAATGAAACTAAACGTATTACGTTATAAATGTATAATTTTTTGATAAATAAACGTAAATATTATATTTATTTTTTACGTATAATTACATATATAATGCGTTAAAAAAGTTAATATTTAAAATTAATAAATAAATTACCTTAAAACCTAATGAAAATTTTAAACTTATTAAATCAATAAAATTACAACATAGCAATATGCTAGCAACTGTAGTGAATGATATTATTGACAGTTTAGTTTCGACTGAACTCAAATTTGATAACTACGAGCTTTTTACTGTCCACCGCTTTATAAAATACGACTTTACCAGTTACAGTACAAGATTAATTAAATTTCTTTAATTTTATTTGGCATATAATAGAATGCCAGTAATCAGATTGGTTATCCAATACAGTGTATGAGATAAATAAAGCATAGTTAAAGATAATTTATTAATGAAAGCACTATACTTAGGAGATCTCGTGATTAGTGGCGTTTCGCTTATATGTATACTATAAACACGTGTTTGCCAGCCTCGTCTGTCTAGTGGCTAGATAAATGGCCGCGGACACCTTACGTTAGACAATTGCAATTTTCGTAGATCTCAATTTTTTCAGATTTTTATGTTATCTATGATTTTTAATACAGCCTAGGTAATTCGCTGATAATATAGCTATCCAGTAGTTTTTGTATTTTATCCATTAAACACAAAATTACCAAAAAAAACATCTCTTTATAATAAATAATAAGGCGGTCGTACGACCCTCACGACGGCGCTTGCCCGGATAATTAACCACGGGGCGGGGGTTGCGGGTGGCGAGCAGCGCAGTACAATACCACGCCGCACGCGCCGCCGGCATGGCTGAAAATGTGTCCACATTTCAGACATTTACACACATTTATTTAGTAGTGGTAATTCATCAGTCACCTGTATACTACTCAGTATTATCTTGCTGAGCTTTCGTCGGCATTTCCTTTATCAGTGAGTTGCGCACAAGCGAGTGCCTGTGATTTCAAACTATCTACCTCCTTTTAGGCTAATATCGATATTTGCGCTTACCGAAACATTTTTTTTTTTTTAATTTAAGACACCGTTTCTAATAATTTAAATAAATTAAATGTTAAATTCATTCATTCATTCATTTCAGGTATTACGGACGTTAAAATGTTAGTTATAAGGATTTTCGTCACAAACTGAATTCGTTACTGGCGATGCAGCGGGTTTTGTTAGTAGTTACTGTAACTGTTTGCAGGCTGGGTGTGATATTTTGTGAGGTTCACTCCACCGACGCGTTTGCGTTAGGACGATGTAGATTATTAACAGCGTTTGGGAAAATGAAAATGAAATAAAAAAAAATGAATGATAATGTTCACCACCAGTGAATGATCTTTTCAAAAACGATTTAATAGTACTCGCAAACGTTCAAATGTCTGTTCTGGGGGGGAATCGAATCCACAACCTTCGGCGTCTACCAACCACGCCAACCGGCTCGACTTTAATTACGAATAATATTAGAACAGGATATTAAAAAAGAATCGTAAACGGTGTAAATTGTGACGCGTGAGTAATAAAAGGGACAAGGAAGGGGGAGGGAGGGTAATTTGCTTCAGCACGTTGTGCACGAGTATATAATCTCGGCTCTCCATGATAAGTATTCATAATTGCAGTCTAGTTCTTGTACGCGGTAGACGTGTATTCTATGATTTCATTTAAAGCATAAAATTATTAGTGAGTTTATTTTAAATATTTATAACAGTGCGTGTTCGCTTAAAAAATATTTGAAGACAAGGAAAAAATTGTTTTAAATAACAGACAATTTATAAGATTAACAAATTTTAAGTTGATTCAAAATGACTGTTTTGGCTTCGACGTTTGTCGTGATCGGTAAGTGATTTGTTTCTGTAACACGTCGCTAGTGATTATAGCGGTGTAGTCAGTCTACTAAAATGATACTAATTATATAAAATATTTATTCGAGAAACTGAATCTTAGGAATATTATTGTTTTATTTTTTACAAAATTTACCATGTGGACCGATGACATTTTCGTGACGTATTCGCGATCCGACATCGCGGCATAAGCTCGAACCGAAGGACGCTCATTCAAAATGGCGGCCAATCAACTAATTCGCAGTATTTGTTTCTTTATTAATTCTAATTAAATACAATCTGAATTTAATAAAATTAAATATTTTGAATATACTTTAATTTTATACTTATTTATTATGTTGTTTATTGTGTTATTTAATATTGTTCCGTTGATAAGCTGGACATCTAACGACGGTATTACAGTCGACGTTCTAGTTTAGTTACGGTTTCGATAGATGATTGATATGATTTTTTCCCTTCAATTGCACTGCAACGAATATATTATATATAAAAATACTATAATATAATAATACTTTAAAAAACATTGTAAATCATTAAAGGGTTACAGTCAGTATTCGTTGATTTTCATAAAGAATGCATACATTTTATTTACGGAATTCGAGGTATTTTCTCTTGAATATCGAAACAAAACGGACTTTGTGGCGTAATTGTTTCCGTTGTGTGACTATATTTAAAAGCAATATTTAGGAAAAGTATGAAACTTATAAGCCTTTTTAAAATTTAACTAAACTAGTAATACGTATTATCACTTGACAAATCAAAGAAAATAGCCGTAGCTTAAGGATTTACACAAAATATGTGTGTTTTATTCAGTTTTGTGACTGTCGCTTTTAACTTTGTTATTTTTTAATTTTACTCCGTAAATATATTATATGTTACTTGATGTGAGTAGCTTTTTACTAGACACATAATGATGGCCGCACGGAATTAAATCGTAAGAACTCGTAGATTTAACTTCATAATTTTGAAGGGACACACACAGTGACAAAATGGACGTCTTAAAAGAAAAGGTTGTATTCACATGACTTCAAAATTGCCTAAATGTGTACCTATTATGACATACATTTTGCTTTCCGACCTAGAAACGAAACGTTAAATTTATGGCATATAATGCCAGTTGATCATTTTTTTATACTTTTTTTTTCTTTTCCAAGTGTTTTTCCGACTGTGTTTTTAGTTTCAGAATTGTAGCTGTAACCTTATAAATTCGAAAAGCATCGGACCTTACAACATTTACAATTTTTTTTTACTTGGAAGTGAGGAACATCAGTACTACTGTAATAATTACTACTATTTCACATCAAAAAACACATTATTTTAATGATAATGATTAAGAAATTAAAAAGTTGGATCATATTTTTTGATGCACATATTATATATATTGATAACATTTTGTAACAGTATACATTTATTTGGTGAGTCGGGTGCAATATGAACTAAGCCTGATGCATTCCGACCTGTTGTGACCTGCTGTTCCGTTAAATGTGACCGTAGAATAAGTCACAAAACGGAGGTCACATAATGCTACCTTCTTGTAGTTTTAAATTGTTTAACAATTACCTATCATACTTAAGATTATTAACATGTCAACAATAACAATTACTAAATAAAAGTGATTTATAATAGTAAAACTAGGTCACACACCTGAGGAACGAAATTGAAACGCAGAATAGTTCAACACCGCGTCCGCGCTGGTCAAGTTAATTTGAAAATTAAAGCAAAATAGCGTCTCTGACTCTCGATGAAGAATGATATATGTGCCGCCATTTCGTGTCGAATTGTTCCTTATTTAGAAGATTTTTTTGCAAAAAATAGCGGTCACAATACGGAATGTTCCGGTTAGCTCAAACTTTCGGTTTTAATTTTAGATTTATTTTAAGTAGAACATAAATAAAAATAAATGTTTTCGATACCCTTAACTTTTAAATTAGACATGAAATTATTGGAATTATCAAGATAATCTGACGAGTTGGGCAGGGGACAGGTAAATTCGATGGTCTTAAATATTTTAAAATCTTTGTAAAATTTATATTTGGTAAAGTATCAACAAATCGAGAATCTATATATAATTTTAAAAATATCTTAAAATTTAAAATAATTAAACAAAGTTGAGGGACACGGTAAAAACCTAGGGTACAATTTTTTTTTAATTGCTCATATTATTATATATTACAAAGAGTATGGAGGATTTTTGATTATCTGTGAATGCCGGCCAATTCCTAAACACCAACACGCCAACGTACACGGAGTAGTGTTATTGTGACCCAGTACGTTGGCCCAACGTGTCTTCACTCGTCATTCGTCAGTCCAACAAGAAGGTGCTAGGCCAACGTGTACTAGTTGAGGCTTTCTACACAAATCAATCGAGACGTGGCATCTGAGACACGTACGTCCGCCCCACTAACGCTGACCACTCGGCGCCTTGGGGCGGTCTTTGTCACGCCTTTTAGCAAAGCGCACAGACAAAATATATGGCGGCAAACGCGCTGTCATCTCCGTAGAGTCGAGCCAACGAGCTCCACCATTCTATTATATTTACATTAAACATTAACATGCAGCGTATTTACAGAGATAATTCTAAATTTGTAAATTACTAGCAGCCCGCCCCGACTTCGCCCGAGATGAACAGTTATCCGTCTTACTAATCGTAAGAAATTTTGAAAAAATCAAATTTAACCTCTTGAAAATATTAGTATAGACTAGTTCCCTCCCGCTTGATGGGGATGGGGCAGGTGCTGGGTATTCAAAGTAGACCGTGTAGTGTCCTTCCTTGAGGTTCAAGCTTGTTTCATACCAAATTTTATCAAAAGCGAAACAGAGAGACACAGGTGAAGAAAATGAGTGCAGAATTTGAATGGACTGTTATGATTGCGCAAGAGCTCAGAGTAAGTAGTGAAGCGCATCGCTAGAAATATGACAAAACAACAAGTTTTAAAGTGTACCTATCTGATTATTTATTCTATAGCTTCAATAAAGAAATTAAATTATGGTATCCTTCAGTTTTTTTTTATGGAATATTTTTACTTAGCCTTCTCAAAACCTCTTTATTATTCTTGATAAAACACTGATTGCTCATAATTAAATTGTCGGTACAACATTTTTTTTTATTTTTAAAAATTCAGAATGAGGTTCAGATAAAAATAATTAAATCCTTATAATATATTATAATACCCAATTACGAGCCTAAGTAAAAATTAATCAGTTTCCTGCCTTAAAAAGTAGCTGTCAATGTTCATGTTGCCACATTAGAAATTATAAAACAGTTTAAAGATGTCTGCAAATGAATGACGTGTATTTTTAATATTATTCCGTAGAAAATTATAGTTTAGATAAATTTAAGTTGAAATTTAATACACCTTTGCTACCTGCTAAAGCCACGTTGACCCATACTCCATAGTAGCAAATAGTTTCCTGTTGAGAGCGAGCTGAGATTCGGATTTATATATATAAATAAGGAAGGTCTTGCGTTCACGGGCTCTTACTCCATCTAGGTTGTATGTATCGCCTATGATCTAAATGGTCCGAGTTTAAAATCCCAGTGTATTTTTAAGAATTTACAAAAATCAATTATTTCTTCAAACCTACCTATCATAAAGGTAGGCGGTGCCATGGTTTTGGTCATGTAGAATGAATGTTTGTAGAACATAGGTTCAACTCGTTGAACTCAACTAAGCAAGGACCATATCCATGCTAGTTGAAATTTGTTGGGTTGTGTTGAGTTCGGTTTTTTTTAACTTATTATTATTATTGTTTTTAACTTAAACCCAATAATAATATAATTTACAATTAACAATAATTCAACAACAACAAACAACGCTGAAGCCGTAATTGTAGTTATTGTTAATTTGTGATTGATTTTCTAATACAAGTAAGCACTTACAAAATCCAATGAAATGTATTTATTCAAGTAAGCTTTATAGTAAAGCGTTTTTGAATCGTTACTATTTTAACTACCACTGTTTCTGGAAGCAGACTCAAGCGAAAAGAAACGATAAACTGGTGTAGTAGCTTTTTTTAAAATATTTTTTATTTGCAATGTAGCTAGTGTTCACATTTATTGTTCTTAATCAGTCCTGTGCTTGTGCCTGAGCTTTATCCAAAATTGAAAATCAAAAAGTATTTTTTTAATGATTAATACGATGGCCCAGGGGTAAGAACGCATGAATCTTAACCGATGATCGTAGGTTCAAACCGGGGCAAGCACTTCTGAATTTTCATGTGCTTAATTTGTTATTATAATTCATCGCGTGCTTGACAGTGAAGGAAAACATCGTGAGAAAACCAGCATGTGTCGAATTTCACTGAAATTCTGCCACATGTGTATTCCACCAACCCGCATTGGAGCAGCGTGGTGGAATAAGCTCCAAACCTTCTCCTCAATAAGAGGAGAGGAGGCCTTTAGCCCAGCAGTGGGACATTCACAGGCTGTTACGGTGCGGTTATGGTTTTATTATTAAGTTGTTATTGTATTAGTATAAAATAACGACAGATTAGAATATGGTGTATTGTGCAGTGAATATAGTATCTATATTATGCAAATAAAATATATAAGAATAATAAAACAAACATTCATAGTTATGTGTAATGTTATTCAAGTGTTATTATTGTAAAAGGTTTTTCTTTAAAAACATACATATATAGGTATTGTATTGTAGGCCACATACAATATGTATGTAGTCTTATAGTGCCCTACAGCAATCATATCATGATATTTTTTTTGTGTAATTAATAAATAATACAAGCTAAACGTTGAAATATATTAAGCTTAAAATAAAAAATAATATGTAAATTCCTAATATCATGTAACATAATTTTACACGTTACATGGATGCGTTATTTTAAAATAAATACGACAAATTTATTAAATTAATAACCTAAAACATTAGTTGTCATGTGTCAGTTGACTTTAACAGGTGCAACTAAGATTATAATTATACAATATTTGAATATTGTCATATAAATATTGTCAAAATGCAATTTTTTAAGCATTATGCGTTTTTGAACTAATTTTAATTTATTATCTTTGAGATGCTCTTTGACATTTGTTCACTTTCCTTCCGGTCATTGGGTCGTAATGGTGACCTAAATTAGTTTTTTAGTTTTTGTAACTTTTATTTTTTTGTAAAAATATTGTTTAAAAGTACTGTTTTCATGAACAGTATTCCACATTTTGGTGAAATTAATTAAAATCCATATTGGATTGTTTAAATATTCGTGGATTTGTTATTATCCTGGTACACCTCGCGGGAATTATATTCGAATGGGATTCTTAAGAATTTATTTCAAGATGTCTTCATGATATTCTTTGGAAAGACTAAGGAGGTTTAAACTTTAATTAACTAACTTAAAGATCTGGATTTTGGTATGTAATTTGTACATATTAATTTCGCCGCTGTAATAGAACCGCGTGTGATTTATATAGACTGTAACTTAATATTTTATTAAAAAAAAAAGTTGGCATTCAAAGGATTCAAAAAATATTTACATATTGATATTTTGTATTTAGATTAGAAAATTAAACTTTATTAATATTTATATTTATAACAATAATTTTGTATCCATTTAGATAACGACTTATTGTTTTGTTAAATTAGATAACTACTTATTTTGTAAAATTTCACTTTGACATTTGTTAAGATTTTATAAAAAGAAATTATTAGATGTAACTTTAAACGGATATGATCATCCTGGGGCCCGAGCATTTTGGAATTCATAATTTAGAAAATAGATTTATTATCCATTTAGTAAATTTATATTGTAATAATATGGGTACTTTTTCTGACTTCCGGAGCGCTATTCTTTAGAGAGTTTGTTTAATTTTCTATTTTTCCATCTCTACCAATTTTTATTTTTATTTGCCTATAGAATTTTAAAATTAACCTAACATTTTTACAACTACAACTCTACATCCATATAATATTTTTTATTACAATTAATAATAAATATTCATATCCAAACAGTCAAAATACTCGTATATTAATAAACATAAGTATAAATTGCATATCATAAAAATATATAAAAGATCTCTTCCAGAAAGCCTTTACATAGAGGAAAAAAGATAACAAAGAGAGGTAGAGATGTGCATAGCACAACAATTTGAAATATATTTACAATATATTTGAAATTATAACTGAAATTAATTGATAAACATACATAGATGTATGTGTATCTGATGTTTATATAATTTTATTCATCCAGCATAAAATCGCAAAACATACAGACCTTGACAGCAAGGTAGTAGTTTTAATAAGGTTAACTAAGCGTCTAATTGTCTTAAACTAAATCTTACCTCTATAGTATGACTTCTATATAAATAGATTGAATGGTAAATAAATTGGTATAATATGAACTTGAGGAAGAATTTCTAAAATTATGAGCGAAGAGTTACGAGTAGTTTTTAATTTTTTTATATATTAAGTTTACAGATTAATATGTTATCCATTTATTACAATTTTGCAACTCCAGAATCTAGTTAATATCTTAAAGGTCTATTTTAATGCTATATATTTAGTGGTGTAGCTACCATATGGCAAGGTGGTGTGGTGCACCAGGTCCCCAAAGCTCATTTTGTTTGATTACATTTTTTTTTTATACTTTTCAAAATAATAAGCTATATGCCCTTTTTTTATAGTATAGGTAGGCGGACAAGCATATGGGCCACCTGATGGTATGTGGTCACTAACGCCCATAGACATTGGCATTGTAAGAAATGTTACCATCGGTTACATCCCCAATGTGCCACCAACCTTACGGAACTAAGATGTTATGTCCCTTGTGCCTGGAATTACACTGGCTCACTCACCCTTCAAACCGGAACACGAAAACAAGAATACCAAGTACTACTGTTTTGTAGTAGAATATCTGATGAGTGGGTGGCACCTACCCAGACGAGCCTGAACAAAGCCCTACCACCTGTGAGTGTCATATTGTAGATGCTTTTTCGCGCTCTAATGCATAAAGAATTGTTTTTTAACAAACTGTCATGTATTTATATAAAAAAATATGTTAGTAAATTATGAACGAGTAGCAAGTTATGTTTGAACATACATTTATATATCAGCTACTAACAAGGACTTTAAGTAGACAAGGAACTGAAGTATACATTTTTATATTATGATAATACTGTTGTAGTGTTCTTTACAATTATTTTTATGTATAATAGTGTTAAAAATGAACTAATCCTAAATAACTAGTGACCATATTTCTGAACTATTTGATAGTTCAAAGATCAAAAATGCTTTCATCCACTAACTTCATGACCAATGGAAAGGCTCAGCTAGCTGAAGATTACAATAATATTAATAATATATGGAAAATCATTTCAAAAATCACTATTTGCACTTGAATGCAAAGCATCAATCTTAGATTTGATTAATAAAGGAAATTTTTGAATTCTATTACAATAATACTTCTTATTCAGTCCCTTGTATAATATTTATTAATAATTATATTATAAATGCCAAAATAACGCTGCTTTCACTAAACGGATTTTGATAAAATTTGGTATGAAGCAAGCTTGAATGCTAAGGACGGCAATAGGCTCCTTTTTTTTAACCTATGGGGTATATATATTTTTTTAACCTATATCCCCTAACTCAGGGGCAAAGCCGCAAGCGTATACTAATGTCGAAAATACTTTTCATCTGATGACTCTTGCTGCCCTACTCTAACATATGTATTATTATGACGTATGTATCGTATGTCCGACAGTCGGCTTTCGGTGATCGGTTCCTTGTTAGTTTCGCTCCAATATTCGGACGGCTCGGATCTGTCGTTCGTTTGCTCGTTTGAGTGGTCCAATAGCCAAGTTTAATTTATTTTTTCGACGACGTTCTTTTGTAATATTGTTTTATAGATGAAAAAAAAACAATAGATCAATATAGGTAATGATAGGTAAATAATTGAAAAACCATAATTTTGTATTAAATAGTTAATATAATATGAACCTCTCAGTGTGGAATGTATTGAAAAACATTTTGCAATGTTAAATATCGACGAAAGTACTATTGCCGCAGTTTGCAATTTTGTAGAGTAAAATCGCTGAAATCCAACTCGGCGAATCGTATTTGATAAGATTCATTTAATTTGTTCCTATGATTCTAATTCTTATTCTACTTAGAAAAAAAAACATCGAACCACGATGAGTTTTTTTGATGGCTGGCTTAAATCTAAACTAGAGGTAGCTTATTTAAGATGGCGCCGGCCCTTGTGTTCTCGTCAAGAAAAAAAAACTAATTCGCATGTAGAATCAACCTAATTAGGAAGTTGTATTAATATATTTTTCATTTTGTTGGATTAATTTTTTTTTTTTTAAAACAAGATGATGAAGAAAAGAAGCTAGCATTACTCGGGAAAAGTTAATGTGTCATCAGTCGGCAAGTCGATAAAATTAGCACAAAGCGCCATCTAGTAACAGAGTTTAGCGTTAAATAGTGTTATTGATATTCCATTGTTATTCTATATCTTAATAAAATAGAATAATGACATCATGTCATAATTTGCAATTATCGTTACTACAGCTTTAATAAATGCGAAAATGCTGTTCAATTATTTATTTCAGCAGGGCAGCCATTGAATCGGCATTGAAGTATTATATATACATATATATATAATAGCACATAAATAATAAGATATTGTATTAATTTATTAGACATAGGAGCTTTTAACAGCATACTAGCCTATCCCGTCTCGGATCAGGCTAGAATGTTGTATAGAATAGTACAAGCCGGATTAAGAGATAGAATTATTTAAATTTTGTTATTCATAAGGTTGATTTTGTAAGCCAATAATAAACGCATTATTGTGTGTAGTCATTCCTATAGGGTGACATGACCAATAGTTTCCGCCAATAAACAATAGAAATTATTATATTAAAGAAGCAGAAAGTAAATAGGGAGACATGATTGTGAATCATATGTCTCCCTATTTACTTTCTGGAACTTACGGAACTTTAAACAATTATATTTTGGTTTTTCATTTAATCTTCAAGTTTCTTTAAAAACTGTTGTTGGATTTTTTGATAATCTAATAAGTAAATGTAATGCTTTGATTGTCTTGACATCAAGCTAAGTGGTAATAATTTTTTTGCATCCCATTATGTTATGTAAAATTATACTAAATAAATATTTATTATTGTTTTTGCTTGCTAAAATACAAATGTTTTTAGTTTTATTTTTTTGACACTCATGAATTTGTTTTATTTTTAAATATTTTAAGTGGCCTTTGGGGTAATGTAAATTAAAGTGCTCAAGAGCCAACTTGAATAAAGTATATATTGATTGTAAATATTTTCATATTTTTCTACATTCTTCTTTCTTATGTGATTATAATTTGTTGTGTATTTGCCGTTTAGTTTTTATATAACATACAATTATATAAAATAATAGATATTAATGTTATGTAATGTTGCCCGTATTTAAAATTTGTATGATATTGTCATTAATATGTATTTAAATAAATAGTTTTGTAACGAAAATACACTGGCCGCCAAAAAAATCGACCCACCCGTATTTTTTTACTTACAAAGTTGTTATCTTAACTATGCGACGACCTAGGTGGATTGTTTTACTTATGGGACATACATTTAACATTTTATTACCCACTTGATATTGATTTGGAGGAGTTGTAAGTGTTATTGAGGATATTTGGAATATTTTTAAAGTATTGATAAGAAAACGTTACTTTGTGCACAAAGTGCATGGTTAGTTAATTCCAGTTCTTAACGCGGAGTCATCTCGGTTCGATGTTTATTATTGATTAAGTGTATGAAACTTTGTTGAAACAATAATTTTAATAAGTTTAAACATAAAAAATGGATACTACTGAAGCAGAAGCTGCTCAAGTCGTAGCTCTTATTCATGAGGGGTTAAGTCAGCGAAATGTGGCTAGAACACTAAAATTAAGTCGTTCAGCGGTGCGAAGAGTGTACAAACGCTACTTGGAGACTGGGGAGTATCGCCGGAGACCAGGATCTGGCAGGGGGCGTGTCACGAACCCAACCGATGACCGTTTTATTGGTTTGACGTCTTTAAGAAACCGACATCTTTCGGCTGTTGACGTTCAAGGTAGACTCCGAGAAAGTCATGGAGTGTCTGTGAGTGAAAATACTGTAAGAAGAAGACTTCGAGAGCAAAACTTAACCCCTCACAAGCCAGCAACAGGACCAAAACTCACAGCATCCCATCGACAAGCAAGACTACAATTTGCTAGGCAGCACGTCGATTGGACACTGGACCAATGGGAGACAGTATTGTTCAGTGATGAAAGCTGAATGTTTCTAGTAGGCTCTGATGGACGACGTAACGTCATGCGAAGGCCAGGAGAACGCTACTCTCAGTGTTGCATTCGAGAAACAGTCCGATTTGGTGGAGGCTCTACAATGTTTTGGGGAGGTATTTCTTTGACGGGACGCACAGAGCTGGTTTTTTTCCGTAATCGTGCTGTTAATGCTGAAACTTACATAACGAACATTCTGGAGCCTCATGTGATGCCTTACGCTGGATATATTGGGGATAATTTCCAACTTATGCACGACAACGCACGACCTCACGTCGCTAGAATTGTTAAAGACTATCTCAGGGAAGTCGAAATTCCAGTTATGCAGTGGCCAGCCAATATTCCGGACTTGAACCCGATAGAGCACCTCTGGGACCAGCTAAAACGTACGGTTCGAGCACGAAATCCAATTCCAGAAACCCTGAATCAACTGGAAGCTGCCCTAACTGAAGAATGGCAACGGACCCCACAGGAAGACATTAAAAAGATAATCAGGTCACTTAATAGGCGTATGCAGGCAGTGATTAGGTCAAGAGGAGGAAACACTCCCTATTAAAGTAAGATTTAGGCACCCAAATTTAAAAACAAACGGCATAATCGTTTTGTACACAAAAAAATAAAATTGCGTAAAATTTTGTGTTTTCGTGTTTTGTCACATATTTACCTAAAAACCTATTTTTTGCGCACTATTTCTGTTTTTGTACAATCCTACAATTGCATTTTTTCATTTTTAATTAAATAAACAATTTATTTTAGTTTAAAACCATACGATAGCTTTTTTACAAAAAATGTAGGTGGGTCGATTTTTTTGGAGGCCAGTGTATATTAATTAATTACATAATAAGATAGTTTACTATATATCTTGTGTTGTGAGTTAAGTTAGTGTTTAATCATTTAGAATTATATAAAATTGTACATAATGTATTGTTTTTATTACAAGCTGTGCCCCGTTGCTTTACTGTTGGACTGTCTAATACAAAGAGCTTTTCGAAACTTGATTGTTGCGTTTTGAGTACAGAATTATTGGTTCGACTTTTTTTTTTGCGAATTGAACTGTAGCTGTTGGCTCAAATGACGTCGACAGCGCCACCGGCGTGGGGGAGGGAGTTTATGACTCGGCTTTATGATAATAATATTATTTGTTTATTTGCAGTGATCTCGTCACAACTGGAAGGAGCGGCTAGAGACAATTTTAGAAGGGGGTAAGTGTTATTTGCTGTCATATGAACGGGTGTATAAATAAAGACACAGGCTCACTGTATTCATCCAGTCACATAATCCGACGGGAACGTGATTCAGACATGACGGACTGAAATCTTTCAGGCGCAGTAACGGCCTAACGGCTTTGTGTGCTTTCCGAACAAAGGGAGTGTAAACACTGCCATCTACCTCCAGGGTTTGAACCAAGGACCACGAATCTATGGCCTTATAAGCTAGCCACTAGACCAATGGAAGATATATTAAACAATATGTGGCTACGATTGCTCAGTCATTTAAAAGGCGGTATTAAGCAAAATTATATTATTTATTAAATTGAATAAATTATTAAATCTTTTATGTATGATTTCGTAAAAGTATTACAGTTCCAAGTTAAAAATAAAGTATTGTAAGTAAACTCCATTATATTTCAATGGGATGTGTCTGATCAAAATTCTCGAGAGCACCTTGGCGCTCACATCGAATAATCTATTTCTCTCTCTTGGGATTTTTTGTAAACCCGAAAAAAACCGGAAGGTTTTATACCTTAGTAACCTTTTTAATGCGAACGTTTCTTTGCGTAAACAATTCTTGTACTTAAATAAAGTAGTAAAGTAACAGCCCGTTAATGTCCCACTGCTGGGCTAAGACCTCCTCTCCCTTTTGTGGAGAAGGTTTTTATTCCAACACGCTGCTCCAATGCGTATTGGAAATTAGACACATGCAGGTTTCCTCACGACGTTTTCCTTCACTGTCAAGCACGAGATGAATTAAAAACACAAATTAAGCACATGAAAATTCAGTGGTGCTTGCCCGGGTTTGAACCCACTATCATCGGTTAAGATTCACGCGTTCAAACCACTAGGCCATCTCGGCTTTTTGTACTTAAATGTTTATACTAAATATATCTACTTATTTACCGCATCCCACTACTTATGTACCCCACCGCCTACGTACTTCATAAACAAAAAAATACAGGCCATACCCATTGGATTATATGTTAAAAGTAACAGCATAATTAACTGAATGCTTAAAAACGATTTTTTTCTCATGTTCTAGAAAAATCTAAACTAAAATACTAGTGTTACCGACCTATAGGAAGAATAAATATTGCGATTTGTTGTGAAATAATTAATTACTATTATATACATATATGCTGCTATTATTTGTGAAATATTTTCGGAACTATGTAAATTTTTAATGTTATTGAAACATTAATTCGAAAAATTCTCAGTAGCAGCCCGGAGAATATAATAATGGCTTTCTCTTTTATCAGTGCTTCTGTGGGTCACATTTATGCCATTCGCGGTCCAACCGGGAATATCGTGCTGGTCTCACCAGTTAGCGCCACCAGTAAGGACCTATCTCTCCCGTCGAAAAAGCATTTGTTGCTATTCTATTTTACTATGAACAACTGCTAGTTACCATAATAAATACGATATTGATAATGTCTTATTAAACAAACAACACGAGCTTTCAAAGGACAAAACGCGTCTAAAACAGTGATTTGTCGTATGTCCGTCGTAATTAGACAATTTATGGCACAATCTTTAAAACAATTATGAGTAATTAGTGAAATATTCGCGATGAAAATCTCGCAAACAGTGAACGATTAAAGATATTTTATATTTCTAAAGAAATCGCTCCGAACCAGCGCCTCTCGCGTCGAAATCAATCGCAATCGCAGGAAATAACAAAGCATCTTAGTTCCCAAGGTTGGTGGCGCATTGGCGACGTAAGCGATTGGTATCATTTCGTACAATGGCAATGTCTATGGGCGTTGGTGACCACGTACCACCTGGTGGCCCATAAGCTCGTCCGCCTATATATTCTATTAAAAAAATGGAAGTGACAAGTATGATCTTGTACGTTAAAGTTTCTAGAATAATCTTTATATTGGTGATGACAATAATATTTAACGTTTTTTTTTTAAATTATTGTATATGGCTATGCAACAGAAATTATAAAGTGACTTTTGTTTTTCAAGAAATATTTAGTTTGTTTATATTTAATATTAGTTTTGTTTTCGTTTTATTTACATTTAATTTTCATTTTTGATGCATTTTTAATTCAAGTTATTGTCATAAGTATATAAGGGACATGGTGCTCACCACTGCTCATAGACTTGTAAAAACTGTTAGGATTATTGATCATCCCTTACATCAATGCGCCACCAATAATTCTTGGCTCCTCCAACATTCTGGTTCACACATCCTGTATGTACACACACTTGAAAGAACTTACTTTACTCACGAACAACGACCAACTAAAACTAAACGAACGAACGCCTTACCTTATATACGCTCGGCGGAACAGATTATGTATTTTTATTTATAGATCGTTATGACGCCTTGTATGACGTTCCGTGACTCATACAGTAATGAACTATCGAGTTTGAGACGTTAGGGCTCAGTGGTTAGAACGGCTGGACACGCGTTCTAACCGCTGGGCCATCTCGACTTTTTAACTTTGAGCATATATTGTTCACAAGTGTGTGTCCACAAGCACAGGTGCGTGCACTCTTTGTTCTCTCACTCTCGTAATCCGATGGGACAATGGGCAATCCGACACGACCGGTCGTGTTTATGCGCAGGAGCAACAGTTTTACGTGCTACTGACAGAGTACTACTGACAGTTGACAGTTGTTCGACAGAAAATATTTTGACCCCAGGAGTTTTGCTTAATATCTAGCCACAAGAACATCGGGACAGTTTTTGTCTTCATTTATTAACTATACAATACTATCTACTTCTCAGGGCTACGTGTTTCTTTTCCGGACCGGTGGTAGTTTCTACTTTGACAGTCAATAAGCAAATGTAATGCTTCTATGTTGAATTAAGTGTTTTGATTATATTAGTACCCATGGAAGCTTCAAGCACCTTGTAATAAATCGTTTCCTAATGAGCTATTAACCAATGTTTGTACAGTGACCGTATCAAGAATACACATACTTATTTATAGTAGTTTGTTATTGTTATTTTTGAAATAATTGATTTTGTTTTTTTCAGAGAAACGTCATACAACGAGCCAGCATTGATCCGACGTGTGCCACGTCAGGTCGCGTGCGGGTGAGTCAGATAAACTATTACTGCTATTTGTGCAAGCCCGTCGGAGGTCATATTCTACCGCCAAACAGCAATACTGGTATTGTTATTGTTGTGTTCCGGTTCGAAGGGTACTAACCCTTGGAACCGGTGTCGCTACATGGGCGAGGGACATGACATCTGAAGTCCCTAGGTTGGTGGCGCATTGGCGATGTAAGGAGGAATGGTTGATATCTCTTACAGCGCCAGTGGTTGCGGGCGACGGTCGACTAACAGGCAAGTGGTAAATTTGCCCGTGCACATATCTATAACATAAAAAATAATATAAATGTGTCGGATGATAATAAAATGTATTATTGTAAAATAAAAAAGGTGATTAGCTACTTGCTCGTTCTTCTTGATTGAATCCACATATCGAACCGGTGGTAGCGCTTTACGATTCAAAATAACAAATATTTTGTTTTTGAACCAGCAGCGTGGTGGAATAAGCTCCAAACCTTCTCCTCAAAAAAGGAGAGGAGGTCTTAGCCGAACAGTGGGACAGTCACAAGCTGACACTAATTTCTGATGCATAAGTCACGTGTGACCGATTCGATTGTCGCAGGTACTTTCCGGACGAGTTCAAGTTCGTGTGTTCAGATGGCACTTGCATCGCAGCGGACAAGAAGTGCGACGGTACCGTCGACTGTCTCGACGGTTCGGACGAAACGCACCACCTCTGCAGGGAGACACCGTAAGCTTTGCGTATTACACCGTAGCTAATCGTTCCGGTTTCGGGTAGATACCAATACTGTATTTTGGATGGGATATCCGTAAAATCCGTTCTTAGTGAGCGTCTACGTCGGGGAAGGAGTAGCTGTGACAAAGTTTAGGAGATCGCGTGATGATATATTGCTTATGTATGTATAGATTATCAACAAAACATGGAACGAGAATTGATGTGAAAACCGTACCCTGTACCGAGCGTTCTTTAATTCCCTTTTTCATTACCTTAAGGATTTTTTCAACAATCCTTAGTACTAACCTGCTGTGCCAAAGGAATCCGTATGGAAATTTTCATGGTCCTCGGCTACTAGTAGTTTGGGCTGCGCGTTGATGTCAGTCATTCATTTATTAACGGATGTATGTATCGAGATTATTATTCGTCATTGCACTAAAATGTATTGTCTTGTAACGCAACAGCGTTGAATCAAATTCACACTATTACATCAGTTCTTGTTTGTCACGGCTTACGAAAAAAAATACAATAAAAAAAGTTAGTTTTGACAGATGTCATTTCATTTTTAATATTACAGGTCACAGGAAGTGAAAATTATTTTTTTTAATAATAATACACGAATAACAATCAACAATAACATTAATTACTTCATATGAATAATAATTACTGATAACGGAAACAAACTGAAACTAACAATCGCTTAAAACGCGGTAACTGTATCTCCGAAGCACTCGAACTTCGCGCCAAAAATGTAAGATTCGTCGTCTGTGACGCGCGATCGAGCGCGTTTTTTTAAAATATAGATATTAATTAGACCACAAGGAATTGATACATTCGGTGAAGAGCTGAGACTAATTTCATAAATAATTGGTCGACTACGTTTTTTTAAATAGTTTATTCTTCGCTTATTTTGGTCCTTGCTCTATGGTGGCACGTCACTGATCTAAGTTTATTACATTTTATATAAAAGAGAAATTGAACACAGTAATTACAGTATATATCGTGTTAATTCCGATGAGATGGTCGTAGTAGTGTACTCCTCGTTAGGTAATTAAGCATTATCGGTCCCGTTGTTCCCATTTTGTATTTTGTGTATGTCACACGTGTTTATATATTTACGTTTATATTTCAGGTGCCCCGACCACCTATTTCGCTGTACATACGGCGCATGCGTCGGCGGTTCGGCGCCGTGTAATGGTGTCACAGACTGCGCCGACAATTCCGACGAGTTGCAACCGAAATGCAACAATTATACCTTTGAAATAGGGTGAGTTGTGCTTGTTTTTCATGTTTACACACGAATAGATCGGTACTGGCTGGAGTTTATATGTATAAACAGCTCCGAGCTTGAGTCGATGACGTCATTGGTCGAGTTCTAAATAATCTGTGGTATAAATATCGGCGGAGTTGCTATCGTAACTTTGGAAAATTAAAGTTTGTTGTTCTTAGGAATGTGTCAAAACTGTAAAAAGTAGTAAAAATTGTCTATGATCTCATCGTAATAACTTTGACAAAATCGACAGTTCGATTCAAGGCTACGTGTGAGCAAGGACTATGTCAGTTAACTCGGTGACAATTGATACGTTAGTAGTACATAGGTGTATAATTGCATATACAAAGATTAATAAACACAATGTTACAGTAGTTTAATCAATAGTGTTGTAGTATAATTGTTGTAGGGGACAGTTTAAGTGCAATGACAGCAGTCTCATCGAGAGCGACCGGTGGTGTGACGGCATCCGCGACTGCAGCGACGGCTCCGACGAGACGTTGGTGGCGTGCGCCGGTAACGTCTGCGCCTCCAATGGGTTCCAGTGCGCTTATGGGGCCTGCGTCGACGAGGGCGCCGCCTGTAATGACGTGAGTTATACATTACCACTAGCTACCCGTCTCGACCTCGTAACACCTTACCCTAGTCCTCCCGGTCGATTTCGGCCACGGCGGCCAATCTCAAGAGAGATTAGCCAACTGCGCAGGAGATATTATAGTGCACGAGTGTGTGCGCAAACACTTGGGGCACTCTCTCTCATAATCCGATGGGACGGCAATCCGACACGTCCGGAAAGAGTTCAGGCGCAGCACCAACGACTTAACGTGCTTTCCGAGGTGCAGGAATGTACACTTCCAACTTTCAGACTCCGGGCTGCTTTTCCCCATTACATGAGAATTCCCCATTACAGTTAAAACAATTCAATGACCATATCTCCTCCGTTTGAAAGCTATCATTAAAAACGAATTTTAAATTTTCAGATAGACGAATGCGCTGATGGATCTGACGAGTCGGATAAACTATGCAACAGGACAGTACCACGGAGAGCCACCACAACGACCACCACAACGACCGCGCCGAGTACGACAACAGTGGGGTAAGACTATCTAAGTTGTATATAATATAATAGTTAAAGTACATGAAAATTCAGCAACGGTTGCCTCGTGGTTTTTTTCAATAACTTTAAATAAAATTTGAGCTGGATTTTACTTTTATTTGGGAAACAAACAGTACAGTTATTCCTAAAACTATGATACTAAAATTTTTAAACATAATAAGAGCAGAAAAACAACTTAATAAAAATAAAAAGTCTTGAGAGTAGACAGACCAAAGTATCCAAAAATTAAAGATTACAAGCTCTAGTACAAACTTCCTAAAGCTTACGATTGATTCCGTAAATATATCTATACTAGAAAATTTTGTATTATATTCCTCAGAAACTATATATATATAAAGGAATTTCGCGCATAATTATTTTTTAAAATGTTTTGCACATTACTGGTGTCTGGTGTGGCGAGTTGAGATGGCTCAGTAGTTAGAACACCTGATTCTTAACCAAAGATTGTTGGTTCTAACCCGGACAAGCACTGAATTATCCTGTGCATTCTCTGCTGATGCTTAGTGCTAGCATCGTGATTGTATTAGCTCCTTACTGCCTTCTGAAATGGAGAGAAGTTCGTAGCTCATTTCAGTCCATTCCTTCTTACTTTTACATAACTGATTGCATTCAAAATCAATAGATGACGTATTTCTTTTAATATTCCAGTGTTCCATACATGTGCGTGTTACCACCGCACCCGGCAAACGGCCTGTTCCTGAAGAATGGTGAATCAGCTGAATACAGAGCCGGTGAAGCCGTGATCTCCGCCTATTTCAATATCACCTGCTCACTTGGATACAAGGTCGTCGGAGAGTCAGTGGTCATCTGCTACTCAGGACTGTGGATACCAGCGAAATTACCATCCTGTGTCCGTAAGTAACCACCTCCCAGCTAACATATATATTTATTTATTTAGTTTACTTGATGGTAGGGTTTGTACTCTTCTGCCAGTAATTAATATTAGTTTGGTTGTAAGCCACTAACGTAACATCTTAGTTCTCTTACATCTTACAAGGTTGATGGCACAATTTGAATGGGTGGTGACCCCTTATCATCAGGTGGTCCACTTGCCAGTAAGCCAGGTATTAGGTATTATATAATATATATATATATATATATATATAAATCTAAGGTTTTTAATATCTACTTGTTCTTCGATTGCTAAAATAAAATTGTGTTCATGTCACGACATGAACACAATTGTAATTCAATTAACAAAACAGTTATAATGTAACCTTAATAAAAAAAAACTTCAAATTTAATTGAATTTGCTTAAATTTTAGTCAATGAAATAATCTTGCCAAATTCTTTTTGCAATTTGTCTCGACAATCCAAAATTAAGGTTTATTTGTGTTATCTTATATAATGTTCGCAGGTGCCTGTTCATTGAAGCCGTCGGATAGCGTCGAGTACCGATGCGTGCTGCTTGACAAGAGCATGGACGGCACGCGTGACTGCGAAGAGTTGGAGGTGCTCCGGACCGTTGTGAAGCCCGAGTGTCGCCTCCCCAACTACTACAGTCCCATCACGCTGCCATACATGTACTGTACCGACAAGGGCTGGACCTACAAGCCCACCTGTCTAGCCAGTAAGTCTGTTGCCTCGGTACAGAGGCTAGCTCGTACGTTCGTAGTTCTGGCTATCCTAGCTGGATTATAATAATAGCCTGTGTTAAGGATGGCCAGTAAGTGCGAATAATTAAGTTAAAGAACGAGTCACCTCTGTATTATTTATACATAACTAACGGAAACCTCGGCTTCGCCCCCGTTGAGTTGAGGTTTTGTCACGATAATCCTGTCAGTACCTGTGTACAATCATTAATCACGAACTTTACTTCTCGAGAGAAAAAGTATATATATTATTGGGATTCAAGCGAGCTTCTTAACAATTTTATCAAAATCGATTCAACGTTTAACCTATATAGCGTAACCGATAGGCAGACATAGTTACAGTTAGCATTATCACTAAATGGCGCCTACCAAGGACATTCTGGACTTTAATTTTTTTTTTTTTTGAAACATCAAGTGATCATAAAGTAATCAATAGGAAAATACAACAAAGACAAATATTTAAAAATTATATAATAGTTTCGATAAGTAAAAGGCGTATTAATAGCGTATTCCAGCCACAACAGGAGTAAACCCAATTGAACAACTTTGACACCGATATCATTAATAATCTATAATATTCCCCATGGATTCGCTAAAAATTGGCGTTTTCAATGTCGGCGAAGTTGTAATCGGAACTTCGAAAGTTAAATCAATGCGGTTAAGACTTGTTAAGTGGAATAGTGTCGTATTATAAGTAAAGGTAAATTAATCGAGAACTGTTTATAGTGCCTAGTACAGCTGAACATTTAGAAAACCGCGTGCAATTTGTAAATCTACGGTTCGTTTACCTTCACTCGTACTCCGATCGGAATAGGGCATATATATATGTGTGTCCTCGCTGCAGAGTGCGGCACGCCCACGCCGCGCGCCGAGCCGCTCGTGGCGGGCGGGCGCGTGGCGGAGCGCGGGGACTTCCCGTGGCACGCCGCCCTGCACCGCCGCGCCGACGGCACCGGCGATGACTACGAGCAGATCTGCGGCGGCTCGCTCCTCAACGAGTGGACCGTCGTCACCGGTCAGTGCCAGAACGATCCGCTAACCCTCTATTCCGAAATTGACTTATTGTTGCCATGTATAAAAATTAACCGACATTCCTACTCTTGGGTAACTATGATAGTTTAGTTTTATAAATAGTAGGTAGGCGAACGAGCGTATGGACCACCTGATGGTAAGTGGTCACCAATGCTCAAAGACATTGGCATTGTCAGAAATGTTAACCATCGCTTACATCACCAGTAAAAACTTTTTATTATTTTGTATTTAT
The DNA here is from genome assembly GCF_905147045.1 of Nymphalis io. Classification (NCBI taxonomy): domain Eukaryota; kingdom Metazoa; phylum Arthropoda; class Insecta; order Lepidoptera; family Nymphalidae; genus Nymphalis; species Nymphalis io. The sequence goes on along the minus strand of NC_065916.1, from coordinate 6,315,062 downwards.
TTAACTTCGTCGAGTCGTAGGGTAAATATACAAATTACACTCCCACATTGCAAGTCCATACAGCCGAGATGGCCCAGTGGTTAGAACGCGTGAATCTTAACCGATAACCGATAAACCGTAGGTTCAAACCCGAGCAAGCACTTCACTGAAATTCTGCCACATGTGTGGGACATTCCCAGGCTGTTACTATACTATATATTATATTGCAAGTCCGTTTCGCTTTACACGCTCTGACCACCGACGCGTATAAAAACCCGCTTCCTCCCTGTTATTTAATATTGATTGTAGAATTTGAACAATTGCACCCGCACTACTGCACAGTGTATAAAATAATACCTGTCCCCGCACAGCTGCGCACTGCGTTTGGTCGAACGATGACCGTAGAGTCATGCCGGTCAAGCATTTCATGGTGGCTACGGGCAAGCTGTACAGGGAGCTGAACGACACACGGGACAAAGACAACCAGCAGACATCCCAAGTAAGTATTTTATATTGTATTTTTGATTGAGCTAGTGTAACCACAGGCACAAGGGACATAACATCTTAGTTCCCAAGGTTGGTGGCGCATTGGCGATTTAAGCGATGGTTAACATTTCTTACCATGTCAATGTCTTTGGGCGTTGGTGACCACTTACCATCGGGCTGCCCATATGCTCGTCCGCCTACCTATATTATAAAAAAAAATACTACTAATGTAATTCTGTGTGTTACGCTTTCACGGCTTAACAACTGAACCAGTTTTGATGAAACTTTGTACGCAGCAAGCTTAACCTCAACGAGGCAATTTTTATTTAGCCCCTGACCCCTATGACCCTGCATACGGGGAAGAAATTGCGGTCAGAATGTTTTATAAAAAAGCTTTATCAGGGAAACAAATAAAAATGCTATTATTGCTAGTAGCGGTCTCGAAACAAACTGGTTTCCGTGACCACCGAGCACGAGACGAATTAAAAAAACGAACCACAAGAAAACTGCTTGTCTGTCTTTGAAATTATGGGATTTGGGTCGATTGATATTCACGCGTTAAACCTTGAGTCGTCTCTCGGCTCATTGAAGTGAGAAAAGTGAAGTGTCTAATTGGTTTTTTTTCAGGTTTCAGCGATTCACGTACCTGAACGATACGACGGAGCTAATCTGCTTTACCAGGATGATCTGGCTGTGATCAAAGTCAAAGACAGATTCGTATTCAGTATCTACATTCATCCAGTTTGTCTTGATTTCTCGTTAAAGTTCGATAAATTCCAGTTGAAAAAAGGAAATATGGGCAGAGTAAGTGAAAATGATTAACAAATATTGCTTAAAATAATATTAATACACTCGGCGAAATAATCAAATACTAAAATTCTCTGTCTCTACATAATCTTATGTTATATCCTAATGATTGATAAATACCATAACTATAAAATAATATTCCTAATTGATGATAATACTCAGACATACAAATACAATAAATAATCAGCGATACGACCAAATTTTATAAACTAAAAACTACAGTAACAAATAGTAGGGGCAATATTATTTTAAAATACAATTGGTCTTTTGGATGCGCCTTTAGTAAAACTTTTTGCCGTAGGCTGCGGGTTGGGGACTCACTCAGAGCCGACTTGGGACCGAGTCCACGAAGCTGAAGGTTTTGGACATGCCGTACGTGGAGTGGCAGGAATGCAAAGAACGCACCCCGCCCGAGTACTCCGCCTTCATCATAAGTGACAAGATCTGCGCCGGTTTCGGCAACGGTGAGTCGAATGCGTTTCATTATGTGTACCGGTCACCTCGGCCTCCGACCTCCTTTTTTTATTGAAATTAAATCTGTTAATGGCTGACCCCCCACCTCCCGCAGGCACGACGCTGTGCAAGGGCGACAGCGGCAGCGGGCTGGTGTTCAGCGCGCGCGAGCACGGTGAGATGCGCTATTACCTGCGCGGCGTGCTGTCCACGGGCCCACCGAACCCCGACGGCAGCGGCTGCAACCCCAACGCGCTCTCCAGCTTCACGCACGTGCAGGAACACGCCTCCTTCCTGCGGCGGCACCTCGCCGACGACCCGCGCCCCTAGAGCACTACACTGGAGTGGCCTAACTATTTTGACAATACCTCATTGAGTTTGATAAGGGGTCACGTTCCTAGGGATGATAAACGCTTTAAAATTTTTGTATAAAAGGAACGTCTCTCTTTCGCGTGGATTTAGTATGTAGGTGTAACGTCCTTTCCTTCTATATATTTATTTCTGTTGTGTCATTATTTCACCATCTGTCTAGCAGATGAGATTAATTTTCATTATTACAAATTATATTTATATTCATAAAATGATGTGCTTAATACACATCTTATATTATTAATAATATTATATTGCTATTTGATAGTCTATATTTCTAAATATATATATATATTTTAATCCAATCAAGAATCAACGTATCGAAAAATATTTTGTCTTCCAAATTGATTTTTAAATGTCTTCCATGTCTAACTTATCGGTATACAAAGTTATTCGATAACCGTTTCGGAAATGAAGAACATCTTTGCCTTAAAAGATCTCATATTTGTCGATAAAAAAGAATAAAAACTAAAAAAAAAACGAAAATAAAATATGTTAAAAATACGTATAAGAAACAAGTACCAGTAAGCTCCTCCCCTTAGTTCCCCCTACTTTAAAGTAAGATTAAAAAATTATTATAGCAATATTAGTATATTATATAATATTTATATTCTATTACCTAATAACTTATATTAAAAAAAGTCGAGATGGCCCAGTGGTAAGAACGCGTGAATCTTGACCGATGAACGTGGGTTCAAACCCGGGGCATGCACCTCTGAATTTTCATGTGCTTAATTTCTGTTTATAATTCATCTCGTGCTTTTCGGTGAAGGAAAACATCGTGAGGAAACCTGCATGTGTCTAATTTCATTGAAACTATGCCACATGTGTATTCCACCAACCCGCATTGGAGCAGCGTGGTGGAATAAGCTCAAACCTTCTCCTCAAAAAGGGAGAGGAGGCCTTAGCCCAGCAGTGGGACATTTACAGGCTGTTACTTACTTTTTTTTATATTACTGTAGCAAAATATGTAAAAATATAATTTACTCTTGATGTTCTGTCTATCCAGTTATACGTACGTACATCAGATAATAATAACACGCCTCCCCTTAACAAGTTTATAAAACCTTTTTAATAAACTCGATTCAAATCATTCTAATCAATATCTAACGCACAAGAACGATACAATTTGTTTTAGGATTATTATATATAGATATATATAATATATAAGAATAATACATGATTTGATATTTACATGAGTATTTACGGAAATCTCCTTTGTGCGTGTTCAAAACGCCGCTTTCTAACAAAAGTTTACCTCCCCACCCACACCGGAACACCCCGCTCTCGCCATCCGTCAGAACTGCCTATTACATATTGTAACGTTTATAATTCATCAGAACTGTTTAAAACTAAAACAGACCCTAAGTATGTATAAATTAAATTACGTCTTAGTACTTTAAGACAAAATTTGTTGTTTATATTTTTGTTGAGTATTCTTTCTTGAGTATTCTTTTTATTGAGTTTCTCAGTTAAACTATAGCTGTGATCTTGAACGCGTCCGACGTGCCCGACGCTTCAGTTTACTCTTATTATTTTTATGCTAATTACAGTAACAGCCTGTTAATATCCCACTGCTGGGCTAAGGCCTCCTCTCCCTTTTGAGGAGAAGGTTTATGCTAATAGTGAGCTCAAATAATGCTCATGAGATAATTTTAGTACTTAATTATAATAAATTAATTAAATTAATAGGGTTCCGTACAGTAAGGGTAAAGCATAAGAAAGAGATTATAAGGCTTGAGATAGCGCTAGAGTTATTGCAAAAAAAAACTGCCTTTTACGTAACAGTTGCAGTGTATGATATATGTATGAGCATAAAAAAAACGATTGGAATGAGTACCATTTTTATCAGTGTTAATAATACTATAAAAACAAGCTTTTATATATGTACGTGACTGCGATATTTAGAATACTAGCCTCAGTAGCGTAGCATGGGTCATAGCGCTCGGTGCGCGTTCCGAATTTGCCGCCCTTTTTCTTGCAATTGGTTAATCAAATAAAGTGGGGCTCTGTAAAAACAGTACTCTTATTGACTAACACTAAACTGAAACGTGAAAATGAATATTACATTTTATTAAACAGTTAACGTTTTCTTACGCCCGTGCTACACCACCGACTAGCCTGTTCACAAGTATGTGCAAATGAAATTGCAGAACTCAATATAGATATTTATTATTTTAAATAAAAAATTGTAATAATAGAATAATAACACTAATTTAAAAAACATCGTTAATTCTTTTTTCATTCTACTTTTGTTATAATAACATTATTTACAGAACAAATTATATTATTTAAAAAAAACATATTTTTAATTTTGTAAGGCAATTATTTGCATTTAGTTTTATTTTTCTAATTTATTTATATTAAATTATAACATCCTAATGCATAGAAATTTGTGACGCCTTAGTGTGAAATTGTTGTTTGTTAGTAAATGTGATAAAAAAAATGAATTAGCAATAGTTATTCTATTCCAATTTACATTCTGCAAAACAAAAATGAATGCCAAAATATTACAGTGATTTTTTTTAAAGTTAAGATGCAAATGTCGCATCCCTTATACTCCATGTAACCTTTCACACTTTAAATATTGAATAAAATTTAATTAATAAATACATACAATTGGAATAGCATTAATGACATATTTGTATATTTTGTTATATGTTAGTTCGCGTTTATTAATAAATTAATAAGTCGTTCGTTATGAACAATTGTAGTGTTATTTATTTATTTATTTAATGTTAAACCAAAGAATTACAAAAAATGTGCCAATATAAACGAGGCTGTTAAATTAATTTTATTGTATAAAGTCAATTAATAAATGTAATTAATACAATGGCATTTTCTTGCAGATATGAAATGATTGTGAATTTTGTCTTATATGGTCGATCATAGAGTTGAATTTTACAAGTCATTTGTGTAATAATGATATACTCGATTATCTTAAAATCGATTTATTTCTCTATGGTAGATCTATTTACAAAATTAATCTTATGTGAAACATATTTATTATTGTTTTTTTTTTACAATTTTATAATGAAATTAAAAAAAAAACCAGAGAGTGGAATTAAAAAAGGACAAACTTTATTATAGTTCTCTTAAACCTATTTTGTGTTTTATTTTGTTTACTAGTTCCCCTATTTTCCGCTGGAACTCTACTCTTTGCCCCTACATGAGGTGGGGGATTATTTTTTTTGTTTTATTTATGTATGTGAGACTCGTCGCCGCTTAAGGCGCCGTAATTTAACTCATTAAAAATTCGAATTGCTTGTTGTTAAGAAAGAAAATGAATATATATATATATAAATAATTAGAGTAATTACATCTTTATTTTTGTCTCATTGATCTGGTAAGAATCTATGTCAGATACCAAATAGACCCCACTAGACTAAATGATTGGGTTAAAACAAATGAACAAAAAGGAATGTGCGATAGACATAATGGACAACCAAAACCAGCGGCTGAAAATCCTACGGACCGTTCAATAAACGCGCAAATGTTTTTAAATTTTAATTGATGTCAGATAAGTACTATAATAGTAATATTTCTCTATGTCTCAGAGTTGCCAACCTTATGATATATTTTTTTTACAATTCACAATACTATCCATTTTGCCTTAATTAGGAAAAAGGGGCCTTTTATACCAACGCCAGCCTTGGGCTGCATTTCAAAAAGCTCTTAAATAGATCCGCCCCTGTATATGTATATTATATTTGTTTAATATTTTAATAGTATAATATTATATTAAATAGTATAATATTTTATTTGTTTTATTTTTAATAGGGAACCGATTTAGTTTAAGGTTAAGCCATTTATAATTTACTTATATTTTCTATAGTAATTCTAAAATAGTAAATTATGTATAAATCTAAGCAATTAAGAAAAAGCCTATTCTGATTTTTGTCATTTTGGTATTAGAAATTTTCTAAACTGTCAATGTTAACTGTCAACATTGTGTTCGGAATGTAGGATTGGTTTGTTTATATTAATTCTGGTCCAGTTATTAATTTACTGCTATTACCAATTCACATAAGCCGATATTCAGAAATAAAAATTAAAACAATATATTTTTAAATAAAGAATGTAAATGGCCAATATGGAGGCAAGTCCTGAAGATGTGCAAGATAACACGAAAGACCGAAAATCTTTCGGCAGAAAACTTTTAGTTTTTACACTTATAAGTGGCCTCGGTAAGAATTAATTTTATTTGTGTTAAGCTAAATATATAATTTTAATTAAATAATTGAGTAAATGACAATCGAAATACTACGTATGTCTTCATAATTATATAATATATAAAGCATTATATTAAAATGTAAAATAAAATTGAGATAATAAGATGTAACCTAAAATTAAAATTTTTCATTAACAGCATTTTCTCTGGGTTATATTCACTACAAATATGTGTCGCATCTCTTTGAAAACGATAGAAATTTTCTCTATTTATCCGATCTGGAACGAGAGATGTCTTTTCGAACAGAAATGGGCTTCTATTACTCATATTACAAAATTGTAGTTGAAGAGAGACCGTTCCTTGCTGGAATGTATAAAATTATATTCGACAGATTAGTTGAATATCCGAAGGATGTCAACGCTATCAATAGATTTAATATTATACCTGAGGTGAGTTTAAAATAATGATGTACTCTTGGCCGATTCCGGCCACTGTGACTATGGAGATTTGCTATCAAAACTCCAAGTATATGCAGAACTGTATTTTCTGGTAGGGTTTTATTCAAGCTCTTTCTGGGTAGGTCATCCACTCAGCACATATTCTACCACAAAACTGCAATACTTAGTATTATTGTTTTCCTCTGTGAAGAGTGAACGAGCCAGCATAACCACAGCCACAAGGGACATAACAATTTCCCAAGGGTGGTAGCAGATAAGGATGGTTGATATTTAATTACGCTTATGTCAATGGACTCCATCCACATCCATATCCACCAACCCGCATTGGAGCAGCGTGGTGGAATAAGCTCCAAACCTTCTCAGAAAGAGGAGAGGAGGCCTTTAGCCCAGCAGTGGGACATTCACAGGCTGTTACGGTTACGGTACAATGGACATTGGTGACCATTAGGTGGGCCATTATAATCTGCCTACCTATTGTAAACAAAAATCTGAGCAATTTATTTTAGTCTTTGATTCTATGTCATATACTATTGCTAGAGTTAATTTCGTAAGTTCTTTATGAAAATATGAATAAACTAGTTGAAGTTTATATGAAATAAATTTCTTTTAGGTCGTAATAGGAGCTATGTATAGGTATTTTGAGCCCTGGCTGAACTCTACCCAGTATAAGGAATGTCACATGGTTGAGAGGGGCCCAGGTCATAGTCCCGTGGAAAGTTGTATTGGTATAGGGCAACCGGTTTTCTTCTACTTGGAAGTGATTTGGTGGCTTTCTGGTCTCACTGTAGCTGCATTGTTCCTACATGCTACTATGCTGAGGTAAGTTATGAGTCATTCGTTTCAAAAGTTCTGCAATTATAAAATGAGTCAGTAAATTATTAATTAAATAAGTCAGTTTTTTGCTGTAAAATAGTTTTTTTGTATTGTATCTTTTTGTTATAATATTAATAAGGATTAATATAAAATAAAACAAAATGTCATGTTACATATTGAATTAAATTGTAAAGTTACTTGTGGCAGGGCTTTATGAGAGCTTGTGTGGGTATCATCCACTCATCGGATATTCTACCGCAATACTTGGTATAGTTGTGTTCCGGTTTGAAGGGTGACTGGGCCGGTGCAGTTACAGGCACAAGGGACCTAACATCTTACTTCCCAAGGTTGGTGGCGCATTGGGGATGTAAGCTATGTTAACATTTCTTACAATGCTAATGTCTATGGGCGTTGGTGACCACTTACCATCATAAAAATCATAAGATCATCAAATCATAAGATGTCTCCGTTGTGCCTGTTACACTAACTCACTCACCCTTCAAACCGATACTCAACAATACTAAGTATGCTTTTTTGTAGGGGGTTAGCATTTCTTGTAACATGATAATTTAGTGGGGCTTGTCTGGGTTTGAACCCGTAATCTTCGGTTATGATTCACTCAAGACTGGCCTCGGCTCTACTAAATTTATCTATATATAAGCGAAATACAACTCAACACGAGATCTCCTATACTATCCGCACGATTGACTTGAAATTTATCGCAGTTACTCCTTTCCCGACGTAGACGCTCGCTAAGAATGCACATCCTATTCAAAATACATATTCCTTCTTATCTACCCGTGCGAAGCCGGGACGATTTGTTAGCAAGATACTAATAAAATTAAAAAATACAATTTTTTTCACAGTCAAAGTGTCATGGGTGGTTTACTAGCGGTGGTTCAATACTTCACGAACCACGCTGAGTGTACTCGTGTACAGTGGGCGCCGAATGAGAGGGAAAATCTGGCTGTGCCACTACTGCTCCTTCAGGCTTGGCTCTTGACCCTCAGGCTCAGAGAGACGAGTAGAAACCGGATATTAAAACTGGAGGTAATATTGTTAAAGCTAATTTATAGATGTTATTGGCTGTACAAGCAGCGGCGTAGATGGGTGGATAAGGCCCCCGGTGTAGCGGAGCCTTGCCACGTAACTAAGTAACAGCTAATATTAAAAATAATAAAATTTAAATAAAAGATATACCGAATTAAAAAAAATCACTTTATAAACTAAAACAAAAAAAGAACTTCTTAAAAAATATTCTTAACTATCTTCGACCGAATGTATCAATTCCTTGTGTCGGAATTTATAAAAAATAAAAAAAATCGCCCGTAACAGACGTTGAATATTACTTTTGGCGCGAACTTTAGGGAATTCGAACTTACAATTACGTTGTCAAAGATTATTTGTCTTTTAGCGCTTAAACTAATTAATGGTATTGTTGTTTGTTATTTGTTTATTATCAATTATAATGTTTTTTTTTAAGTCATTTTCACTTAAGGTCCGTAAGAATATATATATTTAGCATCTAGAAGTGAAATTGATTATAAAAACCTCGAATTGGTCTTTTTAAAAATAGAACACCAAATCATACAAATTGATGTAAATAACTCAACTCAATTACTCTTAAAAAACAAAATAACATATTTTATTTCATTTTACCTTTCTGTCAACTAACAAAATCGCGGTTTTTAATTATCGCGCTTTTTTTTTAACAGCGCTGTTGTATGGATCAAGGAATTTCCTACCTGTATATTAAATTTGTATTAATATTGTTGCAGATAGTAACGCTCTTCGTCAACATACTATGCCTGCTGTTCTGGCAGTTCACGCAGTACATATTCCTGACACAGCTGGCTATATTCTTTGTGATGGAGCAGCTGAAAATTATCGATTTGAAAACGTTCTCCCTAATCCTCTATTCTCACTTCTGCAGCCTGCATACGGCGGTGCTCCTCCTCCAAGGGAATGATATGCTAAAATGCTCTTTATATACAACATTCCTGATCACTATCTCGATATACTGTCTCTTCTTGAGCTATTTACGCATTAAGGTTCAAAGTCGCTTGGACTTGTTCGTTGAAACGTGGCTCGTTATCCTGAGGATATCGCTCGTCGTGTACCTCTCGTGGTATCTCAAGAAGTTGTTCAGCGAATACCTGGAGGTCGAGGAGGATTCCCACGTGTGGGACATACTCTATTCGAAGTTCACAGATTATAAAACATTCCACACTTTAATATACACATGTTCGGAAGTTTTCGATTTCCTTAAAATAAGTTCTGTCGTAAATATGATGAGGAGCCTGTTGATCCCATTCGTTCTGGTGAGCTGTGTGAACGTCACGCACTACTGGCAATACGCCGCGAGGGAGAAATGCAAGAAAGAGACGGAGGACGCATTCGAAAGGGACAAGAAACATGGCGACAAGAATGACGACGAAGACAGCGGCATTGAGAACAATACGGAAATTGTGCCGAAAAATGAGGGGAAGCCGACGGAACACCCGTTAGTGCTGTATTTGAAGAATTTGCAAGTCGAATCCGCCATATTCTATAATATATCCCAAATGATGGTGTACGGCGTTATGGCGGTGCTCGTGATGCGTTTGAAGTTATTGTTCTCGACGCACATGTGCCTGGTGTCTTCATTGATATTTAATAAAAAGTATTACATGTAAGTAAAATACCTAACTAACTCGTTTGTTTATTTATTTATTTGTATAAATTATGCATAGATGGATAGTGAAACAAAAATCATAACGCGAATACTAAAATGCCGTCGGCTCAGCGGTTAGGACATGTGAATCTAAATCAATAAAAATGGGTTCACACCAACCAACAGAGAATTTTCTTGTGCTGTGTTTCGGTGAAGAAACATCGTGAGGGTAACTGCATGTATTGCATGAAAAACTGGTACATGTGACCTAAAACACGCATTGGTGCAGCATGATGGAATAAGCTCCAAACCTCACAACGAGAGGACGTCTTTAGCCCAGCAGTGGGACATTTAAAATAAGCAACAACACACTATATAATATTATTTTATATTATAATATTATTATATATATATATACTTTATTGCATAGGAAGGCGGTCGAGCCCAAATCCACCTGATGGTAAGTGGTCACCAACATAGACATTCGGGAACTAAGATGTTATGTCCATTTTTGTCTGTAATTACACTGGCTCACTCAGCCTTCAAACCGGAACACAACAATTATATAGATTATTTACATACAAAAACAACTAATCTTATTTAAATGCAAATTTCTTATAATTATTCATAGTCTCAGGGCGAACATAAGCTGTATACTATGTTTATATATTGATAACTTTTGAGAAACGACTTATAATGACAACACAGTCATATAAACTAAGGGATACAGGAATAAGGAGTATAAAAGATTTTTAAAACAGTGTCCCGCTTTGCCTGTCTGTTTGTCCGCGATAAACTCAAAAACTATCGAACGGAATCTCATACGGTTTTCACCAATGGACTGAGTTGTTCGTGAGAAAGGTTTAGGTGTGAATATGACGACGATTGTTGGAGATGTCGGAAAATATCAAGCCGACTGAGAGCTTTACTGGCGTGCGCCGCGTAGACCAGTAGAGTTATATGTATTACGATATAAAACGTTACATCTAGAACACATTAATGTTCTATGGCACCCATGCGAAGCCGGGACAGTTAGCTAGTTATATATAATTGAGAGTCAACATTTGTATGTTTAAAATATGAAAAAATATATATTGACATCTTTAGTTTAATTTTCACAATATATTAAATATAATAATAATAATACTAACTGCCTTGGTCTAGTGGCTTGATGTAAGGCCGCAGGCTGAGTCGGGCCAATAAAAAGTTATTGGGTTTTCTCTGTCAGAAAAATTCTCAGTAGCAGCCCGGGGTCTGGAAGTTGGAAGTGTATACACTCCCGTGCCTTTTTGCCTGAACTCTTTCCGGTCGTGTCGGATCGCCGTACCATCGGATTATGAGAGTTAGGGAACCGAGAGTGCATTTGTGTTTGCACACACACTTGTGCACTATAATATCTCCTGCGCAGTTGCCTAATCTCTTGAGATATCCGCCGTGGCCGAAAACGGTCTGGACATTATTATTATATTAAATATAGAATTTAATATATACAGATGCGACGATATGGACTTAAATTTATGATATGTTTCGTTTTATTATATTACTGTAACCATTTTGATAGTATTTTTAATGTGTAATAATCGAAACGCTCGCCATGTGCTAACTGGTACTTCGAGGGTCAGATGACGTCAGCGTAACATTTGTTACTCTCGGCACTGACGTTTTTAGTTTAATTTAATTTAATCTAATTTTATTTTATTTGTTTGTCTAATTGAATATAATTTAATGTGATTGATTTTTTTTTTTTTTTTTTTATAGAATAGGAAGGTGGACGAGCATATGGGCCACCTGATGGTAAGTGGTCACCAAACGCCCTTAGACATTGGCATTGTAAGAAATGTCAACCATCGCTTATAGCCAATGCGCCACCAACCTTGGGAACTAAGATTTTATGTCCCTTGTGCCTGTAATTACACTGGCTCACTCACCCTTCAAACCGGAACACAACAATATCAAGTATTGCTGTTTTGCGGTAGAATATCTGATGAGTGGGTGGTACCTACCCAGACGAGCTTGCACAAAGCCCTACCACCAGTATTTGTTTGAATTTGAATTGATTTGATTTAATTCAAATATTATTTTGATTTAATTTGGTATTATAATTTAATACGAATTAATTTAATCTAATTTATAATATTTAAAATCTTTAAAATATATATTATTATAGTAATAATTTTTGTCTTTTTAATATTTATTGTGTGGTCGAAATAAATGATTTTATTATTATTATATTACAGGATACCAAAATCTTTCGTTAAGTACATACCGATTATGTGGGCGATCGTTATTTTGCCAGTTTTGACGGAACTATCCAAGAATATAACTAAGGAGATGTCACATATTGGTATGTATATAGTGTAGAATTATATAAGCAATTATATAAAACTTTGGTCCTCTTTCACCGGATATTTATGGTTTTTTTTTTTTTTTTTTTCGATTGCGTAGTACGTTTCTGACAGTTCCATGATAGAATGGACGATTCAATTTTGAAGTGTCGAATAATTAACGTTAAAATATTATCGTTTTTTGATTTATAAAGGACGATATCATTAAATTATACATATAAATGTGTCAATTTTTTTTTTATTTAAAATAGCTAGGTATACCAGCCACGTGGTGGTAAGTGGTCACCATCGCTCATAGACATTAGCATTGTAAGAAATATGTGTGCCAACGGCAATGCACCGATTTCGAGATCTAAAATGTTAAGTCGTTTGTGCCTGTAGTTACACTGGCTCACTATCCTTCTTACGGGTATATGTGCGGAGTGTACCTGCCCAGAAGGTCTTGCACAAAGCAATACCGTCAAGTACAATAAAAACAAGCACTGTAATATCCCCTGTGACCGAAATCGTAATAATTAAAATAGTTGGAAATAAAAATTTTATACAATTTTGAAATTATACAATTTTTTTTTTCATTTTCAGGAGAGTTTAATGACTACCCACAGGAGGAGTTGTTACTCTGGATATCGAAAGAGGCCGGCACTGGCGCGTTCGCGGGTTCGATGCCGATTTCAGCCACTGTGATGTTGTCGACCAGGCGACCTATAGTCACTCACCCGCATTACGAACATTTGGAAGCTAGGTACGTATCATATTCGTCTAGTCCAATCATTTGTTTATTTCTTTGGAGAAGGCTTGAAGCGTTGTCCACCATGCTGCTCCAATTCGGGTTGGTGGATGGATATACATGTGGATCTTTATTAGATATATGCAGGTTTCTCATCATCCTCACGATGTTTTCCTTCACCGCCGATCATGAGATAAACACTTCAAGCACATGAAAATTCAACGGTGCTCGTACTTATTTTCTTGCTGGAATTAATGCGCCGTAATACCAACTAGACAACTAGCGGTGTGTGAGCGGCCTACTCCATCTCTTTGGGGGGTGGGGGGGGGGGGGCTTTTCGTCACGGGATCGCCTGCGTATATTACCGTGACGCACCAAAGTTTAGTCTCTAATTCCTAGAGGGATTGTTACTATACTGATTTGTAAACATTTAAGCGCTCGGTACGCGGTAGCTAACAGAGATTTCGAGCGTGAAACGAGTGCGCGTAAGATTTCGAGATGACGTCATCGTAAGATTTTTAATTTACACATAAATTCTCGTGAAGACCTCGGTACTCATATAATTCAATGTATTTCAGACAGCGAGCGTATTCAGTGTACAAAGTGTACGGAAAGTTCTCGCTGAATGATTTATATCAAGAACTCAACAAGTATCGAGCGACGTATCTCATTGTTGAAACAAAATACTGCTACGGGAGGAGCAGGTATGTATGTTATATATATATATATATATATATATATATATATATATATATATATATTTAAATCGTATCAGGTAGGCTGAATGCCATTGAGTCATTGCCGCCGATGTAACTAAGATATTATGTCCCTTGTGTGTTTAGTTACACTGGCTCACTAACCATTCAAACCGTAACGCAACAATATCAAGTATTGCTCTTTGGCGGTAGAATATCTGATGAGTGGGTGGTACCTACCCAGACGACTTTGCACAGAGTCCTATCAAATCACTGGAATTCTGTTACTAATATTACATATGCGAAAGTGAGTTTGTTTGTTTGTTTGTTTGTTACGCTTTCACGATTTAACTTTGTAACGTTTTTGGCGGTACAGAAAAAGCATTAGGGTACCTGACACCCGACTCCTTTCCCTCACACGCGGACGAAAGTTTTGTGAATATTTATAATATAATAATTGTTTATTTTATTCAGGAAACGCTGTTCGTTTGAAGACATATGGGATGTTGAAGCGCCGGCCTTGAAATCGAACCCCAAGCTCTGCCACACTCTGCTCACTGAGTCGGTGGATCATTTCTACCCGGTGTTTAAGAACGAACACTACGCCGTTTTCAGGATACACGATTTCAGTGTTCGGTGAGATTTGGATCAGTTTTTTTTTAAATTGTTTCGGAGATGATTTCGATTCGTTTATTGATCAGTGTTGCCAGAGTCAAATTTTCAAAACTTGAAAGAAAAATTTAAAAAATTCGCATGAATTAACTGCAATGCGTGATAAACACAAGAATAATTGTTTTTTTTTTGCATAATAAAAAAGACAGGCAGACGAGCCACCTGCTAGTAAATGGTCACCGCCGCCCGTAGCCACTGGTGATGAGAGAAATTTTAACCGTTCCTTACATCGCCAATGCGCCACCAAACTTGGGGACTACGTTTTCTGTCCCTTGTGCCTGTAATTACACTGGCTCACTCACCTTTTAAACTTAATACAACAATACCAAGTATTATTGTCTGGCGGTAGAATATCTGATGAGTGGGTGTTACCTACCCAGACTTAAACAAAGCTGTACTACTATTTAGGGGCGTAGCTACCGCCGTATCAACCGTATGAAAGTTACGGGGCCCCCTGTAGTTATTGGGTAAATAAATTTGAATTTGTAGTTTAACTCGTTAACGGCCAATGCGCTAAATGCTGCTAAGCATCAGTACTAAACTGATTTAATAAAAACATCGGATTGATATTTTTAAAATAGAACACAAAATTATATAAATTGTTCAAAATGACTCACTCAATAACTCTTAAAAATCCAAATATCATTTGAACACATTCAACAAATCACAAGTCGCGTCAATAATTAATTAATTACTTTAGTTTTCTATCAACAAAATGGCGGTTTTCAAAATTACCGTGCGTCTATTGTTTTTATTTTCTTTTGTAGGGATCACGGAATCTCCTAATTATATATTAACTCTTTTCAGGTACATGCCTCGTACATTCGACACTTGACACCCGGATGGATGTCAAGTTATGTATATCGAGAATGAAGACTATTACAATGAAACAAAATGAATTCTAAAAAGATTTCGGCCCCCTTTTTTAGAATTTTCGGGGGCCTATTTTTTCACTTCTTCCATTAAGCATTTTAAATAACTAAATATTTTAAAGACATATTTTAAATAGATTTCGATACCCTCGGCCCCCGGGGGCCTCACAAAACGGAGATTGTTATCTCGGAGGTTGTTTAAATTTATCCTTAATTAATTTGTTAGGGATAATATGATTCGAATGATTGTAGTGTTTTGGAAGGCCCCCATTAGTATATCGGGTGTAACAGAAAAAAAAACTTTAATGTTAGATTCATTAAAAACTATTTTCGTAATATAATATAAAGTTATATATTTCTAATACAATATCTAATGCGTGTTATGTATTTATGTAAGTTCCTTAGTCGGATATTTGAACTATGAAACATTGAAAACACAATCAAAATCGCTTTTATAAATACTTCAATATCTAAGATGTATGTTAGTAAAAATATTCTATTTTGCTTATTCGAGTAAATTATAAAATTAGTAACATTGTAATGTATTATTGTTGTGTACAGCGCTGGCCCGGGGGGGGGGGGAGAGCGGTAGGAGTGGTAGCCAGAGGCGCCAGGTGGTAAGGGGCGCCAAAAAGCCAATGAAAACAATTTCCATTGCAAAATAAAATCCGTAGTGTGACGCTGATAATTCCCTAGATTGCCTCTATTTCATAGATCTACAAACCTTTTTAAAAACTAAATCTGATTGCTTAAATCGGCTAGGCTAGCGTCGAATCTATTCCTAGTGTTTGTAATGAAAGTTGATAATTATTGTTTATATAACATTTACTAAAATGCTATTCACGTGAAGTGAAAGCGCCGACCAGAGGGCGCTGAAAGACGATCTCACTCCACCCTGATCAAGGGCCAGGGCAGGCACTGGTTGTGTATGGTTGTTCTGCAATTTCAACCCCCATAGGTAGTAGCGTTATATTATAAATGTCGCAGATGAAAAGTCGCTCGAATGAAAACGGCGATAACCAAAAAAATTATCCCGCAAAGGTTTATTTATTTATTTTGAATATATGTATAATATATAATAACAATTCGCCCTCCAATTCGATAGCACATTTATTTATTATTTGTTCATTGCAAACATTATATATATATATATATATATATATATATATATATATATATATATATAATATCTACCAACCACGCCAACCAGCTCGTCAATATGAATTAAGACATATAAATGGAGAATTGCTTGTATTGCATAAAACAACAGAGCTATTAAAAAATCGTATGGAATGTGTAAATCTATGGTTTGTTTATCGTTACTCTTGTCGTTGGAATGTAATATAAATATCATCAGATAAGTATATAAGTGGCGATAAAAATCGTTTCGACTCGAACCGAATGCATTTATATTATGTACTAAGCCCTATGATGTGAATGCATTTATAATATTTCCTAATATGGGCTCAGTATAAGGTCCGAATGATTTGAATAAGAAAATGTTCAGCCTTCGACAGAATTGAGTATTAAAAAGTTGTGATCTTATTTTAGTAAAGAAATAAATATTCTTTTAATGTTGTGTTTTATTTCGCTCTGTCTTATAAAAATGTAAAACTGAATTGTTATGTAATATATTGATTATTTAACACGTTAACAGTCTGCTGTACCGTGTGTGGTCATTGATATATTAAAAAAAGGTTTTTTTTTTTATAGAATAGGAAGGCGGACGATCATATGGGCCGCCTGATGGTAAGTGGTCAATGTAAGAAATGTTAACGATCGCTTACATCGCCAATGCGCCACCAACCTTGGGAACTGAGGTGTTATATCCTTGTGCCTTTAATACACTGGCTCACTCACCCTTCAAACCGGAACATAACAATAACAAGTACTGCTGTTTTGCGGTAGAATATCTGATGAGAGGGTGGTACCCAGACGAGCATGCCCAAACCTCCACCACTCGTAAGTTTTTTTTTAAATATCAATGTATGTGGTACACAGGATGCGATTCTGCCGAGTTTGTGTACGCTATGAGGCACACGAGATCTGTGTTACTCCACGGGCTTTCGGACCAAGGACTTGTCAAAATCGTTGTTTTCTCTGTGGACTTGTAGCCAAGGACCTAACAAATAGAAAAAGTAAAATAAAAAAAACCAGTAGAAAATAAATAAAGTTTTATTGGTGAACTACGGAAATATATCTGACGAAATATTTTTCTATCTTTCGACGACAAGAGGAATAAAGAAAAATTGAACTCGAAAACTATTGGAAAGATGGTTGCTGCGGCGCGACGGCGACGGTGGCCGGTGCCGCACCGTAAACATATGTCCACGGCTAAAGACTCCCGAAAATGTGCGTTTCTCAATAGCGTACTTGAATTCAAACGAGGCAATCTTCCTGATGTTGCCCTGGTAATTCTGACACCCCTGCTAATTCTGCCTAGAGGACTCTGTATGTGATTGCGATGATCTTCTGAAAGCGGAAAGAGCTTATTTCACTTGATCGGTGTGCAAAGTTCGGGCTGTAACTGTATCTCGTCTTCACCATTAGAATCTTTTAAGATTCTTCTTATAACTTCGTCTGTTATTGTTCTTGACATTCCAAAACTACAAATATCCAGAAAAAAAGGAAACACTTTAACGTCAGTAAAAAATCTTGAACGTAAAGTAAGAGGTAATTTTAATTCATATGTCCGTGTAGCGCCCAGGCATATCCAGGGTCAACGACCTATATTTTGTTATATTTATGCATCAGTCGATAGGTGGACATCGAATAATGGCCAAAAAATATATGATCACACATGGGCATATAGCGTGTTTCGGGACTCTTGTATGGGGACTGATAACGTGTTAAGACAAAATAAAAAAATAATAAATTGTTGGGCACAAAACAATTCCACCCTTAAATTTAAGTAAAAACGCGTACTATATTGGTAATTATTTATAGTTAATTAAAAGTTGGTACCTAATTATGAGTTTTAGAGAACTTCAAGTTTCTAATTAGAAAAATCAAATAAAAAAATGGGTAGCCCCGGGCACATAGGGGGTATGTGGCATAGAGTAAATCCACCATTGATTTAGATTGATTAGCCATGTTGAAATATAAAAAATGTAATAAACAATGTCTGGATTTAGTTGTACAAGGCTCGGAACGCATCACGCATATTCTCAAAACGAGTTGTTTTGTTTACAGATTGTAGAAATATAGTGGTTCTTAATAAAACAACTAGATATTATATTTTGTTGTGTATATTTTCACAACTATTTACACTAAACATGAATGTGACAAATAATTAAAATA
Source organism: Nymphalis io (assembly GCF_905147045.1). NCBI lineage: Eukaryota > Metazoa > Arthropoda > Insecta > Lepidoptera > Nymphalidae > Nymphalis > Nymphalis io. The sequence goes on along the minus strand of NC_065916.1, from coordinate 6,296,262 downwards.
AAATTTGAATAGACTACACAATTATAGGATTATATCGAAATGTACAAATATTATGTACTTACATACATCATAATATACGTGATTATCGTGTTTAATATTTTAATAAATTGTGTTGAACGTTAATTTTACAAACAAAAAATATATATTGTCTGTGTTAATTTGACATTTATATTTTTAAATACAGTATAATACGAGTCATGATCGTTCGTTATTTTTGAGTGAATTTTGTGGTTAATTTCCCTCGAAACACTTTTTCGAAATTAATTAAAAAAATTAATACTCTGTGACTAGTGACTGCTTTTATAAATATTAAATTATTTTATATCGAGACTATAAAAAAAATTATAAGCTTAAGTATTATTAAAAAAAAGCAATGCGTAATTTGTGCCATAAGTTCTGATTTCATAACTTAATATTCGAAAGAAGAAGATACAACCGTTTTAACGTTATATATAACCTTTGAACAACATTTTTATTTAAAACCGTAAACAACAATTTTATAATTCATAAACAACAGCTTTTTTAAATATTTTTTCTATATAATTACTGACAAACGTATACATATAATTAAAAAATATCAAATACAATTCAACTCTGATTAGATAACTGTGAAAACATTAGTAATAAACAAAACAAATATATTTTAAATATTTAAACTAAAAAAATGAGGCATAACAATGTCATTTTTCGACCAATTCAATTTTTTTATTATTATTATACAAAACATTTTGTAAGTCGAGGTGACATTTTAAGCTGCAGTATCAAAAGTCATAAATAAGAAATATAAGACCTGAATAAATCTAAGTAAAAATGTACCGATTTATATGTAGATATATATAGACTATTTTAATTAAACCGTTACCAATATATGTTAATTATAAATCATCGTAAACAATATTTATATTTACTTATACTTTACCAAAGTTGAATACAGTTAATATAAATAATTTCATAGTAACTGCATAAATTGATGCATAAGATTGTGCCAATGGTATGCCCAACTTTTAAACTAAAGTCTGATTTACACGTATTAAGTTGACTACTTAAGTAGTAAGTTTTTTATTTAATTTTATAACTTCATTTTTAGTAAGTGTAGACTTATTTAGTAATTAAGCTCTTTACTTTTTAGTTCGCACAAGATGGACGTTGAAATTTGTGCATTTGCCTGGCCAAACGTCACTAGTAATAGCCACGCCCACGAACTTCGAAAAAAAAAGAAAGAAAATTTTCTAACCTGCTTGTTCAGCTTCACTCTATATTTTATCTTGCAACTTTTTATTAAATTCATTGTTGGGTACAATGAAATGCATGTTGCAATAACTTTAAATGTAGTTAACTACTTGACAACTTAATACGAGTAAATAAACAGAATTGCGTTCGTGATTAAATCGACGATAAAAGAAAAAATTATCACTTATTTACTAACCAATAATAAAATGTAACTCAACTTTTTAAGTTTTGTTCTACTGTAGTCTGGCATTACGAGTATCTCAGTGGATCGGACTTTATTTGATTGAAATATTTATTATCTTTATTGACATTATACGCGAGAAAGGAATAGCGATATTTCATTTCTCATTTGCGTTTAGTTTGCAGAAAGTATACAACAAAATCAATATTACTTTTCGACTTGTGATGAAATATTATGAGTGGTTCTATCTATTAACTTTATTGATTTATTTTTAAAATATTGCAAAGTCTAAGGTCACGTAGCGGCGAGGAAATCGCATGATCCTGTCCCCATGGGCGTACCAATTAGTTGATTATTTTAAAAGTTTAATTATGTAATATAATATAGACCTAATAAATAAGGGTGTCTGAAGCAAGCAAGGGGTGCTTCTCTAAAAAACGATTTAGTCAAAAATAATTCTGAATCAAACTGACAATTGTTGTTGTTGATGTTTCTGTTATCGTAGAAGAAAATGTTAACTTCGCCATTTTCTTTCTGATTTTATAATTGCTGTTGAAACTTCTGGCATGTTCTTCGCCTAGATATTAGAGCCATTTCGGGTTGCGTATTACGGCTCAGGACGTGGCTGGTTTGAAAGCTCTATTCGTCGGATTAGGGTTGCTCCCTCTGGTGAGTGTTGATGTGAAATGTGTAGTGTAAGCTAGTTTTGGTTATTTTATCGTCGTTGTCTTGCACGATAAGACGCCAAAGTCTTTAAGGAAACCTCTCAACGGATTATTCATATTTAGTCAAGTTTGTTTTATAAAGGTACGCCATTTAATATTAAAATCATCAATGTGAACGTGACTCATTATGACCGTTGAGTAAAATATATGCTATTTGTAATATATATATTTATTATCCTACTTAGCATGTAAAATTACAAAAATTACAAAGCCAAGCTGCTCTAAAGTGTATTTTTTAATTTATAATATATGTTAGCTCGTCACGGCATGTGATAGCAACACCGTGATGACGTATGACGTTAGAAATGTCACTGGAACAGACTTTCTGTGCGATGTGTTGCAAGCGTCCGCGTCGTTGCAACTTTGGAGACAGCCGTGGACATATCTGAAAAAGTATATGCTTACATTTAATTTCAACCTTGTCTATATATTTAAGGTCTATACACCATTTTTTTCGATTATTCAGAATCAACCTGAGTATATTTAATGTATAATATATAAGGTGCAGTGTATATAAAAATATACCGACATTCAAAACGTCATTTTCAAGATTCCATAATGAACACCATTCATAACCATAGACAATTATAAATCAATGATACTGCGTCAATTTAATGCCACTGTTGTTTATTTATGCGTCCTCCTGTCGTATTTGGTTATATATGTGTATTGTGTTTTTTTTTTTCGATTATACATTTCATAATTTATACGTAACTCTTAACAGAACCGATTTCAACGTAAAAAGGTTTTACTTTTGTAACATGTATGCACGCTATATTTTTATTTATTTTTAATAAGTGGCAACACTTACCTGTCATTATAATAAAATCTACCGCAGTGAGACATACGTATTATCTCAGTGTCGGTGGTGGCAGTACCAGAGTCGAGACCACAGCCTCTCACGGTTATCGTCTCGCCAGTATCATCTGTAAATATAGTTGCTCATTGGCTTTGCGGAATTGTCAAACGGAAATAAAAAATATAATTGATATCCTGCTGAACGACTTAGGCCACGGCGGCCAATATCAAATGACTAGCCAACTGTGCAGGACATTATTGTGCACAAGTGTGTGCAGTTAACGCAGATTATTCCCGAATAACCCGACATATGATCATACTTAACATGAATATATATAAAAATTATAAATAAGCTTTTTACTGGTATGTTTCATGTGTATTGTTTTAGTAGGTTTTTCAATTACATTTACAGGGAATTACAAAAACTCGTCCCCTTACTTATTAGTACAGATTAATGTCATTTTAATTGATTTACTTACCAAAAACACCAGCTATCTTAATACATGAGGTGGCTGGGAATAATCCATCCCTACCCTTTCTGCCCCCCATGCAGGGGGACTCGAGCATGTTTAGGGAGTGATTGTTATGGAAGGGGTCATCGCAAGCTGGGAATCGTCCGTTCATTGATACACATTTGAAACAATCGATGCAGTGCGCTGAAAAAAGTAAAAGAAAGAATTATGGTCGGTCACCAATTACAAGAATTAGACAGGCGCAGGTGATCGTTCAGTGCACGAGCACAGAACTTGCGCTAAGTTTACCATTTCCCATAGCAATTACCATGCTCATAATTCAATGGGACGGAATTTAAAAAACTCACCGACAGATATCCAGGATAATAGGAGGATGGTGCCAAAGACAATGTTTGTATTCAGCCTTAGTATTGCCATCTCTTAAAACTGAAAAATAAATTAATTATTAATATTAGGCCTTAAGGATATATACAGATAAATCACACAGTAACACACATAAAACCGAAATAAACTAGTTTACACTAGATACCAAGTCAGACAACGTCAGAAGTGTAATTTTCTGTTGATTAATATTTTCTTATTAATTAGTTCATTAAAAAAAAATATATGGGAGAAAAAATAATATAATAAGGCATCAAATATATTATAATAATGAACACGTTTGTGAGGATGGAGGGATCTTTGTTTATTTCACGCAAAAACTACAGAACGGATTTTAATGAATTTTGGAATAATGATAGCTTATACCGACTTGACGTACAGGGTACCTAACACCTGACCCCCTCTCCTATCAATTGTCTTTCCTTAAGATGAAGGTTTTGAACTTGCATCACCACGTTATTCCAATTGTTGGACATATGGAAGAATTCCAGCCGACGTATGGAGGTTTTCCTTCACCGAGCAGAAGAACACACCATTCGCAAACACAGTTACAAAAAGAGGTAACAAAATATATAAATAAAAAAAAATACAGAAATAAGAAATATTTAAATAAAAAACAAAAACAGAAATAAAATAAAGTTTTCTAACTCGAGCTATCTCGTAATAGAAAACGTGACAATTGTTATTTAAATTTATATATAGTTACGGGATTCCTTTACCCATACAAACGCTTTATAAAGAAAAAAGACGCTCGATAATTTCAAACCGCAATTTTGTTGTTGCTCGGAAAAGTAATTTATATATTTATTTAATTTTTCGGGAAATAAACAGTACAATTTATACAAGAAATAATAAACCGATGATTGTGGACTCAAACCCAGGCAAGCACCACTGAATTTGCATGTGCTTAATTTGTGAATATAATTCACCTCGTGCTTTACGGGGAAGGAAACCTGCATCTGTCTAATTTCATCCAGATGTGTATCAACCAACCAGCATTGGTGCAGCGTGGTGTGATAAGCTCCAAACTTTCTCAACAAAAAAAGGGGAGGATATCTTAGTCCAGCAGTGGGACATTCAGAGGCTGTTACTGAAGGGAATAGAGAGTGCACACAAAATTGCGCACGCAGTTCGCTGTCTTAATGATGACCAACGTGCTCGAAATCGGTTTTCACTGAAATTCTGTCATATGTGTATTCCACCAAACCGCATTTGGAGCAGCGTGGTGGAATAAGCTCCAAAACATTCTCTTCAAAAAGGGGGGGTGTCTTAGCCCAGCAGTGGGACATTCACAGGCTGTTACCAATAAAATAACACATAAAACAATCAAGTTTCAACTAAGGACTAAAACAAATAATAAACAACAAACAAAATCAACCAGTTAGTAACACTAGCTAAAAATTAAAAAAAAAAAAACAATGATTACGCAAGACAAATTGAAAACGTCACGGTAGTATGCGCATGCGGTCCCGTGACGCCCCTTGAAAAGGCGGTGTGGGTAGCGCTGGTTTCTTAGTGCGTATTCCGGCGCATGCTCAGCGCCGGCGAGTCTCACATACCCCACCCCTCTTCAAGTGGGGAAAACGCGTTTTTCCAGCGAAAAAAAAATCAAAGACAAATGTAATTAATTAATAATCATTGTCACGAATTATGATGTCATTTGGATGTTTAAGAGTAATTGAGTAACTAACTTAAATTTGTACGTGTTCTATTTTTAAAAATATCAATTCGAGATTTTTATAAAACTCACTACCCGCGGGATTATTTAAGAAATTTTGTTTTATATATATATATACACACACGATGAGCTGACGATATTGTATGACTGCCATAAAGTTGCCTTCAAGTGACATTACTTAGTAGTATCGATTATTTTATATACCACGTGACCTAGAAGAATTAATAATTAAACGATATATAATATTAACTATGACGTCATTTATATATTCTTTAAGCTTCAGAGCCAGTAGATAGAAGATGTGAAACTCAACTGATGACTCCGAATTCAAACCTTGGCAAGCACCACTTAATTTGAATATGCTTATTTTGTATTTATAATTCATCTATTGCGGTGTAGGAACACATTGTGAGGAAACGTGCATGTGCATGATATCTGTATATCCAGTATCCACCATCCCGCATCACAGCAGAGTGGTGTAGTAAGCTCCAAATCTCAAGTTCTCAAAAATGAAAGGTCTTAGCAGTGGGATACTTATAGGTTGTCACTTTTATTTATTATTGATTTACTAGTTCTGGAAGACCGGCAATAGCTCATGGGCGACACTAAAGCCGTAAGCACGTAAAGTCTTCCTTCCTGAACTCTTTCCGGTCATGTCGGATTGCTGTCCCATCGGATATGAGAGCTAGGAAAAAGAGAGTGCACCTGTGTTTGCGCACACACTTGTGCACTATAATATATCCTGCGCGGTTGGTACGAGGTTAACCTCTCTTGAGATTTGTCACCGTGGCTAAAATGGTCATCATCATTATTAATAATACACATATCCTCCTCTTCGTCATCCTGCCTTTGTTGCTAAATTAAAAACAACAGGTTAAGCAATTTGGGAATTCATGGATGATAGCACACCTTGCTTGGGTATGAAACGATCACGTCACCGCAGAAAATGGTCGTGTAATGTCAGAAAGTGATACAATATTAACCATAATAATTATAACATTACAAGAACACGCATCAAAATAGTATATTACAAGTCGGTTGTCAACATTTCACGGGTGAAAAATGAAGCGAGTTAATTAGTTAGTGACGGAACAACACTGAACTGAACCACTACAAGACTATAATTATAAACAGAAACACGCGAACTTGTTGACCTTAATTTTTTTTTCGTCTGTTTAAAATCAAAGTATTGTTTTATTATCTGTGCTTGTATCACTTGGTGGTAGGGCTTCGTGCAAGTATACGTCTGCCCACTTATCACTTACTCTACCGTCTTTTTTATTTTTTATTTCTGTCGGGAAGAGTCTGCTCCACCTGATGGTAAGTGGTAGTAGAGTCCAAACGCGATGACGGCCAGTACAGTTGGGAAGAATATTCTGCACTAGACGCTCCCGCCTCGCTGGCCCGCAAGATGCCTTACAATTTTTTGGAAGTGCGACAAAGAAAGGAGTTGCCAAATTTCTTTGTGCGCGATGGAATTGATGTCACAGTTAGGGGTCGAATCAAATGAAACAGTAAAAAAATTTAAAACATTACTCCACGATGTATAATGTATTCGTAAGTGTGCATCCTTTTTGGAGATCAAAATAAATAAATAAACAAAATATATACATCGAATATGAGTCGTCAAGCGCTACTACCGGTTCGATTCTATCGAGAAGAGAGAACAAGAAACATAGTAGTTACTCTTTATTTTTAAATATAAACTTGTATAAATGACGTACACGACAAACAGCAATATAGTCATATTTACATTATTTGTAGTTTTGAACGGTGAGTGAGCCAATAACTACACAAGGGAGTTATGTTAGCTCAAAGCATGAAGACAATAGAAGTAAATGCTTAATCAGCGGAATGTAAGTCATTGTTTCATTTTATGTTTTGGGAACATATGTCTTGGGAAACGATTTGTAAAAAAGGGAAGAACATTCGACTAGACCTTATGTATATCATTCGTGTTGCTATGGATAAGACTCTCTGTTATACATGTTATTCGGGTTGTCATAGACAACTGTCTCTCTTGAATAAACTAGCTAGGAAATGGACGTGTTTTTTTATTATCCACAAACATCTTAATGGCGACGAGTATAAAAAGCAATTAGAAACCAGAATTTACTGTAGAAACTATCAGATGATGTTACATATTGTATTTAATCTAATTGAACGTTAAAAAATTAATGGTTAATGGAAGATTATTAATTATCTATAGCAACAAGAATGACATACATCACAGTTTTAAATCAAAATGTTGGTTTCGCATTGACATAATTTATCGCGCTTTAAATTGCAAATGGCGTTGATCGATATTTTTCACTCGAATACGATAATATTACGTCCCTATTACGATGTAAGCAATCTTTGACGTTGGTAACACTGGCTTTATTACAAGCACATGGTACGGTTTCACAGGATTCACGCGGTTATGTTAATAAATTAAAAAATTAATTACCAAGGTATAATATATTCGGTACCGTGTGATTGTTATGATAAGGTTGCGTTGAATATTTCGTTATTACACCGCCATATTGCTACAAACAGATTATTAAAATGTCACAATATTATTATAACGATAATATTTTAACATAGCTAAATAACAAACGGTTATTTAATTGTAATCAAACCCAGCCTGTCTATATCGGATTATCGAATATTTTATCCTATCTAGCTTTAATATATTAAAGATGATTATATTAAATGTTAATATATTTCTACATATATCTATTAGATATAAATAAAATTAAATTATATGTCTGTAATTTTAAAATTCCTTTTTTTTTCCCCATACGCTGTGGAGACGTGGATTTTGCGTCAGGTCGAAAAAAAGAAGATCGATGCTCTGGACATGTGGTGCTGGAGACGAATGCTACGAGTTTCGTGGACCGAATTTCTCACCAATATCTCCATTTTTCAAGAACTCGGCATCAAACAGCGTCTTTCGGTGGTTTGAAAGCGCATATTAACATTTTTTGGACACGACTCCCGGCAAGGAAATGAATCCATAGAGCGCCTTGTCATTCAAGGCAAGGTGGATGGCACCAGATCACGTGGAAGAACGCCCATGCGATGGACCGACCAAATAAAAATAAACTATTGGCTGTCCTATGGATGAGTGCACCAGGCCCACCACTAATTGAGACCTATGGCGAAGGCTCGTGACACAAGGTGGCCACTGGGTAAAAAGTGTCATGACGAAGAAGAAGAAGAATTTTAAAATAACTCGTTTTAAGTTAAAATGGTTACTTTCGAGTTATCCAAACCAAACAATATTTTTTAATTTCTGTCTGGTTGTCAGGTGTAATCTTCTAAGCAGCTGAAAATTACAAATGCTAATAAGAACTGTTCCAAGATATCGTTTAGTCTTTATTTCATCAAAATCGATTGAGCTTATCAAAAGTTATAGCAACTTAAAGTTCACGTACGTGTCTTCGTTGTCCATTATCGTAGGCTTAGGTATATATATAGGCTACTCTATATAAAAATATACAAATAAATATAATTAAATAGTCTTTTTGTGCTACTAAACTGCCTCTTTTTAAGTTTATATAGCTTTTCGCGAGCTACCAAACACAAAACAAACATTTTTTTGTTATTTTAGACAAGCATGCTGCCTAATAATTTAAAAAATTATATATGTATAACTCAAATACACATTATGTACGTTAAAATGGCAGATATTGAATCGGATTTTCGTCACAAATCGATTTCCATGCTGACGAAGCCGCGGGTTTTACTAGTCGACAAATAAATTTTAAAAAATATATATTTAAAAAGGCATGTTTGTTTTACTGCCTCGTTGGTCTAGTGACTCGATGTCGAGCCACGAGTGGAGCAAAGCACGGGAGAGGCCGCGGATGCGTTATATCAACACGATCCCGCTGCCTCTCCGATTCGTGCAGAGGACGACCAACGCAGTGGTTTTAGTGGGTAAGAATCCTACATAACCCGGTTCCATAACAATAGGGCCCGGTACCTTCTGAAGGTTTCCACTGTGAGAAAAAAAAAGTGACTTGATGTACGGAAGAGGCCGCGGATGCATTATATCAACACGATCCCGCAGCCTCTCCGATCCGTGCCGAGGACGGCCATCGCAGTGATTTTAGTGGGTAAGAATCCCACCTTTCTGAAGGTTTCCACTGCGAGAAAAAAAAACCCGCAGACCCGGAGGTCCTGGGTTCAATTTCCAGATCGGGCCAATAAAACAATATTGGGTTTATCTGTCAGAAAATTCTCAGTAGGAGCCTGGAGTCTGGAAGTGTGTACACTCCCGTGCCTCGGAAAGCACGTAAAGGTCCTGCGCCTGAGCTCTTTCCGTTCGTGTCGGATTGCAGTCCCATCGGATTATGAGAGTTAGAGAATAGAGAGTGCACCTGTGTTTGCGCACACACTTGTGCACTATAATATCTCCTGCGTAGCTGGCTAATCTCTCTTGACCGCCGTGGCCGATATCGGTCTGGAGGACATTATTATTATTATAAATATAATTGCAAATGACTATTATACTATATGATAATAAATATTTATAATCATAGTTATTTAGTTTTGCATAAAATAAATGTGATTTAGTTTTTTTTATCAAATATTAAAAATACGTCTGAAGCCTGCAAGAGCATGGTGAAAAAAGCTTTCAAGCCTTCCCTTCAAAAGGAGAAGAGACTTTGTCCAGCAGTGGAACTTTTACGGGCAGTTACTTTATAATATACATAATTAATATTACAATAAAATAATTGAGTGCTTGAAAACATGTTTAAGCAATTAAATCAAATGTACGAGCTAGAATTTGTTGCGGTAGAATTTTTTTCGCCCTTAGCTAGGACTAAGATTTATATGCAACTTTCACATTCAAATAAGCTAGTTTCAGAGCGGGTATAGATGTGTATATGTGTATATCTTTTATATTTTTTCATGTACATCTTATTTTTCAACGTATTATATGTAATCGGAGATAATTGTCGGCCTTATTTCCGAACGCAGCCTTGGTTCGATATTGATTGATATTGATTATTTCGCTGTAATTTTTATTCATAGATAATGAAAAATTATTATGCGGTAAAACCCTAATAGGAACCGTGTAAATTGGACGGGTTGCTATTTTTATAAAAATATTAAGACCATATATATATAAATATATATTATTAAGTCCTTTTTTATTTTATTAAGTCCTGAACGGTATGTTATTGTTTTATGTCATTCTAAAAAGAAAAAATCTATTACTTACCTGCCAGTGTTATTAGAAGGATCGGCTAATCAATACTGGTTCACAGTTGTGTATATTTAAACAATACTTCTTAATTATAACTAACGTAATTTCTTCAAAATTTCTCGTTTCGATATAATTTATCACTGTACTATTACGGAAATAGATCGGTTTACGTTATAATGTAATGCGAAGTCCGAAAATATTGACTAAAAGCTCGAAGCGATGTTCTCACTGAAATATTTTCATCAGTGTTGCAAGTTTTCGAGCTTTTCTTTCCTGCAATTTGGGGGAGATTTTTGGATATTTATGTGTTTGTGAATAATTTTTTTGATGCAAATATTTTAACGTAATAATATTAAATGTGCAAATAAAAATATGTTTTATATCTATTTTCATATTATCAGATAAATTGGATACTTATATAAACGTTTTAACATTACACGACCGCTTATTTCCTTGTTGTCGGATTTGTGTCTACATAAAAAAAAGGTTTTTCATTCTATTTTTATTGAAGAAAAATATATTTTTTAAATGAACAATTATTTATACTTTTCCAAAATAATTTTCACTTTTGTTACCTAAATTAAAAAAAAAAAAATCTTCCCAGTAAGCAGTACTTGCTAATAATTCGTTTCTATGGCAATTATGTTGCCACTTAAATAAAAATTATATCATCGTCTTACATAAAATATGTTTATTTTAGATATAGTATTATTCATAAGACACAAGTCCGAGTAACCAATGCTTTTATACACAAATAAAAAGTGAATAAAAGTTACAGATATACTTCATTCATCTGAAATAGTTTAAATTAATAGTTAAAAGATAGTTATTTTTTATTAAAAATTTATTTGTATTCAATCTGTGACCTGGTGGTCAAAGTGACAAACTTTACTGTTAAATAAAAGGTAAACCATATTTTACCAATTCATTGAATTTTTTTTTTTTATTACTATTACTTTTTGAGTTAAAAAGTTTGTGTGATAAAATACAACCAATTTTATTACAATGATTTTATTTTCATTTTTAGACACATAAGTGTCGAGACACACCACCAAACCATTATCATAACCATTGTCAAAATATAACATTAGGTTTAAAATAAATACTGTCAACAGAAATAAATTTTTATTTGGACATTAGTTTTTAAATATTACACATTCATATTTACACACATTTATAATCAATTTAAAATCTTCAAATTCTATAATTTTATATGGTTTGTAGATTTTAAGAACACAATTCTCCTCAATTATATTATTTTTGGCATACAAATTATTTATAAGAATAAGGCAATTTTCATCATTTACATTAAGTGCTTTGAGTAAAAAACAGTTACACTTAAAACTAACTGCTTGTATTCTAAGAGCCATGAATTGTTCCTGTGGGAGAACAAAATTTGAATTTGCCGCCAAAAATCTTTCATGATACCATAGAGATGTGCTTGCGTTTTGTTTTTTTATTAATGCACTAAGACGATATGCCAATCCATCCTTTTTATATTTAACCTTCTTTGCTGTTTGTGGATTCTTGTCAAAATATTTGAAGCTATCTGAAGAAGATCTATTGTCAGATATTAAAGATTGAGTACACTTGGTTTCAGGCAATGAACTAATGATTTCAATATCATCATTACTTATCGGACTACTCTTTGATTCATATTCACTTATAGAATGTTGAGAGTTTGCTGTGGGGCTGAAATAACTATCGAAATATGATTTGACTTTTTCTACCAATACAACTTTTTTCGTTTTATCCGTTAATGTTTCGTCTAAATTAATATTGTTATAGATTTGTTGTTCTTGATATTTTAATGGAATTTCTTCATATTTGTAAATATGTGTTACTTTGGTAATGCTAGAGTCACATTTGTGTTCTTCTTTGTTTTGTGTGAATATATTTATTTGGCAAGTATTTTTGTTTTGATTGGAATTTTCATTTACGGTTTTGTTTTGGTATTCACTATATTTCCTTAGCCTATTTTCTATGGAATTTAATACTGGGGACAAACTTCTATTCTCACTACATGAACCATGATTAGTATTTCCATTATTAGAGAACAATTTTTTTCTAACTTTCGGTGAAAACTTTGGCGTGTTATACTTAAGTACCAATACGGGACTAGTCGATTGTTTTTCTTTATGTTCACTAGGACTAAGACAATTTACAGTCGACTTTTTCGTTTTTAATGGCGCCAAATATTGCTGCGACTTCAAAATTGGTGATGTACAACCAACTTTCAATATATTTGGAACATATTCAATGTTCGAATGATCTCGTAATTCTTGAACATTTTCATTATTTTTGTCTAATGTAACATCAACATATGTTACGTCAAGATTAGAAATATTATTATAGATTTTCTTTTTACCTTTCACTCGTTTCCTTTTTCTTTTAATCGCTTTTACGTTAATTTCATTGTGTGAATTCTCATAATCACTCGAATCACTGCAAGACCAAATAATTTTCTGGGATTCCTCTTGTGAATTTAGTAAAACAAATTTTGATTTAAAATAATTTTCCTTTTGATGTTTCATTTTTAAAATAAGTTATTGATTTTTAAATTACGAAAGTAAATAAATTCATTTAAAATTATTTTTTCGTAGGTATTAAAAATATATAGTTGTCACATTTAAAAATATAGTCATAGATTAAATTATTAAGTTGTCCACAGATAAGAAATCTGAGATCAAATTATAAAGAATTTAAACAAAACAAAACACAATACGAATGAGATCGTTGTGTGAATTTATACGATGGAATAAAACATCATAATATTTGTTTTTTTTTTTTATTGCGAAAGATAAAGTACAAACAAAATATTGAAATATTCAACACAACAATTACAAAATCTAATTTGTTATGATTACAATTTATATATCACATACATATTTCAACGTAAACATATATATTTTTAATAAAACTTGATTATAAATAATATAGACTTATTTATTATTATTTGTTGATCATAGTGATTTTAAGCTTTTGGTTCTCTATGGGACCTAACATTTACAATTGAATCCTGTATTTATTTTTGCTAAAAGCAATAATAAATAGATTTTCTAATCACAGCTATTTTTCTTTTTATTATATGTAATATTGATAATGATGTTAGCAATTAAAGGATTATTAGTTTATTATTGTTATCAATAGATTTACTTTCTATTGTTTTGGCATTACTGTAGAAGTACTTAGTTAATTTAGTAACATCAAAAAGAAATAAATTGTATTTTTAAATGCATATACATATTATTCCTGTACTAGTAAGAACAACTTGCACTTTTTTATTTATATAAACAGCAATTCTTTATAGCAGAATTTAAACATTATAAAAATGTATTACTAAGACCTAAAAATGTTTATTTGGTAAGGTTGGTAATTCTGACATATTATTATGTTATTTTGCTAACTTCACGTCAATGTGCTCTCAAAACAAATACGCAGAGTGCATGCTATACACAAATACGTGTGCTTCGTAAGTCTCTATTGTTTATGAGTCCCATTTGTAATTACTACAGCAGATTTCCTAGTGGAATCCTAGTGGATTTGCTCTAGTATTACGATAAAAGATATTTAACACTACCATCCCACCCGAAGCCGGCTGTTAGCTATAATGGAAGTAGATCGCGTTGCATCCGATTCGGAAAACGTGGCGGTTGAAGAGAATGAAAAGCAAGTGGTGGAGGGAGCCGGGGACGCTGTTGTCTCCCATACGGAGAAATTGCGCCGCAAACACAAGAAATACGCACGCAGCAACAGCAAGGAAGGGCCGAGCCCAGTAACAACTCCGCTCCCGAAATATCGCAGTTGGAAAAATAGCCGTCGTCCCCGCAACGGTCATGGCAGAGGGCTGCCTAAGAAAGGTACGTGCTATTTTCAGCTAAAACCGACCACATTATAATGATATTTATGTCATGCGAGTAAGAGAAAGTTCTGGAACGTTTCTATGGGACATACATAACCGCATTTTGAGTATATTTACATAACTTCTGTTTACTACGCACCGGTAGAATAATATTATGGTGTGTTATGTATTTACATTGCGGCATTTTTAGCGTCTTGTTCAAGGTCACCCAATCGTCTGCTTTTGCGCAGTTACGATTTAACGAAGGGGTCCTTTTTCGTGTTGATTGCCGTAGGTCATTAATTGTGATAGTTGAATGACTCGTTACGCAATCGTAACTTGTAAACAACTTTCGTTGTCCAACCAAGGCTATTTTAAACTTGTTTATCTAATGCGGTTTACAGATAAAAATAAATGAGTTTCGATATAAATGTTCTGTACTGCAAAGAGTTGTTATTGTCATATATAAACCTATCAACCGAATTCGACATAACAACGTTGAGAAAAATTTTACTCGCCTCTATTAAAAGTGAAGGCCATTTTTGTTATTTTGACCTTGTCAATTACGTGTTGTGGACAGAGACGGAAATATGTACTAAAATAAAAAAATTCGAGCTTCATAAGTTTCGATATATTTAAATTAACATATATTAATACTCGACCGTAAGGTCGAGTCTGAGTTTCGCGTATTTTTCAAAAATGTCCTCCAGACCGATTTCGGCAACGGCGGCCAATCTCAAGAGTGTTTAGCCAACGCAGGAGATATTATTATTTTTCAATATTTATTTTTATTAGATATTCTATTCTTATAGCTTGTCCAGACTATCTGCTCAGTCAAAATTACTGAAATTTGGATGTAGCTTTATTATGCAACATAAGCGTCTGCTAAGAAAGGATTTTTGTAAATTTCAACCTTTTATATTTATGTAACTTGGTATGAGTGTCATGAAGTTAGAAAAATGAAAATTTTAATTCTTACTTTTACTCATATGTCAAGACGGCAAACAACTTAATATTATTAAAAATGAATGCTTATAGTTGTTCAAATGTAACTATTGCATATGTACAAGGCGTAGACTGAAAAGCAGCCTAGCTGAGACTATTACCTTTTCAACAAATTATCAAATATCATACTGTTAACTCTTTATGGTATTGTACCTTAATTTTGTCTTTGTTTCTTTTTGGTGAATAAAGTTATTTATTGTAATTATTATTGTACTTGTTTGAACTATGCCAGTTAGTTACCATCTATATATAGTGGCAGTGATCTAGTAGAATTAGATTTTTTTTTCACTTTTTAGACATGGCAATGCATGCATGGTTCGCTTAGGACTTGGTAGTAGGGCTTTGTACAAGTCTGTCTGGGTAGGTATTACCAACTCATCAGATATTCTACTGCCAAATAGCAATACTTGTTTTGTTATGTTCCGGTTTGAGGGGTGAAAGAACCAGTGTAAATACAGGCACAAGGGACAACATCTCATGTCTCCAGGTCGTTGACACATTGGTGATGTAAGGAAGGGTTAATATTTCTTACAGCGCCAATATCTATGAATGGTCTATCTATTTTATAAAAAAATATACAAATAACACATTTTTTTGTCATGCATGTATAATTTTATATATTATCTTTGAAATAACACATTTTAAATTTATGTAAGTTTGTCCGTCATCATGCTGAAACTACAGAAAGGATTTACTATATTTCTCTTTATTTAATTTAAATTATAGTTAAATTAAACTGGCTTTAGAACTCTTAAATATACCTCCTTGATTAAGTGGTTTATATTTTTTTTTTATAATATTGGCAGGCGGACATACAATTGGGCCACCTGATGGTAAGTGGTGACCAATGCCCAAAGCATTGTAAGAAATGCTTAACCATTGCTTACGTCGCCAATGCGACACCAACTTTGGAAACTTAGATGTTATGGCCCTTGTGCCTGTAATTACACTGGCTCACTCACAGTTCAAACCGGATCACTACAATACAAAATTCTGCTGTTTTGCAGTAGAATGTCTGATGAGTGGTTGATACCTAGCCAGACGATCTTGCACACAGCCTTACCACCAGTAAAGTGTTATATGTTTATTAATATTACATTATATATAAATATAAATTTTGTTTAAAAAAAAAAAATGTATTTTTTGTGAAACAAGGAAATGTAAATAAGTATATAAAGCCAAGGTTTATTGTTTTTCTCGCCGATTTAGAATTTTATATTCATACTAGTTTCCGCGTTGTATGTCGCCCACGTGTGAAGGGGTTGGTATGTACCGTATGTGATTTTTTGTACTCCTGACTAGTGTTGCCGATCGTTAGTCCTCTTATAGCCAACCCAGCGCAAGACTATCGATAGTGTCGATACTATCTCAACTCAGAACGAGGCAATACTATCGAATGAGTACAACACTATCGAGTATCGATAAACTGTATGGCTTTTTCAGAATAAAACTATCGATACTTGCTTACTTCCTGACCCGTGTCTTTTGTTTTCTGCTTATGAATTTGATGTTATCTTCCTTAGTTATTGTACACAGTTTTAACTGTAAAAACATATAATAACTTGGGGTTTATAAAATCGTTTGATTTTTAGTTGATAACCCCAAATCATTAAATCAATATTATTTTAATTTAGATTTGAACGATTTAAAGTTTTATGCTATTGATATAAGAGCCATTGTGCCGTGTTTTTTTTCTGACGTATGTTATGCCGTTTTTTAAGACGACAGACAGTTTTTAAAGACTACAGGCGCAACAAGCGGAATACCACTCATAACAAGATCTCCTAAACTATCCGCCCGATTGACGTGATATTTGTCACAGTTACTCCTTCCCCGACTTTAACGCGGATTAACGCGAATCCTATCCAAAATACATTCTTTTTTCTTCTTTAATTGTAAATTCTTCGAATAGCCATTATTTTCAATTTACATCTGGCCGTCTGGTCGTCCCGTGGTGGCCGTTTTTTTTCATTTATTAATGCAGCATGCGTATAATTCTTCTAACAGACTTTATGGCAATTGAAACGAAGTATAATCGTTGCGGTTTAACCGTTATAATATTCTTTAATGTAATTATCGACTATTGGCATAAAATTAAACAAATAAGTTCAAACATTATAACGAATCGGATATATATACTGAACGAACTTACCTGTTCGTGAAGTTCTATCATAATTATACTCGTGCTTCGTCCGAAGAGATTAGTAACACCCACCCTCCCTAAGAAGCCCCAAATTAATGGTGGAGGATATATCCAGGAATCTCTAAGCTGACTTGAGTGGGGGTAGGAACGTTTTTATTTTATTTTCTCTAAACTATAGTGTGGAAGTGGTGTCACGTATGCTGTAAGTAGTAACTACTTTGTGTTCAGTGATATTCATACGTTACTAATCTCGAGGTCGAAGCACGAGTATAATAGTCAAAGTTGGATTGGAATTGAATCGGGAACGTATCGTACTCGTTATAGATTAGAAGAATTGAACCCCTGATATTCCTAGTAAGCGATAGCGGCGGCTTTTGTACTGAGAATATTTTGATGTGAATATGTCTTAGAAGTCTCGACCTTTTGGAACTACGACACGTGCGGTCCTCTCGATAACGCTTAGTAAATTATGACGGTACAGATTAGTGGAATTTATGTAATTTTATTTATACAGCAGCAACTTTTTTTTTATCGCTGGAGAAACGCTTTACGTGTTTCCCCCACGGGAACAGTGGGGGTATGAGGGGCTCGCCGGTGTCCAAGGCGCCGAGTGTGCCCCGTGTACATCGGAATATCCACTAAAAACCAGCGGTACCCTTTCTGTCTTAACGAGGAACGCCACGGGATCGATTTCTCATGCTACCGTGACATTATAGCACCACCTACTTCATACCCTATGAGTTATCACTTACACCGTTGGTTGCCTGGTAGAGATCGCTATGTAGCTATAAGGTCGCCAAAATTGTATGCTACTTTAATTTAGGCTATATCCATGTTTTGTATTTATAGGTATACAATAAAGTATAAAGTAAAGTAAAATAGAAATCGTCACCAGTTAAATTCACTCTCGTTGGCGTTAACGCGATAACTTGGGTCGATTCATTTGACATAGTTATCATTATTAATCGTTATCAAATTTAATAATATGTTTATTGTAAAATTTTCTGCATTTTTTTTTAATTGGACGTAAATTTTCGAACATATTACGTTTTGTTTAATGATGCCGTATCTCGGAAAGTCGTTGGTACTGTTCCTGAGTAATTATGAGAGTTAGGGAATAGAGAAGCCGAGGTGGTCCAGTGGTTATTACATGTGAATATTAACCGATGATCGCGGGTTCAAATCGGGCAAGCACCGTTGAATTTTCATGTGCTTAATTTGTGTTTATAATTCATCTCGTGCTTGACGGTGAAGGAGAACATCGTGAGGAAATCTGCATGTGTCGAATTTCACTGAAATTCTGCCACATGTATATTCTACCAACCCGCATTGGAGCAGCGTGGTGGTATAAGCTGCAAACCTTTTCCTCAAAAAGGTAGAGGAGGCTTGTGTCCAGCTGTGGGACATTAACAGACTGTTACTGTAACTGTACTGTACAATAAATAATTTTTTTATCCACAGATAAGATTTCGACTAAAAGTATAAAATCAAAAGAATTACTCTGGATGAATTTAACACGTAAGAAATCGGGTACAGGCAGCAAGTATTTTTATACAAGTATATGAGTTTCATACAAATCAAGTGACAAGCGTGAATCTCATCTTGTATTTTATATAATATTATTCACTCAATATTACAATTTAATTCAAGGATTTTCTATATTCTCAAAACAAATATGCCTATTTATTATGCACACATGTTCATATATTTTGTACACTAATGTTTGTTTTCCTAACGCGGCGTTCGTGGCAAAGAAACTGCGTAGTCAGTTTATCTAAAGACGTGTGTTGCTATCACTGAATATTCCCATGATAATTTAAAAAAAGAATGATATTTTTTTGCTGTCTTGTTCTGTCTTGGCATGGGTTATGTTTGCTGTTTATAATTCGGTGCCTAGGCCAATATCAAGAACTGTTATTGTTGTTATCAGAACTGAAACGACGTACAGATGTCGGTTGTTCTTTATGACTTATGCCCTTTTGGGTAATACTGTTGGTATTAGTTACGTTGAGTACAGTTTTAGCACGAATGATTTAATTATTTCAAATGGAAAAAATTGCTTTACGTTTTACTCAAATTGGGTCCTTCTACCACCAGGCCATAAGGCTCATAAATATAATTAAGGAGTTTTTTTATTATTTATTTATTCATACGCAAGGTTTGTTTAAGATTCTTATACAAGCTATGAATTCCAAATCAGCTTCTCGCTGTTATTTGGAATTTATTAAATTAAAAAAATATATATTAAATAAATTCGTTCAAACGAGGCGTGAAGAGGCATCTTGCGGCCCGGCAAGGCGAGGGTGGCTAGCGCAAAACATTCTTCCCGTCTGTACTGGCCGTCGTCGCGTTTGGACTCTACTACCACTTACCATCATCACTTGCCTTCCCGGCGAATATATATATAAGACTGCGTAATAGAGGGTCGTGCCGTTGGCAGTCACGGCATACGAGTTGTTTTTATAAGGCGCGTCAGTATATATTTCGCATCAATAATTGTTAAGTATGAGTGTTTAAAAAATGTTATTACATTGTAAATAATTCCTTATCAGTTCAATAACAAGGTACGGTTAGCATGAGTCATTGTTTCTTATCGTGTTTGTGAATAATTTATTGAATTTAAACATATATAAGCGTCGAGATGGCCCAGTGGTAAGAACGCGTGAATCTTAACCGATGATCGTGGGTTCAAGCCCGGGCAAGCACCACTGAATTTTCTTGTGCTTAATTTGTGGTTATAATTCATCTCGTGCTTGATGGTGAAGGAAAACATCGTGCGGTAACCTGCATGTGTCTAATTTCACTGAAATTCTGCCTTATGTGTATTCTACACCAACCTGCATTGGAGCAGTGTGGTGGAATAAGCTCCAAACCTTCTCCTCAAAAAGGAAGAGGAGGCCTTAGCCCAGCTTTGGGACATTCACAGGCTGTTACTGCAAGCGTCTAGATGGCTCAGCTACAAAATAAGCCCCAAATTTTCTCTTTAGAAAGGGGAAGGCCTTAGTTCAGCTGTGGGTTAAACTAGATGTGTTAAATTTGTATAATATAGTCTGTGAACTATGATACGCAACTTTGTCAAAGTATATCGAAAATGACAGTACTGTAAGGAGCGTTAGCAAAAAAAAAAATAAAATACAATTATCGGATTTTGGCAAAGGGCTTAAGTAGATTACTATTAGATATTTATGTAGGATTTTGTATGTACAACTTCTCTTTCTACGTAATATTCTAATCCAATAACAATCTTATCGCTGATATAATTGTACAACCATAAATCTCTAATACGACACAGTAGCTAAGTACGAAGTAAAACTCCACGTAAACAAACAAAGCCTCGCGAAACATCGACGCGAGTTAGTCAACGCTACCCGCTACCGGGCCGCGCGATCAGATACAAAAGGTCGTATCTCGGCCTAATCGCGCGTGTATTATACATGGAATTATAAATAATCTTAATACCCAATAATATTAAGAGAAAATAAACAACTATGTTAATTCATCAACTAATATTATTATCAGTGGTCAATATCCATCTTTAAACATTTTCACGCTTTGTACAGACTGAATAATTAAGAATATAGGTTTTTTTTTCTGAATTACTACCTCAGTCTCTTTATTTTTGTGTTGTAATTATTATTTTTAATTAACAGTGCCTAACGTCCTCTATTACTGTATTACTACTCGCTGTCTGTATAAAGCAATGCATTATTTGTATTGCTTTTATCGACCGTAATTAGTTTTGTGTGCCAATTAAATAAATTTCATTGTCATTTGCCATCCCGGGGCATATAAAAAAAAAATGTTTAATTTTTCGTTTTTGTTTGAACAAATAAGATGACTGTAATTTAGAAATTGTAGCGGTTATCGTTGAGATGCGTCTCAGAAATTGTGAATGTGTTCAAGTGCAAAAAACGCCGATGATCGTAAGCATGAAAATCGCCCCGTATTTGAGTAGTTTTGGTTAAATTTGTCCCGCCATTTAGAGTACATAATAAATAATATATTCCTTCTGACACCCCCCTCTCCTCATTCGCGGTAGAAGCCGCAGTCTCAAACGGATTATAAAGGGAAAACTTTTTGGTTGTATCCTCCTTGATAGTAAGGAAGGCGAGACCGCTCGATAAAAATACGTGTCGTGGAAAATTTAACTTGAACACAATATCTTCTAAACTAATAAATAAGGAGACTTTTGTTATTGTAATGCCTAAATTAAATAACTACTAAACCATATACGTAAAACTTATCCTAGAAGATGAAGCTACTTTCGGAGATTTTAA
The DNA here is from genome assembly GCF_905147045.1 of Nymphalis io. Classification (NCBI taxonomy): domain Eukaryota; kingdom Metazoa; phylum Arthropoda; class Insecta; order Lepidoptera; family Nymphalidae; genus Nymphalis; species Nymphalis io. Next base: position 6,274,330 of record NC_065916.1, on the reverse strand, counting down.
TATGTAATGTTAGCCACGATGGCCCAGTGGTAAAAACTCGTGAATCTTAACCGTTGATCGTGGGTTCAAATATGGGCAAGCACCACTGAATATTCATGTGCTTAATTTGTTATTATAATTCGTCTCGTGTGTGACGGTGAAGGAGAACATCGTGAGGAAACCTGCATGATTTGAATTTCACTGAAATTCTGCCACATGTGTATTCCACTAACCCGCATTGGAGCAGCGTGGTGGAATAAGCTACAAACATTCTCCTCGAAAAGGGAGAGGAGGCCTTAGCCCAGCGGTGGAACATTCACAAGCTGTTACTGTTATTATATAAAAAAATATTTCATGATCTTGTTTATATTTCGATTATATAGTGCATTGTGTGTATTATTACATGTTTTTATTTAACTTGCAATGTTTTTGATCGTTTTGGGCCAAATCTCGCGAGCTGAATTCGAACGACTTCCTTTTAACCTCGTGGAATATTAGATGTTGGTTCAGTTTCGATGACAATGCGTTTTATGGTAAACATGACTTGATTCTATATCCACGATTGGTTCCAGAAGAAGGCACTTCTCAACGGTCAACAGCATAGATACGAAATTTTGTTAATAAAAGCCTTGTGACAGCTATTACTGATCGATGATGATATCCTGGTGGTAGGGCTTTGTGCAAGCTCGTCTGACTAGGTATCATCAGATATTCTACCGCAAAGAGCAGTACTTGGTATTGTTGTGTTCCGGTTTTGGTGACCACTTACCATATGTTCGTCAAAAAAAATCTTCCCTCTCTCTCATAAGCCGACGGGACGGCAGTCTCAAACGGAGTAGTGAAGCTCTAATTGTTGTCGTTTAGAACAGCGGTACTCCATGAATAACACGTGTTTGTGGCCTCTACAAAGAAAAAGTTGAGTATCGCTGGTTTAGAGTATAGGAGGCCTTTGACCAGCTATGGGAAACTTATAGTTTAATACATTGCAATAACGTGGATTCAGAATTTACCGTTTTTATGACAAAATTGGGTGGTGTTTTAATATAAAATGTGATTTCAGGCGGTGCCGGAGGAAAGGGAGTCTGGGGTGCTCCCGGCTCTGAACTCCTCGAGGAGTACGTGGAAGACGCCAACGACCCCAACTACGACTCGGAGGCCGTCACTAATGGCGACGTCGAGTTCAAACAGGTGATAGTCGAAGCTGATCCGGAGGAAATCGTGGTAAGTGATGACATACTTGGTGATTAACATGCGTATAAGACTATATATAGAAACTGTAGCTTTTCTGGCGTGCGCCGCGTAGACCAATAGAGTTACATGTATTACGATATAAACTTTATATGTAGTCCCAAGTCGAAACGGCGTATGTGTGTAAACATACATATCAGCTGTAAATAATATACTAAAATAATTATATAATTTATTTGACTAATATATCTGACCTACCCTACTTATGTATGTCGTTGGATGTGATCCAATTAAAGATTTGCGTATAAATAGTGGATGAACTAGACACACCTTCGTCGTGTCGACGATATCATGTTATCGGGCACGATTACGATACAGGCTTAGTCAGTGGCCCATCCGCCTGGTGGTTAATGGTCACCACCGCCTGTGAACATTGTCAAGTCAAAGCCTGTGAATGTCCCACTGCTGAGCTAAGACCTCTTCTTTTTTGAGGAGAAGAGAGCTTATTGCACCACGCTGCACCAATGCGGATTGGTGGAAACATTGGATAAACATTGGCGCTGTGAGAAATATTAACCAATTTCAACCTTACATTGCCAATGCGTCACCAACCTTGTGTGCTAAGATGTTATGACCCTTCTACCTGTAGTTACTCATACACTGGCTCACTCTTCAAAACGAAACACAATAATACCAAGTATTGCTGTTTGGTGGTAAAATATCTGATGAGTGGGTGATACCTTCCCAGACCGGCTTACAGAAAGCCCTACCACCAAGTAATCAATACCATAAGGTGCCCATTAGTCGCTTTACCTTCCTATTATAAATAAATTAATTAATTAAATAGAATACTTAAGGCCTCAGAATACTAGCGTCCTATGAATACATCGAGCGAGGCCGGCCCTCTGCTCAGGGCCTCGTCGACGTAGGGGAAAACTACGCCTGTGCTGTATATTACATAGCCTTATAATTTATATAGGCGACCGCGCGTGCCGTAGTTCCAAAGGTCACGATTTCTAAGACATTTTTTGCTCTACTCCCTCTTACCCCCACAAGGCGCTGATACATGTTTCATATCAAAATATTTGCAGTACATAAGCCGCCCTATATATATCGCTTAGGAAAATCGAGACGTATGTGTGTGTGTGTGTGCTCGTGTGCGTGTGTGTGTGCGTGCGTGCGTGCGTGATTGTGTGTGAGTGTGTGTGTGTATGTGTGTGTGTGTGTGTATGTGTGTGTGTGTATGTGTGTGTGTGTGTGAATCTCTTTGTTCGCTGTGATATATGATGTATTTTAAACTTAAATTATGTATTTTTCATTTACGGCTAATGTTTATTTAATTGTATATTTTATCCGATCAGCTTCTCGTGTCGCTGACACTGTTACATAAAATATCATAAACATGGTCGATATGTTACTGGAGATAGCGGAAGCGGGAGCGATTAATGTACAGTCAAATCGCTTTAGCGTTTTTTTCCGTTTGTAGTAGTGCTCCGTCAGTGGTTAATTGAATATATTTTATGTTACTTTTATTTATATTCATGAATTACTTTAACTGCACACATTTCATATTCTTTATCATCTGAAAAACCATCGTTCTGGTATTGTATCTAAGGCCTATCTCTCTACGTCTACTATGAAATTATTTTTCTTCTTCAGTAGAATAAATATATAAACAAACAGTTCTTAATTTCTCTACAGTTATTGCATTAAATAAATGATATTGTATTTATGCAAATTAAGCACATGAAAGTTCAGTGCTGCTTGCCCTATGCTTTAAGATATATATATAAGACCGCTGAGCGAATACAGCTAAACGTGCTTCTGTGATAAAATCGCTCTGCTTATCACCTTATCAGCTTAACAGTCAACGCCCTCGAACCGAATGGGGACACGAACAATGCCATGAGTGTCATATTCGAAATAACACAAGAAATTTTCTTTTAAAATTGGAATTAGATTTAAAAAAAAATCGGGTGTTCTCTGGCGATATCTCAATGGCTGGACAAAGGTGTTGTTTAAAAAAAAATATTGAGCTTGATATTATAGACTAGTAAATACTCGCGGCTTCGCAAGCGTGGAATTCAGTTTGTGACGTATTTCCTTCAAAATCTGTCATTGTAATGTACATAGTGTACATGAATTTATTATGTATATAATAATCAAATTGTTAAGTAGCTAGCAGTGGTGGTTTAAAAAAAAAGGTTGTTTTATATAAATTATAGTGTTTGCGTGTGTGCGAACGGACGATTGCACTTTTAACTCTTAGTCCGATGGAATGCAGGTCCCGATAGCAGGCTCCGCGAATCCAAGTTCCGACAAGGAGTTGTAGGTTGTCAACATTAGCTTCAGCTGCCAGCAAAGTCGTATTGTGGGGATAAGAACGCATGTTTGAATTATACATGAGAAATATTTAAATTATTATATGACAACGGTGGTCTGAAAAAAAAATGCTATACAAATAGTCATGTTAACTTAAATACCACCCACGCATCAGATATTCAATCGCCGAACATAAAGAAGAAATTCTACTAACAAACAAAACTGCATTAAATATATATATAAAAAAACACTCGCCGTCTGAAAGATTGTCCTGTGGCATTGTACCCGAGACGCGGGCACGATTGCCTCTGCACCGCTGGACTCAGCCTTTGGGCTAAATCAGCGCCAGCTCGTGGGTCACCATAAATACCGCAAAACAGCAGTAATTGGTATTGGTATTGTTCCGGTTTGAAGGGTGAGTGAGCCAGTGTAATTACAGGCACAAGGGACATAACATCTTAGTTCCCAAGGTTGGCGGCGCATTGGTGATGTAAGCGATGGTTAACATTTCTTACACGCCAATGTCTTTTATTTTATAGTAATTGGTATTGTTGCGTTCCGGTTTGAAGGGTTGAATAAGATCGTGTAACTACAGGCACAAGGGACATGACGTCCTAGTTACCAAGGTTGGTGGCGGATTTACTATGTAAGGGTTATATATGTTACAGCGACAACATCTAACGGTGGTGATAATTTTACCACCAGGCGTACCAAATCGCTTACCTATTTAAAATAAACAAAAAATCAAACAATGTCGAAATGCATAAAACCAACGAAGTATTACGTTTTACGTTGTATGCAAATGCGACCATCTTGTCCCTGTTGCGCACGCGCATGTCTAGCATAATCAATTCAGGGGGTCAATGACTATTGCTGTAATGCAATAACAATACATACATATTTGTAATAATAATATTATATACAAACTGTAATTATTGATTAATTGTGAAGTTATAAATAGTGATTTTGTTATGTAATTATTTAGATGTAAATAAATACTTTAATTTCAAGTATGATATATATTTCGTTTGTATATTATTTATTACATGATTGTGTGAGGGGGTATGGGGGAGGTGTTAGGTATCATATTATGTATAATTCTGTACCCGCTGACAATGTGTGTGCAAAAATTTCGTGATGCTTGAGCAGTTAAGACGTACGTCGCTGAAACTAGCCGAAATATGACATTTCTGAGCCTACACTTTTCTACGAGACTGTGTACCACTTTGTTGCTTATATAACGTTTTAACGCATTGACTTGGAAACTTGAAATTTTGTATGCTAGTTAATTAAAGATACACAAAAGAGATAGTTACCACAAAAATGCGGCGCAGAAAAAGGGAGCGCGCGGTCTATTGATCATGGCTTATATGTATATGCCCGTCCGTCTACCTATAATATACTGGTGGTAGGGCTTTGTGCAAGCTCGTCTGGGTAGGTACCACCCACTCATCAGATACTCTACCGCGAAACAGCAGTACTTGGTATTGTTGTGTTCCGGTTTATTCCGGCGATGTAAGGGATGGTTACCATTTCTTACAATACCATTTGGGCGTTGGTGACCACCTACCATCAGGTGGCCCATATGCTCGTCCGCCTACCTATATTATAATATAACGATGTATCTACTACTTGTGTCTTCAATTGTTTTAATAATTTTTTAATATATTATATGTATAATGTTAATAAATCTTTGTTCCAGCGTAAAGCGGAACCGGTGATATTGGAGTATTTCGAGCACGGCGACACTAACGCGGCCGCTGAGGACTTTCTGGAATTCGTAACGTCTTCGAGGAGTCACCTGGTGAGAATTGATTATTTTCTATTTATTATGAATGAGCCGTTGTGGCACAGTCGCTGAAACGTGTTAATCTTAACCGGGGATCGTGGGTTCGAACTTTGAACGCGGGGAACAAGGAACACTTATCTATATCATATCATACTTATATTGTAAATTTTTAGATTTTTTTTTTTTTCGTGTAAAAACTTAAAATCCTTTTGTTATGTGACAAAGCATTGCTCTGTGATGGTGATCACTTACTTTATTTTATCTAAGAGAACAAACGCGTTCAAAAAGACGCGCGTTCTTATCGCAGTACCGATATTGTCTAAACGATTTTTGGCTCAAGCCGAAAACAGTACCGTATTTACGATTTTTTGTCCAAGCCGAAACCAGTACCGTATTTACGATTTTTTGTCCAAGCCGAAACCAGTACCGTATTTACGATTTTTGGTCCAAGCCGAAAACAGTACCGTATTTACGATTTTTGGTGCAAGCCGAAATCGTAGCCGATTGATCGGCTGTCACCACCACCTCCAGTCTAAGCCGAAGCTTAGGTACCGGCGACAAGATCGGTTTATAAGCGGAATACCACTCATCACGAGATCTACTAAACCATCCGCCCGATTGACTTGAAATTTGTCGCAGTTACTCCTTCCCCGACGTAGACGCTCACTGAGAACGGATTTTACGCGAATCCTATCCTAAATTCAATTTTCTTATATAACCATGCGAAGCCGGGACGACCCTGTCCATTCGTTTATTCACTTTTCGAAATTTGCCTTAAAACGTGACACTTACCGATTAATTTTCAATATAATTGACTCTATAATCAAATTGTTACGATGTCACACTCACTGTACAGTAACAGCCTGTGAATGTCCCACTGCTGGGCTAAGTCCTCCTTTTCGAGGAGAAGGTTTGGAGCTTATTCCATCAAGCTGCGCCAATGCGGGGTGGTGGAATACACATGTGGCAGAAATTCAGTGAAATTAGACACATGCATGTTCCTCACCAAGTTTTCCTTCACCGTAAAGCACGAGATGAATTATAAACACAAATTAAGCACATGAAAATTTATTGCTGCTTGCCCCGGTTCGAACCCAAGATCATCGGTTAAGATTCACACGTTCCAACCACTGGGCTTTTAACTTCAATTTACTAGTTAAATCTGTCAAAAATAAATAAATAAACAAATGAGAGTATAAAGTATACTGTATAATACATAATTGTTAATTATTATATAATGTTTCTCTCTAATGTTTCAGATATGTGAAACTATAATAGAAATAGCGCTGGACCATAAACTGTCTCACTGCGAAATGGCTTCCGTTCTCATATCGGATCTCTATGGAAGACTTTTCTCAGCCAAGGACATCGGTTATGGTAAGTAAAACCTTCATCCTGTAATCCGGCATTAGCCCTTCTTCAGGATAGAGTTCACGTAAATTGCGTTTTAGTTAATGTTATATAAATAATAATAACCACATTTATAATTATCAAACAACGCTTATGTACCCCCTGGTAATCGTGTTTGACATTTTGACTACCTCGCGCCTAGAGCGATCTCTCTTGCTCTATCCCAGGGCACTTGCCTATACCAACGACGAGAGAAATATAGACAAATAATAATCATTTGACGGGCTGGTTAGCGGGGTTGGTTCACGCCGAAGGTTGTGGGTTCGATTCCCACCCAGGACAGACATTTGTGTGCATGAACATGTCTGTTTGTCCTGAGTCTGGGTGTAATTATCTATATAAGTATGTTTTTACAATATCAGTTGTCTGGTGTCCATAGTACAAGCTCTGCTTAGTTTGGGATCAAATGGCCACGTGTGAATAATATCCCAGGATATATTATTATATATTGGCCGTAACCTCTAATTGTCTATTTTCCATGAATTAGTTAAGTGGAGTAGTATTGTATTATAAATAGAGATATATTAGTTGAGAACTGTTTGTAGTGCATAATACAGCAGATCTATTAGCAAATCGCGTGGAATATGTAAATATAAGGTTTTTTTATCTTTACTCTGTCTTCGATTTAAAAAAAAAAAAACAATAGTATATTTTATTATGTGCCATTTTATTATGCATAATTCGACTGGACGGCAATCCGTCAATCAGGAAGTTAGCAGGCGCAGGGCTATACGGGCTCTCCGAGGCATCTGACTGTAACACTGATAAGGCTAATTTGTAAATTCTGACACTGTTAAAAGAAACACCAAAGCAATTGGTTCTCGAAATTTTAATCTATGACCTAGCGACCTTGAAACTCTGAAGTGAGTGGTACCAGCCCAGGCGGTCCAGTACATGAATCCTACCATCAAAATATGTATAATATATATATATATATATATTTATATACCATCAAATACCATCAAAATATGTATAATATATATATATATATATATATTTATATATATATATAAGGTCAGTACGGGTCACACCCTCCTTCAAGGTAGCATGCGCAAGCGATCCCGTGGCGCTCCTCGTTAAGACGGAAAGGGTACCGCTGGTTTTTTAGTGGGTATTCCGATGTTCCGTGTGGATACCGGTGAGCCCCACATACCACCCCCCCCCCCCCAATGTTCCCGTGGCGGAAACGCGTAACGCGTTTTTCCAGCGTTAAAAAAAAAGTGGGTCACACCCTCCAACATTTCCGGAGGTGAAGAAGACCAGCTGCTGCTGTAGCGTTATAGTAGTTAAAATATTGTAACCATGTAGTAACTACTGTAAAGCTCTGTGCGTCAAAAATATTGTTCCTTAAAAAAGGCACGGGAACTTATGAGCCTGAGGATGTAACCTATCACCAAGTATCTTTAATTGAAAAAACGTTTGTTCTAAAAGTCTAGCAAACTGAAATTTAGATTAAGCATCCGCTATGAAAGAATTTTGGATATATAAAATTTAAGAGAGGCGGAAATGAAAGGATAACGTCGTATGGAATGTACACGTACGAAGGTGGAACGGGCAGCTAGTGTTCACATAGTGTCCGGAATGTTTGTTTTGACCTTGAAACTTGAGTCAATGAAGAATTAATTGATGGGTGGGTTACCAGACCAGACAGTATCTCATCATCCAAGTTTCTCACCATCTATACTTAAGAAAAAGAAGCGTGAAGAGGCATCTTGCCAGGCGGGAGTGACTTGTGGAGGACATTCTTCCCGACTGTACTGGCCGACGTCGCGTTTGGACTCTTCCATGAACAATGAGGCAACGTACACATTATATCACAGAAAAATAAAATGTTTTTATTGTTTGCAGCATTTGAACGACTCCTGGACAAGCTACCCGATCTGGTCCTCGACACGCCGGATGCGGCCGTCTTGCTGTCTAACTTCATCGCGCGATGCGTGGCCGACGACTGTTTACCGCCAAAGTTCGTGCAGACTCGGGCGGGACTAGACCTCAATCCGCCGGCCAGGTGAGCCGTCTTACGGATAATTTATTATAAATGTTAATATAATTCATTTCTGTAATAAAATTCCGCAGATATATTTATCTTTGCCTGTTGATTGAAAAAAAAAAAAACATTAATGGTACACGTTGGCTCGATAATAGACAATATAGATTATAAAAAACGCGGTTTTTATTGTATAGGTAGATGGACGAGTCATATAGTAACCGGACAAATGTTTTTAACGGGCCGGTCGGCGTGGTTGGTAGATATTTGCCTTTCACGTCGAAGGATAGACCATTTGTGTGCATGAGCATGTCTGTTTGTCCTGAGTCTGGATGTAATTATCTATATAAGTACATATATTAACAAAAGAAAAGTAGTATATGTAGTATATCAGTTGTCTGGTTTCCATAGTACGAGCTCTGTTTACTTTGGGATCACATAGCCGTGTGTAAAAAAATTATATAATTCATCTTAGCTGTTTGTCTGTCGAGTAATGAGCTGTAATTATTTTCAGACAAGCAATTCACAGAGCGGAGACGCTGCTGTCCATGAAGCAAGGGCTGGTTCGCTTGGACAATATTTGGGGAGTTGGCGGCGGTATTAGGTGAGTACTAACGATGAATGCAATTGTACAAACTGTAGTTTATTCTACTGGTAGTAGAAATAAAGATAAAAAAAACCTTATATTTACATATTCCACGCGATTTGCTAATAACTCTGCTGTATTATGACAACAGTAACAGTTCTTGATTATATAATCTCTATTTATAATACAACATTATTCCACTTGACTTTTACTTTTGGTAGAGCTTTGTGCAAGCTCGTCTGGGTAGGTACCACCCACTCATCAGATATTCTAACACAACACAGCAGTACTTGTTATTGTTGTGTTCCGGTTTGAAGGGTGAGTGAGCCAGTGTAATTACAGGCACAAGGGACATAACATCAAAGTTGGTGGCGCATTGGTGATGTAAGCGATGGTTAACATTTCTTACAACGCCAATGTCTAAGGGCGTTTGGTGACCACTTACCATCAGGTGGTCCATATGCTCGTCCGCCTTCCTATTCTTAATAAAAAAAATAACTTCTATATATAAGTAGTTAAAGAGGATTGTTATTAGTTATATAACGGTTTGTTACACGATGTTGTATAACATCACTAACAATTTATAACTTTTGTTACAATTTGTTAAAAGTTAAACAACAAATGTTATGCAACAATCTCTAACGTTATATAACTGCTGTGTGGGACCACCTTTATATAGCGTTGTAATCGCGCACAAAATTACATATATAATAAATTATATTTCTAAACCTTCGTCTATAGATATATCTGATATATATATATATATATATATATATATATATATATATATATATATATATATATATATATATATATATATATATCAGATATTCTTGAGGATTTGATTCACGGCTGAAGAATTTTATTTTTAAAGATACTAGTTACCGTGTTAGTGCTGAACAGCACCCCCCCCCTCCCCTGAACTGGTCAGGTGTTTGGTAACCTATGTCCTTTTTTATTTCATGGCGATCAGTGAAGTAGTTAAAACATAAAAGTGTAACAAACAAACGAACACACTTTTCCATTTTTAATATTGGTTAGTATACATCATGTAAAAGACCATCTAATAATTTCCAGGCCGGTGAAATCACTTATAAGACAAATACAGCTGCTACTGAAAGAGTACCTGACATCCGGCGACCTCGCCGAGGCGATGCGCTGCGTGCGCGAGCTGGAGGTGCCGCACTTCCACCACGAGCTGGTCTATGAGGTACCAGGAGAACATACATACATACATACATACATACATACACACATACACACATACACACATACACACATACACACATACACACATACACACATACACACATACACACATACACACATACACACATACACACATACACACATACACACATACACACATACACACATACACACATACACACATACACACATACACACATACACACATACACACATACACACATACACACATACACACATACACACATACACACATACACACATACACACATACACACATACACACATACATACATACATACATACATACATTATAAAAATAGTAATAATTTCTCTCTAAATCATTGGGTTGATTGTCGTTTGAATAATGTTAGATATAGATTGTTTACATCTTAACTAGATGAGTTTATGTTCTATTTCAATTGAAATGAAATTATTTTTATTTCTCTCAACGCAAAAGAAATGTTTATATGTGAGGTAATTAATTAATATACCGTTTTACAAGGTACACATTCCTTTGAGAGACTGGTGTTCGTATTTGTTTGATTGTTTTACAGATTTATAATGTCCTCCAGACAGATTTCGGCCACGGCGGCCAATCTCAAGAGAGATTAACCAACTACGCAGGAGATGTTATTGTGCACAAGTGTGTGCGCAAACACAGGTGCACTCTCTATTCACTAACTCTCATAATCCGATGGGACGGCAATCCGACACGACCGGAAAGAGTTCAGGTGCAGGACCAACTGCTTTACGTGCCTCTGAAGCACGGGACAAACTTCCAACTTCCAGACTCCGGACTGCTACTGAGAATTTTCTGACGGAAAAACTCAATAACTTTATTGACCCGACCCAGGATTTGAACCCAGGACCTCCGGGTCTGCGGGCTTACATCAAGCCACTAGACCAACGAGACAGTATTTTACAAAGTAAATTAAACGTTTTACAGATTACCACTCACGGACCTATACGTAGGTAGCAATTATTATTGACTAAATTAAAATGTACGAACTTTATGCCATCACATCAAATCATAAGAAAAGAAAAATAATTGAAATATTAAATAATATAATAACCTATATAATATTGTAAATATTCCATCAGTGTGTGTGTGTGTGTGCATGTGCGTGTGAGTTGCGTGTGAGTGTGCGTGTGAGTGTGCGTGTGAGTGTGCGTGTGAGTGTGCGTGTGAGTGTGCGTGTGAGTGTGCGTGTGAGTGTGCGTGTGAGTGTGCGAGTGAGTGTGCGTGTGAGTGTGCGTGTGAGTGTGCGTGTGAGTTGCGTGTGAGTGTGCGTGTGAGTGTGCGTGTGAGTGTGCGTGTGTGTGTGTGTGTTATCTTTTCTTTCATTATTATTTAAGATGCTTAGTGTCCTTTTTGCGTGTCGTGAATGGCAACTTTTACCCTTAGACCTATTAGTTTGTAAATTTTTAATTTGTAAATATTACTGAATGCCATGTTGGTGATCCTAAATAAATAAAAAATTAAATATAACGGATGAGTAATGGAACTACGTAGAATAATTATTTTACTCACATTACTATTAGACACTTCTCTTTCAGAGTACGAGAGATTACGCAGCCACGATTTGTTCTGTTAGATTTCTTAACTAAAACTTCTTTGGTTCTTAGATAAATGGCGTCACATTTGAACACATTTAGCTATATTTTCGTTTGTATGTCGAGAAAAATGATGTTTTTTTCGATATTTACTATAAATCCGACATGATGAATAACTATTATTGTAAGCAGAAGTCTTGGTTTATCCCAAAAATATATATTTTTTTTAATTTTTATTCGCAGACAGTGTTGTTAGCAGTGGAAAGTATCAATTCGACTGTTGAAGAACAACTCTGTACGTTCCTAGCTGAGCTGCGTAGATGCGTCATCGTAACACCAGATCAAATGGAGAGGGTGAGACTCGAAGTGTATTATAATAATAATAATAATAATAATAAACAATCGTCCATGAAATCTCTAACTACTGAACCGTATCCAACAAGGAATTTTTTAAGGAGACGCTCTGAGCCCCCTCTGGTTTTGCTTGACCTTAAATCCTCTTCACTCTTGTTAAATAAAACCAATACAGGATTCACATTTTACGGTAATAACGCCCAATATAACTTATCACATCTCATGTACATGGACGATATAAAACTTTACTCCACTGACAAAAACACGCTGCTTGAGTTAGGAAGCATTACGGAACAGTCCTCAAAAGACATTCATATGAAATTCGGAGTCGACAAGTGCAAAATTCTGTCAATCTCGAAAGGAAAAATCCTTAATAATAGCTACACACTCGAAACTGGTGAACAAATTGAACCAATGGATGAACAAAGCACATATACAAATACCTTGGTTTTAAACAATCTAGGCAAATACTACAAACTACGACAAAATAAGAATTGCTTACAAAATTCTCGCACCGATTAAATCTCGTATTGAAGACACACCTTAACTCTAAAAACACAATAAAAGCGTACGTACTCTTTAGGAATAATACAATGGTCAAAAAGTGACATAAAAAATTTCACTTCACTAAATATAGGAAACATCATCCAAAATCTTGTATTCAAAGGCTCACACTACCACGCAAAGAAGGAGGAAGGGGTTAAAAAGACAAACACAATTTACGCAATAAGCAATCTCACTCAGAGCATACTTCCATGATAAATCCGAACACTCACCTCTACATAGACACGCAACAGAAATAGACAAAAAGCTTACACCATTAAACTTACAAGACAAAAACACTCAAGTAAACGAACATATCATAAGTACACAACAATAAATGTTGGCATGGGCTGAAAAAACACTGCACGGGAGGCACCGAGCCTATTTGAACCAACCCCACGTCGACAAAGAGAAGTCGAACGAATGGCTCAAAACGAACTGTTCTCTGAGACCGAAGGTTTTATGCTCGCCATTCAAGACCAAATAATAGCAACTCGTAACTATAGGAACTACATAATGAAGGATAATAATAAACCTACTGACTTATGTAGACACTGTAACGCAGCCTCTGAAACTTTTTTATAGAATAGGAAGGCGGACGAGCATATGGGCCACCTGATGGTAAGTGGTCACCAACGCTCTTAGACATTGGCATTGTAAGAAATGTCAACCATCGCTTACATATCCAATGCGCCACCAACCTTGGGAACTAAGATTTTATGTCCCTTGTGCCTGTAATTACACTGGCTCACTCACCCTTCAAACCGGAACACAACAATATCAAGTATTGCTGTTTTGCGGTAGAATATCTGATGAGTGGGTGGTACTATTCAGCATATAACGGAAGCTTTCAAATCTCTCGCACAGACCGATTATAAGCATCGACATGATCAAGTGGCTGCAATCATACACCAACATCTAGCATACAAATATAAACTTATAACAGAAATGAATCCATATTACAAATATAAACCGGAAAGTGTATTAGACAACAGAAACCACAAAATCTACTGGGATAGAACAATAATAAGTGACAAAACTATCTGTTATAATAGACTAGATATTACCGTTCATGATAAAATCAATAGAATCGTTTATTTTATAGCCGTTCCTAATTCACATAACATACAAACCACAATATCTGAAAAGTTAGTAAATATCAAGATCTCGCCATAGAAATTAAAACGCAATGGAAAGCACAAACAGTACACATAGTCCCAATAGTCCTATCATCCACAGGTATCGTGCCAAAATCCTTGACACAAAGTCTGAACACCTTACAAATGCCTCCATATACTTCAAAAAGCCGTAATCCTTAACACCTGCCGTATCACCCGAAAGTTTATATCATCATCCACTTTATCATCAACGTTTTTAATATAAGCGACACTCCTTAACGCTTGGCTGCAGCCCGCGTTTTAGGTTTAAACACTTCGAAAGAAGAAAAACTTTAAAAGTTAAATAGAAAGAATAATAATATAATAATAATAATATCCAGGGACATTTTTCACACACGGCCATCTGATACCAAATTAAGCTTGTACAGAGCTCGTACTATAGAAACCAGACAACTGATATACTACATATACTATTTTTCTTTTCTAAATACATACTTATATAGATAATTACATCCAGACTCAGGACAAACAGACATGTTCATGCACACAAATATCTGTCCTGGGTGGGAATCGAACCCACAACCTTCGACATGAAAGGCAAGCACCCACCAATCACATCAACCGGCTCGTCTTATTTATATTATTATTATATATAGTCATATAAGTTCTCCTCGCGGCGCTAACAAACCCTTTCACATTTTAAATATTTGTTTGGACTAGCAAGAAAAAACCGCGGCTTTGCCAGCGTGGAATTCAGTTTGTGACGAATTTCCTTCAAAATCTGTTATTATAAGGTACATAATGTACATTAATATAGTAGGCAGTAAATGTATATATATATATATATATATATATATTTATACAGAATATCTGACGAGTGGGTGGTACCTACCCAGCCGAACTTGAACAAAGCCCTACCACCAGTAGAATTTAATATATTAGCTAGCTAGCAGCGGTGGTCTATAATAAAAAAATATGTTTTTTTATATAAATTATAGTCTTTGACTGTGTGACAGGACGATTGCCCCTTTAGCTCTGTTAATCCAACGGGACGCAGGCTTCGAATACAGGTTTCAACAAGGAGTTAATAGGTTGTTCACAATAGCTTCATCTGCCAGCAAAATCTAGTTGTGAAAATTATTAATTTATTATTAATATATAAATAAACCAACTTTCATTTTCATCTTCAGGGCTTCCTCCGTGTGCTGGAGGACATGTCCGACATTGTGCTGGACGTGCCGCTGGCCTACATCATGCTGGACCGCTTCGTGGAGCGCTGCACGGCGCGCTTCAAGCTCGCCGATAACGTGCTGGCACGCATGCCCACCAGGTGATCACCGATACCATCCACCTAGCTAGAAAATCCGTAGCCGTTTATGCTGTACATATTTTTTGTCTATTGTAATAGGCAGGAATACAGATATACGAACCATAGATTTACCTACTGGTGGTAGGGCTTTGTGCAAGCTCACCTGGGTAGGTACCACCCACTCATCAGATATTCTACCGCAAAACAGCAATACTTGATATTGTTGTGTTCCGGTTTGAAGGGTGAGTGAGCCAGTGTTATAACAGACACAAGGGACATGAAATCTTAGTTCCCAAGGTTGGTGGCGCATTGGCTATGTAAGCGATGGTTGACATTTCTTACAATGCCAATGTCTAAGGGCGTTCGGTGACCACTTACCATCAGGTGGCCCATATGCTCGTCAGCAATCCTATTCTATAAAAAAAAATATTCCACGAGATTTGCTTATATCTCTGTCTAATAAACAGTTTGTTGATCAATGATCATGTATTTATTAATATATCTTTATTTATAATACAACTCTATTAGCTTAGTATTCTTGTATAATGTATTCTGATTTAAAGGGTGAGTGAAGCATTGTAACTGCATGTACAGGGGATTGTTTATTTCTTACAGCACCATTCAACAATGTCTATTCGCAGTGGTGACCAATATCAGGTGGCCCATTTGCCCGTTCTCCTATCTTTTATATAGTTGTAATGGAATAGGCGTTTGTCTTCCATCTCACCTGATGGAATGTGTAGATGAAGACGAAGGTGGTAGACGCCCATCCAAAAGAAACCTTAAAGGCTCCACTTAAAGGCACTCACTCTACTCTTAAAGGCTCCAGAGTTCAACTTATCAGGAAAAATAGACCCAGGCAGGTCGTTCCAAATCTTGGCGACTCTCACCAAAAACGAGAATATAATAATATAATATAAATATAAAAATCTATTTTTATATAAAAAAAATACTTTTTAATTATTTGTAGTTGTTTAATAAATAAACTATCTACTTCTTCTTAATGTAACACTCGTTAATTCCTTAATTATATTTAATAATATCCTGGGGCATTATTCACACACGGCCATCTGATCCCAAACTAAGCAGAGCTCGTACTATGGAAACCAGATAATTGATATGCTCGTCAAATTTAATTGATTGTTTTTTTTTTTTTTTTTGCAGGGGTCGCAAACGTTTCGTGTCGGAGGGCGATGGTGGCGCAATCAAGGACCACGCTCTCAAGCTGCGCGAGTAGACCGACGCGTTTCACACACTCACAGACATACAAACATATTATGTATTACATAGAGCCAATAAATTTATAACAGATCTCAGAAGACATAAATGGCATTAAGATTAATTATGTAACAAAACATGCTGATTATATTCTTTTCATGTTTAAAATGCGTTTGTAATTTATAATCTTATGTTTAGAAATCATTGAATTTTCCGTTACGATATTCTTAATTCAAATACAAGTAAATATGGTAAAGGTACTAATGTTTGGGGCTTCAATTTTTTTTTTTTTTTTAATTCTGATTTTGTTTGTTTTCATTACATTATTAAAACTCCTAATTTTTCTGCCTAATGATTGTAAAGTTTAAAGTCAAAATCGAACCTGTGAATTTTACGCTAGCAGTTCATAGTACAGATATGTACATTGTGCAGACAGTATGCAGACAAGGCTAATGAATAAACTCTATAATGACGTAATTAATTAATTAAATTAAGCGAGAAACCTAGACCGTATGAAAAAGTTAATACTTAACTAACACGAGCGTTGGAAAGATTATCTGTTTGATAACTCAAAAGGTAATTAATCAGTCATTAATAGTCAACAATCGATTCTAAATAACGATACACAAGAGGTTTGTTTCAAAAAAATAGCAACGCCTCCACGGAAGTGAGGTTCCTATAGGCGCGTGACACACTCAACAGAATTTTAATCCCGGTATGTGCACTGATTCCAGTATTCCATTAAGTACGAAATACAGATTGCGTAATGCAATTTTGAACAAAATAATATTTAGATATTATAGTATTTACGCATGTGTACTTATCTGTAAACACTTACGGTGTCCCTTATACATTTTTACTTAACTTTCGATTAACAAAACCATTGTTTTGTAGAAAAGGAGAAATCAGTGTTTAACTAAACTGCCGTTATCAACGTTTATAAGTAAGGCTGTTAAGTCTTAACTTAAGAGGAGACCTGGCTGTGTCGAATTTGCTTTCACTAGTAGATTTTTATTAGACACTGTGGACAAAAGAACTAGCATCACATCTCAGTAAACAATGTTCAACTCTTAATTTTTTTTTTTCATTTTTCCTAATGGTGCCAACATTTGTACCTCTTACCCAACAAGATACGATTTTTAAAAACTGAAATATCAAAATACTAAAAAAAGCAGTTCTTTTTAAAATAGTTTTTATATATAGAACATGAAACAGTACGTTAATAATGACCTTATACATATATAAATAGCATTATTTTGTTAAACCGATATTATATAGTCTGTGATGTGCGATGGCGTGAAAAATCCTAACTTGTCAAATGGGACATTTTAAATATGGAACTGCGCGTCATGATATGAAAACAGATTAAGTATCTTTTTTTTAATTTTTTTTAAATTAGTAAGATTTGACTTAGTCAAAGTGAAATCATCTCATGTCGTATATACGCTTTGACAAATAAGCTCCAAACCTTCTCAAAAAGAGGAGAGGAGGCCTTTAGCCCAGCAGTGGGACATTCACAGGCTGTTACGGATTACGGATTGGTAAGATTTATTAACTAGAAAAAAATAGTTTGTCGTTTTTTAAGTGGAATTCAAGTGAAACCAATTTTACTATATATATATATACTTAATGTTTTTTCGTTCTACAATTAAAATAAAATATAAATATCAAATCATGAATATGTACGAAAGCGGTTTTACCGCGCAATCCGTTCCATATTTAAAATGCTGATGA
Source organism: Nymphalis io (assembly GCF_905147045.1). Taxonomy (NCBI): domain Eukaryota; kingdom Metazoa; phylum Arthropoda; class Insecta; order Lepidoptera; family Nymphalidae; genus Nymphalis; species Nymphalis io. Next base: position 6,256,027 of record NC_065916.1, on the reverse strand, counting down.
TATTTGTAACGGTCAGCAAAATGACAGTGACTTTTAAAATAGTTATATATTTAAGTTGCGTATCCTTTAATTGTTCGAACGACTTTATAGTCGTTTAGTTAAGATGTTTAAAAGTCTATTTAGCGAGACGGTGTTACAAATAATATATGTATATATATTTTTTTAATTATTTCAGAAACGCAAATATTGTAAAAGATACAAATATGTAGTGCCATTTTTATTACAGTTTAAAATATTATGAAAAATTACATATAAAGTAGAGGTAAATTTACTAAACCGTGCTCGCTGACTTTAAGTAAGTTTTTTTTTTTTTTTAGTGGGCCTCTTTTAATATTGTGTATTTGCTTCTTTGTCAAAATTTAATCTCATTAGATTGAATGTAGTTTAAAAGAAATTAAAACGCATGACAGACATTTTTACAGATGCAATGCAATGCAATGCAATTCAATTATTCACTCTCACCTGAGGCTGTTTATAGTTTTTTAAGCTAATGTGAAATTTTGACATAGAAGCAGAATTTATTTTAATCTGGGGGAGTCCCCGGCTTAAACAAGCTTGGTGCCTGAAAAGGACTGATTGGAATGCTGTATTTGTATTCGATAAATTTGTGTGAGTGATCGAACTGTTGAGAAAACGGGAAGTTTTTTGACTCTGTAATATCTTGAGTAAAAGTCTTAAGCCGCGGCGAGACTTGGGGCTTAATCTCACAAGTGTAGGTCTAGCTTTGAGGTTTCTTGTTACATCGTATCAGTGTTTAAATTTCAATTAATCGATTGCGGCTCAATGTTAGCTTCTATATTTTCGGACATTTTAATAAACTTATAAAATATTGTAGTTTTTCATCTTAAAGAAATGTCTTAGCAGTTAGGTTAAGGTGACGAGATGAAATATGTTACCTAAAGATATTCCAAACGCTTAATCGGTCGCATCTAATGGCTGAAGTGGTGAACTATTTGGCATTAAGTTCGTATTCATATATTTCTTACGTTCTATGTTTATTGAGTTCTATTTCAATTGAAAACGAAAAAATAGATGAGAAGTGCCCGCTAATATTTTATTATTAATATATTAATGTAATTTTTCTGTCAATAAATCAAAGATCATTTTGACCGGAGCATCGTGAACTAGACTATGTTAAAGTCAAATATTGTTTCGCGCCCTATTTTAAGTAACACCTTTATAGTATTTTTTAATGACTTTACAATCGCGCTTATCATCGTTTTAAAAATACTTCTACCGGAAACAATAATAAACTCATTATTTGTTGCCATTAAACTTAAAATAAAAAATCTAGTACAGAATGTGACAATGAGTAGTGGTTCATACCTTCAGTGTTGCCACACTATAATTACATTAAAATGCGACAATGACAATTGTTATATAACCGTGTTTTTGTACAAAAATATTTTTCATCACACTACCATGTATACGTTTTAAAATGTGAAACTATCTTACATTATAGTAACCTTTGGTAAAAAATTGCCAAACATACTAAAGCGTCCAGAAAAATGAGATTGGGTAAATTTGTGTTGTCTACACGTGTTAGTAACTAAAAAGTTTTCAATAAATTCATCTAATATTGTGTAAGTGATGATGGAGTTTCTGAAAATTATCCCGAAATTCAATAGATAACACACGGTTAGATTGATAGGTTGGTACGCTTGTACACTATCTAAACTAAATAAATGTGAGAGCATTAATATATTGCTATCTCTTTCATGGGATAGAATAAAACTAAAAGCCAAAAAACTTATCTGAACTCGTGTGTAGCTGGCATTAAATTTAGTGTTGCTATTAAGTATTCTTCGCAAATCTTAAAGATAAAAAGCATAATATTTTATCATTAGATTTTTTTCTAAAACTTAAAAAAACAATAATTAAAGAAATCTCTACATGGCAATTGTTGGATAGGAAAAGAAAACGATTCCCTAATATTTACAACTTCAAACTGACAGCTGTCAATGCCGTTTTGACGTTGCAATCGGTCCGTCATGGTGTCATTTTAACAATTCCCGGTTCAGATAAGCTTGCGGCGCTTACTTTAGTTTAGATTGTGTACGCAATATGATTTGAATAGCGTTATTCATCGTGTTGTGTATATCAGTGATGAGTTTAAGTGAAACAAAATTAATGAGAGAAGTTAATAATAAATACGAATGGTTGGTGTAAAAATATTGTCTTTAATGCATTTATTTTATTGTATAGATAAGTTTGATTTGCCTGCGGTGATGTTGAGTGTTGAGCTACACGTGTATATATTTCTTTGAAGATATTAATAAATAACCCGTTCTACTTTAGTTGAGTTTCATTTCAAATGTATCCCTCTTCCTTTCTCTTTTCTCCCTCTTTTTTTATATAGCATATGGGCCACCTGATGGTAAATGGTCACCAACGCCCATAGACATTGGCATTGTAAGAAATGTTAACCATCGCTTACATCGCCAATGCGCCACCAACTTCGGGAACTAAGATGTTATGTCCCGTGTTCCTGTAATTACACTGGCTCACTCACCCTTCAGGCCTCTGCCTCGAATCTCGCGGGCAGCGGGGCGGCGGCGGCGGCGGCGCGGGAGCGGCAGGATCTTACGCGTATAATCAAATGGACCGACCCTCGAATACAGCGGTGCAGGAGCGGCGCGGGGGCGGGCAACGAGCGGTGCACTCCAGTCAAGCGGTGACCGCCCGCGTAGCGCGTCTGCATTGTAGGTATAGTGTTGTACATTTTTTTTGTGACGTATCAAAATGTCTTCGGACGTGCAAGAGCTAATTATTTCGGCAATCTTTGAGAGGACACCCATATGGAACAGCAAAGATGTGAACCATAAAAATAGAAAAATAATTAACCAATTATTAGTCGTAGAATTTGTCGGGATTTTGTCTCTGTTCTTCATAATTTCGATAAAACTCGCCATTTATTTTCCTTGCCCTATAGTAGGGATCCACTTCTTCTTTTGCCCACAATAAATCGAGCGTTAGGAATAAATTTGAATCAAAAAGATGTCGCCGTTTTTCAGACATTTCGTTCGCGAATAAAAACAAATATCTCGACAACACAACCACGAACTCAACACTACACCGCTATAGTGCCGCGCGATCTGCCCGCTAGTTTGGAGAACAGGTATGCGTTGCCCGCCCCGCTGCCGCGCCGCCGCCGCCGCCGCCCCGCTGCCCGCAAAATTCGAGGCAGAGGCCTCAAACCGGAACATAGCAAGTACTGCTGTTTTGCGGTAGAATATCTAATGATTGGGTGGTACCTACCCAGACGAGCTTGCACAAAGCCCTACTACCAATAAATTATATTGCATTGCATTAATAGGCATTGAGGTACGGAGGTGTAACACTAACAAATTAAAACTGTTCGGAACTAACTCAGATGGATTGCAGAAACACAATGCAATGCCACGTCACAGAAATGTACGAGATTAGTAAGAAAAAGTTGGCATCGTAAGACCTTATTGTAAGGAATATCTCAAATCTTTAAAAAAAATGTCTATGGTCTCGTCCCAATATTGTCAGTTAGACTCAAGGCTGCGTGTGAAGGTCTATAGCCTATTCCAACCATAAGAAAAGTAAACCCAAATAAACAACTTTGACACCGATATCTTGAATAATCCTTATGATATTCACTATGGATTTGAAAGAAAATGGCGTTTTCAATGTCCACGAAGTTGTAATCGGAACATCGAAAGTTAAATTAATGTGCTTATAACTGGTTAAGTGAAATAGTGTTGTAAATTAAAAAAAAATTACCTTGACTTATAATTATAAGTCAAGGTAATTTAATCAAGAACTGTTTATAGTGCGTAATACAGCAGAACAATTAGAAAATAGCATGCAATTTGTAAATTTTAGGGTTTGTTTATCTTCATTTAAATCCGCGACAGTTGACTCAGTGACTGCATGTAGTTGAATAAAGCAACAATAATATACTTACGAGTTGATTCCTAGGTGGTGTAAATAATATTTATCCCAACCATGGTACAAAAACGCCTAATCGCAAGAAATCGCATCGCAGTAATTCGCGTGGTAGCTGTGTGCCGATTCTCAGTTATATGTTTTGTATTGTTAATTTTTTCACAGAAGAACCAAAGTAAATGTTAGCTATTATTATATAAATTTCAAAATGCAGGTCATTCCAGAAGGCCGATTTTTAGATATTTGAGTGACTAAGATTTTCAAAACAATAATCTTTAAAAATTAAACAAAAATATTACATTGCAAGTTTACATATCAATATGTATTACGAGAAAGAATCTCTTGTAAAAAAGTTTGACTCATTTCATCAGCTGAGTTATCGCAAAAAACGAAATTAACCCCATTTTCCAAAATCTTGGTCGACAATTTCAAGTTAAGCTTTTCTAACTAATTCTACATGATTTCGAGTAACAGAGCGTTTTGAATTTATTCTTATTGAAACTCGAAGTTAAATTAAAGTGAAAATGAGAATTTACGTGCACTACAATTAAAGATATCTAAATGAATTACATAAATCAGCAGACAAACTATCGTGATACGCATTGTACTTGTGCACAAAATGCTATAAAAAAGTATCTATAAAATACACTGTACATCGAAATTCCCGCCCTATCTCCTAACACTTTTATGAGGAAAACTTTCCTTAAAAAATTTGTGTGAAGTCGTCATTCTTGTCACCGAGTGAAAGTATTCTGGGGGTTAGTAGTGACTACTAATATCACGGTAGCATGCGCAAGCGATCCCGTGGCGCTTCTCGTTAAGACGGAGAGGGTATCGCTGGTTTTTTAGTGGGTATTCCGATTTTCGGGGCGCACGCGGCGCCTTAGACACCGGCGAGCCATACCTCCTAATACGTTAATAGTGTATATAGATGTTTATACAAAGACTAAAGAATGATAATATCAATAATACAATACAATAATTTGATTACATCATTTAATATGTCAAATGAATTCCAATAACATTATCCTTACATTAAATAATGTTATAACATTCTTATTGCTTGATTACGCGCCATCTGAAAAGAATGAAAAAGCTTTTTTTATTTTTTGGCGTGTATATACGCTATTTCAGCGAAAAATATTCTGCCAATGTCACGTATAAAAGATGACACTTTTTTATTATAGATCAACGTCTCACGTCGCTGAGAAGAGATTTCATAATACTCTCATTGATTACATATATTATTATGACGCAAAGTCTCTAGTCTCTTAAATAACTATGGGCAGGCTTATGGCACTTGACGCACTCTCTTATTTTACTTTTTTGATTACTTTCATTATTCTGTAATCGTGATTGATGATTTGTAATCATGATGTATTTATTATAATGACCGAGTTGTGTTATTAAGTTTTTATCACTGTATTTGTTTTTAAATGATAGGCTGTTTCGAGATATATGCTCTGGTGCATTTTTAGTAATAGGTAAAAAAAAATTCTTGATTATTATATTGCTCGCAAGGGTTAACAATAACAGTTTAACCCCATTTAGAAAATAATTTCAACTTACCAGCGTAAAAAGAGTTTTCTTGTGGCGCTATTCAATTATTCCTTCTTGGACGTCTTCCATATGCTTCTTGTGGTTCCGGTATATTCTGGTGTTGCCACCACTCGACAAGCAAAGTAAGCAACGCGACTGCAGCGACAACGCCAATTGCCACACCTTTAATTACTGGCTCCATTTTAGATCTGAAAATTTAAAAATGTTCGGTGGTTGGTGGTGGTTTAAAAGCGGGCTTCGTAGAGCTGCGAGCACGGCACAACTTAATTTATTTAAGACTTTTATAAATCATATTCCACTTTCACAGGTCTTAGCGTGTTGTTATATAGTCCAAAAACTTTCCAAATAAAAAGCCCAGGCTATGAAACATAGACTATTAGACTTTTTTCTTTTTCTTATTTCATTTAGTGACTTTTGTCCTACACAGGCATGTCAGTCCCATTGTCTCTTCTATATTTTGTAACATCACTTTATTGCTATTAGATAAAATTCCAGGAGCATCCTAGCAGATTCTGATAAAGAATCTGAAGAATTTGTTGATTTGATTGTTGAGTTTAGTTTATTGTCTTTCAACGCCCTCTGGTCGACGCTTCACGTAAATTGCATTTCAGTTAATTTTATATAAATAATAATTACCAAATTTATAAAAATCAAACAAAATAACCTTAAAAAATATTTTAACGCATTTCGCTCAACACTTGATACCATAACATAGCGTTTAATATGGGAATGAGAAATAGCCATTTTGCGGCTTCCATATTGACTAAAATGGCGGTATTTCATGCATTGATACGTAAAATAAACGTATTCTGAAAAATCAAAACTCAATCGAAAATCGGGAAGTAAGTCAATAATTTAATTTGCAAGATTTGTTTATAGATACGCGGACAGGTGAAACTAAATAAAAGTTTCTAAAAAAGGATGGAAATTATAAGGACGTCTTTCTTTGTCATTTTACATAAAAGCACATTTAATTTAGCAATTTCTAATTAAGTACCTACTTGCGTGTTATATTTTCGACACGAGTACTTAGTACACTCACTTAAAAGGTTATTGACAAAATTGGCTTTGTATCTTAGCAACTAAGAAACAAAACGAGCGTATGCTTACAATATGTCTGCAGAAATTCACAAAGCAAAGTAAAAGAAAAGGGGAATTACACTGCTACGTGTATATTTTTTTACAAAACTGCGTAATTCCCCCTCTAGAGACACATTTATCACAGAATATAAAATTATGATTCGGTATTGCTATTGCAAAAAGTAAAAAGATGTAGCTCTTAAAGAATCTGCAAGTAAATGAAACGACAAATAATAAGATCTTTATTATAAATACGACGACATAATCTATTTTATTTAAATCGGTATGCATACAATAATTGTTACCCATTTATCAAATTAGAAAATATTCTAAAAATAATAATTTGTTTAATTCGTTTTTTTTTGTAATAGCAACATGTGGCAACGTCAAAAATAAACATTGAAAAAATATTTTCAATCATAGCATAGCATGAAGGTATTCAGAGAATAAAACGCAATTTAAGAAAATATTATTACAATGAGTTTCCGTGAAGAGGATAAGGAAAAGGAAAAAAGTGGACTAGGAACAGGCTTGGCCGTCGCCGCAGCTATAGGCGTCGGTGTTGGGGCTGCTTTGTATTACTTCATCAACAAAAGAACAGAAAATCCAACAGCTGCAGGTTCTACCACGCAGGGCTGGACCTGTGATTCTCCCCATACTTTGTGAGTACATTTTTAAATATTATTTAATATTCACTAATTATATTGTAGATTCAAACTTATTTTGTAAAATAATTACTAAGTATTGAATTTTGCAATTATTTTAAACTAAGATAACATTATATATGGCGCTGCATAATTTTCTTTGAATGTTATAAATGTTTCGCTTGTATTAACGCTAATTTCTAATTTCATAATCCGCACGCGTGTACATAATGCACACAATCAAACTCGTTTTTTTCCCAATTTCCACATGAATATTATCGTTCAAGGCTCCTTTTAGTTAGTAAGTTTTTTATACAGAATAAATTTAAAATTTAATAATAATTTAAACTTCATGCTCATTAATACTACGAAATAATATTTTTTTAGTTATTCTTCTATGAGCCCATAATTTTGTTTATAATTTCTTGTTAAGTAACAAACTCACATCATTTCATAGTCATTGTTTTTTTTATTCCATATAATCATCATTGTTATTATATAAGGCATGCAAATGAAGAACCAATATATATCTCGGACGACTCTTACACCACTCTCTCAGAACACAGTACAACTGATACGAGCATATTCGAAGATAGTTTTACATGTAAATGTGACAATAATAATGACTCGGAGAATGAAACATATGAAAGTGACGAATCAAGCTTCTCGGATAGTCAAAATAGCTATAGTCAGTCTAGCACAGATACCTCTAGGAGTACATCCGATGGTGACGACTATATGGACAGTGACGAATCCGATTATAATATGTTCAACACATTGACGTCTGGGAATGATTTAAATGACTCTGAACTTTCTGAATGGGATGTAACAACGTCCTTAGATTATCCGAGCTATGAACAACCCTTAACAAGAAGTTACATAGAAAATTTTACTAGGAGCTTACTTATGTCACATCAGAGAGATAAGAGGTAATGTAATTATTTGTTAATTCCATAACCAAAATGGAAACAAATTTTTGCAATATGTAATATTAAATTGTAAATTTCGTTAGAAAATTTCATTGAATTTAAATTGTAAATATTAAGAGAATTAGAGTCTGGCGGCTGAGATTATGAGCTACTGTAACTTGATTGACTAAATGCTAAAATTAAATAGATGACGTTATTTATTTATTACCTCTAATTATAACAAATGAAGTTAACCATGATATATTTGATAATAGTGCAAAAGAACTAATAATATTTTTATCGTAATTCTCATCACTTCAAAGTTACATTGTCCGTTTGACAATTGCACTGTCAGGACGGATTTCTCTCGGCAGCCTGACTTTGTTACAATATAATTTTGTCTTTACAGAAGTAATGTATTGTTATATATTTCATAACTTTCACCACAATAATGTTGTCACAATACAATATTTCATTGAACCATTTCTTTCTCTAAATATGTTTCATTTTCATTATTAACTGGCAGTTTTAAAGTACGTTCCGAACCTTTAGTAGCTTATGTTTAATGAATTATTTTAAATAACAATTTCATAACTATTACATAATATAATTACATTTAATTTAGATTTAGCAGACAATGGAATTAAATAATAAGAAATCATATATTTAATTAATTATAATAATTATTCCAGAAACAATGAATTGAAATCGCGCGGTGATGAAGCATTGTAAGATTGAAATTTTTATTGTATTTTAATTATATTAGTATTAATAATATTTCAACAGTGGGAGTGAAGATAAATAAACAACTTGAAGGTCTTGATCTTAATAATCTGTAATATTTATGTTGCTTCCTGAATATGTTTGTAAATAAAATTTAAATGTATATAAGTACTTAACTTTTTATAAGAAAGAATGTACTTTTTCTTCCTATACATAGTTAGCCTGTAAGTGAGGTATGCAATTTTTATATTTAAGTTATTAAAGATTGTAGTCTAGAATAAGAAACAAAATTGTATACAGTGTTGGCTTCCTATTTAATAAAATAAAAAATAAAATTTAATAGTTAAATGTTAACGAGAATTATTTGTAGTCCATTACATAAAAGTGCAATTAAATAATAGCATGGAATATGTACATGTAAGGTTTGTTTATCTCTACTCCTGCTGTAATTGGAACGGAATATATCATATCGTAAATAGCAAAAAGTATATAAGTAATCTAAAAATACATAGGTAAAAACTAACTGGTTCATCGGTGAATTGTTTTATTACTAATTTTACTAATACATTTAAGAGATATATACTTACCATGAATATGTTATCGTTGATATTTATATAAAGTCACATAAGTTCTCTAGGGTTAAATAAAAAATTACATAAGTATATTAAATAGTATGTAATTTGCAATCTACATACATCAAAACACCTAAGTTGGTTTAGAAAAATAAAATGAATTAAATATTTTGGCAATATAAGGCTTCCTTATGTGCTCATACTTATGTACCGTATAACATGGTTAAGTTACACTATTACTATATAAAAAAGCCTTATATAAACCTTTAAGGTACTTATATAATAATGTAATAAGGAATCTTTTTGGACAAATGTATCTGTTTGTTTGTATTTGCAAAAATAGTTTTTTAAAAGCCAATAGAATACCCATGTGAAACTTAACCAAAGGTTGTGAGTTCAATCCTTGGCAAGCACCATAATTTTGATTAAACTAATGCTCTATGGTGAAGAAACCACGAGGAAACCTGCATATTTCTGATGTAATTCCGCTTCATGTGTATCCGTTAGATGCATTGCAGCAGCATGGTGCAATAAACTAAAAATATTGGGTGCGAAGTAGGTGAAGATAGGCAATTAATATTATAGAAAGGCATGTTTCTCAATAATAATATTGTTCAATTCTTTATAATTATTTGTAATTTTAATGTGTTTGTAATTAAGAAATAAACCATTAGTTTTTTTAATGATAATGATTAGCCATTTTTGTTTGACTTGAGTTTGAAAAGTTATTGTAATATGAGAATTTTACATAACAGGACTGTTTGGTTATGCCTTTCTAACTCTGCACAAAAGAAAGAGACATATATTTAGTTCTGTTCGAAGTTCATCATTGTTATAATGAATTGTGAAGTTAATTATATTTAGTAAATAAGAATGATATAAATAGTGTAAATAAACATCCATTATTTATTATTATTAAAGAAAAAATACAAATGATATGATAACAAATGTGAAGGATACTATACCGCAATTATTTAGATTTATTTTTAATTTTTTAAATTGAACAAAAAGGTAGTTTGTGGTTGTTTTTACTGTCGTAGTTTGCATGAGTGGTGTGTTTTTCTTTATTTTCAACATCTGGCTAGTGTATTACCTTTTTTTTTTAAATTATTTACTTTCTCAATGTATTGTTTTTTTTGAATGTGTTTTATAATTTAGAATCTGTGACATCCGTTTCTTCTTTCTGTTTTTTTTTTTTGCATTTTATAAATTGTAATATTAAGGATAATAAAATGAATATCTACCAGCGTGAGTTTGTAAGGTTTCGAGCTTCGTTGAGAACAGTTGAGCTATTCTGTAAGACAAACTTAGAACTCATAGTAGAAAACGGTCCTGAAATGTCAGATAGTGATATGCGACATTGATCATAATAATTGTGACATTTCAAGAATACAAGAATCAAAATGGTATATCAACATAAGTCACTTCTCAACATTTAATGAGTGAGCAATGAAGTTAGTTCATACAGTATAGCTCAGCTGGTTAAAAGTCAGCTGAAATGTCTTCCTCGTAATGAACGTGTTGATACTGAGCGATTTTTTTTTTAAATTTTTTTTTTTGTTCGCCTTCTATATAACGAAGGGAGGCCGCCATGTTGCGCAAATAACGGAGTTTAATGACCGAGACCTTGCGTTCTTGGCGAATGCATATCCAGTAAAAGATATGCGACAATTTATAAAATACTAGTTTTTACTTAGCGTTTTAAACAAACAAACTCGCTTTCGTATTTGTAATATTAGTTGGGATATCGAAGTTTTTTTTTTAAATAGATAGGCGAATGGGTCACCTCATGGTAAGTCAAGATTCCATACATCGTCTATACCACCAACTAACAAACTTAAGAGGTTACGCCCCTTGTGCCTGTAGTTACAACTCACCCTTCAAACGGGAACACAGCAATACTAAGTATTGCTTTGGCGGTAGAATATGTGGTGAGTGTATGGTACATACCCAGGTGGGATTGCACAGAGCCCTACCACCAAGTATTATACATATTTTTTTTCGTTACACGTCACACTATTAGAATGCGTGAATCTTAACCGATGATTGAACCCACGGTTCAAACCCGGGCAAGCACCGCTGGATTTTCATGTGCTTAATTTTTGTTTATAATTCATCTCGTGCTTGACGGTGAAGGAAAACATCGTGAAGAAACCTGCATGTCTCTTATTTCATCGAAATTCTGCCACGTGTAATCAACCACCAACCCGCATTGGAGTGGTGGAATAAGCTCCAAATCATCTCCTTAAAAAGGGAGAGAAGGCCTTAGCCCAGCTGTGGGACATTCAAGGCTGTTACTGTACCGTTTTGTTACACTATTCATTTACTATATTTTACTATACATATTACTATATTCGCTTTATATACTTAATTAATATTCATCAACTGATCGTTTTTGTGTTATAACTTTTTTTCTACATACGATCTCGATACTTGCGTATTTTATGGGGACGCTTTTGTATTACGCTTCGTTGACAATTATACTATTCGTTAACGAAACTAAATATTTGATTTATTTTAAAATAATATATGTTATTTATTAGTTATTACCGGAATACAACAATGCCAAATTTAATTTCTTTGTCAGGGAGGCGGGCCTTCACAAGAGAGCCCCCCTCTATAGAACATTAATTTCTCAAAATCCAGCTCGGTTCTTTGTAAACAATAATAAACAGTAGAAAAATAATAACGTCCCGAGTCGCGTATTATAAATGTTGACACTATGCCAAGACCTTCCCACGCGCCGACAAGCTGTATGAAATTTCAATGCAATCTGATTAACGATTGAGTGTCTTTCATTAGAATTTATCATGTAAGCTTTGTTAGGCAAAGAGGGAGATGTTGATGATGGGGGTTTTGTTATTAAAAAGTACTATGTGCTTCCACGAGGTTCAAATTTCATCATGTTCAGAGGTTTAGCCGTGAAAGCGTATTAGACAGTTTCTTTTGAATTTATAATATTAGTAAGCAATCGGACATTGTATATACTTATATAAGATTTGAAACGAGCAAATATAGTTTCGAGCTAATTAGAAATACTTTGTCCTGACTGACTTTCAACGCTCAGTCGAAACTATACGAGTCTAGAAAGCTGAAATGTGTTGAAATATTAACTTAGGCGATACTATAAATTTATCCCGTACGAAGTCTAGACGGGCCGTTAGTTTTCTTTATATACTATATAGAATATACATGCCTAGTCAGTCTAGTGATTATTACGTTGTAGATACTTTTATAACCTGCGGAGAGGTCTTGGGTTAATAACCCGCGTCGGACCACAAAAAAAGCGGCTTGAAATTGGTCGTGTCTTCAATAGTCCCGTAGTTTCGTGCCTCGGAAAGGACGTAAAGCGGTTGGTCCTGATAAACACTCGAGATTCACTTTGCGTTAGAACGAGGCAATATATAATACCACGCGGATGAAATCGCTGACACAGCTGGCACAATAATAAATATTAATTTGGCGTTGTGGCGTTTATTTTGTTGCACATCTATAGTGTAGAGTACGTACTAAATATTTTATATATAATAGACTAAACGCTCACGATTTCAACCACGTGTGAGGGTTACGTACTCCCGTCCATTCCTGTACTCACCCCCTGAAAAGTATGTAAAATTTCAAAATGATCGGTTGGCTAAGACGTAAAACATAACAAACAGACTCACTTTCGCATTTATAATATTAGTAAGTAACAGCCTCTGAATGTCCCACTGCTGGGCTAAGGTTTCTGCTCCTTTTTGAGGAGAATATTATGGTCCTTATTCCACCACGCTGCTCCAATGCGGGTTGGTGGAATAGACATGTGTCAGAATTTCAGTGAAATTAGAGGTTTCGTCACAATGTTTTCCTTCACCGTCAAGATGAACGAGATTAATTTTAAACACAAATTAAGTACATGAAAAATTCAGTGGTGCTTGTCGGTCACCACTGAACCCACGATCATCGGTTAAGAAACACGCGTTCAAACCACTAGGCCGTCTCGGCAAGGATAGAAAATAATATATAGACGTGTCGTGTTTGCCTTCGGATATATAATTCCATCTATAATGTTTATTTACATTATTTTAATGTGCATATTTTAATTCCAAGCAGCTTCGCAATCTAAATTTTATCATTATCGGTGACTATACTATAAGTTATCATTGGACCCTTTCGACTTCTCCATTGATACGGAATGTTGTCTATCTTATTGAGAAATAGGTAGAGAGATAAACGGGCCACGTGGTGGTTCCACCTTACCCTCCAATTTGAAACACAACAGTACTGAGTATTACTGTTTGGTTGTAATGTATGTGATGTAGTTGATGGTACTTATCCGGACTCGACCACCTTGTAAATGGATACTAATATTATGTCTAATCGGTCCACGTTAATGTAGTAATAGTAATATATAAAATATTATTTTCAAGCCGCGAACGCACATGGTCGCTCGAGGAGTGCTCCATCTGCTTCGACGTCATCCTCCGCGACCAGGAGATCATGTCGCTCCCCTGCACGCACAACTTCCACACCAAGTGCATCCTACCATGGTTGCAGGAGCAACAAACATGCCCCAATTGCCGGAAGTCGATCGACTGATAATGCAGAGGTAATACTAACGTATAAACTGTATACTTTCCTAAAGCGTATGGCATTAGCCTCATAATATCCCACGGTGACAACTTAGGTGTTGGTATGTATTATAGACCACTGCTCCCAATGCTCACTTAGACTTGGTTAAATGTATTAGATTAATCATTTCGGTTACAATGTGTAATCATAAACCACGATTTTAGATAACGGTTACATATTGTAATCGTAATCTGTAATCATTACATATTGTAATCGTAATCTGATTGCGTTTAGCCCAAGCCTGGGCTTAGAGGCTAGTTCACAAGGTTACAGATGTCAATGTCTTGTGGGCTATTAACCCTTTAACCGCCTAGGTCGAATTAATCCGACAAATATTTTCGGGCCCATTTCGCCTGAGTCGTATATTTACGACCAAAATAACACTGATCGTTTTATCAGCTTTTTTATTTAATTACGCTGTATTGTATCAAAAATATGTTTACATTAGGTAAATAGTTAACTAAGTAATCGTTTACAGTTTAATACACTTTAGCCTCTTAATTAGAAGTCTTAAAAATAATGTCCAAAGTTAGAAGAATTACTAACATTATTTTTAGAAAATTGTATTGTGTGTTTCAATTCACTGTGCCGGGCGCTGGGGGCACGCCAACAGATATGAAGTCGGGCGGTTAAAGGGTTAAACCATTATCGGTTGCCAGGAGTCTGGAATTTGTTACTTGATCGTGTCGGCTTGCCATCTCAATATAATTAAAGTTAACTTCTACCGTTGCCAGATTTCCACGTCTGTTAAAGAATACACACTAATTTATATCGTAAATGTATATGCAAAATTTAATTTCGAATTGGTTTGATAGAACTCGTTATAATATATATATATATCATAATATATTATCATTCTATATACAGGGTTACAGGGTAATATGTCACGATCCTTTTAAAGGGTTATAGTTCAGGACAATAGCTATCAAATGACCCCCAAAATGCTTATGCAAAAGTGTATCGTTTTCGAGTTATTAATTTTTTAATATTTTTTTTATTTAAAGGTTGTTTAAGATTCTAAAATTCAATAAAAAAAAAATCAACGTATTTTCCCTATTTTTTTTTGTATTTCTTGGTAGGGTACATCCTAGTTAATAATAACCAGTTATAAAACAAAAACAATCTTCAAGCATTTTTAAATTACAGATCCAAAACTGTACAACTTTTCGATTTTTAATTTTGATTCTTTAAGTTACTCGCAATTTTTTTTGTAAAAATCACTATGGCTCTTATCGTGCGGATCATTTTAAAAACATCTGCGTTTCCTTAGCTATCCATCGGTACATAAAAAGTACAGTAACAATCATAAACATAGGAGAAAATTAGATAACAAAGAGACCAGGTAGGAAATTCTAAGAAATGCTATTGTTAAGAAATTAAATCTGGATCAAAGACAAAAGGACCTCAATGCAAAGTAGTTAAAGATTATTTTTAATAGGGGTAATAGGTAAAAAAGGAGAGATAAACCAGAGCTGTTTGTGGAATACTATTATCAATTCCTTTGAATTTACCGTAATTTTTTCTAATTTCCTTTTATCTCATTTCTTTTAGGAATAAGAGTAATAAAACCTTGTCGGGGTACATAATACTCACTGAACTTGCACTGCTCGTATAGTGTGGACGCGCTTTAGTGAATATTGATCTCTTAAATTTTTGAAAAAAACCGCTTCGTTTACTGGACTCTGTTTCTTACAACTTCGTGACTCGGCTAGCTAAAAGGAATTTGTGATTTGTGTTTATGATAACTTGGCGCGTAAAAAGGACTATTATGGCTGCAGAACAAAATTCTTCTCGTCGTCCGTACTCTAATGAGGAATACGCTGACATCTTATTTTGCTATGGATATTGTAACGGTGACGCCGCAGCTGCTCGTCGTGAGTATAATCGTCGATTTCCGGATCGCCGGACACCTGACAATAGTGTCTTTATTGGTGTGTATCGTCGAATTAGAGAAACTGGTCGCGTGCAAAGGAGACAATCTGATTCCGGACGCCCTCGTGTCCGTTCTCCAGATGAAGAAGATGTAATTATTCGTCATTTTCGAGAGGACCCTACAGTTTCCACCAATATTGTGGCAAACCGACTGGGCGTATCTCAATGGAGAGTCTGGTTTACTGTCCACGCGGCTGGATTGTATCCCTATCATTACACACCCGTACACGTGATTGAAGAAGGAGATCCTGCAAGACGTTTAGATTTTTGCCGATTTATGCTACACTGTGATGCAGAAAATCCCAATTTTTTGAGAAAAATTTTATGGACAGACGAGTCAAAGTTTGACAAAGATGGTATTACTAACTACCACAATATTCGATATTGGTCTCAAAAAGAACAGGGAAACCCTCACAAAAAGCGATTAAGCGGTTCCCAAAGACGTTTCTCGGTAAACGTCTGGATGGGGATTATCAATGATAATCTTATTGAGCCACATTTCCTACCTGATAACTTAAATGGTGAAAGTTATGAAAGCTTGCTTAGAGAAATCCTGCATGAGTTACTCGAAAATGTTTCGCTGAAACTTAGGCAGAGAATGATATTCCAGCATGATGGTTGCCCCGCACACTTTCGAATGTCCGTAAGACAGTGGCTAGACAGCAATTATCGTAATAGATGGATTGGCAGAGGAGGACCAATCCCATGGCCAGCGAGAAGTCCAGATTTGACTCCGATGGACTATTATGTCTGGGGGCATATGAAAAGCCTGGTTTATGATGTTTCACCAGTACAAACAATTGAAGAACTCAAAACAAGAATAATGAATGCTGCAAATTCTATTCGACATAGCTTGAGTAGTGTTGTAGTAAAAAGTGAATTAAGAAAAAGAATGCGTATTTGTATACGAAATAGGGGATCTCATTTTGAACACGAATTATGAATAATAAACAGTGTAATTTCGAAAGTATGGAGTAACTAAAAAGATTAAGTATTTTGTTTTTGATTTAAATTCAAAATTGCAATGACAGCTCTGGTTTATCTCTCCTTTTTTACCTATTACCCCTATTAAAATAATCTTTAACTACTTTGCATTGAGGTCCTTTTGTCTTTGATCCAGATTTAATTTCTTAACAATAGCATTTCTTAGAATTTCCTACCTGGTCTCTTTGTTATCTAATTTTCTCCTGAGTTTATGATTGTTACTGTACTTTTTATGTACCGGTGGATAGCTAAGGAAACGCAGATGTTTTTAAAATGATCCGCACGATAAGAGCCATAGTGATTTTTACAAAAAAATTGCGAGTAACTTAAAGAATCAAAATTAAAAATCGAAAAGTTGTACAGTTTTGGATCTGTAATTTAAAAATGCTTGAAGATTGTTTTTGTTTTATAACTGGTTATTATTAACTAGGATGTACCCTAGCAAGAAATACAAAAAAAAATAGGGAAAATACGTTGATTTTTTTTTTATTGAATTTTAGAATCTTAAACATACTTTAAATAAAAAAAAATTTAAAAAATTAATAACTCGAAAACGATACACTTTTGGGGGTCATTTGATAGCTATTGTCCTGAACTATAACCCTTTAAAAGGATCGTGACATATTACCCTGTAACCCTGTATAAATATATAATTCCCTTTTTGCAGTAATTGTCGTCGACTTCTTTGACATCTAAGAGGTGGGGACGGAAAGTCTTCGAAATCATGAATATCGAATAAAAAAAATGTATTGACTGAAATCTGAAGATTTACTTCGTACAATTAAATAAAAAAAAAATCTTGTCTAAATATTTTCAGATCTTTGCCAATACTTTATAAAAAAAAACTTCCTCTTTAATGAAGTCCCAAAAAAATTTTTAATATCAAAAAGTAGTTACAATAAAAATTAGGGAACAATGAATTATGTTTTTTTTTTTAAAATTGTGATAGTTAGGTGTGTTGTATTATGTTATCTATGTACTGATTAAATAAAAAAAAATAGGATTTATGGAAAAAATATGAAAAGAAGATTTGACACGACTAATTTGTTTTCTCTCTATTTCTGAACTTAAAAAAATGCTTCAAAACTAGACAATATTCTGCCTTAAAAAAAAAATATAAATAAAAAAATGTTCTAATATTATTATAGTTAATCTTGACAATACTACACTAAAACTTGCTTTTTTCCTAACTTCTAGTCTTTGTTTTTTTTTTAATTTTTCGTCTATGACACAGTCGATTGTATGTCTATAACAATATTTTCTATTTTTTAATTAAGTTTTATCGTATAATATTTATTTCGATTTTTTATGAATGCAGCATGTGAACTGGAAATTTAATTAGTGAATAAAAATTAATATAAAAAATGAACTTTTTTATCTGTACTTATAAATTTTAATGTTTTTAGTTACCGTTCTGAAACATTAATATCAATAAAATTGTTTTAAAATTAAAACAATTTTATTGATATGAATTAGATATAAAGGTTTATTGCAAGTTCACGTGCAAATGTGTTTAAAAAAAAATTACAACTTTCTATTATTATTTATTATATTGTAACATATCATATGCGACTTCAATGTGTATAATTGTAGAAATAAATCTTTCTTATGTGATATTCGACTAGCTGGCTTGGTAAAAAAAATGTTCGAAATATTTTTTAAATAAATTAATTATAATAACATGATGTTTTATTTATGAAGCAAAATTTATATATTTGAAGTCTCGATTTTTCGACTATCACTACGAGCCTTAGAGGAAGACAGGATTTAGGCGGCAAAATAAATCGATGTTCGAATTTCAAAAATGTAAATTTTTGAATTATTTAAGAAAGTAAATAACGATTTTAAATTACTAGTCTTTAACAATTATGTGATTGTACACAGTGTAGACATTTGTGATGATATAGATATATATGGATACATATTTTATTTGAATGTTTTATTTTAAAATCCTGGAGTCCAAGTCAAATTTTTGTCTCCGCTTTTAAACATAGTAGATTCGGGCCATACCTTTTTTCTTTTTTTTTTTTTCTCGCTGGAAAAACACATTTATGTGTTTCCCCCACATAAAGTGGGGGGGTATGTGGGACTCGCCGGCGCTGAAGGCGCCGGAATACCCACTAAAAACCAGCGGTACCCACTCCATCTTGTCGGGGGACGTCACGGGATCGCTTGCGCATACTACCGTGCCGTCCCGACGGTTGGCCCGCTTCTGCGGGCCTCCAAATCCTAGGGGGTACTCGGGGTACAGAGACCCTCTGGCCCCGGCGACACTCACGGCGGGAGGAGAAGATGCGCATAGCGCTGGCGTCTTCTCCCCGGTCTTCTTCGACGAAGCGGGTCAGCGGAGGCACTCTCCTGGCGCTCCCGCTCCGCGGCCTCCTTCTGCGACATGACATTTTCGCAGAAGGAGACCATCTCCATCCAGCACCTTTCGCTACCAAGCATGGCATTTATCACGCTCGGCAGCGAAAGGTCTCCGCCAATTAAAGTCGCCAGGGAAAGGCGCTGAGGCCCCCAAGCGGCACACTCCATCAGAGTGTGGCATGCCGTGTCCGTAGGCGCACCACACTCGTGGCAGGAGGGCGTTACCTCCCGCCTGACTATTCCGTGCAGGTACTTACCGAAGCACCCATGTCCAGTAAGCACCTGAGTCAGTCTGAAGGTCAGTGTGCCGCCTTTTCTCGTTACCCAGCGACTCAAGTGGGGACGGATCGCCTCCACTGTCGCCAGGCCTGCTGATGGGGACCTCAGATCCTCCTCCCACCTGCGAATCAGGGCTTGCTGGGCGAGAGTCCTGATTCGCAGCACCTCCTCCAACCCTGGACGGTCGCCACGCGACCTCACTTCCGCCCGGAACCGGTACACTTCCGCGAGAACCTCCGCCTGGAGCTCCCAAGGCGGATCGCCCGCGAGAAGTGTTGTCGCCGTCCACGACACCGTACGATATCCGCGTATCACCCTCACCGCTATGATTCTCTGCGGCCTTCGCAAGAGAACCTTGTTCCGAGCGGTGAGAGCGTCCACCCAGATGGGAGCACCGTACAGAGCCATGGACCGCACAACACCAGCGTATAATCGCCGGCATGGCGTTTCCGGCCCTCCTACATTTGGTAGGAGCCGGCTTAAGGCAGCAGCAGCGTTGATGAGCTTCGGGCCAAGTTGGACAAAATGCTGCCCGAAGCTCCATCTTCCGTCCAGGGTCAGGCCCAGATACTTCATGTGGGCCTGCACCTTAATCACTGTCCCCTGGACGGTGATATACGCCCCTCGAGGGGGGCCTCGACGTGGACCGTGGAATAAGAGGGCCTCCGTTTTTGAGATGGAGACCCTCAAGCCCAACATTCCTATGCGGTCCACTGTGAGCGACGTACCGACTTCGGCCAGGCGAGCCGCCTCCTGATAATTCCGCCCTGTCGCCGTGATGAGAGTGTCGTCCGCATAGCACAACACCCCCATTCTGGGAAGGACGGATGTCCGCAGGAGCCAGTCGAAGCCAACGTTCCACAGAATTGGGCCGAGAACTGACCCCTGTGGAACGCCACAGCCTACCCGACGCCGGACAAGACGCCCATCGCCCCCCTCCCAGAGGACTACCCGGTCCTGGAGGTATGCCCCCAACAGCCTCCTGAGATAGGAAGGCACCCCGTGGTATCGGAGTGCCTCCCCAATAGTCTTGAAAGGAAGACTATTGAAGGCGTTCGCAACATCTATCGATACCGCCAGAACTACGTCCCCTCGGGCCACCGCATCCGTGGTCCGGGTTTTCAGGGCGTCGATAGTTGATCGACCCGCCCTGAACCCGTACTGAGCCTCTGACAGAACCGGCCCCACCTCGTCGAGGTGCTGAATAAGACGGGCAGCGAGAATTTTTTCGAAGAATTTGCCCGTCTCGTTCAGCAGCACAATCGGCCTGTATGCCGAGGAAGAATCTGGCGGTCGACCTTGCTTTGGCAACAAGACCAACTTTCCCTCTTTCCAAGGCTTCGGAAACTGCCCGCTGCACAGACATTGGTCGAACAGCTCCCGAAGCCTTACGCCTAGGTATTTCAGAGCGTCACATAGAACACGCCCTGGAATCCCGTCTGGGCCCGGCGCAGTGTTTTTGGCCCTCAAGCGGTCGAAGGCCACCTCCATCTCCCGCTCCGTGATCAGTGGTGGAGCCACTGTGTCGTCAATCATAGAGCGAGGGACCATCTGTGGAGGGACATGCTCACCTGGATGGGGGAAAAGTTCCCCGACCAGGCGCAGGAGGAGATCCGATGACATTGTCTCTGTCACGGGGGCACCCTGCGTGCGGAATTTTCCACGCACACCGCGGAACGGACGCCCCCAGGGGTCCCGGTTCAGGCCCGCCAGTAGTTCTTCCCTAGCTTTCTCCTTGGCCTGACTTATCGCCAGCTGTAGGTCTTTTTTCAGCTGACGATAAGCGGCCAATAGCTGTCCCTCCAAGTCCGCATCAAAACCGTTGCGCCTCCTACAACGGACGTAAGCCCTTCGCGCCCGGCTGCACGTCGCCCGAAGCTCTGCTATTTCGGGCGACCACCAATACACCTGCCGGCGCGGAGCTCTATGCCGGAACCTAGGCATGGCAGCATCGCAGACCTCTTTGAGGGCACTGCGCATGTGGCCCGCTAGCTCTTCTGCACTGGCGCCCTCCCACCTTCCTGTGGAACCCCATCGCTGTACGATGGCAGCCTCCCTGGCCAGCTCACGATATAGCTGGCTAAGAGACCACCTTGGAAGCGTGGTTGGCACCCTAGAGGGTTCCACCGACCTGCGAGAGGTAGAGATCTCAAACCGGATGTACCTGTGGTCCGACAGAGTCTCCACCTCCTCCTCTACTCTCCAATTCAACACTCTGCGTGCTACAACATGGGTGGCGAAAGAGAGATCCACCACGGACCCCCCCTGTTGCCGCACGCACGTGTAAACCTGCCCCCTGTTGAGTAGGGACAGGCTGGAGAGAAGTGCCCACACCTGAATAGCCGTTCCTCGCGGATTCGTGGCAGGGTTGCCCCAGGCACGTGATTTAGCATTGAAGTCGCCCAAGACCAGTATCGGCCTCGGTGACTGAGATTCGGGCCATACCTAGGGTATGGCCCGAATCTACTATGTTTAAAAGCTAAACTGCCTACAGTGGCCTTACGTAGGTCCTACGTAGCTATCGTAGGGCCAGGTGGTGCAATGCACCAGGGCCCTGGAGCTCAGGGAGCCCTCTAACCTCAGCTTCGTAAAGAGAAGAGCATAAAAAAATGTTTTTAAATGTACATCAACAATTACAGGACTCCTTTTTTTTTTTTTTGTTTCGCCGGAAAAACGTGTTTACGCTTTTCCCCCACTTGAAGTGGGGGGGTATGTGGGACTCGCCGGCGCCGAGCATGCGCCGGAATACCCACTGAAAAACCAGCGGTACCCACACCGCCTTTTGGAGGGGCGTCACAGGATCGCTTGCGCATACTACCGTGACGCCCCGACGGTTGGCCCGCCTCTGCAGGCCTCCAAATCCTAGAGGGTTCTCAGGGTACAAAGACCCCCTAACCCCGGCAACACTTACAGCGGGAGGAGAAGATGCGCATAGCGCCGACGCCTTCTCCCCAGTCTTATTCGGCGAAGCGAGTCAGCGGAGGCCCTCTCCTCACGCTCCCGCTCCGCTGCTTCCTTCTGCGACATGACATTTTCGCAGAAGGAGACCGTCTCCAACCAGCACCTCTCGCTACCAAGCATGGCGTTTATCACACTCGGCAGCGAGAGGTCTTCACCGACTAAGGCCGCCAGGGACAGGCGCTGAGGTCCCCAAGCGGCACACTCCATCAGAGTGTGGCACGCTGTGTCCGAAGGCGCACCACACTCATGGCAGGAGGGTGTCACCTCCCGCCTCGCTATCCGGTGCAGGTACTTACCGAAACAACCGTGTCCGGTAAGTACCTGCGTCAGCCTGAATGTGAGTGTGCCGTGACTCCGTTCCACCCAGCGACTCAAGTGGGGGCGGACCGCCTCCACTGTCACTAGGCCTGCCGAGGGGGACCTCAGGTCCTCCTCCCACCTACGAATCAAGGCTCGCTGAGCTAGGGCCCTGATTCACTCAACCTCCGCCGACCCTGGACGGACGCCGCTTGACCTCGTTTCCACCCGGAACCGGTGCACTTCCGCAAGCACCTTCGCCTGGAGTTCCCAGGGCGGATCGCTCGCGAGAAGTGTCGCTGCCGTCCATGACACCGTACGGTACCCACGAATCGCTCTCACCGCTATGACTCTTTGCGGCCTCCGCAGAAGAGCTCTGTTACGAGCGCTGATAACATCCACCCAAATGGGTGCACCGTACAACGCCATGGAGCGTACCACGCCAGCAGCAGCAGCAGGTAGGAGGCGGCCCAGGGCGGCAGCAGCGCTTATAAGCTTCGGGCCGAATTACAGGACTCCTAATTTATTTATTTATTTGGATCTCCAACAGTTGTACTTAACACATATTCAAAAACACTTTACATTGACTTAAAACTAACTTTGCACAACCGATTACAAGAGAACACACCATTTAAGATTTTTAGCACATGTAATTGGACCAAATTTTTCGCTCCAATTTCTTAATGTATATAATCTTCCTCAATTAACGGATACGTGGTCCATTCGCCAACTTTGAAAAGAAATGATAACGAAATTTGGCGTGCTCGAATGTGACCTTACGGAAGTGTATACAGCAATGCTTCTGCTTCATATAATTCCTGTTACGTCCGCGGCATTAAGAATGATCTTTTAGTAAAATTATAAAAAAAATATTTAAGAAACAGCATTGGACAAGATCGCCTCCGACATTTATAGTTAATTGCAATAGAAAATAATTCGGTGTCAAACCTGGATTTAAGTGACATTACTGACGAATTCGCAAAAATTAAAGCGCGCAAGAGATTGTGAATTGGTCGAGAATTCAGTTAAAAATCGTTTTTTTCCCTTTATTGATCTCATCTTTATAATAAATATTCTGTATTGTCATGTGCGTCGTTGTTTATTTATTCTCATTTTCTTCTATTAAGCACATAGTGATTCTACCCCTCATAGAGACGACGTATGGATTTAGCCTACTAAGGATAACTTGAATTCACTGTTTCCTATTCTTGTTCCTATCTATAATTTGAAGGCCAATATAAGTTCAAGCTACGCGGAAAGAGGGAATGAGGGTCCAATGCTTTCCTTATGCACCGGGGCCCTTGATCACCTAGCTACGCCACTGATACTAGGGGTATGTGAAAGATTTATTATAAATATTAATTAAGTGTAGATACATATATGTATAATGGTATTATTTTTGTGTATTTATATGAGGTCTTTCGTTATGCTTTGCTGTTATTAGTTAAAGCGGTTAATAAAATCTGTTTTGATAATTTACTTAAAATAGAAGTGACTTTAAAAACTTAATCGCAATCGGCGAAGGTATCGAATATTATATAAACAACTTATTCAATAGAAATGAATTCTTTATTTCACTACACGACTTATTTTATCAAAAAAAAAGATAAAAATATTATATCTTGAAACATTTCTAGAAAAAATAATCTAGAAATAATGAAAACCGTATTAAACGTCTTACGCGTCCTTTAATAGTTATCGAACAAAACGGAAAAACACAAAGCTTCAGTATCAGTAACAGCCTGTGAATGTCACACTGCCGGTTTAAGGCCTCCTCTCATTTTTTGCGGAGGTTTGGAGCTTATTCCAACGCGCTGCTCCAATGCGGGTTGGTGGAATATAAGAGAGAAAATCGGTGGTGCTTGCCCCGTTCGATCATCGGTTAAGATTCACGCGTTCTAACCACTGGGCCATTTGCCTTTTACTAATAGAATTTCAAAAAAAAGCTACCGATAATCTAGGAATATGTCAAATCTTGTCAACGATTTAAAAACTCGTGAGCTTATAGCCTGTTACCTCTCTGCGAAATGTTAGCGATAAATTATTTCATTTCAGTTGTCTTTTATAGAATACCTCGTTGGTCTTGTGGATAGATGTAAAGCCGCAGACCCGGAGTGCGGTTTGTGATCACTTAACATCAGGTGGCCAATTTGCCCCTCCACCTAACTTAACGTCAAAAATAATATATAAATCCTCAAAAATACTTTTCATAGTATTCCTATTTAAATTCGTTACGATTTTATTGGAAATGGCATTTTGCATTTTAATCAACTATGCAGATTAATTCATTAAATTTTTAATAAGAAAATCTGAAAGTGACTTGTCGAAGGTTTTATAAAATGCATAGAATATTTAACTACATTATTTTCAGTTGTTTTTTACTTTGTAAGTATTGATTTATTATTTAACCGTGTACTTATATAAATATGTAATATACGTGACTTCGTTATCGTGCATTTACTTGTGCAAGCTCGTCTGGGTAGGTACCACCCACTCATCAGATATTCTACCGCAAAACAGCAATACTTGATATTGTTGTGTTCCGGTTTGAAGGGTGAGTGAGCCAGTGTAATTACAGGCACAAGGGACATAAAATCTTAGTTCCCAAGGTTGGTGGCGCATTGGATATGTAAGCGATGGTTGACATTTCTTACAATGCCAATGTCTAAGAGCGTTGGTGACCACTTACCATCAGGTGGCCCATATGCTCGTCCGCCTTCCTTTTCTATAAAAAAAAAAAAAATTTATCCTGCAATACCTATTCCTTGCAAAAACTGCGGTACAAAAACTATGTATTAATCGCGGCGTTTCGTTGTACCTTAGATGCCTAACAAACTATTTACTGCTGTGGGCACATATTAAGCACTAAACAGCAATTTTTGATATTGATGTGATCCGTTTTGAAGGGTGGGTGAGCCAGTAATTACAGGCACAAATGACAAAATCTTAGTTCCCAATGTTCATGGCTCATTAACGATGTAAGGAATTGTTGATATTTCTTACAGCTCCAATGTTTATGGGTCAGGGCTTTAAGGATGAGCAGACATTTTCGGACATTTATACGTTTAAATATATTTTTCTTTTAATTTGACATAACTAAGAATGATATTATTTGATTCAAAAAAAAGCTTGTCATTCAATTTTTATTTTAGTTATATCAACCATCAATTCTAGAAATATACCGCATGTGAATAAACTGAGATCTGGGGACGGTAGATTTTACGCGTTGTATAACAGATTCTCTCCATTGGAAATAAGGAATGAAAGGATACGGGCGGATTCATTCGAAAATCTATCATTTCGACGTTCTACGTCGGAGAGGATTCAGAGAGTAAAAAGTCTATTTGATGATCAAGGTATGTTGTATTTATCAAAGCCCAGCGACAAAGTTGACAGAAAAATAAACGAATTGATGAATGACATTATATATATGAAAATAAAAAAGAACGGAAAAATTAAAAAACATCAAAAAGTAATAAGTGAGCAATTTTTAAATGATTTACGAAGATATATTGAAAACACTCGCAAATCTGGATTTAAATTTTCTGAACTAGTTGCGTAAAAACGTGCCAGCAATTATCTTGTACACAAAGTAACGTGTAGCATAACTAAAATGGGCCATTATGGTTATCTGTGGAATGCAGAGATAAGTATAAACAATTCGACTGTAAAAGCAACTTCAAATTTTTATTCTATAGTCGATTAACCTAACATTTATATTAATTTATTAAATATCATATTAATTAATTTATAATTAAAATTAAATAATTAATAAGGTTAAAAAATAAAAGACCACATATAATATTACATTTTTTATTTATAATAATTATACAAAATGTCCAAAATAGCCCGTACAGAGCCCCTCGTTCCGTACAATACACTAAAAATAAAAATTACCTCTCTTATACCATACATCAGCTGACCCCCTTTAATATTACAGAGAAACTAAATTTTATCTATATATTAAGCGGGTAAGACAAAATATGGAACTACAAAATTCTCTAGAATAAATAACTTATACCTCAAACGTAACAGGTCAACTTTTTTTTATAAATTTGGCGCGAAACGTCATAGCAATTTGACACGTCGCTATTGCGTTTAAAAACCTTATAATACTTTTAATTGTTGCGTCGTTCAAGCAAGCATTATATATAAATATTACATCATATTTCTAACAAACATTAAAATTACTATCAAATTAAATACTTACTTAGAAATTTAAAGTAAAAAAAATAATAAAATATCCTTTTTTATACAATAACAAAATGTATTCGATAATAATTGTTTGTTTACACAAAACGTTTAACAATAATTATTTATTAATATATAAAAGATGATATTAGATATATAAAACATATATAACTCTACCAATCATTTGCGTTTCATGTCTTCGTAGAATGTTTGTCTGTCTGTACTAGTCATAAAAACGTAAAGGTATGTACGAAGCGTCTTAGATACCTACTCCATTTTATTTAATCTTTCCGAAACCCCGTCCTATCTGAAATTATAATATATATGTATATATAATTCTTCTGTGTGGGTGTATGCCACTGGAATCTGTTTTTTTTTGTGTCTGTGAGTACCTAGATGGTTTAGATTGTAATCGGTGATATTTTTTAACAAAAAAAAAAATGTTTTTTCACCCGTACAAAGTCCCAGGGCAGACATATATGTGTTATTCATTATATTTTAACAAATTTAATAATAAAGTTTAATATTTTTGAACTTTATAGCTCGTAGCAGTATTATATTTTATAAATATTTTCAAAACACCATCCGTAACTGCAAGTACATAAATTCTCATGTAGACATTTGACACGGTGGTTATTGTGCAGGCCCATCAATGTTACTACCATCCACACATCAGCATTGCTGTTCTGGTTTGAAAGGTGAGTTAGCCGGTATAATTACAGGCAGAATGGACCTTAATATCAAGGCAGAGCATTGCCAGTTCATTTGCTCGTTTGCCGTACTAAAATATTAAAAAAAAGTACTTCACAAGATAGCACAAACACTGATTATTTACTTATATTTTATTAATATAATGTAACTTTCAAGGCGTTCTATTTATAAATAATAATAAAAAAAATACAATAACGAAAAAAACATTTGCACTAACGAGCGATTTTGTAAAATAATTATTTAAATATAAATAAAAGTACCAGTATGCATAAGTATTGAAATTTGTGCAGTATGATATGACAACACTTCTTATATTTATAATATAGCAAAATAAATAGAAATTGTCGCCTTTACTTATAAACATTAAAGTTACATATCGTTTTGTCTCTTTCTGACATGAATAATGAGACATTCGAGAGAAGATGACGAAACATTGTGTAACTATTAATATACAATGTTTATTTGTAAGGCAGATAGGCGATAAAGTTTTCTGTCTAGCTGTGAAGTAAATACGTATTGGAAAGTGTGAGCGAGACGAAGCGATCACTTGTCCTAGCTGAGAAACGAGATGCGACATAATGCGAACTTTATTACACGTGTCCCATTCAGAATGCCTTGTGCGACTTATTCGATAGCATTTACGTTAACTTAGATTTGTATATAATTCCGATATTGTCACTAGACGGCGCTGTTTTCATTCTATACATCTCAGTGTTGCCAACTTGGGGGCTTTTCCCTTAAATTTGGGAGGAAGTTACATGGAATCGGGTATTTTCAGGGGCAAAATTTTTTAGAGACATTCTCTCTTTGGATAAACTCTTCTAAAGTTTACTGCTGCTTGCAGTACACTGCCTTTTTTAAAATAATAATAAAAATGTATTTTCTATTTATTTCAATTCATCGGTTAGGGGGGAGCGAGGCAAATTCGAGATGGTGCTAGGGGGGATGCCTTTCAGATGTTGGCAACACTGATACATATCGATATCTGTTAACTCGAGTTAACTGCATTATTACTAGACAACGATGACAATAATTTTATTCAAGAACAAAACATATTTAGAGAGTTCTGTGTCGCGTTCATTAGCAGACTCAATAGTGCGACTAAGTAGGCCTCAAGGACACACACGGACGCACAAAGACACACAACGACACACAAGGACATTCGATATTTCCGTGTCGTGTCGCGTTGACACGTTTTCAACCTTCACGTAGGACAATTTATAAGTCCGGCAATAGAAACGATTTCGTTCGAAGTGATATAGGAATCTACGACAAAAATATTACTATCGTTTATTTGTTCAACCTGCGAATATTTTTTAATAAAAAAAAAATTTTTTTTTTTAAATCGTACCGTGTCGTCACAAGGTTATGTCTGTTATATAATAGACATATAATCGTGACGTCAGAACCGCATTCTCACAGCAGCCGAACTATAGTTAGATCTACCGTCTCTTATATAAGTAAGCTAGTAGAAGGGAGATAGAGTAAAGAGGACATAGAAGAAAATTAGCTTTTTTTTAATACTAGTGTAGCGTCTCTATGTATTAAAGACATAAAAAAATTTGGAAGTTAATCGTCCAACTCAAGGGGGGAAGTGAAACATTACTAGTGATGTACCGAGTTTAGATTTTATCAAATACGAGTATTATCTATGCCGCAATATTAAAATTTTGTATATTTATGACAAAAGTGAACTGTCTTTGGAAAATGATTATATAATGAGTTAGAGATCGGAAGCTTTGAACGACCTGATGTTTTCAATGTATATTTAATACCGTCTGGAATATTCTACAACCTCGCAACAATACTTGGTACTGTGTATCGGTTGGAAAGGTGATGAGCCAGTGTAACTACAGGCACAAGAGACGTCACATCTTAATTCCCAAGATTGGTGACGCATTGGCGATGTTAGGGATAGTTCGTACCGTGCCACTTTGGGCGATGCTTACCACATACCATCAAGTCAGAAAAATGTTTCAACATTGGATTCAATTTTTGAATCCAACATTCGACATAATGTCTAGTATTTTAGTCAAAACGTAAATCGATAACGAATGCTCGATAAAACAACCGAATATATCGATTATACGACCCATCCCTAATCGTTTCATTATATTTTAAAACTTGTAAAGCTGAAAGCATCGTCAATGCAAACTGGTCTATACAAACGTGTATTCCCTCACACACCAATACACACATATATATATATATATATATATATATACAGTTGGGCTCATCTGTCTGCGTGCCTGCAGTCCGGCGGGGTCGCGTGTCGCGATACGTTCTCTTGTTTATGGTTTTTACTGTCATAGTGTAGGAGACAGCCGACCGCTCCGAAATATCTGAAATTCAATTTATATCATCAATACAGTATCCTATAGTATCCTGGGTCATTTTTCACACACGGCCATCTGATCCCAAACTAAGCAGAGCTCGTGCTATGGAAACCAGACAACTGATATACTACATATACTATTTTTCTTTTGTAAATACATACTTATATAGATAATTACACCCAGACTCAGGACAAACAGACATGTTCATGCACACAAATATCTGTCCTGGGTGGGAATCGAACCCACAACCTTCGGCGTGAAAGGCAAGCATACACCAGCCACGCCAACCGGCTCGTCGAATATACATATATGTCTGTCTGGTTGTTGCTACATAGCATCAGACAATATTAAAACTGTTTTCGAATTTTAAATGAATGAATGAATGAAAATACAATGCACGATTGCGCGCAAATTGCACTCTATTCCTTCACTCTCGTCAATCCGACCCGACTCCTTCAGACTGACATTCTCGACCGAAGGCCAATTACCTATTAATGGTTTGACTGCCTCGTTGCCCTTGAAAAGCGACCTTTGCCTTTTACTAAAAGGATTTAAAAAAAAAGCTACCAATAATCTTGGAATATGTCAAATCTTGTCAACGATTTAAAAGCTCGTGAGCTTATGATAGCCTGGTACCTCTCTGCGAAATGTTAGCGATAAATTATTTCACTTCAGTTGTCATTTATAGAATATCTCGTTGGTCTAGTCATCTAGATATAAGTCCCCAGATCCCCGAGTCCTGGGTTCAAACCCCAAAGTCAGGCCAATAAAAAGTTATTAGTTTTATAGCAGCCCGGCGTCTGTAAGTTGGAAGTGTGTACACTCTCGTGCCTCGGAAAGCACGTAAACTTGTTGGTTTTGCGCCTGAACTCTTTCCGATCGTGTCGGATTGCCGTCCCATATTATTATGAGAGTGCATCTGTGTTTGTACACACACTTGTGCACTATAATATCTCCTGCGCAGTTGGTTAATCTCTCTAGAGATTAGCCGCCGTGGCCAAAATCGGTATATAAGTAATAAGACGGGCCGGTTGGCGTGGTTGGTAGATACCTGCCTTTCACGCCGAAGGTTGTGGGTTCGACTCCCACCCAGGATAGACATTTGTGTGCATGAACATGTCTGTTTGTCATGAGTCTGGGTGTAATTATCTATATAAGTATGTATTTACAAAGGAGAAGTAGTATATGTAGTATATCAGTTGTCTGGTTTCCATAGTACGAGCTCTGCTTAGTTTGGGATCAGATCGCCGTGTGTGAATAATGTCCCAAGATGTTATTATTATTATCGTTGCTCAAACTCACCCCTCGTGTTCAAGGAACAGCGCCTTCAGAGCACCTCGCGACCAGTAGGACATCGCGTAGGAGAGAAGCTTCATGGATAGCGGGTTCACTCTTAGGAAATTGCCACAGAACACCACCTGTTCGAAACGAAATGTAATATATTTATACGCGTATACATTTTTTTTAAATGAAAACTTGTATAGGCGTTCGTTCATCGTAGGGGATGGAATCGTGGCTTTGGGTCATCGACATGCTAATGTTAATATAATGAAATCGTTGAAAGCGCAAGCAATTCAAGTATTGTAGAAATTAATGGGGTAATAATGATTGGAATTTGTTTAAATACTAATTAAGCCGAGATGACCTAGTGATTAGAACGCGTGAATCTTAATCGATGATCGTGGGTTCAAACCCGGTCAAGCACCACTGAATTTTCACGTGCTTAATTTCTGTTTATAATTTATCTCGTGCTTAACGGTGAAGGGAAACATCGCGAGGAAGCCTGCATGTGTCTAATTTCATTGAAATTCTGCCACATGTGTATTCTACCAAACCGCATTGGAGCAGCGTCGTGGAATAAGCTTCAAACCTTTTCCTCAAAAGGGAGAAGAGGCCTTAGCCCAGCAGTGGGACATTAACAGATTGTTACTGTAAATACTAACAGTATTTATAAATAATAAGTGTATTTTAGCAATTATTTATTTAAATTAAGCTGTTTTATATTTAGTACCAAGTTAACGACATACTTTGACATATAAAAAGCTATATAATAAAAAGGGATAGTATTATTACTCGGAGTGCCAATAGATGTGGAAATTGGAATATTTAACAGTTTCAAGTTTTCAATTTTATCGGCAGTCGACAAAACAGGACACAAAAATGTTACTCTTATGGTTTTGCTTTTGGAGAGCAGCTTTGTAATTATTTTGCTAACGGTATAATAGGAAGTTTATCTCGGTAGCTGTTTTACTGGCGGTACCGAAATTGTGACACAAAGCAAATTCTAGAGTTAAAGTCATATATAATATTTCGAAGAGACGCCACTATATAATGTATTAGAGCCATCACGCATATCATTAATAACGATCAATTACAAGACAAAATTAAGACATGGTTAAAACAACTTAATTATGAAGACGCTGAGAAAATATTAACTACCTGATAAATGAGCATCCACATACACTCACAAATATAGCACACACACGCACACACACATTTTTTTTTTTTATAGTATAGGAAGGCGGACGAGCATATGGCCACCTGATGGTAAGTGGTCACCAACGCTCTTAGACATTAGCATTGTAAGAAATGTCAATCATCGCTTACATATCCAATGCGCCACCAACCTTGGGAACTAAGATTTTATGTCCCTTGTGCCTGTAATTACACTGGCTCACTCACCCTTCAAACGGGAACACAACAATACCAAGTATTGCTGTTTTGCGGTAGAATATCTGATGAGTGGGTGGTACCTACCCAGACGAGCTTGCACAAAGCCCTACCACCAGTATTTACAAACCCACGCACACACGGATTGGATTAACTCACAATAATTAGTAATAACAAATACTTTGTAATAATTTAATGGGAAGGAACTTCTGACGCACGGGTAACACCGGTTCAGGAGTGAGGGCTACTTCTATAATATGTACGTAATGGATAACGATAAAGTATTATCATAATGATGCTATCGTGCGAGGAGGCCGTACCCGCTCGAGGCGCTCGTTGGAGGCGCACAGGCGCGCGATGGAGCCGATGTTGTTGGTGATGGTGACGAGCGTGGCGCGCGCCAGGTCCTCGCGGGACACGCGCGCGCGCCGCTCCGCCGCGCACATGTGGCCGAAGCTGCGGGCACGCGGAGCGTTCGTTACTTGCTAACTACGCTCGGGGTTCGGATTTGGCGAAACCTTTCCTTTGGCGAATGGGCCCCGTGACGGTAAGTGGTCACCGTCGCGCGTGGACGTTGGCGCCGTGAGAAACATTACCCATTCCTTACGTTATCGATGTCCCATCAACCTTGGGAACTAGGATGTTATGTCCCTTGTGCCTGTGGTTATGGTGTACAGCCACCACCACATAAGTGCACCAGTCATTTGGCGGTAGAATATCTGATGAGTGGGTAGTACCTAGACAGGCTTGCACAGAGGCCTATCACTGAGTCAACTTCATCACTATTTCGATAAATTCTTTAAATATTAATTAAATAAAAACTTCAGATGCTCGGCTGGATTTGAACGTGATACATAATTAACTATGATGGTATTTAAAAAAAATTACCTGCTAGCTACCAAGTCACCCCTTAGTCCAAACCTCTCGTAGTCTCCCCCGTATATGTCCCGCACCAGCTTGTCCACCGTTGTGTTGTCACCGGAGGCCGCCAGAGCGATCGCTTCCTCGAAGCTGCTGCAGCCGGCCAGCAAGCAGCAGAGACCGAGGAAGGTACCACCGCCGAGACTGAAGGTTATCATTAGTAATATTTATGGTGGTGACGTAATCCAAATTTAGGTATTCTTAATTATTTAATATGTATGTTTGTAATAAATATGTATGTTTGTAATGAATAAGTGAAATTAGCTCAATAGTTTGTTACGCTTTCACGGCTAAACCACTAAACCGATTTTGATAAAATTTGGCAAGAAACAAGGGCAAATGAAGCCAATGAATAGGCAATTATTATATTAGATTTTTATACCTAAACACTAACCTTTCACTAGGAGACATCTAGTATTATCTAGATTCTAGATATAACACTGTCCCACTTAGCTACTTATATACTTTTTTTTTTAAATAATAGGAAGGTGGACGAGCATATGGGCCCACCTGATGGTAAGTGGTCACCAACGCCCATAGACATTGGCATTGTAAGAAATGTTAACCATCGCTTACAACGCCAATGCGCCACCAACCTTGGGAACTAAGATGTTATGTCCCTTATGCCTGTAATTACACTGGCTCACTCACCATTCAAACCGGAACACAACAACACCAAGTACTGCTGTTTTGCGGTAGAATATCTGATGACTGAGTGGTACCTACCCAGACGAGCTTGCACAAAGCTCTACCACCAGTAAAATATAAACTTTAATTTTACTTCCAATGGCGATTATAACTTCGCCGACACAGACCTCGACCAATGACGTCATATCATCTGAAGGTCACAGTTGTTTATTTATTTTTACTCTATAGTCTCATCACGAGTCTTATAACACTTGTGTTGGTAGTACTTGCCTTTTCACGCCGAAGGTTGTGGGTTCGATTCCCACCCAGGACAGACATTTGTGTGCATGAACATGTCTGTTTGTCCTGAGTCTGGGTGTAATTTTCTATATAATTATGTATTTACAAAAGAAAAGTAGTATATGTAGTATATCAGTTGTCTGGTTCCCATAGCACAAGCTTTGTACGAGCTTAATTTGGTATCAGATGGCCGTGTGTGAAAAATGTCCCAGGGTATTATTATTATTATTATATTATTATTATGCCGAGAACGCTTAATATATTAAACAGTTTTTGCCAACCCTACCTGGTACCGCTAACTCTGTAGTAATCGTTGGGTGCGTTCACCACCAACATGGAGACGCCGCTGCCAATATTAACCAGCAGAAATGGATAGGGATTGGAGAAGTCGAACGGCTTCCTCGAGTACTGGCTCAGAGCTGGTTCTAAGTATGGCTGAAAACACGAAATTATTTTTTTTATTTACCTATTGATATTTTATAATTTACTTATTTATATGTATGTATGTTTGCAATCATCTCGAGAATATTGTTTTACGATATAATTTCATGTAAATAATCTATATTATTTATATAATCTATATTGACGAGCTGGTTGGCGTAGTTGGTAGATACTTGCCTTTCACGCCGAAGGTTGTGGGTTCGACACCCAGGACAGACATTTGTGTGCATGAACATGTCTGTTTGTCCCGAGTCTGGGTGTAATTATCTATATAAGTATGTATTTACAAAAGAAAAGTAGTTTATGTAGTATATCAGTTGTCTGGTTTCCATAGCACGAGCTTTGTATAAGCTTAATTTGGGATCAGATGGCCGTGTGTGAAAAATGTCCCAGGATATTATATACAATATATAAGCTAACTTTTATATGATACAGTCCACGACACTATATACGACTATCTACTTGCTACCCAGCAGTAAAATATATCTACAACTTAACGACAATATATATACACACGGAGGCAGCGAAGTAAGGGGGCGGGGGTGGGCACGTCCCCACCAGGGAGAACTGGTGCCCCACCTAAATAACGAGCAATTTAAATTAATCATCAACCCAGTAAGAAACTCTTAATTACTCATGAGTTCCTGAATCCTGAGCAATCCAAGGATATAATATATATACGGTCAATTATGATATTTAAAAATAAAATTGGTGGGGTAAACGTCAATATGCCACCAATTGTAAAGAAGTTGTGTCTGTAGTTCCACTGGCTCACTCATACTTCAAAATGGAACACATCAATACTAAATATAGCGGCATTAATAATAAACGTTGCTTATCGGCTTTTTAGTTGAACACATATTTCTCTCTTTCTGTCATCATAGTTTTGACATTCGAAAGAAGGAGACACAACATTGTATGACAGTTACTGTTCCGCGTTAGCATAAGTACTGTAACAAATTGTGTTTAGCTGGAAAATAAACATTAACAGTAACAGCCCGTTAATGTCCCACTGCTGGGCTAAGGCCTCCTCTCCCTTTTGAGGAGTAGGTTTGGAGCTTATTCCACCACGCTGCTCCAATGCGGGTTGTTAGAATACACATGTGACAGAATTTCAATGAAATTAGACACATGCAGGTTTCCTCACGAAGTTTTCCTTCACCGTAAAGCACGAGCTAAATTATAATTACAAATTAAGCACATGAAAATTCAGTGGTACTTGCCCGGATTTGAACCCACGATCATCGGTTAAGAACACCAACATGCACATACAAGTTGCCAATCACCAGTACGGCTCAGATACAAATATTTAATAAACTTGTCCCCAATACATTGGTGAGTTGGTAGATCAGTTGGGCGACTCACCGTGTCCTTGCTGTTTGTGGGCTGCTCGGGCGGCGCCCAGTAGTAACACTCCTGAGGGTTCATGGAGTCCACGAACAGTACTCCAGCTATGAGCGCGTCGAGCTCGTCCAGTTTTGACAGACGCATGTTTACTTCCTGTCGACAAGAGTTAACTACAATTCTTTATTTTTTTTTTATCTTTATTTTTTTTTATTACTTCAAAAAAGTAAGCAGACTAGGAAACGGACCACCAGACGGTAGTGGTCACCACTATCCATAATTTACACTGGCTCGCTCACCCTTTAAAGCGAAACACAACAATGCTAATTATTGCTGCTTGGTAGTAGAATACGTGATGAGTGGGTGGTACCAACGTAGACGGACTTGAACAGAGCCCTACCACCAATTATCAAGTTACCTTAATGAAATCCTCTTCGAATTTGTAAGCGCCTCCGCCGGTCGCGTATATAGTGTTTACGAGAGCCGCCATTCCCTTGGAACGTGCGAGCTGCAGGAACGCCCCGACTTCACTCGTCGGGAACCGGATGAAGTGGAGGGTACCTCTTCGACCTCGGATTGTTACATTGTCCATCTGAAAGCCAAAAACCATATATTATATCCATTTAAAAAAGATCTTATAAGGTATATTTCAATCTTGGTCTTACAGGCTTCCATTGAATGTGAAGCTACCACCGGTTCGGAATGAAGTTCTGCCGGGAAGAACCGCCAAGAATCGTACCAAACGCCTACCAAAAATTTCGTAACGTACACGACAAGTTTAAACGCTATCATCGTAAGTACAGACTGTAAATATTCCACTGCTGGGCCGTTGGAGCTTACCCCACCACGCTGCTTTAAAGCGCGTTGTTGGAGACACGTGGCAGATTTTCATGAAGGTTGCCTCACGATAAACACAAATTAAGCACATGAAAATTCAGTTGTACTTATCGGTTTCGAACTCTGAACCATGGGCTAAGTAGTACAGTAACAGCCTGTGAATGTCCCACTGCTGAGCTAAGACCTCCTCTACTTTTTTTTAAAAAAGTTTTGGAACTTATTAGAATATTCTGCTTCAATGCGGGTTGATGGAATTCACATGTGGCAGGATTTCAATAAAATTAGATACATGCAGCTTTCCTCACGATGTTTTCCTTCAATGTCAAGAACGAGCTGAATGAGCTATAAACACGAAATACCCCAGGTATTTTGAGCCCACGATCATTAGTTAACCGTTCACGCTTTCCAACCACTGGGCCATTTTAATAGGCTAAGACCCTCCTGTAATTACCTGTAAATGGACGTCCCGTCGCCCCGTTTTACCGTACGCCGAGTTTCTCGTTAAATATCTCCTTATATTCTTCAATATCTCCGTCTCCTTGTCCAGCTCCCGCCTGTTCGTCTCACGGGGCTCGAAGTACACGAGCTTGGTGAGAGTGCCCCCGATGTCCATACCGAACCAGGGCATGGCTGATTAAAAATTAAAGTACGCGTTAGACGAGTTTGAACTTTATTATCTATGCATTAAGTGTCTCGTTTGTCTAGTGGCTAGAATCGTAACGTCACACCTCATCAACCTAAAATTAATTTATATCCGCGTTCGATTACTCTTTAACTCTTTATGATCGCCTGGTACATGGAGATGATATTTTTTTTTTCAATTGTAATTATGTAGGCAGACTTGCAAATGACCTGATGATACGCCACCAACCTTGGTAATTAAGATATTATATCCCTTGGGCCAGTAGTTAAACTGGGTCACTCGCCGTTTAATCCGGAACACAAAATTATTGTTGTTCAACAGTAGAGTATGAAATGAGAGGGTGGTTCAAACCCAGACGGTTTTGAACAAAGCCCTACCAAGTAATTATATCATTCAATTCTTATTTGTCTAGTGGTTCCATATCCCGAGCTCCTGGGTTTAACCCCGGGTTAGAACATGAAAATTAACTTATAAATGTTGTATATCGGCTGCTTAATGAAACACTCATTTGTCCCTTCTTGTCATTAATATTTTGACATTCGAAAGAAGAAGACAGATCATTGTTTAACAAATCAACCGCTAAATGTCTATAAGTAAGGCCGTTAGAGTTTAAGCAATTTTACACTTCCGTGCACGTAAAGCCCTGGGTCCCGCGCCCGGTCCACTTCGATCGTGTCGCATCGTCCCACTAAGGGTTGAAATAAGTTTATGTAGCATTCCCATATTCTAAATATCTAATTGTCGAACAAAATAAATACAATTATCGATTAAATTACTATACGAAACATGCCGTCATAGTGACGCCTTTATTTGACGTAATAATTTTTTTAAATTTAATTTTAAGCTGACGGACTTTACTCTCTGTCCATTAAATATTTAATTAAATTTATTGTATGAAATGAATAATTATGTTCTCTTGATTAATTAATTAATTTAATAATTATTCATTTGATTGTTCTAGATATCTACTATAGTATTATTTATCATCATTAAACATTTCAAGATTTGAACCCGATTGATCTCATGTGTATCATATCTTTTATACGTGACATTGGCAGAATAATTTGCAATCAAAGCGCGGAGATACGTCAAAAAAAAAAGATGTTACAGGGTACAATTTACCATGCCACTTAAACGTAAACAAGAGACAGCCTGACAGGGATTTTTGGCGGGTGGCAATAATCTGAATTAATATCGACATCTTGTCAAGTGTTATATTTTGATAACAGCTGCAACAGATAAGTAATAACATATTGGAACACCATTCTTAATATTGAATATCTGCTACCAAACCCAATATCTTCAACATGAAGTGAAGGCGTAACAGCATGTAAATAATAAAACGCTGGGCTAAGTTCTTTTCTCCCTTTCGAGGAGAATGTTTGAAACTAATTCCATCACGAATGTGGTTTAGTGGATTGGAATGAAATAAAAGTGAAAATAGACACGTGTAGATTTCCCAAATCAAACCCATAAAATTCAATGGAGCTTGCCTGGGTGCACACACATCATTCGAGGGGACGGCAATCCGACATGACCGGAAAGAGTTCAGGCGCTGGACCAACGGCGTTACGTGCTTTCCAAGGTACATTCACGAGTACACACTTCCAACTTACAGACTGCTATAAACCTAATAACTTTTTACAGGCCCGACTTGGGGGTTTTAAACCAGGACCTCGGAATCTGCTGCCTTATATATCTAACAATTAGGTAAATAATATAAAAAGACAAATGAAGTCAAAGAATTTATTGATAATATTTCGCAAAGAGGTACCAGGCTATCATAAGCATACGAGGGATGCTTTTAAATAGTTTTTTGTTAACAAATCTGTAAAGGATAATATACTTACGCGGTGCATTGTTGTCGGGTGGTGTGGGCGGTGCAGATTCCGCCATTTTGATTTCTTTAATAAGAGGCGGCGCTTTGTACGGCGACCGTCTCGTTTTTTTCAATTGATTGCTCCTAAAAATAGAAAGAGACAAATTCACAATAATATCAATTTATTATACATATTATAAAAGTAAAGCCCGCGCCGCGTCTGTCTATCTAACTAAACGCGGTAACTCAAAAGCTACCAAAAATATTTTCATACGGTTTTCGCTAATGAACGGAGTGATTCATGATAAAGGTTTAGGCGTATAATTAATAATAATAATAATATCCCGGGTCATTATTCACACACGGCCATCTGATCCCAAACTAAGCAGAGCTTGTACTGTGGAAACCAGACAACTGATATACTACATATACTACTTTTCTTTTGTAAATACATACTTATATAGATAATTACACCCAGACTCAGGACAAACAGACATGTTCATGCACACAAATGTTTGTCCTGGGTGGGAATCGAACCCACAACCTTCGGCGTGAAAGGCAGGTATCTACCAACCACGCCAACCGGCCCGTCTTATTACTTATATACCGATTTTGGCCACGGCGGCTAATCTCTAGAGAGATTAACCAACTGCGCAGGAGATATTATAGTGCACAAGTGTGTGTACAAACACAGATGCACTCTCATAATAATATGGGACGGCAATCCGACACGATCGGAAAGAGTTCAGGCGCAAAACCAACGAAGTATCTACCAACCACGCCAACCAGCTCGTCAATAATAAATGTTTTGAGTAAATCGGTTGAAATATGGCGATGCCCGTTGAAAAAATGCCGACTTTATGAGCTTTATTGGCGTGCGCCGCGTAGACCAATAGAGTTATATGTTTTACGATATAAAACGTTTTATGTACAACAGTGTTTCCCACCCACCACGCCCCACAGGCGGGCAATATGATAGTTAAGGGGGGCAATTTAAAAATGGACTCGACATGATATAAAACAACGTGGAGACTTGAGATTAAAGGTAAGTAAATTGGAACCTAATATAAAAACTCTGTGCAGCAAAGCATCAAGCGCAAGGATCGCACGAAATGAATATTAAAATTATTTTGAATTCAAGTTTTTCATTATTATGTTACGATGTTTTGATAACAATTTCATAGTGATTTCTTCCTAAAGCTTATCATTTATATTTCTTAAGGGAACGAAACAATTTTTAAAAGTTAAAAATTATGTATGGGGGGCATAAAAAATTAAGAAATGTTAAGGTGGGGGCCTAAAAAAGGTTGGGGTAGCTACCCTATCTAGCTAGTTTATTATATAGCCTTGATCTTTCCATTATTCGGATAGAATTTATTACTTTAATGTACCTTTACATTTTTATTTCCAGACAACAATACAATCGCGAAATCGAAACTACAATTGTAATTACAATAAATACAAACTTTAATGAGCGGTTAATTATTCAAATTGTATTAAAGTTTTTATAGCGTTTGCTCGCAGAAAATAAAACGAGACATGAATGTATACATAAATAACAAAGCTGAATAGTTTTTTCCAGTGACAGTGCGACTTGAAAAAAAAATAGAGCATTTATTTGGAAGGAAGTCTTTTCGCGCAGTTCGACAGGATAGTCGCGTGAAGCCGCACCATCGTGTTATACTAGGAGAATATATGTATCTGAGAGTACATATCGTCTGCATATGTACATACGTTTCGCTGCTCGCATACAAGTCGCGCTACTCAAGGTTCACACGGCTATACTCGCGCGTAAATCGCTTCAAATGAACAAGCTCTTTGATATAAAAACTATACTAATATTAAAAATGTATATCGCTTGTATGTCCGGTAAACATTCACGGCTAAACCACAACCGATTTCGATGTAATTTCGAGGAAGGACATAGGCGTCCTTTTTTTATACATAAGAGATCCCCTTTCCTCCAACACGCAGGCGAAGCCGTGGGCGAAAACTATTATAAAGGTCACACGAGTTTTCGATATCCCAGTCAAACATACGAACAGACAGTGCGACATAAAACGAGTGGATCTTAATGAAAGTACCAGGCAATCATAAGTGGCTAGGCGGTTTACCTGACGAGTGTCCGGGAAGGAGAGCCGCGCTCGGGCCGGCAGGCCGCGAGGCAGCTTTCACAACGGTGCAGTCGCATCTGTGAACAAATAGAAATAATGTTTACCTTTAATATTAGACAGATTGCCTTATGTAATTATAGTTATTATATACCTTGTCGCTACTGTATATAAGCTTATCAGTCCGTAAAATATATATATATATATCTTCACTAAAACTCATAATAAAAAAATATAACATTTGATAGATTTGTGATATGATTTTATATATATATTATACTATACCCTCTATTTACTATAACCGAGATGGCCCAGTGGTAAGAACGCGTGAATCTTAACTGATGAATGTGTGTTCAAATCCGTGCAAGCACCTCTGAATTTTCATTTGCTTAATTTCTCTGTATAATTCAGTGCTTTTCGGTGAAGGAAAACGTCGTGCGGAAACCTGCATGTGTCTAATTTCACCGAAATTCTGTCACATGTGTATTCCACCAAACCGCATTGGAGCAGCGTGGTGGAATAAGTTCCAAGCCTTCCCCTTAAAAAAGGGAGAGGAGGCCTTAACCCAGCAGTGGGACATTTACAGGCTGTTACTGTACTGTACTATTTACTAAAGTCTCTGAGATATATAACATATACCAAGTAAAATAACGTAAGACAAAATTCATATTATATAATCGTTACAAATACCTGCGCATACGCAGCTCACGTCAAGGATCGATTACAACATTCTTATGTATTCAGGATTGGAGGCATGTTTGAAACATTTGTTAGCGATTGTGGATCTTTGTTTTTTTTTTGTATTATTGATAGGCCCGGACATATAGATCAAAGGGTCTTAGGTATTTTGAAATTTGTGCCCCGAAAGATTCCGGAGCGGTTAGAGAATGTTTATGTTATTCGTAGGCTGGACGGAACCTTTTGCAGGTCTAGGCATAAATCTATGGCTAATAATTTTGAATAATTTAAGTTTTATATAATAGAAAACAGATATTTCATTTTTTGTTTATAAATTTAACTCTTAAATAAACAATTATATTACATAAGATAAATTATCTTAGATACTCGGTGGTAGGTTTTTTTTTTTTCGGAATGTGTATTACTGTTGGCCTTACTGGCCTCTACAGCGTCACCGGGCGGGATGGGAGAGTTGAACTCAGCCGGATGTTGGGAGCCACACAGGGCTCAAGAGAGACAGACGTCCTAAGGGTGCCTCCTGTGAGGCCGGAAGGTGGTAGGGCTTTATGCAAGCCCGTCTGGGTAAGTACCACCCAACAGATATTCTACCGTTAAACAGCAATACCTTGTTGCGTAATGCGATTTGGTTTGAAGGGTGAGTAAGCCATTGTAACTACAGGCACAAGGTACATAACATCTTAGTTCCCAAAGTCTATGTCGTATTGGCGATGTAAGGGATGTTTAATAGTTCTTACATCGCCAATGCCAATGAGCGGTGACTATTGAGGTTTTACTGATTTTTAGTAATTATTTTGAGATATTTAGAAAAAAATGGTAATATTTTTAACTAAATTAACACTGGTTGGAAATAAAAAAACAAAACACGGAAAAATTTACTCGCTTGATGATTGTCAGGGTGATTAGAGGAATTCCAATGAAAATTGTATTTAAATGTAAAATATTAATTAATATTAAATTATTTTACAAGTTACGTGGAAAAGAGAATAAAATGTTAAAAGTAATTATAAAGAAATTTCACCATCAGGTGGCCCATTTGCCCGTACCTAACCTAAACCATAAAACTAAACAGATGGTCCAATTAAAATCCGGATAAGAACTCAACCAGAGAAGGTTTACTGGTGGTAGGGCTTTGTGCAAGGTCGTCTGGGTAG
Organism: Nymphalis io; assembly: GCF_905147045.1. NCBI lineage: Eukaryota > Metazoa > Arthropoda > Insecta > Lepidoptera > Nymphalidae > Nymphalis > Nymphalis io. The sequence continues at coordinate 6,212,393 of NC_065916.1, read as the reverse complement.
GTACCGCCCACTCATCAAATATTCTACCGGAAAACAGCAATACTTGATATTATTGTGTTCCGGTTTGAAGGGTGAGTGAGCCAGTGTAATTACAGGCACAAGGGACATAAAATCTTAGTTCCCAAGGTTGGTGGCGTATTGGCTATAAGCGATGGTTGACATTTCTTACAATGCCAATGTCTAAGGGCGTTTGGTGACCACTTACCATCAGGTGGCCCATATGCTCGTCCGCCTTCCTATTCTATAAAAAAAAAAGGTTTGAAACTCATTACACCATGGACCTCTATCGCGGGCTGACGGATACATGTGACAATTTCCTTTACCGTCGAGCACGAAGCTGTGGTGCTTGCCCGGTGTTGAACACGCAATCACCAGTTCACATTCCCATGTTCTATCTACTGAACCACCGCAGCTCTACTTTTATCATATATGGATTTCATTCATTCGTTCATTCTATTTTATATTAATCATTCATTATTAAAACATTTAAAATGTTTACAACAAAATACCTTGACGATATCTGACCTCAAATTGCAAATTATTATTCAATAAAATTATGTAATATATACATTATTTATATGAACATAAGATTTATTTTTCTTTGAATACACATAAGTACATAACGGTCGGTCAAGTTTCACAAAGACAAGGTTCTATGAAAAAGTATGCAAACGGGTTACTTTATAATACATATTATAAGACAAACGATTCTTTAGGCCCGTGACATATTTACTTTATGTATATAACGAAAAAATCTTTAATAATTACAAAGTGTTGGCAGCTCTCTGGCCCTTCATCAGGGTAAAGTGGAATTGTCTTTCAGCGCCCTTCGGTCGACGCTTTCTCATTACTGTTCAGTTAATGTTATGTTAAAAATTCCAACTATTTATTTTATCTGTATCCGAGAAACTTTTTTAAGCTATTTTGTATTTTTTTAATAGTATAGGTAGGCGGACGAGCAAATGGACCACCTGATGGTAAGTGGTCACCATCGCCCATAGACATTGACAATGTAAGAAATGTTAAGCGTCGCTTACATCGCCAATGCGGCACCAAGCTTGGAAACTAAGGTGTTATGTCCCTTGTGTCTGTAATTACACTGGCTCAACTCACCCTTCAAACAGGAACACAACAATACCAATGCTGTTTTGCTGTAGAATATCTGATGAGTCGGTGGTACCTACCCAGACGAGCTTGCACAAAGTCCTACACCAGTTATAATGTATAGATTTGTAATTTTTTTCTTTAAAGCGAAATCGATCCACGGATCGCCACATTACCCGCAATTTCGCTCATGTTATAATTGCTCAATACCAATTTTCATAGCACTTTCTTTAAAAATGAAGGATTTCATATAAAGTTTCATCCCCTATTTCTGTCACGGTAGGATGCGCAAGCGATCCCGTGTCGCCCCTTCGACAAGACGGAGTGGGTACTTACTGGTGGTAGGGCTTTGTGCAAGCTCGTCTGGGTAGTTACCACCCACTCATCAGATATTCTACCGCAAAACAGCAATACTTGATATTGTTGTGTTCCGGTTTGAAGGGTGAGTGAGCCAGTGTAATTACAGGCACAAGGGACATAAAATCTTAGTTCCCAAGGTTGGTGGAGCATTGGCTATAAGCGATGGTTGACATTTCTTACAATGCCAATGTCTAAGGGCGTTTGGTGACCACTTACCATCAGGTGGCCCATATGCTCGTCCACCTTCCTATTATATATATAAAAAAAAAGTACTGCTGGTTTTTTAGTGGGTATTCCTTCAGTGCCGGCGAGTCCCACATACCCCCCCCCCCACCTCATGTGGGGGGAAAAGCGTAAATGCGTTTTTCCAGCGAAAAAAAAAATCCCCTATTTCTAATCCAATCCTTCTTTAGTGCTAGCCCACTACGTAAAAGGAATCGATAGGCAAATATTCACGTAGCTCAGTAGTTTGGGCTGTGATATGTCAGTCAGTTAGTTATATACATTTATATAGAAGATAACTACCACAATTATAAAAATCAAACAATGCTTATGTAGGAGAACGAAAACATCGTGAGGAAACTTGCATGTGTGTAATTTGTCTGAAATTATTAATTAAAAAAATAATATTTCACATTTTTAATCTGTCAGCAAGAACAATGACAGATACTGTCCATGGCGGGAAATAGATTCACTTTGAGTTTATCTTACGAGCATTGCGCGCTAAAATATAATATAAGGATTCTTTGATTGCAAACAATACATTCATCGAAATCTTTTTTTATTTCAAATATAATATACATTTTTATAATAGAAACAAAAGCATTAAAAAATCTTAACTTCACACGTTAATAAATCAAAGTGATTTAGGTGTCAGTTACTCACACACACAACGTGTATGCAAATTATGAGCCGAGATGGCCCAGTTATTAGAACGCGTGAATGTTAACGGATAAGCGTGGGTTCAAAACCGGGCAAGCAACACTGAATTTTTACGTGTTTAATTTGTGTTATAATTCATCTCGCGCTTGACGGTGAAGGAAAACATCCTGAGGAAACCTGCATGTGTCTAATTTCACTGAAATACTGTCACATGTGTATTCCACCAACCCGCATTGGAGCAGCGTGGTGGAATAAGCTCCAAAACTTTCTCCTCAAAAAAAAAGGACAGAAGGCCTTAGCCCAGCAGTGGGACATTCACAGGCTGTTACTGATCAGTTGAATAGTTACGTGAAAGCGTAAAAAAAAAAGAAAAAACAAAGTGATATTCGCATTTATATTATTTGCTTATGATAAGGCATCACATTCATCGTCCTCGACGCGCCATCTTTTTTTATATGTTTTGCGACGTTGTTATCAAACGTATCAATTTATCAATCAGCTGATAAATTATTGCTCGTGTAAACTCGAACAATCCTTAATATATATTATTGAATGACGATTCCATTTTGGTCTTACACGTGTGTTATAATTATGTCGTGATCAGATAACAATGTTGTGTCTTCTTCTTTCGAATGTCAAATCATCATGACAGAAAGAGAGAAATCTGTTTAACTGAACAGCCGCTAAGCAACGTTTATAAGTAAGGCCGTAACTGTCATCTCCAGATTGCCATTGAGAATTTAATGAAAGTAATATTTCATTTTACTTATGAACGTTCAGGTGATTAGTTAAGTTTGTCTTCTTCTTTCGAATGTCAAGTCAGTGATGACAGAAAGAGAGAAATTACTGTTTAACAAAACAGCTGCTATATATATTATCAATATTCTATACTTACATTATAAAGAAAAAAGATTTATTTTTTTGTACGTTTGTTTGTAACGGATAAACTCGTAACCTAATAAACCGACTTTAATTTTTTTTCATCGATAGTAAGCTACAATATCAGCGAGTAACATAGGATATATTTCATTTTAAAAAAAATAGAAATCCCTACGAAAATTGCAATAATGTAATCCAAAGTAACAATTTCCTTCCTATAAAAGTCATTATTGGCGCAAAAACATAATTGTTTCCGGACGAAGTTGGGGCGGACCACTAGCGTAGTCATTGGTCAAGATCTAAATTATCGGTGGTGTGCATTGGAAAAAAAATGGCGTTTTAGATGTCGTCAAAATAGAATATTGAAAATCACATTAAAACGCAAATAATTAAGTTGAATAGTATTGTATTACAAATACACTGCCTGCCTAGATGTAAGGCCGCAGACCCGGAGGACATGGGTTCAAATCGCAGGTCGGGCCAATAAAAACTTGGGTCATTCTGTCGAAAATTCTCACACTTCGAGGTTGAAGCACACTTGAACTCCTCAGAGCGTTACGGTAGCATGCGATAGCGATACCTTAGCGTTAAGACTGACTAAGACTTTTTTGTCGCGTAACGCGTTTTTCCAGCGACAAAAAAGCTTGAACCCAAGGAAGGACATGGGCTATTTTTTACACCTTCCCCTAACACGCGGACAAAAATTATCAACACAATTTGATGTTTTTATAAAACCAGTTTCGCTAAATATAATATGTTCTTAGCTTGTGAGTATGACAAGAATTAAAAAAAATATTACCTCGGATTAAGCCGATGACCTACCGGCACGTCCTATCACTAAGACATCTTTCCTTATCAGTAAGATATGACGAGGTAAAACGCAGAAAAACTCGATACCAAACGACACGAGTTAGAACGATTTAGACCTCATTTTATAGTACACTAGTTTCCCCCTACTTTACTTTATACTTTATTGTACACCACAAAGAGAAAAAAAAATACAAAAAATGTATACAGCGTAAATAAAAGTAGCATACAATTTTGGCGACCTTATCGCCACATAGCGATTCCACTTCCAGGCAACCAACGGTGTAAGTAATAACTCGTAGGATATGAGGCAGGTACGTGTGAAGAGGGGAGGTTTTGGGTGCAAAACTTCATGATGTTCAGTTGAGTTGTTAAGACAGCGCAACAAACAAATACACTTTCGCATTTATAATATTAATAATACCCTGGGACGTTATTCACACACGGCCATCTGATCCGAAACTAAACAGAGCTTGTACTATAGAAACCAGACAACTGATATACTAAATATACTTTTCTTTTGTAAATACATACTTATATAGATAATTACACCCAAACTCAGGACAAACAGAAATGTTCATGCACACAAATGTCTGTCCTGGGTGGGAATCGAACCCACAACCATCGGCATGAAAGGCATCGCCAACTGGCTCGTCAATTATTTGCTGTTCCATCTGTGTATGAGAGCAAGAGAGTAGAGATTACGCCTTTGTTTGCGCACACAGTGCATTATATTTCGCGTTGTACAGGCCAGTATCCTTTGATAATGGCCGCTGTAGTCGACATCGGTCCAGTGGACAAATTATTCTCATAAATAAAAACGAAAACAATGGCGATTTCAAAATCAATTAAAATAGTGCTATTTAATACGAGTCAAGCCGTGACTTCGTCAGCGTGGTATTCAGCTTGTAACAAAAATTCTTATAAATTTACCATTATACAACGCCTCGTTTGATAATATATTTTATATTGTATTAATTAATGTCCTCCAGACCGATTTCGGCCACGGCGGCCAATCTCAAGAGAGATTAGCCAACTACGCAGGAGATATTAAAGTGCACGAGTGGGTGCGCAAACACATGTGCACTCTCTATTCCCTAACTCTCATAATCCGACAAGACCGGAAAGAGCTCAGGCGCAGGACCAACGGTTTTACGTGCTTTCCGAGGCACGGGAGTGTACTTCCAACTTCCAGACTCCGAGGTGCTACTACTGAGAATTTTTTGACAGAAAAACTAAATAACTTTTTATTGGCCCGACCTGGGAATTGAACTCAGGACCTCCGGGTCTGCGGCCTTATATAAAGCCACTAGACCAACGAGGCAGTAAATATGATAAAGTTACCAATTCATGCAATATCAAGAAATGCAATATTCGCTTGTTTTTGTTTTCAAAGGAAGTGTTTATGAGTGGTACCTCAATTTAGTTCAAATTTATATCTATAAAACAGTCGTAACAATTCTCAAAACTTGTATCCAGATAAGATCTTGCTTTCTACGTTTATCTATAGAAAAAAACACGTTTTTTTTTTTTCGTTTTCACATGAACAAAAAAATCAAATTACTAGAACCGTACTTTATATAAACACATAAGTGAACTACATAATACGAAATACACGTTGACATTTGACACGAGAATACATTGAATAATCAACATTTCATTAATTCGTCGACTAAAATTAACTCAAATGATAATCAGTTCCATGTAGGTATTTACAATAAGGCCCAGCAGTTATCTCTTTGACCATAAGTACAGAGGGAATACACTTGTGGCAGAATTTCGATGAAATTCGACACATGCAGGTTTCCTCACGATGTTTTCCTTCACCGAAAAGCACGAGATGAATTATAACAGAAATTAAGCATGAAACTTCAGAGGTGCTTGCCCGGGTTTGAACCCACGATCATCGGTTAAGATTCACGCGTTCTTACCACTGGGCCATCTCGACTTAATTAAGAAACGTCCCATAGATATCCCATGGGCTATCCCTTATCATTGAGAAGAAGTTAAATGAAGTACATAATATCTTAGTTCGCAAGGTTGGCGGCGCATTGGCGATGTAAGGGATGGTTAATATTTCTAACATCGCCAATGTCTATGGGCGTTGGTGCCCACTCGACATCACTTGCTTTCTGCTATAGTATATAAAATAAAAAGCTTCAATCCGTCTTGTAGATATTGGGATAAGAGCGATCAAACAAACTATCCATTCAAATCTACCAATCTATAACGAGAACGATACGTTCCCGATTCAATTCCAATCCAACTTTGTCTATTTTATATTTATTCGAATCGGAACCGAACCCATATGATGTTAAAATATACCGTTATGTCAAAATCAAAGTTAATTGTTAACATTAATGCCAATAATATATAATTACATTAAAAATAATATAACGGATAAACCGCAACGATTACGCTTCGATTCGATTGCGATATAGTGAGTATTTGCTAGTAGAAGCTGGCGATTTATAACATGTTTTCGCTATCGCAAAGTACTAGAAAATTGTCGACAGCAATTCAAGATATATTAACCACAATAGGAGACATAACGTCTTAGTTTTGAAGGTTAGTGGACCACTTACCATCAGGTCATTTATCCGTCGTCCAACGCGAATAAACATTTTCGGTGTAAGAAATAATAACCATTGCATACATCGCCAATGCGCAACCAACCTTGGGAACGAATATGTTTGATCGCTTGTGCCTGGAGTTACTGGCTCACTCACCCTTCAAACCGGAACGGAATATCTGATGAATGAGTGGTACCTACCCAGACGGGCTTGCACAAAGCCTTACCACTTAGTACATTGTAAATATATGAATATCAAGAACAATAAAAATAATCTAATACCCCTTTTATCTCAGAACAAACACAAGACTTTAAATGAACATTTTTAGAGGAAATAACAATTTTTCGCGACGGTTTTTCCCGAACATTTGGAGGGAATCTCGTGTTCAATTGATAAGATGCTCTCGTAAAACGATTACAGGCCCAAGGGATATTACTTAGTTCGCAAGGTTAGTGGTGATTTGTGTCAATGTCTATGGGCGATGGTGACCTTTTACGAACGGGTGGTCCATTTGCCAGTTCGCCTGCCTATTTCATTAAAAAAAAGCTCAGAGATTAGCTTGATTAGCAGATACGATGTTCGAGATTATCTATCCGATATATGCGTCGTGGGTTTTTTGTAGAGGAATTCCTAGTTACGATACGGGGTAATGAAAAACCGTACAATGCGTGTAATGACTTTGGCCCTCCGCCTGAACTCTTCGAAGTCTTTTTGACCGTATCAGATTGCTGTCCCAACAGCCTGTGATATTGGACCAAAAGACGTATTAACACACACATATGTACACTATCATATCTTCGGTACAATTCGCCAATCAATCGTCACTGCAGCCGAAATCGGTGATAGAAATCCTAATATCGTTATCACCAACTTCAATTGTAACTAGCTACCCTGTCGGCTTCACACGGGTAGATTACTGAAGTTTCTATTGAAGGATAAACTTACGAAGAAAAAACCTCTTCATTGATTGAGCAAATTCTTCAGTTGTTCGCGTACGTTCGCGAAAACCCGCCAAATTTTCATCATTATCGGATGTATCTTTTTGGAACGCACGAGGAAAAATATACATTTTTATTTCCATAGAAAAAAAATACATTTAACAACCATTTATTAAACTTTTAACAAAACACGTATGGCGGTATGATTTCGTACACCAATTATTACATAATACATTTATCCAAAATAACTTACACGATGAATTGTAATAACTCCGCTTCTTTCGGCCATTTTCATTTATCGTAAAACGTAATATATATTAACAACACTAGTATCACAGATTGAATAAATAATAAAATTTAAAAAAAAAAAAATTAAGCCATATCAAGTATCATCATCACCATCCATACTCAACAAACGTCCGACGTCCAATAGATTAATTAATATATAATCAATTATTTTATAAATAAATAAATTATAATATATAATCACGGCCGAAACTTCGATTATTATTCGTAAATCGATTGAAAACATTTAGAAAACGACAGCGTAACACGTTCGCGCGCGACGACGGTCGCGTACCGAATGAGCGACGATGCGTTCGAATTCCACATATGTAAGAGGCGCACGCGCAAGTGATAACGATAGTAAAACCAGCGGGTCACTTGTCACTTATGTAATTGTAATTCTTCAACAATGGTCAAGCAGCTGACGACAATGTTTATTTACCATTGGTCAAAGTTTAATCTTTATTATACATATTTATCATAATGTATAATTCGATTTTATATGCTGATTAAGTTAATTCGCTTGTTATCAATAGACAAACGGTTGATCTATGGATTATTATAAATGCGAGTGTGTGTATGTTTGTTAAGTTTTCATGTCTTAACTATTCCACCGATCGTCATGAAATTTCGCGTACACGCTGTCAGGGGTGCAGAAAAGGATATAGGATACATGTCACCTGATCTACACGCTTAGACGTTCAGATAGACAGACCAGTGTTGCCAGCTTAGGGGTATTTTTCCTAAATTTCGGGGTAAGTCAGATGAAATGGGTTATTTGTAGTGGCACCATTTTTTTAGGGTTTTTTTTTCAGGGGGAATATTTTTTTAGAGGAATTCTCTCTTTGGATTAATTATTGTTAATTCAAAGTTAACTGTTGCATGCGGTACTTTTTTCGCTTTTAACCTAATATTTACGCTTCTCAGAGGTTGGCAACACTGACCCGGACTACAGGCTTTTGAGTATTGTCACAATTACCAAAACAAAACCATCGAGACAATCAATTTCGAATGATAAACATGTGTGTGTGCATATAAAGAATGTACGTAGGTATGTTTAACAAGTCGATTTTTATTAATTAAAACTAAAGAATATCTAATTAATACCTAAATACAGTAAGTTTTCGCGTCTTCGATAGGTATCCGATAGAGTATCTTAATTGGAACTGATAAACGTTTATCGGAAGCGCAGTCGGACTCCCGTGGTCTATCAAATGATATTTTTTTTATCAAAAACTTAAGTGACCAAATCATTGTAATTCCTTAACAAAAGAAACGAAAAAAATCGCGACAGCACACAAACGCATTGTTTTACATGAACTGTAACCGTAATGTTTACACTACATTGGCGTGTCGTGTGAAAGAGATGACGTATTTAATCGTTGGTACGAAAAAGAAAGATAGCTAGTATTTGTCACTTATGCTTATTACGCAGGTCAACCAATCGGTGCACTTTTGCCATAGATTAATTAATACAAACAGACAGAAGTTACAAATTTTACGCAGTATCAACTTTGCTTTTTATATACAAACTTGTTTTATTTGAGAAATAGGTTGTTTTTTTATTGTATTAAGTAGGCGGAATGACAAAGTGGGCAACCTGATGTTAAGTGATCACCACCGGTCATCATTTACTGGTGGTAAGGCTTTGTGCAAGCTCGTCTGGGTAGGTACCACCCACTTATTAGATATTTTACCGCAAAACAGCAGTACTTGGTATTGTTATGTTCCGGTTTGAAGGGTGAGTGAGCCAGTTACAGGCACAAGGGACATAACATCTTAGTTCCCAAGGTTGGTGGCTCATGATGTAAGCAATGGTTAACATTTCTTACAATGTCAATGTCTATGGGCATTGGTGACCACTTACCATCAGGTGGCCCATATGCTCGTCCGCCTAACTATACAAAAAACTATAAAAAAACGTCATTTTCCAATCAATCAGAGGGTATAAACAATTACACTGTATTTGAACCTGCGAACGTTGGTTAACAAACGTTATAACCACTGCGTCATCTCGACTTTAATCTCATTATGTTTCTATAAATAAACAAATATATTAACTGTAACAATTATATATCGAAATGATTATATATAAGATATTAGCTTTGGAATCATAATTTAATTATTGGGAGGTGTGTCTGTCTATACGTAAAGGTCATTCACGTTTAGCGTTCCGTAATTTATACTGTAGGTATTCTATCTATCTATCTATCTATCTATCTATCTTTCTATCTATTTATTTATTTATTTACTTATTTTGGACAATCAACCTGAAGTCTGTCTGATGAAGTCGAGATGGCCCAGTGGTAAGAACGCGTGAATCTTAACCGATGAACGTGGGCAAGCCAGCGAACCCGGGCAAGCACCTCTGAATTTACATGTGCTTAATTTCTGTTTATAATTCATCTCGTGCTTTTCGGTGAAGGAAAACATCGTGAGGAAACCTGCATGTGTCTAATTTCATCGAAATTCTGCCACATGTGTATTCTACCAACCCGCACTGGAGCAGCGTGGTGGGATAAGCTCCAAACCTTCTCCTCAAAAAGGGAGAGGAGGCCTTAGCCCAGCAGTGGGACATTTACAGGCTGTTACTGTACTGTACTGGACAATCAACATCTACATTAGATAGACGTTTAAAAGGTTCTTTGACAAATATTCTACCAATTATATGTTATCACATCATTCGTAAAAGCATCACATCACATGACATAGTCATTAAATACAGTTATTCGTTAACAATTACAAGTCCATAAGAATACAAATACATCATTGAAATTATCAAAGATATTTTGAAATTATTATTAAATTTACGATTGAATATTTAATTTTTATATAAACATACATATTAATTTAGAGAAAAAAAAATTGAACAAAAAGTTGTATGAGCGCCAAGTTGCTCTCGAGAATTGGTTTGTAAGGATGTGAGCTCATGTACCGGTTTCACGCACACATTAACGCAATCACATTAACAAATCTTACGCTGACGTCATCTGACGCTCGAAATCTTACGAGAACTCGTCTGACGGTTGAAGTCTCACTTAGCCCCGTGTGTGTGCGCCGAGCGCTAAGATGTTTTCACATCAATAATATGAGTCTTCATCGAAATTAATGGACATCAACAGAATTTATGATTAAAGAAAAACAACAAATAAAAATGAAATATTTATAAAATAAATAAAAACCGAGATGGCCCAGTAGTTAGAACGCGTGAATCTTAACCTGCACCACTGAATTTTCATCTTCTTAATTTGTGTTTATAATTCATGTCGTAATTGGCGATGAAGAAAAACATGAGGAAACTTGAAAGTGTCTAATTTCATTGAAGTTCTGCCACATGTGTCTTCTACCAACCCGCATTGGAGCAGCGTGATAGAATAAGCTCCAAACCTTCTCCTCAAAATAGGAGAAGAGGCCTTAGCCCAGCAGTGGGACATTCACAGTCCATTACTGTTTAAATATGAAATAATTAAAATGGAGTTTTGTTAATAAGTATAAATAAATATATTTCTCTTATTATTATAATAATATATAGTAACGAGGTATAATAACCATCAATAAATATTTGATTGAAAAGAGACAATCGACTAATCTCGGCTTGGTAGAGCGTTATCTCTGTCGCACACTACCTATGTGACTACTACCGTTTCTCAGTAGTTTTTCAACAACGGTAGAATGCGGTCGCGTCCAATTTAATACATATATAAATTTCATCAATCATCATCAAGTTGTGGGTTCGATTCCCACCCAGGACATAGACATTTGTGTGCATGAACATGTCTGTTTGTCCTGAGTCTGGGTGTAATTATCTATATAAGTATGTATTTACAAAAGAAAAGTAGTATATGTAGTATATCAGTTGTCTGGTTTCCATAGTACAAGCTCTGCTTAGTTTGGGATCAGACGGCCGTGTGTGAATAAAGTCCCAGGATATTATTATTATTATTGTAATATTCGTGTTTCCTTTGTAAATAATATAGTTAGCCGATGCTTTTGATACTATATTATAGATATATTTGATAGTTTCAAAATCACATGTGACGTCATCAGAATGAGTGCAGACTAAGGTCATTCGTTATGCAGCCTTTCAAAACGAATCAATTTCACAAGGCACTTACGACCTTACGTAGAAACCTTGGTGTTTACTTAAACAATGCTGTGCCTTCTTCTTTCGAATGTCAAATCAAAGCTGAGAGAAAGAGAGGAACCAGTGTCTAACTAACCAAAGTTTATTTTAAAGGAGGTTTAATTGGGTATTTTCCAAGTAATTCGTTTCTTTTATCACGATTTAGCGGTAAATAGCAGTTTGATTGCTTCGTTTGTGTGGTGGCTAGCTCATATGATTGCAATTTCTGTAACCCTGGTAATGTGTATGCAAATTTTCACGATAGCTTGGATAGTTAAGACGTGACAGTTTTTTTTTTTTATAGAATAGGAAGGCGGACGAGCATATGGACCACCTGATGGTAAGTGGTCACCAACGCCCTTAGACATTGGCATTGTACGAAATGTCAACCATCGCTTACATATCCAATGCGCCACCAACCTTGGGAACTAAGATTTTATGTCCCTTGTGCCTGTAATTACACTGGCTTACTCACCCTTCAAACCGGAACACAACAATACCAAGTACTGCTGTTTTGCGGTAGAATATCTGATGAGTAGGTGGTACCCACCCAGACGAGCTTGCACAAAGCCCTACCACCAGTAAATACATATTCAGCTTAATACATATTCAGACTCACTTTTGAATTTATAATGTTAATGAGGATTTTACATGACTGACCTTGCATAACATTATTTGCGAATAATTAGAAGATCACACCATTCCATCGGACGTTACAGATTACTTGACACTAGAACGCTAATTGTTTAGAGGTGTGTCTATTGTGTACACAACTAATTTTATTAATGAGAAATTCAGTTTGTTTGTTTGTTACGTATTGACGTCGTAACTAATCAGCTGATTATCATGCAATTTTGCTTATACGCTGTTAGGGGAATGTGGGGGCCGCTCACCTACTCTTACGCAAATTAGTCATTCATCTGATGTTGATATTTCGTTGTTTCGTTAGCCGGAGTGATAGGCTATAGGATTGCTCCTAGTACTTCACTGATTAGCAGAATTCGGAGAGATCGCGGGGAGCCAGTGTCCTTCCACGAGTAAGACTGTCTGACTGGAAGGCGACAGCCGAGCGGTATTGGTGCTTCGTCGTCTAAAGGAGAACAACAGCTGGGATGGTCTCACACTAAAATAGGCACCGACGATCTGGTGCAGGGCGAGCTCTGCCAAATGAACGGAACGCTACCGAAGTCGGATTCAAGATGATTTTTTTCAATACGAGCAACTCCAGAGCTCTGAATACTGACGATTCTTTGTTAGTTAACCCAATGCGCGAGAAGCACTGCATAGGAAGGACCCTGGATGCGTTATGTCAAAACGATCCCGTAGTATGTTCATTCCGTGCAGAGGACGACCACCACAGCCATATGAATCCCGTACAACCAGGACTCCACTACGAAAACACTTTCAATTATGTATTATACAATTAAACAAGGAAAAAATGACGTATTTATTTACGTCACGATTTACGCAGTTGCAGACACATAACACAGGATATACCCAAATAACTAAGGACGGGACAAAATAGAAAAATAATTTTAACAAGGAAAATGGTCCTTATTTCCTGGTAAATAAGGATAAATCTATAATATTTATCTAACGGCATTCCCTCCAATTTCCCAGCAATTTGTGACGTATAATATATCTGGGTTATTAAGCGATCAGCGAGTTTTCGGTTGGAAGCTTGAAACGCGCTCCAACGAAGAGTGGATCCGCGTTCGATAACATCTTAACATTTATGATATCCTGGTAAATTGATATTGCAATTGTTTTCGGGACCCGATATATCGCAAACAGCAAAATGTAGCTCTCTTATTCACTATGGTGGAGGAATCTCAGTAGACAATGCATTTATAATATGTTTTCCGACGTAATGACTGTACCATTTTTTTCTCACATGGTCGTAAGTGGTCACCATCGCCTATAGACACTGGCGCTGTAAGAAATACTAACTATTTTTTATATTGACAATGCACCACCAACCTTGGGAACTAAGATATTATGTCCCTTGTGCCTGTAGTTACACTGGCTCACTTAGCCTTCAAACAGGAACAGTGGATATATGGAAGGGATCGCTTTTTGTAACACCATTATAACACCATTGCAAGAAAGTATTATTATTAACGTTTTTTTTCAGTTAAATAATATCGTTATTTCCCTTCGAACATCAAAATCGAACCTACGACCCTGTGCAATTTAACTCGTCATTAATAATAAGTTATCTATCACAATTTTCCGTATACGATGACCCGTTAATCTTCACTTCTGCCATGTGTACGCGCGCCGTAACCTTTATTTTATCTTGCGCAGATAACATAATTATATATATATATATATAAAATTAAAGTGTCTGTCTTTGATTTAATAATAACTGACTTTTTACGGTTAGAGACATTTATTTTCTAAAAAGATTTACATTTAAATCACTTACAGAGAAAATTACAAAACAATTAGCGAAAAAATTAAATCGAATAGGCGTACATAGTAATACGATGGATGTTACAATAACTTAATAATGACTGCCTCTTTGGTCCAGTGGCTAGATGTAAGACCGCAGACTCGGAGATCCTGGGTTCCCATCCAATTCCCAGGTCGGGCCAATAAAAAAGTAATGGGATTTTCTGTCAGAAAATTCTCAGTAGCAGCCCGTAGTCTGGAAGTTGGAAGTTTGTACACTTCCGTGCCTCGGAAAGCACGTAAAGCCATTGGTCCAGCGCCTGAACTCTTTCCGATCGTGTCGAATTGCCGTCCCATCGGATTACAAGGGAATACAGAGTGCACTTGTGTTTGCACACACACTTGTGCACTATAATATCTCCTGCGCAGTTGGCTAATATCTCTAGAGATTGGCCGCCGCGGCCGAAATCTGGAGGACATTATTAACTTAATAACATCAGCACAGTGCAAACAAGTATGGATATTTTGTGATGTGAAGTAGGGTAGTCTAGTAAAAAATATAGTGCGTATACAATGATAACTAAGGGACTTCAGTTAGTAACTTTTTAAATATATATATTATAACTTACATAATGTCTGTTTGACTTATGCATGTATTATATATTTGAATTAATAATAATATCCTGGGACATTATTCACAAACGGCCATCTGATCCCAAACTAAGCAGAGCTCGTACTATGGAAACCAGACAACTGATATACTACATATACTACTTTTCTTTTGTACATACATATTTATATAGATAATTACACCCAGACTCGGGACAAACAGACATGTTCATGTACACAAATGTCTGTACTGGGTGGGAATCGAATCCACAACGTTCGGCGTGAAAGGCAACTATCTACCTGTAATTATTAAGTAGCAACGGAAGTCTAAATAAAAAAAAAATGTTGTTTTGGCTTTAGTAACTCGCGAATAGCCAAATCTACTTCAGACGAGACTGTTATTCTGAAACTACAGACAGTTTAATTTTATTTATTTATATTGTATTGATAGATTATAAGTTAAATATTTCATGAAAATCAAATCAAAATTAGTCTTTTTTTATAGAATAGGAAGGTGGACGAGCATATGGGCCACCTGTTGGTAAGTGGTCACCAAACGCCCTTAGACATTGGCATTGTAAGAAATGTCAACCATCGCTTATAGCCAATGCGCCACCAACCTTGGGAACTAAGATTTTATGTCCCTTGTGCCTGTAATTACACTGGCTCACTCACAGTCTATCAATAGTTGTAACAAATTAAATGTATATATTTTAAACGCAATTTTAAGTATAATACTTGTGATACCGATCGGGAAACCGATCTCGTTTTGGTTCTAATAAAATAAAAAATTCGTTAATATAAATTGTTTTCTATTTTTGATAAAAATTTAAAAAGTAAACCTTATCTAAATACAAATTTTACGTCAAGTCGTTATAACCGTTTACGAGACACACATAATATAATAAACTAGCTACCCCGTCCCGGCTTCGCACGGTTTGAATGACGGTCTACATATAACGTTCATATCGTAATACATATAACTACTGGTCTACGCGGCGCACGCCAGTAAAGCTCTCAGTCGGCTTGATATTTTCCGACATCTCCAATAATCGTCGTCATATTTCAGTCATACACCTAAACCTTTCTTATGAATCATTCCGGTCTTGGTGAAAACCGTACTGGTGAAGGAAAACATTGTGAGGAAGCCTTTTTTTCACGCTGGAAAAACGTACTACGCGTATTCCCCACGGGAACAGTGGAAACAGGGGTATGTGGGGCTCGCCGATGTCCAAAGTTACCCTTTCCGTCTTAACGAGGAGCGCCACGGGATCGCTTGCGCATGCTACCGTAACGGTCGTGAGGAAGCCTGCATTTTATCGAATTTACTAAAATTCGGCTACATGTGTATCCACTAATCCGCATTGTAGCAATCTGGTGCTTAGCCCAACGGTGGGACATTTATAGGCTGTTACTCTACTTTTACTCTTATCATCAATAAATTACATAGATATATTATATATAGTAACAGCCTGTGAATGTCCCACTGCTGGGCTAAGGCCTGCTCTACCTTTTTGAGGAGAAGGTATGGAGCTTATTCCACCACGCTGCTCTAATACGGATTGGTGGAATACACATGTGGCAGAATTTCAGTGAAATTAAACACATGTTTCTTAAGATTCACGCGTTCTTACAACTGGGCCATCTCGGCTATTAGATAGATATATTAATTAAATACAATTAAATCATTATATATGTTCCGTGATGTAAATAGACTATCGTAAGAAAAAACTACTTACGAAGAACAATGCAAACTGTTTTGTCTTTGGCTATTTAAAAACTTATGGATATTTCATAATCATCGTATCGATATTATATATGTATGTATGTTTGCTTGTTACATAGGAAATATGGAAGGGACGTACATATTTAAGTAACAGGAATGAGGCACCGTATGTCATACGAGGTTTCGCCGGAATTGGGATACCTGGAAATCATACATTAAATTGTGAATCGTTCGAGACGCAGTAATGCTTATTTGAACCGTAAAAGCCGGACTAAAAAAATATTCTTTTTATTAACTTCAACTACATTGCAATGTTTTGTATACTCTCAATTCACAGATATTTAAAGTCAAATCACTTTGAAGACGTTTTTGTTTGAAGCAGTGGACCGTCAGCAGATAAATAAAAATTAACTTTTTTTATGTGTCAGCATCTTAGCGGTCATGTAACTATTTATCATCACATATGTTTAATTCCGCACTGAGCATCTAGTTAACATACAAAGCACTCTTTACTTAAAACCAACTTAAACTTTACTAAAAAATACATATTAATATTATAAATTCGAAAGGGTATCTCTATGTACATCCGATCGTTTTAATGACAGAGATAGCATGTGACCTAGATGAGTACATAGAGCCTATTTCAACCACGAGATGAAAAAAGACAAATAAACACGCCAGAAAAGGACAAAAAAAAAAAAAGACAAATAAACAACTTTGACCTCGAAGTGACGTGATATCATTGGTCGAGATATTTAATAATCTATGGTATTCTCGATGGAAAGTCGTCGAAGTTCTTAAATTAACTTTGGAAATAAAATGATCATGGTTGTAAGTAGTTAAGTGTAATAGTGTTGTATTGCGAAGGCATATAACTACCAACTATTAATATATATATATAATAATATTATCCTGGGACATTTTTCACACACGGCCATCTGATCCCAAATTAAGCTTGTACAAAGCTCGTGCTATGGAAACCAGGCAACCGATATACTACATATACTACTTTTCTTTTGTAAATACATACCTATATAGATAATTACACCCGGACTCAGGACAAACGGACATTTTCATGCACACAAATGTCTATCCTGGGTGGGAATCGAACCCACAACCTTCGGCGTGAAAGGCAAGTGTTCTACCAACCACGCCAACCGGCTCAAATTATTATTATTGTTATATTAATTGTTAGCCTTAATGATTGTAATTATATGAACTTTCATTAAACATAATTGACTTAATCCTGATATAAATACTTATATATATATATATATATATATATTAATCAAGAACTGTCTGTAGTGCGTAATACAGCAGAGCTATTAGCAAATCGCATAAAATATTAAGTAAATATAGGGTTTGTTTATCTTTACTTGGAATTCCTTTCTCCCATTGAAATTGTTTTTTTTTTTTTAATCCAATATTTAAACCTATAATAGTAACTTGTTTTTATTTTTAAAAGTACGGTATATGTAATACACAAGCCATAAGAGACATAATCTGTGACAAAAAATATTAGTATGTTTTTATGAAAACTAATTTTTCATAATAAATTTTTTGTACCAGCGAAAATTGACCTTTTTATTAATTCTGATCGACTCGAGTTTCCTCTAAGTATAATTGTATCGAAAGAAAAAAACGGGAAAGCAGAAGTTGTTCAAGACCCCGCCGTCGCCGCCTCGTATGTCTGTTTGTACGCGATAAACTCAAATATTACGAAACGTATTCTCAAACGGTTTTCACCAATGTACGGAGTGTTTGACGAGGAAGGTTTAAGTGTATAATACATAAAGGTTTAGTGTAAACTGGCTGAAAGATGACGATGATTGTTGAAGATTGTTGATGGTGTACGCCAGGTAAACCCATAGAGTTATATGTATGTATTACGATATAAACCTTTTATGTTGACCATTATTATACCAGTGCGAAGCCGTTACGAGTAGCTAGTTAATAATTCGGACATTTTAAAGTTTAGTTAAGTACATTGAACTTACCTAACAGCATATCTGCGTGGTACTGCATCGTCTGCTTGCAGAGGTCATATCACGCTTATGACGTCACCGACCACCCATACTTGTCACCTGAAATAATGAACGAGACCTATATAATTTCGAAAGCCGAAAAAATTTTCAAAAACAATCGTTTATCGAAGAGTTCTCTAGTCTGGAGACAACCCTGGATGCAGAATCAAGTCATGGTTACCACAAAAATACATTGTCATTGGAACTGAACAAAAAATTCTGTAGGATAAGAAGTGGTTCTAATTCAACTCGCAAGATTTGATCAAAACAATCACAACAATCGCCTCAAGAGAATTTAAGAATCTTACCAAAAGCCGTCTGGGGTGGTACCACCCACTTACCACAAATTCTACCGGTAAACAGAAATACTTAGTATTGTGTTATGCCACACAGTTGAGTGAACCAGTTTAACTACAGGCACAAGGTACGTAACGTCTTAGTTTCCAAGGTTGGTGGCGCATTGGCGATGTATACCAATACCATCAGATGGCCCATTTACCGTCCACCTACATATTTAAATAAAATATATAGGCATTTGTCCAACAGTAGGACAGTTACAGGAGTTTATATACTATATATAATGTAGATATTTTAATGATTATTTAATAACCATTTTTCCAAACCTACAATTATTAATAATTCGAAACGATCAAGTACATAGCATATTGAACCTTGAGCTAATAATAATAAAGTCTATTTTTGACGACAGATCTTTATTGAATGATAATTTTGCGTCAACGATTGAATACGATAAGAAAATACGGGCACATGGTCGCACATAAATACACGAACTTACCGCCCATTAAAACTCGATTTCAAAACCAAAATACTTTTTGCGACACGGCATCATTACACTTACTTATTGACAGTCAATCTAGAAACTACCACCGGTTCGGAAAAGAATCACCCAGCCCTGAGAAAACTTAATTTAACCGAAATTGAAGTCGAGCTAAATCGAAGGCACCAAAAGTCGATTCAATGGAACCTTTCAACTTTTGTTGAGTCAAGTCGATGTCATTTATTTTAGTATTCATGCCTCATGTGCATTATTTTACGAACGCCATTATAAAATGAAAGACACAAACAAGTGACAATAGGCATGAGTTCTCCATTCGACCGCCTGTTCTCCACCCACTCACCAATTAATCTACCGTCGCACAGTTAAACTCTATTGCTCCGTTCCGGTTTGAAAGGTGAGCCAGTGTAAATACAGTCACAACATAACATCTTAGATCATCGTGTAACAATATCTGATTGTTTATAATGGCTCAGTGATCTAATCACATTAATATTAACTGAAGTCTATTACTGCGAGGGAAAACCTCGTGAGGAAGCCTGCATGTCAGATGAAGCTCTGAGAAATGTGAGACATTTGAGAAGTGGCAATAGCTCGTCTGGGTAGGTACCACCCACTCATCAGATATTCTACCGCAAAACAGCAATACTTGATATTGTTGTGTTCCGGTTTGAAGGGTGAGTGAGCCAGTGTAATTACAGGCACAAGGGACATAAAATCTTAGTTCCCAAGGTTGGTGGCGCATTGGCTATAAGCGATGGTTGACATTTCTTAGAATGCCAATGTCTAAGGGCGTTTGGTGACCACTTACCATCAGGTGGCCCATATGCTCGTCCACCTTCCTATTCTATAAAAAAAAAAAAATATATCAAAAACGTCTCTTTAAAAGTAGGCCTTTGCCCAGCAGTAGGAGCTTGCGTTTACAGTTCATTACGTGATCGATAGCGGTGTAAAAACATAGCGGGGAGATCCTATAACTAATCAAAATCGAAACGATTACATTATTCAGTATAATCTGTTCGTTTGTCCTGATTTGAAAATGTTATCCGCGAATAACGTCTACGTATTCGATAAAGCCATCATGGATTGAATATGAACAAAACTTATATTTGCATATTCCACTACCAACAGTTCTCGATTAATATATATTTATTTATAATACAACATTATTCTACATAATTTTACATCCAAAGTTCCGATAACAACTTCGCCCGACACTCAAAACGCCATAGATATTATTCAAGACCAATGACGTCACGTAGTTCAAGGTCAAAATTGTTTATGTATCATCATTCCTCGTGTAATAGACAATACATATTTAAATTTAACGTTTTTCAATGTATTCAGATGTTTGATAAGTTTTAAAAATAGAACTAATCTTCACTTATCAGTTCAATCATTTTAATGATAATATAAGACGTATTGTTAAAATGTTTCTGACAGATTTCCGATCATATCTAAGGATGCCTTTGTTAATATTTTAATTTATTTCAAGCTGTATTTATGAGTAATAAGTATATTATTCGAGTGATTCGTTGGTTTAGTAGTTAGTACTGGTGGTAGAGCTTTGTGCAAGCTCGTCTGGGTAGGTACCACCCACTCATCAGATATTCTACCGCAAAACAGCAGTACTTGTTATTGTTGTGTTCCGGTTTGAAGGGTGAGTGAGCCAGTGTAATTACAGGCACAAGGGACATAAAATCTTAGTTCCCAAGGTTGGTGGCGCATTGGCTGTATAAGCGATGGTAGACATTTCTTACAATGCCAATGTCTAAGGGCGTTTGGTGACCACTTCCCATCAGGTGGCCCATATGCTCGTCCGCCTTCCTATTCTATAAAAAAAAAAAAAAAAGATTATAAGGTCGCAGATCCCTAGGGATCAACTTCGAAACGTCAGACCGTTATTTGAATTGAATTTGGTTGTAGGGCTTGTGAGACCTCGGTTGAGTGAATCAGAGTAACTACAGGCACAAGGGACATAACAACCTAAGTATGGTGGCGTATTGGCCATGTAAGGAACGGTTTACATTTCTCAAGGCGCCAATGTCTATGGATGGTGGTGACCACTTATCATCATCATCATGTGATGAGTAAAAGCCTATGGTGTATATCACTAATGAAAAAATATATAATATAAAGTGCCAGTGTTTAATAGGCGAAGGTTAGCTCTGCCTTCCTTTTATAATAAAAAATTGTCATAATTAGAAACATGAAACTAATTAAAAATAATGAATTGATATCTTATATTGTGTTCTAATGATAATTATATTTAAGACAAGCTTGCTGATAACATTTATTCGGAATTTGATTGATTGGATTTCTATCTATCTACAAGCTACCAGTCCCGGCTTAGAAATATCTTTATCGCACACTCAAGCAAGGGCTAAAATATATATAAAAGAGAGAATATAAAATAAAAGCATGCAAGGGGCGGTCTTATCACTGTATATAAGGATGTACATAAAACATTGGAATCATAATATATATAGCAGCTAGTTTATTTTGTTATTTACTATACACCTCAACATTCCTCATGAAACGCTATGTCTATTGGTTAAAACCGTATGAAAATAAGTTTGGTAGTTTTTGTGTTTATCGCATTTGGACATACAGACAGACACAGTTTTGGGTTCTATAATATAACAAGAAATGAACAGGTGCAAATAAATAAAGTGCCTTTTTTAGTTAATATCACTATATCAAGTTGCCAGAAAAATAATTATTTTTAATGTATTATATATTAATAATTGGTTACCGCTGGTGTTTTACATGTAAAGAGCAAAGCAAAGTAAAAAAAGTAGCTCAGTCTGCCGAGTTCAAGCTTGATTAAAAAATCAGTTCAGTGGTTGAGCCGTGAAAGCCTTTTAATAAGGCTAAACATATATTGCTACTTCTAGAAAGCGTAACTTTTCTCTTGATATATCTAAAAGGTCAATGGAAATATACAAATTTAAGTATTTTTTTAAGACACCTAAACCAGGTAACTAGTAAAAATTAATCTAACTAGATACTGTTCCTAATTTTATCTAAGTCATACGTTATAGTGCAGAAGAATTTAAATGTTCGCATTATTGTCGTTTGCGAGGCGACTTTCGAACATTGTATTAACCAAGTGGAATAGTTTTGCCAATTCATATTAATTATCATAGCCGAGATGGCCTAGTGGTTAGAACGCGTGAATCTTAACCGATGACCGTGGGTTCAAACCCGGGTAAGCACCACTGAATTTTCATGTGCTTAATTTGTGATTAAAATTCATCTCGTGCTTGACGGTGAAGGAAAACATCGTAAGGAAACCTGCATGTGTCTAATTTCATTGAAATTATGTCACATGTGTATTCATGGAGCAGCGTGGTGGAATAAGCTCTAAAACCTTCTCCTCAAAAAAGGGAGAGGAGGCCTTGGCCCAGCAGTGGGACATTAATAGGCTGTTACTGTAATATTAATTATTTCATTCTTAAATAATGTATTCGAAAATGGACGCTTGGCTAGTAATTGAAGTGCATGTCTGCTTTTTTCATGTCAAAATAAATAACCACATTACACATACTACATATTTTCAAAATTAAAAAATGTAATTCTTTTATTATCTTTATTATATATAACTGCCTATCACGCCACAGGTTGTGGGTTCGATGCCCACCCAGGACATTCACCGGCTCTTACTATAATGGGTAGGGCATCAATGATTCTAGTACTGAACAAGAAGCATTTAAGCTCGGTAATGCTGTGTTCTGCTTTGATGAGCGCGAGCCAGTGTAATTCCACGATGGTTATATGATCCCTTGGTTGATGATAAATCGACGGGCCAGTTGGCGTGATTGGTTGCCTTTCACGCCAAAGCTTGTGGGTTCGATTTCCATCCAGGACATACATTTGTGTGCATGAACATGTCTGTTTGCTTCCTGAGTCTGGGTGTAATTATCTATATAAGTATGTTTACAAAAGAAAAGTAATATATGTGGTATATCAGTTGTCTGGTTTCCATAGCACAAGCTCTGCTTAGTTTGGGATCAGATGGCCGTGTGTGAATGTCCCATTATATTATTATTATTTTTATGTGTCAGTACATGTACTATCCTATACTATATAACATATATGTAAATAAAGAAATATAAACATATAAAAAAAAGTTCCGAAACATAAAAATCGCTTACAATTTTAAATTAATAATGTTATTTTACTTTACCTATTTCACTTATAACTCTCAATTATTCAAAATTATGAATCCTAATTTAATTTCAAAACACAAAACACGATTTAAACTAATAAAAAGACCAATACACTATTAAGAAATGTTCAAATCACTACAGCTTTCAAAATTTAATCAATCTTATCAATGTCCTTTGATATATCAACAACTTCTTAGGAACACTTCATCACTGACCTAGTTACTTGAAGTAATCAAATAAATAATTACAGTAATCTTATTTGCACAAAAAGTATGCTTACAAAACCGGTTCTTTTGGGCAGATGAATAAGATTTTTTAAGCCGCTGTTTCGTTTCGCGCGAGTCAATGCGCGTCAATCTTACTTTATTATTATATGCTATTGAAATAATAAGAAATTGCAATAAAATCAAACGATTTTAAGTGCAATTAAAACATTTTAATAACAAATCATGAATGTGGAACATCCACAATGTGTAAACATTATAGCTATATAATAACCGGTCGGTTCCGAACAAATGGTTTGGAAAAGTGCCTTTGCTACAAAGTCGCAACCTACTAAAATATTGCATAAATTTAAGCAATTTTACAACTAACACAATGTTTAATATAAGATCAAGACTTACCGATAATAAGCTTAAAGATGGCTTTTTACATGAAATTATAAATATTCACTGTAATAATAACTAACAATCAGGAAAATAAGAAAATTCACACTAAAACGTGACGTCCGAAGTCTTAACGAAAACGAACGGTTCTACCATAGACTATTTTTTTTTCTGCTCAATGTCATTTGACAGTTCGTTCGTTAATTTATTTGTTGTTGTTTTTTTTTATATACAACATTAGCGATATTTAAATTTAACTATTGATCATAAATAGATGCATAATAATTATTGTGCCATTTTACTGTACAAATAAAATATATATAAGAGCTTTCGATATAACTATTATACAAAATATGTGTAAAGCTTAAACGATTTTTTTTCCTAATAATAATTATAGAAAACAAATATACGTTATGATATGTACATATAAAAATTAAACAATATAATGGGATATAAATAATAGCAATTTTCATATTGGTTTAAATGAAATCAAAATTTTAGTGAATATTATGTTAACAGTAACATGACAAACAATTTTCTGTGTTAATTTGCTAGTTTAATATGTTTATGGTGTTTATCATACTAAATTATAAGCTTCTTATAAAAAATTTAAATGTAACTCTTTTCTAATAATTATATAATTAAAATTATCGATAACCAACATAAACAAACATTATGCAATCTCTGTAAGTATTCGGATCAGAGACAAATATAGTGTATTTTTTCTTGATAACATACCATAAATTATTTAATTTATATCTTTGATTTTGATGTAATCCAAACGTCAAATTAGTCAAAAATATTTTTCAACCGTGTGCTTTTTGCAAATGCAAAATATATTTGACAACATTGCAAAAAAGGATTCATAAACAAAACTTTTCGCAATTGTAAAATGGGTCTCGCGGAGTGTGGTATTCCCGAAGATAAATTACCTCAGTGCTGGTCTGATGATACGCGAATGAACGCTCTGTTTGCGCCTTTTCGGTTAAAATCTGCGAACCCAGAGTCATGGGAGATGAAAATGAAATTTTGGTCTGATATGGTGAGACAATGGTGTAGGTTTAAAGTGGATCCTGTAGTGTCAGGAGCAGATGTGAAGTTCGCTTTCCAGAGAAGAGGAAGAACAGCTGCCTGTATCGAAATTGTTATTGAAGAAATGTTTCGGTCAGTATAACCTGCCAGTATTAGTTTTATTTTTTTCAAGTCTTTGTTTAGAGTTGCATTGCATGCATGTATGTAAATCAGAATTACGTTCGGTATATATCATATATTGAAACTATATATTGCTAAGTTTTTTTGAAATTAAATGTTTGACAATTAAATATGTAAATGCCATTCTGCATTATGTCAATATGAAACAAAGACTTTTTATATAGTTTTAGTAATAATTATTATTATATGAAATTTAATATTTATTATTTATTAAATAATATGAAATTACAAGACTTGATGGGTGTATGATATATTTATAATCATGAATTGTTTTATCTTTATTTTAATTATCGTTTTAATAGCTTATCATATGATATTATTTTTTGAACTAAAATTTGTATTATTATTATTATTTAAAACAAAATGAAATTACAGATCTGGAGAACTGTCACCTATATCAAAGTACCAGCAGATTCTACACAATGGTCCTGAAGGTTGGGTCCGGTGGGGCGCCCGCCTTGCTTTTAGACCAGCTGCATTTGCGCTCACTGCGGTAACATCTTTCCTACCGGCAAGAGAAGCCTTAGATGCTAACGGCCTTCCAAAGGCCAGTATAGATTCAACTCAACGATTCATCTTAGAAAGTGCTGTGAAGGTAATATTTTATTTAACAAGTTAAATGTTAATGCACTGCCCCCATGAGTCATATTTGATATTCTTAATAAATAAGCAATCTGATTCAAAAAATATTTTTTCATTTGGTTTGGTCTTGAGACCAGCGCTTTACCCCTCTCGATCCGCAGGAGTCCTAAAGACATCCTTATCGCCCCCAATGATAAGATTACTAATGTCAACACATTAGGTTATAGAGCAAACACACACTGTCGGCGGGGTCGAGGTCCCTCTTTTATTATAACCTGTCCACTCTTAGGGATATGATGGGATCATTGCACACATAGTGTCCTCCTTCCTGACGTCGACGGTGTCCTAAGCCAAGGATTGGCCTCATAGGAGGCGCCCTTAGGACACGCGTATTCTGAGCCCTTAAGTGCTGTGCAAAGTGCTCCCAACATCCTGCTGATTATCTCAAAGACTCACCCCCCACCCGGTGATGCTGCCGAGGCCCTTTGGGCCAACAGCAACAAGTCAGTTCAAAAAAAAAAAAGAGACCAACGCATTCAAGCGAACAATAAATCATGCTCGTCATTATAATAAAAAAATTATATTATAATGAATTGGTAGGTAAACAATGTGAAATGTCATTTTAGTAGATTAAATAAAATGTAAAGATCATGTTCAATGTTATAATTCAAATGGTCAATGTTTGATTTTCATAATTGTAATTGTAAAAGATTGTAATTTATTTTCCAGGAACAAGCCATGGATCTCCTAAACAATTTCCCCATTGGCTTAGAACGTATTGGAACAATTGAAGAATTAATGAAGGCATGTGGTCAATCTAATCGAGAAGTATTCGAAATTCTTCTCGGTTTTCTGGTGTCCCAAGGGATGGCCGTGAAGAGTGGGGATGTTGTGAAACTAGGTGAGGTTTGATTTTAGTTAGATTTGACATTTTTGGAGTTGATCAGGAACACGATTGATAAATGGAGGCCCGCATAGGCGGGCTGGCCGTCAGAGCGCCACGGTAGCATGCGAAAGCGATCCCGTGGCGCTCCTCGTTAAGACAGAAAGGGTACCGCTGGTTTTTTAGTGGATATTCCGATTACCGGGGTGCACTTGGCGCCTTGGACACCAGTGAGCCCCACATACCCCCCCACTGTTCCCGTGGGGAAACGCCTAATGCGTTTTTCCAGCGTTAAAAAAAATAAAAGCGTTAAAAAACACGATTGATTAAGATCAATGTTTTTTCTGCTATCCACTTTGCTCTAACTAGCCACTAGATGGCACTGCTGAGTTTTATGTCAATTATTTAAAATAGGAAGGCAACCTGATGGTAAGTGGTCACCGTCACTCCTAGTACGTAGGAAATATTAACCATCCCATACATGGACAATGCAACACCAACCTTGTAAACTAAGATGTTATGTGCCTTGTACCTGTAGTTACACCGGCTCATGCACACCTCAAATCGGAACAGCAATAGTATACTGGTGGTAGGGCTTTGTGCAAGCTCGTCTGGGTAGGTACCACCCACTCATCAGATATTCTACCGCAAAACAGCAATACTTGATATTGTTGTGTTCCGGTTTGAAGGGTGAGTGAGCCAGTGTAATTACAGGCACAAGGGACATAAAATCTTAGTTCCCAAGGTTGGTGGCGCATTGGATATGTAAGCGATGGTTGACATTTCTTACAATGCCAATGTCTAAGAGCGTTGGTGACCACTTACCATCAGGTGGCCCATATGCTCGTCCGCCTTCCTTTTCTATAAAAAAAAAAAAAAAATTGCTGCTTGGCTGTAGAATATGCTACAAGTGTGTAATACCGTTGAATCAATCCCCATGACAATAGCATATATAGACAATCTGCCTAGCTAGGATAGTCAGTACTTAATATGTTATTATACGCTTGAGTCTTATATTGTCTTTAATTAACCATGTTGTAGAATGAAAGAAGTTAATCTTATTAATTACACTAAAGGGCTTATCAATCGTCAATATTTAAACTCTACTATCATTTTGGTAAACAGCCTCCAGTGAGAATAAATGTTAAGGAACTCGCATAGTTGCTCTTTTTAAAACAATTCAGATTTACAATGTGTTTTGTGTCCACAATTATTATTCCTAATGAGTCCTGCGTTGGAATCCAAGTTTACATCTAAGTTTTATTTAAAAAATATTATTTTAATGTGTATTAGGTTTTAGGTTAAAAAGCCGAGATGGCCCTGTGGTAAGAAAGCGTGAATCTTAACTGATGATCGTGGGTTCAAACCCGGGCAAGCACCACTGAATTTTCATGTGCTTAATTTGTGATTATAATTCATCTCGTGCTTAACGGTGAAGGAAAACATCGTGAGTGGTGGAATAAGCTCCAAACCTTCTCCTCAAAAAAGAGGAGAGGAGGCCTTTAGCCCAGCAGTGGGACATTCACAGGCTGTTACGGATACGGTATTAGGTTTATGTATATATGATTATATACAGACTGAATAGTTTGCTTGCAATTTGACTATTGTGTACTTTATACTTTATTGTACACATCAAAGAGAAAAATTCAAAACATGAATACAGCCTAAATAAAAGTAGCATACAATTATGGCGACCTTATCGCTACAATAGCGATCTCTTTTTTTTTTATAGAAAAGGACGGCGGACTAGCACATGGGCCACCTGATGGTAAGTGGTCACCAAACGCCTTTAGACATTGGCATTGTAAGAAATGTCAACCATCGCTTACATAGCCAATGCGCCACCAACCTTGGGAACTAAGATTTTATGTCCCTTGTGCCTGTAATTACACTTGCTTACTCACCCTTCAAACGGGAACACAACAATAACAATTTCTGCTGTTTTGCGGTAGAATATCTGATGAGTGAGTGGTACCTACCCAGACGAGGCATAAAGCCCTACCACCAGTCTCTTCCAGGCAACAAAAGGTGTAAGTAATAACTAATATGATCTATTGGACATATGTATAAAATATATATGTTTTCTATCTTCTAGCTGAGGCGAATAAGAAGGTATCTCCCGTGACGGAGATGGACGCGGCCGTTGTAAAGCTGATGTCAGCGGAGACGCGACTTCAGGCCGACGCAACGCGACTGTCGCGCGAGGTTTCCGTCGCAGAGAGCGAGGCTCGGGCAGCTGTCAAGCTCGGCAACAAGTTAGCTGTGAGTCAATTTTATTTTTATCACTGTTTAATAAAATTTTAATGTGTTTGTTAATTATTTTTTAATTTTAATATTATAAATAATACTATTTTTAGCGGTCGCATCTATGGATAGATTATTTTTAAAACAATAAGCTAAAACAGCAAAAAAAAGCCGAGATGGCCTAGTGGTTAGAACGCGTGAACCTTAATCGATGATCGTAGGTTCAAACCGTGGCAAGCACCACTGAATTTTCATGTGCTTAATTTGTGTTTATAAATTCATCTCGTGCTTGACGATGAAGGAAAACATCGTGAGGAAACCTACATGTGTCATATTTCACTGAAATTCTGCCACATGTGTATTCCACCAACCCGCATTGGAGTAGCGTGTTGGAATAAGCTCCATCCGTCTCCTCAAAAAGGGATAGGAGGCTTTAGCCCAGCTGTGGGACATTCACAGGCTGTTACTGTCAAACAACAAATGGTACTGGCCGTTCATTTCGAGAAGATAAAACTACTAGCAATGTTGTTCTAATTATAAATTTTTGCCGTTCGATTTTGTATTGTTAGATTGTTTTATTATTGACGTGTAAACATCTTAGGGCTCGGTACACGGTAGCGGCTAACTAACTGACTTCAAATGTCAGGCGACTAAACGTAAACTTTCGAGCGTCACATGACGTCAGCGTAGGATTTTGTTATTTACATACAATTCTTATTGATTACCTTGGCGCTCACACCATTTTTATTTTTAAATTATGTAAGTAACAACAGTACAGTAACAGTAACAGCCTGTAAATGTCCCACTGCTGGGCTAAGGCCTCCTCTCCCTTTTTTTTTTTTTTTTGAGGAGAAGGTTTGGAGCTTATTCCACCACGCTGCTCCAGTGCGGGTTGGCATGGCATGCTGTTACTAGCATGGAGTTGTGATCTTGCTTAAACAACTAATATTTGTATTTAATTATTTCTATATAAATTGTAACATGTTGCGTTTGTCTAAAATAAATTAATAATTTACAAAACAGCTATGTATATGTTAATTATTTTCTTTTCATTTTGAATTTCAGGCCAGAAATCATCTACGTAGGAAATTGAAAGCCCAACAGCGTCTCGATAAATGTGAATCTGCATTGGATAACATCAAAGAACTCCTCCAACAAACTAGGAATACAGATATTAATACGACTGTCGTTGATACATACAGGTCAGTGATTAGATTCGATGGGAATCCTTCACGCCGAAGGTTGTGGGTTCGATTCCCAAACTTTTTTGGGCATGAACATGTCTGTTTGTTCTGATTCTGGGTGTAATTATCTATATAAGTATGTATTTACAAAAGAAAAGTAGTTTATGTAGTATATGAGTTGTCTATTTACCATAGTACGAGCTCTGCTTAGCTTGGGATCAGATGGCCCTGTGTGAATAATGCCCCAGGGTATTATTTATTTATTCATTCGATTACATTTTGCAAGGCTTTTTTTGTTAAATCTTATTTTTAGAACTGAGTCTCCGAGGTGACTACTATGATTAATATTATTGCGCACCATCTTATACAAGCTTTTATTTTCATTTGCCAGTATGATAATAAAATAGCGGAAATCTTCAGTATAATAAATATATTTTTGTAATTGATTTCTTTAATTAAATACAGAAATATATTTAGAGTATTTACTGAATGAGCATCATTGGTGTTTCATGTATTGTTGTTATATTTTCTTTTTTAAATATTTTTATTTTTTCTTACTACCTTTATTAATTGACCTGATTCTATGTGGTCACCACCGCCCATAGATGTCGGCGATTTAAGAAATATTAACCATTCCTTACATCGCCAATGCGCCACCAACCTTGGGAACTAGGATGTTATGCCCCCTGTGCCTGTAGTTACACTGGCTTAAGCCTTCAAACTGGAACACAACAATACTGTCTATTGCTGTTTGGCGGTAGAATATCTAATGAGTGGATGGTACCTACCCAGACGGGCTTGCACGAAGCTCTACCACCAAGATCCTTGTAGTGTCATTCAATTGTATTATTGTTAATGCCTGTAATGGTGTATCGAACTGTGCGAGACAACTATTGTCCTAATTTTTGTTAATAAATTTGGTAATATATAATGGTGTTTCTTATATTAATAAATAAATAAATGTGTAATATATTTTGTTTCAGGACCAGTGCCCAAGCTATGAAAAAGACAATGAAAGATGAAGGCATGGATGAGGATGCCGTCCATGATACGATGGATGATCTTAAAGAGGTCAGATATAACAGTTTGTTTTAAAATTTACATTGCTTTACAATTGAAAAAATTGCCAGTGAATACACCACTGGTGGTAGGGCTCTGTGCAAGCTCGTCTGGGTAGGTACCACCCTCTCATCAGATAAATAGCAATACTTAGTATTGTTGCATTCCAGTTTGAAAGGTGAGTGAGCCAGTGTATCTACAGGCACAAGGGTCATAACATCTCGGTTTCCAAGGTTTTTGGCGCATTGGCCAGGTAAGGAATGGTTAGTATTTCTTATCTCGCCAATGTCTAAATGCATTAATTAATATTACTAATAATAATAAAAAAAATCTTAATTTAATTAATAAAAAATCAATCAATTAGTGTGCTTCAGTGTTACACGGCTGTTCTTATTAAACTGCCATTTGTAAAAATAATTTAATCACCTTTTGTTTCCAGGTGATGGAGAGTTACAATGAGGTGGAGAAAGCATTAAGTGGTAACATAGACGACCTGGACACAGCTGAACTGGAACAAGAATTGAATGACTTGTTATCCGGTTCCGGGAACACAGGGGGTACTCCGGGGAAGGAGGACAGGGAACGGGACGGGAGGAATATTCGTAAGTTACACATTATATATTTATACTGATAATATCCTCACGATCGACTTCAGCCATGGTGACTTCCTCAAGGGAGGTATGCTAGACATCTGTGCAGGAGATATTATAGTGCACAAGTTTGTGTGTGTTGATTTTCTTGCCAAGAAGTTCTCAAATAGCAGTCCAAACTTTGCAAGTTGGAAGCTTACACTCTCGTGCCTCGGTAAGCACGGTGAACTCTTTTCGTTTGTGTGGGGTTTGCTGTCACTTTGAGAGTGACATCATGGTCTTCATGTTTTCCAATACAGGTTGCAATTATCTAGTACCTGAATCTAGATTAAATTGAAATTGGCCTGACATTCGTTCAGCCTATACAAAGTCCTTTAGTGGCTGTCGATTTTGTTTGTGGGAACCCAAAATGTATGGTAATGTATGTATTCGATTTATCGCGTGATCAACAGTTGAAGTATGTTGAATAATCCATACGAAGGCAAAGTTTGAAATCGTTTCGACTATTGTATTCGTTCTAGTCTAGCTCCCAGAACGATTTTTCCTTTCTTTTCTGCCTTTGAATTAATTTATTTTTTCATTTTCAGCTACCAAGCTACCATCCCCACCGGCGGATAAATTACCGAGAGGTACCAAGAAGCGGTTAGAACGAGAGTTCGTCTTCGATGGCGAGGAACAGATGCTCGCTGAGCTGAACAGTCTGGGTCTCGAAGAAGCCAATACCGGGAAGGTGGCGGTGGCGGTTGCTGAAGGTACACAATCCTTTTTTATACTTTTTAAAGTTTCTTCAAATTGTATGCATAAATATATGTAGTATTTAACAGCCTATTAATGTCCCACTTCTGGGAAAGATTCCTTTTCGATTTGGAGGTTATTCCCCTTCGCTGCTCCAATGCGGGTCGTCATGACCGGTGAATGTGACACATGCGGGTTTTACTCACGATGTTCGAGTTTATTTAGAATTAAGCAAAAGTAAACAGTGCCAAAAATTACAGGCAATTATTTATTTACTTTTTATTTCAGCTTCAGAACCGTCCCAAAAGTCTCCAAAACGGGAGACCAAGACAGAGAAGCCGTCTCAGGCGTGGTACCCTCCGTCGGAGGAGTGTCTGACATCTGACGTGTGGGCGAAGAACGATAAGGAGAACGACTCGGACGTCAACATGGACATCAACTTGGCGAACCTGGCCAAGGAGTATGTGGAGTTACGCCAGGACGACAGGATACACCCAGGTGAATATCTTTATTTGTCTTTCTCTCTGCCTCTTTCTGCCTCCCCACTCCCCCTCTGTGTGCGTTTGCTGCTTGTACCCTCGTGTGTAGTCTCTGTGTGTGTGTGTGTGTGTCTGTGACTGACATTGTATTGCAAATTTGCAGTCTGTGTCATCCCGGAGTTAAAAAGTAAAAGTTATGTTAGGACTTATATTAATATACATTTTATATATAATTCTCAGGTCAACCCCTCAATGTAGACTTCACGACTCCCCCGCGGCACTACGGAGCGCAGTTCCAGGTTCAAGACCACACCGAGGGGGCTGGTGTGTGGCTCTATAGCAGTAGAGACGAGTTTTCCGCCAGCACGGCATACAGCAGGTATATTTTATTCTAGCACCATTATCGACACAATGTAGGTTATTACATTACATTACATTATGTATACTCACCATCATTTAATGGTATCTCCACCATCAGCACTCAAACGTTCGTTGTTTCTTCACCAGCGTTGATCACCATATCTTGTTTGTTTAAATATTACAATTATTCATACTTTCACTTTTATATGGTAGGTCTACCATCATCAGTACATAAATACTACTGCTCTACGTTTTCGTTTGGATGTTATGAAATCCCCGCCAGCCCTGGCCCTTCATCATAGTAGTGGAGTTTGTCTTTAAGCGGCCTTTGGTCGACGCTTTCACTTCACATATATTATATTTCAGTTAATGTTATATATATAACAACCCTAGTAATTGTTTATGACGCCCTCTTGCATACCATTTACCTGGTGCATAGAGCGATCGTTCCTCTCGCTCGCCGTGGGTTACCACGGCCGGTACTGCTTGCACCTCGCTGTTCCGATAAGATTTGGTTTGTAAGCTATATATGTAGCGAAGGAACCCTCAAGATCCATGAAATCTCTATGGTTCATCAAGTTGCTTATATTATAAGAAGTAAAGTAAAGTATTATAGAAAGTTTTATATGTTAATAGTTTTTTGTTACGTGATAATAGATGGCGTTAGTAGTCAGTTAAATCGCGCTAAAGTTTGTAACATTCGTTTATTGAAGTATTGGTTTAATTGAAAATGTTAGAAGTGATGCGCTTGGGAAGTGGAGTTTGTAATAATCTTATTTTTTTCCTATTTCAGTTCGGAGAGTCCTGGTAAAAGTGGTGGTAACTTCCAAATGGCTCCCGGCGGTGAAAGGAAGAAGCCAGACCCGTGGCCCAAGGACGACTGCGTCGAGGACTTGGAGAGGCGATTAAAAAATTTAAGAGGTTTTAATTTATAGGCTATTTTATAAATACAATTAAACTATTAACTTTATTATAGTTGTACTATCCAGTGTAGTTTTTAGACAAAAATGTACAGTTAGCCTGAAAAATAAGTTATTTTTAAAATATATATATTAAAAGTCGATGTTGATTGGTTGCGTCCATAGATATTGTCAGAAATATGTA
Organism: Nymphalis io; assembly: GCF_905147045.1. NCBI lineage: Eukaryota > Metazoa > Arthropoda > Insecta > Lepidoptera > Nymphalidae > Nymphalis > Nymphalis io. Next base: position 6,177,684 of record NC_065916.1, on the reverse strand, counting down.
TAAATCGATTCGTAGATTGTCAATTCGCAGCCAACGATACAATCTAATAATACTTATGCTGATAATTACACTGGCTCATTCACCTGACAAATGGTAACGAAGCAGCTCGAATTATTGCCGTTTAGAGGTAAAGCCATTCTAAGTATGGATTGTAATTACCCCCCCCCCCCTCCAAATGCCCTCAATCACCTGGTAATATATAAATGTATATAAATAATTAATGAATATTACGGCTTTACTTACGTTGTTTATCCAATTGTATGTCCGAATTTGATCCTGTATATTTTTCTTTCATGTCTTCCACTAAAAAATATTCGAAGCTGATTGCTATGCAGACGGTACATATTAATTTAAGGCTAGCTGTACATATTTTTTTAATGATAATTTAGAAGTATAATTTGCTGTCGTATCCATCCATATCCCATCCTTTTTTTTGGTTTTACTATTTTGAAAAACCACTATGGCACGTGATAGAAATTTAATTAGTTTTCGTTGGAAATGAATCACTCAAACGTTACATATTGAAACGTTGTGTTATTATCATCGGCCGTTAATGGGTTTTATTTAAAATAAATGGTTTTTTTATCAAATATATCAAAATGGCTGTAAAATAGGAAGATAAATATAAATTTGTCGTGTAAATAATGTAAATAAATAGATAGGTAACCGAATTTTTATATAACTAAAAGATAAATATGAAAATGATTCGAAAATCTAAAAAAAATCTAGTTTTTCTTAACACTTAGATGAGATATAATAAAAATATATAATAAGGATGTAGGTATGTATGCACGTATCGAAATAGGCAAAGGCCTTGTTATATAATGACGATAATTGAAAAAAATAAAATAAACAAGGGCGTGAAAGTATTACGATAATTATTCTTTTTGGTGATTTAAAGCATTTCCAATAATAGGATATCACCAGCGTGGGATTAAAACCAAGTGGAGGTCTTCAATAATAATTGAAGTTGATAAAATATTTACTTGAGCTTTATTATGTAACAACAGACACGAGGGACATAACGTTCCCAAGGCTGGTGGCGCGACAATGCCAATGCCTAATTGTGGTGACCATCAGGTATTCAGGGCCCATGTGTACGTCCTCCCTATTTATAAAAATAAAATACCAATTTTGTACATCAACTACTTTACCGTGCAACCGAACCATGACAATTGGTATACATGTACATGGCAAGGCCTCTCCGTTTTGCTAGTAACATAATATAATATATAATAAGTAGAATAATCCCCCCCCCCCCATAATAAAACTAATTAATTGCGTTTGGAAATGTAACAATGTGTTGTGTTCGTTTGATTTATATATTTTTTATGTGACATAAAATTAACTTATTATGTTAATAATGAGGTTCTGTTGTTTGATAAAAAAAAAATACATCTCACAGATAATATTTTTATATAAACTGTGTTTATTTTACACGTAATTTATCATTATGGAATTAAAGATTCTCTTTTTAAAATTTAATGATTGAAGGTCACACTTATAAACGTTGCTCAGCCACTGTTTTGTTACAGTTACAGTACAGTAACAGCCTGTGATTGTCCCACTGCTGGGCTAAGGCCTCCTCTCCCTTTTTGAGGAGAAGGTTTCGAGCTTATTCCACCACGCTGCTCCAATGCGGGATGGTGGAATACACGTCGCAGAATTTCGGTGAAATTAGACACATGCAGGTTTCCTCACGATGTTTTCCTTCACCGTCAAGCACGAGATGAATTATAAACAGAAATTAAGCAAATGAAAATCGGTTAAGATTCACGCGTTCTTACCACTGGGCCATCTCGGCTTACACACTGATTTATCTCCCTCTGCCATTAATGTTTTGACATTCATTAGAAGAAGACAGATAGTTGTTTAGCTACTCGTCGGCTTACACACTGATTTATCTCCCTCTGCCATTAATGTTTTGACATTCGTTAGAAGAAGACAGACAGTTGTTTAGATACTCATCGGCTTACATACTGATTTATATCGCTCATTCATTATTGTTATGACATTCGTAAGAAGAAGACTAATTGTTTAGCTTATCATCCGCTAAAGTAAACGATCCCGTTAAATTTGTAATTTTTTATTTTTATACGAATTAATTTCATTATAATGTATTGTTTTTTATTTATTTTAACGATATATACTGACAAGATTTATCGATATTATGCCAATAATAATAAAATGTGTTTATACGTGAGTCTAGATAGATAATAATAGGTATTTCAATACAAGTCGGAGTCGCGAACTTAATATTAATTATAGTTAGGGAGCCAACGAGATAAATTTCATTATGATTTGTTCTTCTTATTCAATGTTTAGGTTTTAAAAATCAAATCAGAGCTGTTTTCCTTTGTTTTTCTTCTCTATTGTTATTTTTTTTTTATCGTCGATTCTCTTGTGGTCCTGGCATGTTGTGTGTGTTAGGATTTGTCAGACCCGTACGTCCAACAGCTTGGAAGACTTAGTTGGTTCCATCCTCGTCGTCAGAAGTGTTATTGCTGTCAGTAACCAAGCGAGGTCTCATTGAAATTTGACGAGCCGGTTGTCGTGGCTGGTGGATGCTTGCCTTTCACGCCGAAGGTTGTGGGTTCGATTCCCACCCAGGACAGATATTTGTGTGCATGTACATGTCTGTTTGTCCTGAGTCTGGCTGTAATTATCTATACAAGTATGTATTTACGAAAGAAAAATAGTATATGTATTATATCAGTTGTCTGGTTTCCATAGTACAAGCTTTGTACAAGCTTAATTTGGGATCAGATGGCCGTGTGTGAAAAATGTCCCAGGATAATATATTATATTAAAAGCGATAGTTTTTCCATATGTATTCCATAGTATGACAGCATTATCAATTAACAGTACTTCGATTTGTTATAAATGGTGGGGGGTTATGATCTGATTACCTCACGTCTTCAACGAGGGCTTATTTATAGAATCGTTCTAGAAATGTCAATTATGTTTTGAAATACATTGTGACCTTAATTAATTTGACCAAAGCAATTCGTATCGTTTTAAAATTAATTTCATATAGATATAAATCATAGCAAATCATATACGGACATTCCCATCAGCTCCCTGACTAATCTGAAAAAAATAATCATACATCAATCGAGATGGCCCAGTGGTTAGAACGTGTGAATCTTAATTAAAGATCGCTATTCAAGCACCACTGAGCTTTCACGAGTTTAATTTTTATAATAATACATCTCGCGTTCAGCGATGGCTGCAAGCTCGGATCCCTTTGAAATATAATAATTTTTATAAATATTTTTTGAATTTATAACTTATGTAATGGCGGCCAATCTCAAGAAAGATTAGCCAACTACGCAGGACATATTATAGTGCACAAGTGTGTGCGCAAACACAGGTGCACTTTCTATTCCTTAACTCTCATAATCCGATGGGACGGCAATCCGACACGTCCGGAAAGAGTTCACCAATGGCTTTACGTGCTTTCCGAGGCACGGGAGTGTGCACACTTCCAACTTCCAGACTCCGGGCTGCTACTGAGAATTTTCTGACAGATAAACTCAATAACTTTTTATTGGTCCGACCTGGGAATTGAACCCAGGACCTCCGGGTCTCCGGCCTTATATATAGGTACTAGACTAACGAGGCAGTCGTTAATATATATATTAAATGAAATAAAATAAAATAGTTTTATAATAAATAGGTTAAGCGTTGTCACTCGTGACCTGTGATCGGATGGGTGGGCTTATAATAAAAACCTAATTCGTATAACTCTTGTATATAAACGTATTTTATTTCTATATTTGTTTTTTTTTTTTTTACAAAACTTGTATGTAAATAGTATTTGTAAATATTATAAAGAATTAGTTTTTATACGTTGTGCCAATGGAATAGTTAATATTGTTTGTCTTTTTAATATGTATGATAAAAAATAGATATTATATGTACTTACATACTCGTATTAAAGGTTCTTATAAGCACTTTTGAATTGTTATATTTAAAAGTGAAGCTGCAACCGGTTCGAAAAGTAGATTCTATTAAGAATCTCTATCATAAACTTCAACCGTTTTTATTTTACAATTAACAGATTTATCTTAAATCATATTATAAATGCGAAAGTGAGTTTGTTTGTTTTTTTGTTTGTCACGCTTTCAAATATTAACTACTCATGCCACAGGCGGAATCTACTTAAGAATATTATGCTTTTGATGTGATATGAGGTACTGTGTGTATTAATAGGCACATGGGACATAACATCTTAGTTCCCAAGGTTGGTGGTGAATTGAGGATGTAAGCGATGGTTAACATTTCTTACAATGCTAATGTCTATGGGCGTTGGTGATCACTTACCATCAGGTGGCCCATATCCGCCTTTCTATTGTATAAAAAAATGTATATGTAAGTACATTTAATATATAAAAGAACAAAAAAAAATTATATAAATGAGTGCCTTTTCCTAATTGATTGTTTTAACGCACAAATTTAAAGCAATTGTATTTAATCATATTATATATGTATAATTAATTAATTAATTTTAATATATAAGTAATTTGGTTTAAAATTATATTATATTTCATTATGAAGATATATATATATAAATAGGCAATAACATTACAGTGCCTTTTCTTTCTCTTTTTGTAACTAGCTTTGGTGTTGTCAATAGAAAAAAAAAACTGCACATAAAACTAAAAAAAAAAAAAATTCGACCGTACAAATATAAGCATAAGTATATAAATTTTTATATATGTTTACATTTTTATGGTCAGTTTTTTTATGGTCAATTATTATATTCGATTTTCAAAATGTCATTTTGTTTTACGAATCGACAATGAATTCCACAGATTATTTAGATTTGGACTTTGGACTAACGTCATTTCGATTCAAGTTCGAAGTTGTTTATATATCTCTACATCCACTATGCTATATATTATATATGTTATATAGTATAATATGAGTAATGATTGGCTTGTAGTTAGGCAAGGCAAGGTAATTCGTTTAGACCGAGTTCCCGATTGCACTCAATGCTTTTTTATAGCTATTCTGTTAGATGAAATTTGAATATTATCACAGATTCGAATAAATGACAGTGTTATGCGATATTGACTGTGATCATTGTAACATTTAAAGGTAATAAGAATCAAAATAGCGTAGCAACGTTAGTCGGTTATAATTGAACTCGGACAGGATAGCTATCAGCCCTGGATGAAGGTCTCTAAGAGACTAAGCCTAACCGACATTCAGCCGTAAATACATGCCTTGTTATGTCTAAAGACTAGCTCCGCTTAAAATATATCTGCGAAAGCATTCGTTTCTAATATCTGACCGGCAAAGTTAGACTGCGCCTATCGCTTTGTATACAACGTTACATTTATTTATCTATATATATATATATATATATATATGTATTCATAATGAAATAATTTTAGTATTGCCATAATTAGTCGTAGTTAAGTCACTTTCATATATATGTATGTAATATCAAAATAGAGTATTTTTGATATTTTTTTTTTTATATAAATATAAAGTTGTATGATATCGTATCATTAATTTTGATGTTTTTTTTAGTTTCAATATTGTATTGTATTATTGTGTTCATATTAAACTGGCGACAAAAATGTTTGTTTTTAATTTATAATCTGTGATCTTCTATAGCGGCGCACGCGCAGCGCACTGCACGCACTTGGATAGAGGTTGGTGGGTTTTGAATAAGTGTTTTGAAGTGTCATGTTTTTGTGATTTGTCATGATAATCCAATGGTAAGTGAGTAACTGGTCACCACCGCCCATAGACATTAGCGTTGTAAGAAAAATTAACCGTTCCATAATCTTGGGTACTGAGATGTTATGTCCCTTGTGCCTGTGGTTACACTTGACTCACTCACCCTTTATACCGGAACGCAACAATACAAAGTACTGCTGTTTTACGGTAGAACATTTGATGAGTGGTATCAAGAAGAGCTTGCAGAGGGAAGTGAGCTTTTACTTGAATTATTGAATATTGATTGAAACTTTAATGTGTATGAGTTTTTTTTATGTACAATATGTAGGCGGACGAGCATATGGGCCACGTGCTCGTAGGTGGTGACCAGCGTCCATAGACATTGGCATTGTAAGAAACGTTAACCATCGCTTACATCGCCAATGCGCCACCAACCTTGGGAACTAAGATGTTATGTCCCGTGTTCCTGTTAATACACTGGCTCACTCATCCTTCAAACCAAAACACAGTGATACCAAGTATTGCTACTTTGCGGTAGAATATCTGATGAGTGGATAGTACCTACCCAGACGAGCATGCACAAAGCCCTACCACCAGTGAAATTAACATTTCGATATCAACCATAACCATTTTTTAAACGATTGCCGATTTGTACTAATCTTAGTTATGTAAAACGTGTCGACCTGGTACCATCCTGTGAATGTCTCACTGCTGGGCTAAGGCCACCTCTCCCCTTTCTCCTTCCCCTTCTCCTCCTCTCTCCTCTCTTTCAGGAGAAGGTTAAGGTTCTATTAGGTTTTTGTCTACATGTTACGTAGTTATTGAGTCAATTTATAATTCTAACTAATATTATAAATACCAACTTTGTTACGCTTTCACGCCTCAACTACTCAACCTAAAATCATGACATGTTATAAAAGAAAAGGGGAAAAACATGGGGTGTCTGACACTTGCCCCTCTACACACGCGCGCATAAGCTAATCTAATAATGAAGCTGTTGGTCCTTTGGGTGCAGGATTTTTTCCTGTCCTGTCTTTTTTTGTTCTATCGTATTATGAGGGAATACAGTGCATCTGTGTTTGCGCATACCTCTGTGAACTATATATCTTGCTATAAGATTTGAAGCCGTGACCAAAATCAGTCATTAGGAAAATAAATACAACATTATTATGTCGAAATTCATACTTAAATAAATACACAGATAAATAAAGTTATAGCACTCAATTAAAAATCACAAAATTTATGGAAATAGAGAATGATATTGTACGTCAAACTGGCGTACAATGTCTGTACTACTAGCGGAGTCTAACAAGCAACCTCGTGTGTAGTGGACATATAAAATAGTAACTACCCATTCCGGTGTCGTTCGTGTAATAAAGGTTTCTTAACCAATGTTAAGTTCAGACATTCGCCACTTGATATATGCACGGAACGCGTTTATTTAAATCTTTTGTAATATTTCTAAATGTAGTTTCTCGAATTGCAAACTAGGTAGGGCTATTCTGTAAGAACAAACTCGAAACTCATCGCAGAAAACGGTGAAAGCGAAATGTCGGTCGTGAAATGTCAGAGTGACATATACACACATTGACATAATAAATACAACATCACCAGAATGCACGCATTAAAATTGTACCTATATCAATATAAGTCGGTTGTCAACATTTCACGAGTGAGTGATGAAGTGAGTCACATAATTGCACTGCTGAAAGTGACAATATTTATGTACATATCACATTTAAAATTAATGTGTTATTTCGATTAATAATTTTTAACTTAAACTAAATAAATTAAACTAAGTTTTTAAATATAAAAATATTTTCTGACGCGTCTGTAAAATAGAAAGATTCTGTTGTTGATTGTTCCGTGGGCGTGATTCTATTGTGGGTATATTTAATTATTTGTAGAGTTTGACGCGTGGACCGCGTTTAGAATGACATTCGACCTTTTGTATCTAAGGCACACGCGGTCCCGGTAACGGTAACGTTGACTAACTCGCGTCGATGTTTCGCGAGGCTTTGTTTGTTTGTGTGGAGTTTTACTTCGTACTTGGCTACTGTGTTGTATTAGAGATTTATGGTTGTACAATTATATCAGCGATAAGATTGTTATTGGATTAGAATATTACGTAGAAAGAGAAGTTGTACATACAAAATCCTACATAAATATCTAATAACAATAATAATATCCTGGGACAATCCTTAATACATACTTAGGACAATCGGACATGTTCCTGCACACAAATGGCTGTCATGGGTGGGAATCGAACCCACAACTTTCGCGCGTGAAAGGCAAGTATCTAACAACCACGCCAACCGGCCCGTCTAGTTATTGCCCCTTTTTTTTCGCTGGAAAAACGTGTCACGTATTCCCCCACGGGAACAGTGCCGAGTGCGCCCCGAACATCGGAATACTCACTAAAAAACCAGCGGTACCCTTTCCGTCTTAACGTGGAATCGCACGGGATCGCTTGCGCTTGCGTGACGATCTCTTATTACCCTTCGCCAGCCGGATAAATAATTATTATTGTTAAAAATATCTCCTTCACTCGAGAACAGATATTTTTGGTATGTCAGAGTTATGTCCCAAAGCATGACAAAGAGATCGTGTTGTTTTTTTAATTCAATTGACTTTCTAATCTTGTTTGCACCGATCAACCTCTTTCATGTCAAACGTGACATTTGCAAAATGTAACCTAACTATACTATAATTTAATAAAGATAAACAAACCTTATATTTACATATTCCCTCCGAAACAGCCTGTGAATGTCCCACTGCTGAGCTAAAGGCCTCCTCTCCTCATTTTGAGGAGAAGGTTTGGAGCTTATTCCACCTACACAGCCTGTGAATGTCCCACTGCTGAGCTAAAGGCCTCCTCTCCTCATTTTGAGGAGAAGGTTTGGAGCTTATTCCACCACGCTGCTCCAATGCGGGTTGGTGGAATACACATGTGGCAGAATTTCAGTGAAATTAGACACATGCAGGTTTCCTCACGATGTTTTCCTTCACCGTAAAGCACGAGATGAATTATAATCACAAATTAAGCACATGAAAATTCAGTGGTGCTTGCCCGGGTTTTAACCCACGATCATCGGTTAAGATTCTCGCGTTCTTACCACTGGGCCATCTCGACTTTTATTCCACCACGCTGCTCCAATGCGGGTTGGTGGAATACACATGTGGCAGAATTTCAGTGAAATTAGACACATGTAGGTTTCCTCACGATGTTTTTCCCTGCGATTCCCTGCAATATTCCCTGCGATTTGCTAATAGCTCTGCTGTATTATGCGCTTCAAACAGTTTTTTTATATATAATACATATACATATTTATAACACAACATACTTAACTATTTTTATACATTTTAATCTCTAGTGGTTGGGCTTTGTGCTAGCTCGTCTTGGTAGGTACCACCCACTCATCAGATATTATACCGCAAAACAGCAGTACTTGGTATTGTTGTGTTTCGGTTTGAAGGGTAAGTGAGCCACTGTAATTACAGACTCAAGGGACATAACATCTTAGTTCCCAAGGTAGGTCCCATTGACGATGTAAGCGATGGTTAACATTTCTTACAATGCCAATTTCTATGGGCGTTCAACCCTCATTTTTTCACGAATCTATTATGGCCTCAGGTTACTTTGATCTCGACCAATGGTACCATGTCAATTCAAGGTCAAAGTTATATAATAATAATACCCTGGGACATTGTTCACACAGGGCCATCTAATCCCAAAGTAAGCAGAGTTTGTACTATGGAAACCAGACAACTGATATATTACATTAAAGTTGTTTTTCTACCTTCACTTTATTGGAATCGGCTATCGTATTTTGTACTATCCTTTTGAAACAATGTATGCACCGATGATGATTCGTGCGCATCATACGTCTAACGACATCGCTTTGTAACAGTTTTACGAGAAGTATAAGAGGAACCAGCTCGCTTGACATGTTGACAATCGACTTATTATGATATACTATTTTGATGCGTGTGTTCTTGGAATGTTATGATTATGGTCAATATCGCGTATCACTTTCTGATATTTCACGACAATTGAGCTGGCTTCTCAGTACTTATAAGACATGATACTGATGGAATTGGCTCAGACGTCATCAAAAACAGCCACGATTGAAAAGCTTTCTGCAAAGGTGAGCGCTTCTGAGATGTGCTGAAGTATAAAAGCCATATTTGGCCTTAGATACGCATTTTGTTCTAAAGACCGATTCTTTTAAGGTATATGTACTGGCAAGGCGGAGGTTTTACGCATTTTTTTTATTATCCGGCTTTGTTTGCCTCGTTGGTCTAGTGTTAGTCTAGGCTATATGTAAGGCTGCAGACTCGAAGGTCCTGAGTTTAATTCCCCGCTCGGGCCAATAAAAAGTTATTGGGTTTTTCTGTCAGAAAATTCTCAGTAGCTGCCCGGAGAGTCTGGAAGTTGGAAGTATGTAGACTCCCGTGCCTCGGAAAGCACGTAAAGCTGTTGGTCCTGTGCCTGAACTCTTTCCGGTTGTGTCGGATTGCCGTCCCATTGAATTATGAGAGTTAGGGAATAGAGAGTACACCTGTGTTTGCGCACACACTTGTGCACTATAATATGTCCTGCGTAGTTGGCTAATCTTTCTTGAGATTGGCCGCCGTGGCCGAAATCTGCCTGGAGGTCATTATTATTTATTACACTCGTGTAATATAAGGATAAGTGGACAGGCCGGATACGTGAGGATTTGTTCCGTCACGATTGTAAAAGTCAAAAATGTCCAGCTAAATGATCACTTGGCCAACCTTTGAATTTATCTCCATGATAAAATCCTGATAACCAGTACTTGAAGTTCGCAAATTTAATATTTAAAAAAATTTAGATACATAAGGATATATAATTCTCTTATAGATATATAGATTATGTTTGGAATATTCAGGTAAAATAATAAATACGATTTTACTTAGATATGTAATGAACAAGAACAATGTGACATAACAAAGAAAGAAAACAATAGAAGTAACAAAGGAATCACCAAATGAATTTGAAAATTATAATTTTTTCTTCAATGTAATAAAAACTATTTCATCATCATCATATTCAGCCCACATTAATCCACTGCTGGACATAGGCCTCCTCACAGGCGCGCCAGTTCTCCCGCTCCTGTGCTAATCGCATCCATCGAGCACCCGTCATTTTCCTAAAATCGTCTGATCATCGGGCGGGTGGTCTGCCCACTGGCCTTTAAAAACTCTTTTCAAGTTTATAATATAAAATGACATTTTTTTATCATTTGTAAAAGGCTATACATACTTTTTATATATACATATTTTAACTTAACAGATTAAGATTTTTTGGAATTTATAGTATTTAACCAGTTGAAGATTAAAAATCAATTTAAAATTTTTAACAGTTAATTAGTTTTTAATGATTTATGACTTAATTGATTACGATAGATTTATATGACCACGTTGATCGTAATGGTCGCGAGAACGGTGTCCATTACGACATCATCATAATTTTTACCTCATTTAGAGAGATAAATTATTTTGGTCTAGAATTCCTAAAGATTATAGAGAATTTAAATATCACACTATATCCAACAAAAAGAGCCGAGATGTTGGGATTTGAAACCAGTACCTCGGGATCTGTGGCCTTATGTCTAGATACTAGAACAATAAATAAATATATAATTAAAAAAAATATAGTATGGAATATATATTCTTGAAAAAAAAAATAGTTTTTAATACCATAAAATTGACCAAATACAAGTATCGTAAGTACCTATCGAGGATGCGTTTAATATGTAATGATTATTTGTTTTTTTTGTATATATCTATATATATAGTAGGAAGGTCTGTGTCTAGCTATTTTCCCAATCTACTCAAGCATTTTTTTTTTAATTTCTTGAAGCGCTAACTTCTTAAACATCAACGTTAAAATCAGTAGCTACGGCTAAGTACAAACTCGAATCTCACCACAGAAAACGGTCGTATAATTTCAGAATGTAATATGCGAAATTGACCGTAAAAATTGTAACATTACAAGAATACACGCATTAATATAACACCATAAGTCGATTGTCAACATTTCACGGATTAGTAATGAAGTCACGTGTTCCCCTCTTCTTACAACCCGGGTTCCTTCAACCGAGGCGTGAAGAGGCATCTTGCGGGCCGGCAAGGCGAAGGCGGCTAGTGCAGAACGTTTTTCCCGTCTGTACTGGCCGTCGTCGCGTTTGGACTCTACTACCACTTACCATCAGGTGGAGTAGAGTCATTTGCCCACCCGGCGAATATAAAAAAAAAGTGAGTGCTTGCATAATAGTCAACCTACCACCATTCGTGAAACGGAGGTAGACATTGAGTTCACCTTTCAACTTCAGTACTTTCTAATAAACTTATAACAAGAATTTTTATTAAAAATATACTCTTTATCAAAATACAGCGTACAAAACGTGTATACATTAAGCGTTATGCAAGTATTATATAACCTGTGGTAAGAAGATTGATTTGAAAGTATTGAGTCGAACAAATTACAAAGTAACGATAAATTTATTTTCTAAAAGTTTTAAATTATGACACATATTTGTACATATATACATATGTAATATAATTTATTTATTGATATAATATATGTATTTTATTTTTACATTTATTTATTATTTTGTATTAATTATAGATTAATGTTATTTTATTTATTATTAAAGCACCACCTACCTCATTTCCTATGAGCTATTACTTCCACCGTTGGTTGCCTGGAAGAGATCGCTATGTATGTATATATATAAGGTCAAAATAATTGTATGCTTCTTTTATTTAGGCTGTATCCATGTTTTGTATTTTTCTTTTTGTTGTGTACAATAATGTATATAGTATGTATGTATGTACCTTTGATTCGCGCTGTATTCCTTTATGTAATGAATAAGATTTCTTAGAACAACATTTATATCAACGAGACAACGATGAGCCGATTGGCGTGGTTGATAGATACTTACGTTTCGCGCCACAGGTCGTGAACTCGATTCCCACCCAGGACAGATATTTGTATGTATAAACATATCTGTTTGTCCTGAGTCTGAGTGTAATTATCCACAAAAGAAAAGTAGTATATGTAGTATATCAGTTGTCTGGTTTCCATAGCACAAGCTCTGCTTCGTTTGGGATCAGATGGCCGTGTGTGAATGTCCCAGGATATTATAATTATTATAAATGCGAAAGTTTGTTTGTTTGCTGCGCTGATTGATTATTAACATTTATTAGAAAAATATAAGAACTATTGGCTAAATACTTTAATTAAGAATAAGCTCCCAGATTACTGAATAATTGTTAAATTTTTCAACGGTGATACCTCTTTCTGCTGGCTCAAAAGGAATACGACTTTATGCTGTTCATCAGTGAGAAGTGAGTAAGTCAAGGGATACTTAGATCAGATCAGAGGGTTAATGGCGATTTGGCGGTGTAAGGTGTGACACATCAAGTAGCATTTACTTCTTAAAATGAGTTAAAAAGGTCTTTAAACAATTACATTTGATGCGTGTATCCTTTTAAGTTTAAATATTATAAACAATGTCGCATATCACTTCCTGTCGTTATCCGGCTTTATTTATAAACGTTTGTTACGCGCGATGTCGAGGTGAGCCGTAAGCAATAGCTGCGAAGATTAAAAGTAAGGAGGTTCTGGTACGGCGATGATGGATGGGCACGGAATGACATACGGGGAACGTGCAAGCTGGCTGTGGCTGCTATTACATACATTTAAAAAAAAAGAACTTGTAATTTTCTTTTGTAATTAAAAAAAGGTATTGCGAACAGAACGATTGTATAGAAATTAAATGTTTTATTAATATAATAGTAATTGACTTTAACACGTCATTTAAAGTAAATTAAAAGTATCAGCCCGTGAATGTCAAACTGCTGGGCTAAGGCCTCGTTTATTTTTTTGAAGAGAAGGTTTTGGAGCTTTTTCCTCCACGCTGCTCCAATGCGGGTTGGTAGAATACACGTGTGGCAGAATTTCAGTCAAATTGGACAGATGCAGAATTCCTCGCGATGTTATCATTCACCGTCAAGCACGAGATAAATTATATACACAAATTAAACACATGAAATTTCAGTGGTGCTTGCCCGCGTTAGAACTCACGAGCATCGGTTAAGATTCACTAGGCCATCTCGGCTTTTCTATCTAGCGATTAACAAATTTATAAACGTTACTTAGGGGTGTTATTGTTAGTCTCTAGTCTTTGTATATACACCTTTATACTATTCACGTATTAATTGTCACTGTGTTACTGACAAGGGCCTTGCTCACACGCAGCCTTGAGGCGGACTGTCAATCGAGATGAGATCATAGACAATTTTTAGTACTTTTTGACATATTCCTAAAAAGGGGTTGTTTAGTTAACCACTGATATCTCCCATTCAGTCATTATTGATTTGATATTTGAAAGAAGAAGATGTTTAACTAATCACCCGCTAAGCAACGTTTATAAGTAAGGCTTTTAGAATTGCATCTGATCTTACAGAATATGTAATACTTTATAATATACCGTGAATGGTTGGCTGAGGCGTGATGATCGTTTTAGTTTTATTATACTGATTGCTGGTACCACTACTATGAAAAGTATTTTTTTCATAAAACACCATCCTTTTTAACCTTTAGCCAATTGGCCTCTCAAATGTCTGAGAGATTTTATCAGCCTGATACTGAATCCAATTGTTACTTTTTCTATTCTCCATCAGAATTTAGTATCCGTTGACGACTATCGATGTTTTGAAAAGTTGTGACGGTGTACATCATAAATTACAAGGGTTCGAGATCGAATTACATTGCGTCGAATATTATTTTAATTTTGCTTTTCACTAATAGATGGCGCTAATCGTCTTTTAAATTGCGCTATAGGTATTTATTTCTGTGAGTACTAAGACTTGGCGTTGATGAAAATTCTAACGCTTTCTGACCGATAGTAAATATTCGATGATTTTAGTATATTGTATTGTATTATAGTCGAGATGGCCCAGTGGTAAGAACGCGTGAATCTTAACCGACGAACGTGGGTTCAAACCCGGGCAAGCACCTCTGAATTTTCATGTGCTTAATTTCTGTTATAATTCATCTCGTGCTTTTCGGTGTAGGAAAACATCGTGAGGAAACCTGCATGTGTCTAATTTCATCGAAATTCTGCCACATGTGTATTCCACCAACCCGCATTGGAGCAGCGTGGTGGAATAAGCTCCAAACCTTCTCCTCAAAAAAGGGAGAGGAGGCCTTAGCCCAGCAGTGGGACATTAACAGGCTGTTACTGTATTAGTATATTGTACCGGGTAACTCACACAACAAGATGCCGGAGTCGTGAATGAATCGTGCGGTAAGGCCTTTTAGCATTTGTTAGATAAGACTTAAATGCTTGTACAATAAGATGTATCGCGTTTCGGATAAAGTTTTAGTATATAATACTGTATATGTGCTACGCTTCGCAGTTTCACTCGTTTCAGTAAATTATTGACGTAACAAGCGTGCAATTCATGCTCTAATATAAGTATATTAAAAATCACGTTTTATAAAATACCAGTTTTCGCTCGTGACTTCGCTCGCGTGTTGGGAGGCGGGCATGTATTTGTTGTATAAAGTAGCCTATGTCCTCGTTTTTTTATCAAAATCGGTTCAGTTTTAAAGTTAAAACATATTAAACATAATCACAAATTAAAAAACAGTTTAGAAAAACAGTTCAGTGTTAAAATAAAAAAATAAATAAAAAAAGTGAGCACAACTCGGAACACATGACGTGAGTAAAACTCTTGAAATTCAGAAACTATAATATCTTACAATAATAATTTTTACTGTTTGTAGGGCTTTGTGCAAGCTCGTCTGTGAAGGTACCACCCACTCATCAGATTTTCTACCGCAAAACAGCAGTACAGAAGGGTGAGTGAGCCAGTGTAATTACAGGCACAAGGGACAAAACTTCTTAGTTCCCAAGGTGGCGCAATGGCGACGTATACGATGGTTAACATTTCTTTCAATGCCAATGTCTATGGGCGTTGGTGACCACTTACCATCAGGTGGTCCATATGCTCGTCCGCCTACCTATACTATAAAAAATGTTCATTGTAATCGTCAATAGTCTATCGGTTATTGTTGTTCAGATACGAGTTATAGTTATAATATATGGCTGACTGTAGAACTTTAAGGACAATTGAAGCAATTCAATTGTCCTTAAAGTTCTACAGTCAGAGGCGTTTTTCTTACATTGTAATCATTAATATTTAAAATATAATACTAAATAATCATGTAACAAATTCAATAGTTATAAGTTAAATTTATTTATTAAATTTAATTAAAAACCATTACAAAAAAAAAATCTTTCACCGTTAACGTAAGTCGCGTTTGAAATCAGAACTTTCCGTTTGAGGGCAAGTCGATGCAAATATTATATTATTTTTTTTGTAAACAATTTATCACTTGTCTAAATTCGACCTGATATATAGTCTTTCGTGATGGCCTAGTGGTTAGAACGCGTGATTCTTAACCGATGATCGTGGGTTCAAACCCGGGCAAGCATAACTTAATTTTCATGTATTTGTGTTTATAATTCATCTCGTGCTTGACGGTGAAGGAAAACATCGTGAGGAAATCTGCATGTGTCTAATTTCACGGAAATTCTGCCACATGTGTATTCCACCAACCCGTATTGGAGCAGCGGGGTGGAATAAGTTCTAAACCTTCTCTTCAAAAAGCCCTCAGCCCAGCAGTGGGACATTCACAGACTGTTATTAGATAGTCTTTCTTAATTTAGAATAGTTAGGTGGCCTGGTAAATGGGTCTATAGACATTGGCACTGCAAGAAATATTAAGTATCCCTTCAATACGCTACCAATCTTGGGAACTAAGATGATATCCCTTGTACCTGTAGTTACATGGACTGGTTCACCCTTCAAACCGGAACACAACAATATTAAGTAATTCTGTTTGGCGGTAGATCATGATGTGTGTGGGTGGTACTTACCCAAAAGTCAACCTTTGAGGCCTACCATCAAGTAAATTGCAATTAAACTTAAATGTAGGTAAAGTGATTTAGCCACTTTATGACTCATGTTCTTGACTCGGAAAGAACGATAAGCAGTTGCGCCTGGTCTCTCTCGATTAGTTCTCTGGTTGCCGTCCCCGCAGACGATGAAAATGAGAAGATAGTGCACCTGTGTTTGCACACACATGCACAATAATGTACATGAAAGGCTAGTCTGACACTGGCCGCTGTAACTCTGTCATGAGGACATTATTATTATTATATTTTATATAATTATTATTATATCATTAACACAAATACTATTAACACTAACGTTATATAAAGTATCTTTGTACCACAGATCATATAATACTTAATTACTTTGTACTGTAACCTTTTTAGTTTCTTAAATTTATTACACTTAAGAGATTACGTAAAATGTTGCAAAAATGTAATATGGCATTTTTTTTCCCTACAGCACCGTAAAACAAACAAACGATGCTCTCTACATTATATTTCATATACGATAATTGCTAAACAAACGAAGAAGAGGTAGGCCGTAAGGTCAAAAGTCACGTTCGTTCACTTCCATTACCAGTGAAGGTAGAGATCTCTTCATGTCAACACCTCCATAGTAATTTAACCAAACGCAATACGCGATATAATCTGTCAATATTTGCGCGCGAAAATATTTTTGATACAGATTAGATATATCAAGTATACAGCCACTAGCAAGGAGGTTTTGTTTTAATGTGTTTTAATATGTGTTATATTTAATTTATTAATATCATAATTATTTTTTCTTTTATAATTAATTAAAGTACAAATAAATTAACGATGAAGAACGCAGTCGGAATTTTAGTGGTAAGTTATTATTTATTTTTAATAAATTTATGACAAAAAAATATATATTACCTTATATTGTTTTATTTAATAAATGAATACTTCATGTTAATAAATAAGTTTATCATGTATTTATAAGTAGCGCTATCAAAGCGAAGAATTATTGGTAGCATTTCAATAATAATTTTTAATAACGTTTTACCGGTTAGGTTTTATAATGTTCGAAGCTGTTACAGATTAAATACTGAAGCATAGTAAACATGAATTATAACAACATATATATAGTTTATATGCCATATGTCTATAAATATAGGGCTGTGGTTATTTATATTTAATATCTTGCCTACTATCCAAATATTATCCGAACAAGATCGCACTCTTACCGAGTCATGCGTTTTTAACACACAAATGCTTATACTTTTGACTTTTTTTCTCAATTTTGATTCCGAAAATTCCGAAGAATCGGGAATTCTTGAAAAAGTATGCTATGTTAGACTCCCATAAACTATGTTTTGCAAGCAATCGCGTCGATCAGTTTCTCCGTAAATTGACATTTATAAAAGCGCGGTTTCACCCTCATTAAACCTTGCTGCTTGCCTCTCATAGATAGTTATAATATTTTATTGAGTCTTTAATCGTATTAAACACCAACCAAATCACCAATTCGGTTATTATATAATATGGTAGATTATTTTAAAACAACTTCTGTGCGTAAACAACTTTAACACGGAAATAATTACAAATAGGCAAACGTATACTATATTATTTAATAAGGTATGTAATAAATAATAATCCAGTCATGTAATTGTACATAAATTATATTGTATACATATTGTTCATATGTATATAATGGAACCAAGCCATGATTATAATAAAAAAGAAGACTTAAAGAAGCACAGATGGAAAAGCTTGTAGTTTGTTTTTTCTTTAAATTAATTATTGTGATAAATATAATATAAGAATTGCTTAAGTTAATTAGTAATCCTACTTTATAGTTGGTAGATAAAATATTTATATTAAAATAATATATTTTATGCAGGCAAGTTTGAACAATACTTTGAAGTCTGAACAAATTGGATTTGATAGAAAAACATTTTTTTTATAAAATAGGAAGGCGGACGAGCGTATGGGCCACCTGATGATAAGTGATCACCAACGTCCATAGACATTGACATTGTAAGAAATGTTTATCATCGCTTTCATCACCAATACGCTACCAACCTTGGGAACTAAGATGTTATGTCCCTTGTGCCTGTAATTACACTGGCTCACTCACCCTTCAAACCGGAACACAACAATACCAAGTACTGCTGTTTTGCGGTAGAATATCTGATGAGTGGGTGGTACCTACCCAGACGAGCTTGCACAAAATTCTACCACCAGTTTTAAAAATAGCGATATTAGCAAATATATTTTGTTGCAACGTAAATATTTAGTAATTGTCGTGAAACTTCATAATAAAATGGATTTCTGTAAAGATAGAATTGCAATATTTTACAAGGATAGGCAATTAAGCTAAAGTTTTATAAGACTTAACATACAGCATGAAAGGTTAAGCGTTGCTGTCACAAATGATTATTTAAAAATAAAAAATATTTATTATTAGAATTACTTTAAGCAGTGATTTTGAAAAAGTAAAGATAAAACAACGTAAAATATTATTATTTAATAGTATAAAACAAAGTCGCTTTTTGCGCCTTATTTTGACGCTTAGTAGTAAATTATTTTTCTCAATTACACGATGGATTTAAATGTCGTTTTCACCATCATCAGGCATTTTCTTACAATAGGTTTTGAATGTATAATGCAAGCGAAATAAATCGGATCAACTGATAAACTTTGGTGTTTTTTAAATATGTCTGTCAATGGTTTTAGGGTAAAACTATTGTTGCCGACAAACCCTGTTAGGGTGCTTAGACCGCTTAAATTTTGATTTTCCTTAAATTTGTTTTCGGGAAAATAACATAACCTCCATATTTTTTGAGTTTAGTTAATATTTCTTACAGTGCCAATATCTATGGGTGGTGGGGACCTCTTACCCAGGTGATGTATCAGTTTGCCGACCCATGAAATCACAGAATGTCAGTCGTAATTTCACTTCTATGGTGACTAAAAATGAAATTTTTAACTAAACATAATAAAATTAAGCGTTAGTCAATATTCAATACATATAAGACGACCACAGATCAATAATGTTATAAAGTGTTTTTTTTTAATGCCACAACGGACTCAGGTCGGAGGTTAACTCGACGAATAAATTAAATAAACGAAAAATAATTTTTGTATCAACCTGCTAATGTTAAAATTAGTTTTTTATGTCTTTGTGAAATATTATACTTTTGTATTAAATATTTTCTATTCTATTCCATTCTACGTTGATTTATTATCTTAGCCTTATAGTAGCAGAGCATACCCTATTAATCATTGCTTTAAACTTTTTTTTTTATTATATATTATATAGTATTTTTGAATGCAAGAAGCAAGATTGAAGGTCAAATTTTGAACGAACGTTGTAACATTTTAGTGAAAGGTTTCTATTTTTTTTTTATTAGAAAACTTAGGCGGATGAGCGTATGAGCCACCTCATGATAAAGCCCATAGACATTGGTATAGTGAGAAATGTTAATCATCGCTTATATCGCCAATGCGCCACACTTGGGAATTAAAATGTTATATCCATTGTGCCTGTAATTACACTGGCTCACTCACCCTTCTGTACTGCTGTTTTGCGGTAGAATATTAGATGAGTGGGTGGTACCTACCCAGAAGAGTTTGCACAAAGCCCTACCACCAATAAAAATTAACATTGTAAGATATAATAGTTTCTGACTTTCAAAGGTTTTACTCACGTCATGTATTCTGAGTTGTGCTCACTATTTCTTTTTTTAGTTTTTATACTGAACTGTTTTTCTAAACAGTTTTTTTTTAATCTCTGAATTATGTTTAATACTTTTTCAATTTTAATACTGAACCGATTTTGATAAAATTTGGTATGAAGTAAGTTTGAATCCCGAGGACGAAGGCTACTTTTTATACCTAACACATCTCCTCCACGCCCATCTCCCAACACGCGAGCGAAGTCGCGGGCTAAAAGTAGTATTTTATAAAACGTGGTCTTTAATATACTATAAGAGCATGAAGTGCACGCTTGTTACGTCAATAGTTCACTGAAACGAGTGAAACTGCGAAGCGCAGCACATATACAGTAATATTATATACTAAAACTTTATCCGAAACGCGATACATCTTATTGTATAAGATTATATAAAGCATTTAAGTACACGCACTACCCACGTTTACACATGCTGCGATATTGATTGATAAGTTTTCGTCAGTTAGACGTTAAAAAAACGTCTCCAAATTTATTAGTATAGATGGTATTGGAGAATAACATTAGATATAATAAATGACGCGAAACAAAACAAAAGTTATAAAAAAAAACTTGAAACATGGTACAGACAAAAAAAGTCTAGAGAATATAAATAAAAATGAAAAAAAAGCTATGCTAATGCAAAGACGTCGTAAAAATATAATGAGAAAGATAGAAAACATTCATCCATTTATAATTTAATATTATGACTAGTTGGATGTTTCGACTTTGTACGGTATTTTTTTTTTGTTATAAACAATCCTTGAATCCGCATGCAGCGCCACCTATTGGATCCAATTTAAGCCATCAAAACTCAAACACACTTCGCATGTCATCTGCCCTATTGCAGGCATCAATGGCAGCGACGTACAAGACCATGGTAGGACGACAACTAGTGGACATGACAACCACCCGGAAGAGACAGCCTACAAAAGTGAAGCACTGGACATGACGACAGCCACTGGGTCATTGTGACCCTAGCCCTTCGGGCCAAAATAAATGACACGGCAAGATGACTTGCCTTTGAGGAATTAGCCCGGGTAAAGGGGGCAACCCCGAGGCCCGTACCCAGACTGCCTTTTGGGACAGTCAGAAAGAACCCTCACACACTCACACAAAAAAATAGATTGATACTCTATTTAAATCGAAGAAGGTGTAAAATAAACCTGAGATTAATTTAATCCATGCGATTTGCTACTCAACTAGTTATTACAAATTTAATTTAACTTGCAAGGTTCCGATTACAACATCGCGGACATTGAAAACGCCATCTTTTCGTGAACCCATAGTGTATACCACAGACTATTCAAGAGCTCGACCAATGACATCGCGTCAAATCAAGGTCAAAGCTGTTCATTTGCCTTTACACCTCTTGTGGTCGGAATAAGCTTCGTATATAAATATAAAATTGAATTATGTTATCTGAATATTCTTATATTAACAAATTACTGATGCGATTAAGGTAAAATATTGCTAATTTATACATTTGTAATTTTGTATTAACATATTTGTATGTCAAACTTTTATATTATTGTTTTTTTTTTTTTTGAAATATGATTATGGTTGCCTAACTTTTACAAGGTTTTTTTTCTATGCTTTTTTTGTCTTATTAAAAAATTATAAATATAAGGATGAAGTAAAAATTATAAATGTAGAAGCCAATTTAGAAATTCTTCTAACGAATTGTCACTTTATCGTAAACGAATCGAAATGTATCCGTTGTTTCTCCAACATTCGCGCCCTTACATTGCTTTTCTATAAGAACTGACTTCATTGCTCACACCATGATTTATGGTGATATACTATTATGATGCGTGTTTTCTTGAATTTTTATGACTATTATGATCGATGTCGCATATCACTGTTCGATATTTCACGAGCGTTTTCTGCGGTGTTTTTCGAGTTTGTTCTTACAGAATAGCCCGACTATTGTGTTAGAAAATGTATAGAAAAGAATTTGTATAAACATTCTTAAAAAATACAGAAGTTTATCCACTAGTAACTATCAAGATCAAAGACGCATCAATTAAAATTTAAATTCGTCAATGAGAAATGCAAGCGTTTTGAAATATGTGTAGGATTCAGTAACAGCCTGTTAATGTCCAACTGCTGGGCCTCCTCTCCCTTTTTGAGGAGAAAGTTTGGAGCTTATTCCAGCACGCAGCTCCAATGTCCAATTTCAAAGAAATTAGACACGTGCAGGTTTCCTGACGATGTTTTCCTTCACCGACAAGCACGAGATGAATTATAGACACAAATTAAGCACATGAAAATTCAGTGGTGCTTGCCCGGGCTTGAATCCACGATCATCGGTTAAGATTCACGCTTACTAACCACTAGGGTATCTCGGCTTTCAGGCGGTAAGTACTTTACTTTACTTTACTTTACTTTACTACTTAATTGTACATCACACCACAAAGAGAAAAATACAAAACATGTATACTGCCTAAATAAATGTACAATTATGGCGACCTTATCGCTACATAGCGATCTCTTCCAGGCAACCAACGGTGTAAGTGATTACAGATAAGGATATGAGGTAGGTGGTGGTATGAATAAAATAATATTAATATTTAATTAAAACAAAATCAATCAACAAATTTAAATATAAAATACATATACTACACATACTATATATATGTATAAATACACATACTATATATATGTCCATAAATAAATTATATTATCAATACATACAAAATTATAAGTATATGATATAAATACATACTATATACAGCAACAACGAATAAAACGATAAGTCCTCAAACATAACAAAAAAGAAAAAAGTAAAGCAAATGAATAATACAAAATATACTGAAATAAAAGAAATTATTGGTGATAAGGCATTTGAGACAAAAAGTGTAAGTAATATATAATATTATATGCAATACGAATTATTACTAAATTTTACTGAAGAGTATTTATCATTTTTGAGAATAATCTATATTTTTAATCTGGCACCAATAACATTGACAGATACTCTTCATGGCGGGAAATTGATTGACTTTGAATTCCTTCTTACGAGCATTGCGTGATATCAAAATCTTACATATGTTACAAGTTTTTAATCTGTCATTTTGTAATATGGGACGTAAATGATTAGATGGCAGATCTAATGTATGCACAAGTGAATGGAATTTATGGAGAGGAGGAAGTGACATCCTAACCTTTATGCGACCTTATCTACCTGTATTGGAATGTAACCAGTTAATGTGTCTATGTTATGGGTAGGCATACGGGCAAACGGACCACCTGATCTTAAGTCGTCACCCATAGATATTGGCGATATAAGAAACATTAACCATTCCTTATGGCCAATGCGCCACCAACCTTGAGGACTAATATGTTATGTTCTTTGTGCTTACAGTTACACTGGCTTACTCTTTTTTTTATAGAATAGGAAGGCGGACGAGCATATGGATCACCTGATGGCAAGTGGTCACTAACGCCCATAAACATTGGCATTACCACCAACACAACAATACCCGGTACTGCTGTTTTGCGGTAGAATATCTGATGAGTGAGTGGTACCTACCCAGACGAGCTTGCACAAAGCTCTACCACCAGTGCTCACTCTTCAAACTGGAATGCAACAATACCAAGTATTGCTGATTAGTAATGGATTATGTGATGAGTTTAGACGGGCTTGCACAAAGCCCTACCTAGTCATTTACTTAATTTCGATTTTTTTTATTGTTGTAACAATTGTATGTTATATCTTTAAAGGGGGAATTACGGTAAATTAAATTTTCTACAAAGATTATCGATTCTTTTACGCTATGTCGATTGCCTTGTCTAGTTACTAGCTTGGTCTTGCACCTGAACTCTCCGGTCTCAAAGGCCAATTTAAGTAAAATATATTTTTAATCTATAATTAAATACTCACCGAAAGATCGTCTATTTGTCTGTACATGCGTCACACGCATAACGCTTAAACTACCGAATTAGCTTAAGTACCATTAAAAATCAACTCCGAAGTACGCTTAACTTTTTTTTTACGCGGAAGACGATTAGATTTGTTTATTTAATACATAATTGTTTTACATATGTACGTGGACGTGGTATATAGTGGTTTGTTTATATATATAGAAATGTTAAAATCGTACCTAACAAACAGATTGCAAATCGTCAAAATTGGTGATATACAAAGTAGTGCTTTGCCTGTCACCTGTGGTGTTCCACAGGGCTCAATTTTGGGACCACTTCTCTTTTTAATTTATGTAAACGATATTGCAACTTTGAAACTAAATGGTCACCTGAATTTGTATGCAGATGACACCTGTTTATTCTATTTCGGTAATAACATAAATGATATAATTTCTCAAGCTCAACGTGATTTAGATGTTTTGCATAAATGGTTCAATCAAAATCTTTTAACTATTAACGTTTCCAAAACTTGTTACATTGTATTCAAAACTACAAATAAAAGGATTGCACCGCATGTTCCATTAACTATTGACAATTTTCCAATTGAGCAGAAAAACTGTGAAAAATATTTAGGGTTACGAATAGACAATCACTTAACTTTCAAATATCAAGTAGATTACATTAATAAAAAACTTTCCTCTTTAATTGGGTCATTAACAAATATTTCAAAATGCTTACCTAAAAAAATAAAGTATAACATCTACAATTCGCTAGTAAAATCGCATTTATTGTATTTAATAGAAATATGGGGTAATACTGGAAAAACAAAACTGCAAGAACTACAAAGAAAACAAAATAAAATTATTAAAATACTTTTTAGATATCCACCTTTGACATCAACAACTAAACTTTACAAAGAAACAAATATTATGAACTTACGACAACTTTATGTATATAATTCTTGTATTCTCATTAGAAAAATTATTAATAAATCGATACATTCAGAATTGTCATTTATAAAACAAAGCAATAAACGTAGCACCCGTAGACCAAGCTTATTAGTACTCCCAAAAATTAGAACCAAATTTGCAAAAAAAAATATAACTTTCGATGGAGCACAACTATATAACAAATTACCATCTTATATAAAAAATGTAAGCTCAGTTAACGGGTTCAAGTCTCAACTCTCAAAATATATTTTAGAGAATACCCACTTTTGTACCGATTAAAATACACACATCTATTTTACTATATTACATTCCGTTAACTAAGTATCTATAAGGCGAATATATTTTTTGTCATCTTTACATTTATCATACTGTTCTCATGTAAGTGAATCTGTCTTTTTTTTTGAGAATAAATTCTTAAACCTCATATACGAAGATAAGTGCATACAAATTAAAAATAATGAATATTATATTATACAAAATTTCGTGTATACACTGTTGACTGAGGACTTGCACGTCTGGTTACGGTAGCATGCGAAAGCGATCCCGTGGAGTGCCCTCGTTAAGACGGAAAGGGTACCGCTGGTTTTTTAGTAGGTATTTCGATGTTCGGGGCGCACTCGCGCACTGTTCCCGTGGGGAAAACACGTAATGGGGTTTTCTAGTTTTAATGAAAAAAAGTACTTGCACGTCTGGAGCCATTCCTGGGTGTAGAGTCAGGCCGTGCTTATCGTAATATTATTTTGCAGTAAAATTCTCCGTAGTTTAAGAGGTACCCAAGATGTACCAGTGGTGAGATCGCGCGAATCATAATCGATGAGTGCAGGTTTAAACCCAGGAACCACTGAATTCCGCATTGGTAGGGCTTTTTCAAGTACTGCTGTTTTGCGGTAGAAAATCTGATGAGTGGGTGGTACCTACCCAGACGAGCTTGCCCAAAGCTCTACCACCAGTAAATGCAATCCCGTCTGGATTGGCAACACCACTCATATATTCTACTACTTAACAGCAATATATAGTATCGTTGCGTTCCGATTTGAAGGGTGAGTGAGCCAGTGTGATTACAGGTACAAGGGACATAACATCTTAGTTCCCAAGGTTGGTGGCGCATTGGCGATGTAAGCTATGGTTAACATTTCTCGCTATACCAATGTCTATGAGCGTTGGTGACCATTTATCATGGGCCACCATATGCTCGTCCACCTACCTAATCTATATTTAAAAAAAAAACGTCAGTATTACGCCGCCAAACAGTAATATTAAGTACTGTTATGTTCCGGTTTAAGCGTGAGTGATCCAATAAAATTAAAGGAATAACATTTTACTTTCAAGGTTGGAGACACATTGGCGATATTAACCAACTCGAGTTAATATTACAGAGCCAACGTCTATGGGTCTGATTAGGTCACCCATTTGATTCGCCAAGGTATATTCAATAAAAAAATATCGCTTACACACGCACGCATATAAATATGCACACACTCCAACGTATAAGTACGACATCGGTGTTTTATTGAACATTTAGAACTTTACATTCGAACGGAATATCATTCGTTCATCGTCAGCTAACGGATTGCGACAACATATAATCAATTATCGTTTGATTACTTAATGCGGTAAACAATCTAAGGCCCTGTATAAACAGAGCGATTTGTGAGCGGTTTTTTAAACGCACCGTCGTTTATTTAAAAAAGTTTCAAATTTCGCCTTTATCATTGAGTAGTATTCGCTCGCCGCTTCGCCCATGTGGGAGAGGGGTGGATATTAGGTAAAATAAGTTATTCCGTCCTTAGTGATTACGCTTGTACAGTAACAGCCTGTTAATGTCCCACTGCTGGGTTAAGGCCTCCTCTCCCTTTTGAGGAGAAGGTTTGGAGCTTATTCCACCACACTGCTCCAATGCGGGTTCGTAGAATACAGATGTGGCATAATTTCAATGAAATTAGACACATGCAGGTTTCCTCACGATGTTTTCCTTCGCCGTCAAGCACGAGATTAATTATAAACACAAATTAAGCACATGAAATTTCAGCGGTGCTTGCCCGGGTTTGAACCAAAGATCTACGGTTAAGATTCACGCGTTCCAACCACTAGGCCATCTCAGCTGTAAGCTTGCTTCATATCAAATTTTAACAAAATCGGTTTAGTGATTCAGCCTTGAAAGAGTAACAGACAGACAAAATTACTTTCCCAATTTTATCTGATCATTTAACATATGACGTTTGATTGCTTACACACTTAAATTCGAACGCCATAAACCGTTTGTCATATTGCAATTTGACAGCTGGGCGCCGAAGTTTCAAGAGCTGCGCGAATTACTCTCGATTACTGTATGCAACGAATCGTTTTTGTTTCGTAATCGAGCCGTTCAGATACATTCTTAAAACACATACACGTGACTCCATAGCTTACGAACCGTACTATCAAGACTTCCACGGGAGCTTGTCAAAACGTTACCACGGTTCGGGAATTTGTCAAGCCTTTAAAAAGTAATAATTTGTCTATGGTATCATTTCAATATTCTTCATAAGACTTAGTGTTGACAGTCTGTCGCAAGGCTACGTGTTAGTACGGTCTAAGTCATTTAACGAACTGACAATTAATTCGTTAATAGAGCGTTGTTGATTACACCAACACCAACAGACACAACAACAGTGATACAATGTTGGTGATGATCATAATTATAACGTAGAGGATGACATCCGACCTTTTGTATCTGAGGCACGCGCGGTCCCGGTGGCGTTGACCAACTAGCCTCGATGACTAGCGAGGCGTTGTTTGTTTGCGTGGAGTGTTACTTCGTAATTCGCTACTGTTTTATATGTGGTAGGGCTTTGTGCAAGATCGTCTGGGTAGGTTATCAGATATTCTACAGCAAAACAGCGGTACCTGTTATTGTTGTGTCCCGGTTTGAAGGGCGAGAGAGCCATGTAATTACAGACACAAGGGACATAACATCTTAGTTCCCAAGGTTGGTGGCGCATTGGTGATGTAAGCGATGGTTAACATTTTCTATAATGCCAATGTCTATGGGTGTAGGTGACCACTTATCATCAGGGGGCCCATATGTTCGTCCGCCTACTTATTCTATAAAAAAAGACTTAAATTATAATTTGTTTTGTTTTAGTTTTTCATTGAAAATTTCTCGTGGCACATTTTAAGCTTAGGCGTTTAAAACGCATTGTGTAAAAACGATTAGACCTTTAATTGCATAAATAAATTAATTGATTACAATTCTACACTATGAACGAATACATTTGTAGTATACATTTGAAAAAGGTCAAAGTTTTGTTTTCTTAACATTCTCTTTCACATTTTATTATATTACAAGTTAAGGTCAATATATTCTCATCATTATATATGTAATAGTTAATACGGATTATTGAATTAACCATTATAAAAGGCAATATAACCTTCTTGGTGCAAAGTATTCGATTCTTTATTAGAATGTCGCATATATTTTTTCTTTGTCTACTTATAAAAAAAAAAATTACTGCTTATGTAAAAAATTATTATTACGGAAGACGAATTAATATAGTTTAATTTGTTTGTGAATATTCGATATAACATGCGCTTAAATAGTCTCCGTGCTCAAAAGTATACCAAGTTATAATTTATTTTTTTGACATCATTCACACACAGCCATCTGATCTCAAACAAAGCAGAGCTCGTACGATGGAAACCAGACAACTGATATACTACTTATACTACTTTTCTTTTGTACATACTTATATGTACAAAAGAAAAGTATATACATACTTATATAGATAATTACACCCAGACTCGGGACAAATAGAGATGTTCATGTACACAAATGTCTGTCCTGGGTGGGAATCGAACCCACAACCATCAGCGTGAATGGCAGCTATCTACTAACGACGCCAACCGGCTCGTCGAATTATCGCTTGAAAGGTATAAAAAAGTGATACAACGCTTTTTATCGGTTAGTTACAACGAAGTGCATAATATCAAAACTATTTGATGTCTTTTTTTATATTAAAGCTTTTGATGATTATGATATCCTCCTGGCCGATTTTGGACATGGCGGCAAATCTCGAGAGAGAGAGCCAACTGTGCATGACATATTATAGTGCGCAAATGTGTGTGAAAACAAGCGGAATATTTGATATGATGATTATGAGGGGTCATTGTGGCACACGACAAGATTTTTATTGATACCGCTTCGCGCGCCAAAATCTTTAACGCGTTGTAAATATGGCGATTCATAGCTTATATCACCTTCATAATCTTATTATCTCTGGCCAAGGCGTTAAGTTAAAAAACTTAATTTTAATAAAATATTTAAATAGCATAATAATTTGCATGTTTGTATTGTTGAAGACATAAAGTCGTGTTTACACGTTCATAAATATAGCTTGATAATTTTAGATATAAGGTTACGTGCACAACGGTGGTAAATGGTTCATATTTCAAGAAAATTTAATTTACTGTCACTGGATCGCATAATAGTCGTATTTTAAGTGTATTTGCTTGTTTTTATTTTAATCTTTAAAAATAATTATAATTTATAAATAAGCATATCGAATAATTTTGAATATTATTTTAAATTTAGAACTAAGAATATGAAAATAAAATTTTAAAACTCCTCGACACAAAAAATACCTCTAAAAAGTAAAACGCGTTGTCGTATCCGGGGACACATAATTTCAAATCAATCGGACCTGTGAAAGTTGGACCCTTTTGTCAATTAGGAAATGAATCTTCAAACGCCTGAACAGATCTTCATAATTTATACCATAGAACCGTCTCGATCACAGCAGGTCCATTCGTTTGGGAGCTACGATGCCTCAAGCAGACATACAGACACACGTTAAGCTAATACCACTACTCTTTTTACGTATTTATGAATACGTAACAAATTATTAATTGTTATTCATTATATGTATGTAAAGCAATCATTGTAATATTTCTTTAATACTTGCTAAGTTTGGATTCATACTGGCATTTAAGTTTCGGTAATAGTTTATATGTGATAATTAAAAAAAATTAGAAATGACGTTGAAAAAAAATTTGAGGTTTTTAAAAAAAAGAATTATTTTAGTAAAAAAGTAATAAGGAAATGTGAAATAATAAACTTTGAATGCCGTTTCTTTGTATACAGAGCAACTTCAAGTTTACTTATTTGTAATAATCCGCCATTAAAATAAAAATCTACCTTATATTTATATTTGTTTAATCATAATAATATATTAGAACGACCGTGTATACTCATCCTAATATATCTTAATGTATTTTTATTCAAATCAGTTTTTAAATTATGCAAAATATTTTAAAGGACAGAAATATTTGTAAACAGTTATAAAAATTCAAATATGATTTAATGAAATATTTGTTTTATACCATGTTGACTGTATATACGGCGGCAATGCCAGTTTTTAATTAGTTTGTCTGTAAGTTTCTTAACAATTTAATAATCTTTATATTTTATTATCGCGTGATAAAATTAAAATCGTTAATAATAATATCCTGGGACATTATTCACACACGGCCATCTGATCCCAAACTAAGCAGAGCTCGTACTATGGAAACCAGACAACTGATATACTACATATACTTTTATAAATACATACTTATATAGATAATTACACCCCGACTCAGGACAAACAGACATTTTCATGCACACAAATGTCTGTCCTGGGTGGGAATCGTACCCACAACCTTCGGCATGAAATACAAGTATCTATCAACCAAGGGATCATAGCCATCGTGGAATTATACTGGCTCACGCTAATCACAGCAAAACACAGCATTACCGAGCATAAATGCATCTTGTTCGGTAGTAGAATCATTGATGGATACCGATTTTTACAAAGCCCTACCCATTATAGTAAAAGCATACGAACATCAAACTGCAAGGCTAAGGCCTCCTCTTCCTTTTTAAGAAGAAGGTTTGGAGCTTATTCCACCACGCTGTTCCAACGCGGGTTGGTATATGTGTTTAATTTCAGTGAAATTAGACACATGCAGGTTTCTTCAAGTATTTTCCTTAACCGAAAAGCACCGAAAGAATTATTATCACAAATTAATGCACATGCACATGTAAATCTTCAGTGGTGCTTGCCCGGATTTGGACTCACGATCATCGGTTAAGATTCACGCGTTCTTACCACTGGGCCATCTCGGCTCCTACCCATACCCTACCCATTACTGAAGGTTAATAATCTTGCAATATACAAACGAGAATCACAAATTTTCCAATGTTATTATTACACGTTTTATGTAAATATCTGTGACAGTGTTTCTTAAGTATACCGTATATGGTGTGTTGCTTAATACTCACGCCTTCGTATTAATGGCGCATGGTGATATTTTATGGTTAATGTCTTATGGTAAATCGAGATGGCCCAGTGGTTAGGACGTGTGAATCTTAACCAACGATCGTGTGTTAAAACTCGAGCGAGTACTACTGAGTTTTCATGTGCTCAATTTGTCTTTATAATTAATTCATCTCGTTTGACGGTGAAGGAATACATCGTGAGGAAACCTGCATATGTCTAATTTCACAGAAATCCAGCCATATGAGTATTTCACCAACCGGCATTGGAGCAGCGTGGTGGAATCAGCTCCATACCTTCTCCTCAAGGAGAGGAGGCCTTAGCCCAGCAGTGGGACATTCACAGGCTGGTTCTGTACTGTAACTGCCTCATGGTATGTGTCTTTACAGAAGCGTCCGTGGCCTTGTTCAACTTAATTGCTAGATTGTATAATTATAAATGTGATTGTTTATACGTTACACAATCACGCAAAAACGTCTGGACGGATTTGATTGTTTTTTGAAATAGGGTTAGCTTATTTCTACTCGTGCAAATTAAGCACACAGAAAATTTGTAGACCTTGCCTGGGATTGAACCCGCGACCTCCGGTTGTTTATTCCGGTTCCGTATCCGGTATCCGGTTATGTATTCACGTGTGCAAGCCGCTGGGCCATCTCTGGTTTTTGTTTCGCGATAATACTTTTTTTTTCTTTACAGTTGTCAATCATTACCCTGTCGGCGTGTCAGAGTAATGACGCTATCCTGAGGAATGACTTCGACGGGCCTCATGAAGATGGATCATATAAGTGGGCGATACAGACAGGTTGGAAAGGCTTGTAAATTAAAATGAGTTACCTTCTGTTGGGCTAAGGCCTCCTCTCTTCTTGAGAAGAATATTTGAAGCTTATTATTGTCCTATCAATAAATATTTCACGTCGACCTTTCAAAAAGGACAATCGACTAATTTCGGCTTGGTTTTTTTTTATAGAATAAGAAGGCGGACGAGCATATGGGCCACCTGATGGTAAGTGGTCACCAACGTCAATATACATTGGCATTGTAAGAAATGTTAACCATCGCTTGCATCGCCAATGCACCACCAACCTTGGGAACTAAGATGTTATGTCCCTTGTGCCTGTAACTGCACCGGCCCACTCACCCGTCAAGCCGGACCACAACAATACCAAGTACTGTTGTTTTGCGGTAGGATATCTGATGACTGAGTGGTACCTACCCAGACGAGCTTGCACAAAGCTCTACCACCAGCGAAAAGAGTAGAGCATTATCTCTGTCGCAGAAAACACCAACATTCCGGTATCTACAAGTTGTTAAAACAATTATGAGTTTCTGTGTAATTGAATAAAATATACCAATTTTTAGTTACGGCTTATTAGTATAACATTTTTAAAAGAAAATAAAAAAAGTATGTAGGCTGTATCCACATACTAAAAGTAACTTTAAAAAAAAAAGTTTATTTATATATTACCGTTACATTATTACCGTTTGCGTATTCTCGTATTCCAAAGCTATGAGTCACGCGAGTCCAACAGATTAATAAGTTTCTATAAGTATGAGTATTACTAGTATCCGCGTCGCGACTTAACCACACTTCTAAATACTAAATACGCGTTTATACTCTCTTAGGATACTTAGTACGGAGACGTCCAAGTCGATACTTAGTTTTACAACCTGTTCCCGTATATACGTCTTCAGTGAAAGCACTATTTCAGTTCCGGCTGAGTATCTCAAAGACTCGCCCCCCGCCCGGTGACGCTGTCGAGACCATTTGGGCCAACAGCAACAACAATTCGAAAAAAAACTATTTCAGTTTGATTTATCATTTGATAACCCGATAATACTTCAGAGTACTCATCATAGATACTGAGTTAATTTCATAGATAATTTTAACGTTTATTCATTAATCTTAACATTTGTAAGATATTTTTTTTTAGCATTAATGACATTAGAAACTGGTGGATTATAGTAGAGAGTGGTAAGTTTATGACAATCAATAAGGACGCTTCTATATTGAATAAAGATCGTTAAATTTGATTTATTGGTTTTCCAGAAGGTGGAATATATCACGAGCAGAGAGGATCGTTACAAGGCAGTCCAGAACCGAGCCTGCTGGTGGAAGGGCAGTTCCAGTACACCGCTCCAGATGGACAGGTATCATATAATTTTTATTGAGGATTTACGGGCCAGCATGGCGGGGACGACTAGTGCAGAACATTCTTCTCGACTGTACTGGCCGTCGTCGCGTTTGGACTCCACTACCACTTACCATCAGGTGGAGTGTCATTTGCTTTCCCGGCAAATATAAATAACACATATACGGACATATGTCAACAGTTATAAGCGTTCAAATATTATTAAATTTTTCATAGAGAATATTTAACTTTTTAAACACGTTTTGAATCATTTTTCTAAAATTTTATTCATTTTTACATCCAGGTCATCCACTTACTCTACACAGCTGACGAGAACGGCTTCCACCCAACAGGAGACCATTTACCTACCCCTCCACCCATCCCCCCACAGATACAACGAGCCTTGGATTATATAGCCTCATTACCATCGAGAGATTATTAATAATTATATTATAAGTATAAAATAAAAGTTGTTTTAATTAGTATCTATTAAATAATATATTATACTATAAGCCAAGATAGCCCAGTGGTAACAACGCGTGAATCTTAACCGATGATCGTGGGTTAAAATCCGGGCAAGCAGCAATGAATTTTCATGTGTTTATAATTAATCTCGTGCTTTACGGTGAAAGCCGAGATGGCCCTGTGGTAAGAACGCGTGAATCTTAACTGATGATCGTGGGTTCAAACCCGGGCAAGCACCACTGAATTTTCATGTGCTTAATTTGTGATTATAATTCATCTCGTGCTTTACGGTGAAGGAAAACATCGTGAGGAAACCTGCATGTGTCTAATTTCACTGAAGTTCTGCCACATGTGAATTCTACCAACCCGCATTGGAGCAGCGTGGTGGAATAAGCTCCAAACCTTCTCCTCAAAAAGAGGAAAGGAGGCCTTTAGCCCAGCAGTGGGACATTCACAGGCTGTTACGGTTACGGTTTACGGTGAAGGAAAACATCGTCAGGAAACCTGCATGTGTCAAATTTCACTGAAATTCTGCCACATGTGTATTCCACCAGCATTGGAGCAGCGTGGAGGAATAAGCTCCAAACCTTCTCAAAAGGGAGAGGAGGCCTTAGTCCAGCAGTGGGACATTCACAGCTTGTTACTGTACTGTACAATTCAAACACACACTCACTTGATATACACACATAAGCAGAAGTTAAATTAAAAATCATTAGTTATATTATGTAAGTTTAATTATGTTTTAAACTAATTATTTAAATGAAATGCTATAGAAGACCGAGATCTTCTGACACAAGTATTGTTAAATCCCAAAAGCGAAATGTTTGTTAAAGAAACATTTTTCTAAAACTCAAAAGTGAGTTATGGTTTTAGGAGTTTGTATAATGGCATGTGTTACTACTCGGTAGCGATAGATGGCGGTAATAAAATCTGTCAGTTTCCTGAATCGCGCTGTCTAGATTCGCTACTGGATACATATAATGTGAAAGTGATTTTATTAAAATGATCAGACAAAATAAATAATAGTGTGAACAGTGGAAAGCGCTACCTTAGTTTCATTTACTGTTTGATCCCCCGATATTAATTCGACGTAAACAGATATGTCGGCGTAGAGTATAATTACGGGTGATTAACTTTTCAAAATATTACCTTCACTCTCAGCTCATTATTCTAATTACTAAAATAATCGTCATCTCTTAAAAAACACAGTAGCAATTGAAACAAGTAAGAGGTAGCTATCTCGTGAGTATGTTGACCTTACCGCCGCCAGCGGATCGTGCGAAATATATATATATATATTTCAAAAAACAATAGTATGATCTTGATGAATTTTAAACTGTTTGTTTATTTTCTTGTAATAGTTCAAGTCATAAAAATATATTTATAATAATAATCCAACACGTCACAAATTACTTTAGAGTATTATCCAGAGGAAACACAAATGAAACCCAGTAATATACTTCAACTGGAATACACTGTTTGAAAATAACATTTAGTATTAACAAAAACACAATCACTCTTTATATCTATTGGTGAAATATATTAACATCTTTAAAAATAAATTAATTAATAAATATACAACGATGAAATTATATTGGGACATAAATACTTAACAATAAATAAAACAACAGAGAACATTATAGTTTATATATTTAATAAAAAATACAAAATTTGATCGTTTTATATAGCACAAGATATCATTAAAATCTATATAGAATAAAACTTAATTTCAATACAAATTGTTTCATTAATTAAAATGATAAATATTACTGGCCTTACTTATAAACGTTTCTTAGGTAATTTAAAGTTAAAATTCTGTTTTTCTTTCGAGCGTCAATGATGAAAGACAGGGAAATAATTGTTTAACTAAACAACTTATAAGCCAGGCTGTACAATTCCAACGATATATCTATACTAAGCAATGGTACCTTCAGTCTGTGAATATAATTAAATATGGCAATAAATGTTACGTTAAACATAGACATTTTAAAAGAAAAAAAAAAATTAATAAAAAAAAAATGTCAACATTATAAAAAAAAAAAACTTGTAACATTTAAGCTGATCAAGTAATAATTAAGTATAAAAAAATATTTAAATTATCAAAATTTGTACAATATTTATTATTATAAAAAAATGACTTGATTTCTAGAACACATATTATTTGGTCATATATTTTTTCTTTTATATTAATTGCACAGAACAATAAAAAAAAAATCGCAGTACACCTTTACCATAGATTGGATAACATTAAAAAAAAAAATAGTAAATTTAAAATAGCAGTTATTTGATAATAAAAAGCTAACAAAGAGTATCAATAATAATGAATAAAACTATCAACTATTATTATTTAATGCAAACAAAATACTATATACTTTAAAAAACACATAATAATTAAGTATTAAGTAAGCTAAGATTGGAAGGAGGTTTACTTTTGGTACCGCCCTTCACATATTCTACTGCCAAACAGCAAGACGTAACAGTTAAACTGGTAACTACAGGCACTAGGGACATAACATCTTAGTGCCCAAGGTTGGTGGCACATTGTCTATGTAAGCCAATATCAATGGGCGGCGGTACCATCAAGTGACCTATCTTTTAATACTAATATATATATATATATATATATTAATTTTATAAAATATAAGGCAAAAGTCCTGTCTATTCGGTCCGAGTATCGACACAAACCTCTTTTTTTATCTATATTTATAAAATCGTATGTCCTGACTGATCATAACGCATGGCAAAACGACTGAGTCTAGAAAGATGAAATTAATCATACGAAAAGGATTTTTCGAAATTTCAACTTTAAAAGCGAGGAAATAAGGTAATATTGTATGAATTTTATAAAGTCAGGACGGTATTGAATATTCTTTTAATTTTTTTTTTTTTATACAACCCACCAAGTTCCTTGAGATAAGTCAGTTATATTTGTATATTAGTTAAGATAATTAGTTTATTTCAGATCAGTTACGTAAGGGTTTCCAAAATTACGTCACGGTAGCATGCGCAAGCGATCCCGTGGCGCTCCTCGTTAAGACGGAAAGGTTACCGGGCGCACTCGGCGCCTTGGACACCGGCGAGCCACACATACCCCACGCCCCGCTGTTCCCATGGGGGAAACGCATAATGCGTTTTTCCAGTGATAAAAAAAATATAGAACTGGTTTAAGTTTCATTTCTTAGATTTTAATTAAATGAAGTGCGAATATGCTTCTAAATAATTTGGCACTTGTTTAAAAAAGCTTATAACAAAACGGCATGTCTTCATTATGTATAGACACACCTCTATATGACTAATAATTGTACATAATAATGTTATTTAATTTAAAAAAAAAAACCTTTAAAAAACAAAAGCATATCATTTCATTTGAGTATATATTCGAAAATGAATTGATTATAGTTCCAATTTTTTTTTTAACTATTCTATATAAGGAGACCTACCATTATTATATTTATGTGCATATTATTGCAACAATTAACATAATAAAATATTAATCAGCACATATTATTTATTATTTATTTATCACATAAAAAACCCGTTTAATATTATAATATCACGTTCACATCAATATAAATATATTTAAAATGTTAAAAACGATTTATAAATTATAGTTGTATCTAAATAATCTGTGGTATTCATGACAAAATGGCGTCGTTTGAATTCCATTGGAACTTTAGAAGAAACATTAAATATACAAAATCAAGAACTGTTTTTAATGCATAATACAGCAGAGCTATTAGAAAATCGCATGAAATGTGTAAATCAAGGTTTGTTTATCTTAAACCTACTGGAATATCACATAGAAAACCATATTAACGTTAAAAATTCCCGCCAAAACTTTTAATGACATTTGATTACGTCAGTATGACGTTTGGACTTATAGAAATATTATGGAAAAATATTTTTATATATTTATTATGTAAAGTAATTTAAGTAACGTATATAATATAAATTAATATCAAAAACAATTATTGCGTACAAAAACATAATTAAACGGGTCTTTCCTTGGACAGTGCTGCCATCTATTATTATGATCTGTAACTTTACTTATTGTTCTTGTATAATATATGTACACATCCGGTCGCTGAGAGAAGGTTCCCGACGTCTGTCAGACGGTCACGTATATAATATACCGACCGTACAAACATACGGTAGACATAACAGTATGGATTATTAAAGTGCACGTTTGTTACACACTCACGCCTTAGACACTCAACTGATCGTCACGAACTACGTACACATTATCGGGGGCACAGATGCACTTGACTCAAACACGCCCCCCCTACACGTAGACGAAGTTGGTGGAAACTATTAAAAAAATACTAATTTTTTTTCTATTTGAAATTAAATTGACTTCAAAATTATAACATTTATTGCAATTTATAATAATAATATTACTCGTTACTAAATCAATTACGTATTTATTGTCTATGGTATGATATTTATATCGTAAACTATTCGCCTCTTTACAGTTACATCGTAAGTTTCATAACGTGTCAATAAAGAATGCAATTTCATCGCGACCGGATATCATCTATCTAATTTTAATAGACGACAACGCCCCCCCCCCCCACCCACATAAAAACCAAATTAATAAAATTCTATCAATACATTTTTAATCAAATAATTACGTAACGTATCGAATTAAATATAATCAAAGTTTTATGATCAATTCATGAAAAAATTAACAGTCCGGTCATGAAAATATAAACTGTAATCTGATGAGCAAGAAGGTTTTGAACTTAGAATAAGTCTGTTATAAAACACAACAATACAACACCATAATCTAGCAATTTTGATCCATCGAAGACAAATCCTATCACGTCCCATCTTAGCACTTCTCATTTTACATTACTCGTGTACAATAAAGCACATTTTCAATATGGCATTTACAAAAACAGCACCCTCTTTGTCAACACAATCAGTTACAAATACTATACAAAATATCATTCGATAAAAAAAAAAAAACGTGACATACGTTTTTAATGTAATAATACAAAGTTCAAATTAAACTAAGAACTAAGTTGCGTTACCTGTCATCGCTTTTATGGTTACCGTCGTTTAGTGGTACCACCGTGTCTCGATAGATGGCGTTGTTAAAGTTCTGTTCTTGCGGTAGCATTTTTTCCACTTC
This sequence comes from Nymphalis io, assembly GCF_905147045.1. Lineage (NCBI taxonomy): Eukaryota > Metazoa > Arthropoda > Insecta > Lepidoptera > Nymphalidae > Nymphalis > Nymphalis io. The sequence continues at coordinate 6,138,461 of NC_065916.1, read as the reverse complement.
CGGCGTTGGTATTTCTATTTGTTTTTGTTCTGAAAAAATATAAAAATATCGAAAATTAGCTTCCAATTTCACAGCGGAATAAAGACGAATTAAATCAATATATTTATTCAAATAAGCTTTTAAACAAACTCATATATATTCATTTTACAGGGTTATATTAAACTAGGTACAGTGGTTGGTATGGCTTTGTGCAAGCCCGCCTGGATATGTACCACCCACTCATAAGATATTCTACCGCTAAACAGCAATACTGAGTGTTGTACACAAATGGGCCATGTTATGTCCGAGGCAAAAGGTCTGTAATTACACTGGCTCACTCACCCTTCAAATCAGAAATATACTTAGTGGTAGTATCTACGAGTGGGGTTTGCAAAAAGCCCTTTTATTCTCTTCTTCTTCGTGTGCTTCATTACTGAAGGTCGTGCTTGTCCTGTAATGCTTTTACCGATCTGTCGACTAGCTTCCTCCACACCCCTCTTCGGCTTGTCAAAAAAGCCTTACTGCCAAGTAAATAATACCTTTATCATTTCTAGTGACGAGCGCGAACAGCAGTGCGTGGATAGCCGAGGCTGCTAAAGCGAAACCGGATAACACCCTGAACGATCCCCTTCCACCGGAATAGTTGTAGAGCTGCCCACCCACCAGGGAGCCGAGCGCGAAACCTGGTGATATAAATGATCTCAATATATGACAAGAGATTTTGAGCTCGAAGCATGAAGACAATAGAAGTAAATGCTTTATCAGCGGAATGTAAGTGATTGCGTCGTTCCATGCTTTGGGATCATATGTCTTGGGAAACGATTTGTTATTCTGTTCGGTCGTGTTCATTTAAATTATAATTAATTTTTAATTTTTTAATTTAAATTTAATACAAAAATACAAATAAAAATTAAAAATAGTTTGTACAAATCATATTAAAATATATTTAAATAAAAACAGTCTTTCTTGCTGCTATAAACTTGTCTGAAAAAATTAAATTTTTATTTCCCGTTGCCTTAGGTATAACGATTTTTTTTAAAACGATTCTTTTTATGATTTTACATGAAACGAGATGTATGGAATATGGAATAAATCATCTGCCACATTGAATTTTCCGCCATAATAATAAATAATATTTTTAATTTTTGATTATAACCGACCAATTAGTTTACACCTAAATGACTACCACAATAGAATTAAAAAATCCAGTTAGGTATGATGATAGTTAGTGGTACCACACGAGCGGTAAGTCCTTACCGAGCCCGTCGTCCATGCCGGCGACGATGCCCTGCACGGTGGCGGAGTACCCGTCCGGCGCCACGTGCGCCGCGTACCCCACTATCGCGGAGTAGCATAACGCGTACGTCGGGCCTTGCATTATACCCTGACGATCAGAAAATGAAATATTCATAGAGTCGGTGATTTCTAATAATAATAATTTATTTATTGAAGTTACAAGACTCATACCGTAACCGTAACAGCCTGTGAATGTCCCACTGCTGGGCTAAAGGCCTCCTCTCCTCTTTTTGAGGAGAAGGTTTGGAGCTTATTCCACCACGCTGCTCCAATGAGTCATACACAGAATAATATATATAGTAACCCAGTGTACGATGAACGTCATTAGAACCATAAGGATCGGACGCCTACGACGGGCAGGACACGTAGTACGAATGGACGAGCCCAGAGTAGGAAGGCTAGCCGGAGTGTCGCAGAATTAGAGGCAGGCCCAAGCTCAAATGGTTACACGGCTTCAAACAGGACACCAAGATCTTAGGGGTTACAAGTTGAAGAAGCATAGCCACGAATAGGTCGGACAGGAGAGTTTTACTGGATCAGGCTGAAGCCTACCCGCAGCTGTAACGCCTCAGATGATATATATATATATATATATATAGTCACGTGTATATTGCAGTATAAAAGTACTAAATATATACTTGTACCAGGAAATCATAAAATCTAAGAATGTTTGATCAAATTCAAATAAATGGTGGTGTTTAAAGGCTACTCTTATTTTGTGTCGCTCCGAAATTTAAGCGTTAGTCAAACGTTTACGTTTGAGTATGCGAAATTTTAAGTTAATGGCGTGACTCAAATAATTGAGTTATGATGTTTTGTCTTTGGGTTTTTGTCTATGGGAATACCATGGGATGCTTAAAGATTTGAAACATTGAAATTGATAGTTATTGAAAGGAAATCAATAAATTAATTTAAGGAAGGGCAGAACATTCTGGACCGAATTGCCGTCTGACGTCATCTGACATTTATAAGTACCGTTAGCAACGCCATCGAGATTATTTATATTTACATTGTATAAATATAAATACTAGATAACTATACTTGATAATTAATTATAAGGAATAAAATGTAACTTTGATCATGGAGTTCATATTACATAAATTAAATCCTAAATCACAAAAATGATAAATATTTTCTTTTGTTTTAATTTGACAAATATTTATTATTTTTAATAAATGTTTTTTTTTGTAGTATATTTTCTAGTAGTACAATTTGAGTAGTGTTAGCATAACAATAATAATGTAAACACTGAGAGACGTTTTACTTATAAAAATATTTTTAGCCAAGTTAATACCTCAATAAACACGAGATGCCAGGGATGCTGGATGAATGAGATGAGAGCCAATCTCACGCTGTAGCAAAACAGGCAGAAGGTGATCGTCGTCCCGTAGCCCCAACGTTTGATTATTTTGCCTGAAATCAAATATATACATATACATAAGGATCACTTCCATTTCTGGTCTCCATTTCCGAGGAATCGAACCCAGGACCTTGGGATCTACCACCAGCTAGATTGATCAAACTATTACAATTACAAACAAATTTAAAGATAAGATTATATATATAAATACAATTTATTTAAGTATACCAACCAATTACTATATTTTTTAAGTATACTATTTTTTTAAGTATATATACCAAGTACCAGGCGATCATAAAATCTAAGAAGGCCATACTGAACGCGAATTTTAATCTTGTTAGAACAGCAAGGCCCGGCTCAGGATTCTAATCCAGTACCTCATATCATATCAAACCCTAGGATCTGCCACCAGCTAGCCACTAGACCAAACGAAGCAGACATTTTCAAGATAAGATAAATAAGATAGATAGATACCAATTACTATATATATTCAATTACCAGGAGATAAAAAAAAACTAAGAAACTCTTACTGAACGCGAATGTCAATCCACTTATATACCTAACTCAGACACAAGCAAGCTCCTTCACACATTCTAGACTATGCATAAAATTAAATACAAATTTCACCTTTTAATAATTATTTAAGGTCTGTTTTTGGGAAGAGAAATAAACATTATTGTTATTATTATTATATTCTTAGAACAACAGGGCTGACAACAATGTCGAACGACTAGCCCTGCCCAGGTTCGAATCCAGTACCTCGGGATACGCAACTTTATCAACCATTCTTTTATATATATATTAATTAACAAAAAAATAAAATTCATATAGACAGATGTGTAATATATAAAACCAAGATTACCAGGATATCATAAAATATGTGAAAGTCTTGTTAGAGCAAAGAGGTTGACAACTCAAGAGATTCGAATCCAGTATCTCGGGACACGCAAATCTATAATATAATCCACCTATATTTGTATTTATATATATAATTGCTGTGTAAAACTACAATGTATATACACGTACCAGGAGATCATAAAATCTAAGAAGGTTTAATCAAATTCAAATGAGTTGTGTTTAAAGTCTACTCTTATTTTGAGGCGTTTATTATACTTTAAGCGTTAGTCAAAATTTACGTTTGAGTATGCGAAATTTTAAGTTAACGGCGTAACTCAAATTTGAGTTGCATTTTAATGTTTATGTGATGTTTCAGTATTCGGCCGTCAAAGAATGAAGCGTCAATAGCACAATTATTAACTGATTTTTAAGTTTTTTAATTACAACCAAATGAGGGTTGATAAAAAATAAAATTCATATAGACAGATGATGTAGTACCAGGAGTACCAGGAGATCATAAAATCTAAGAAAGTTTTACTGAACACGAACGCTTACATTGTTAGAGCAACAAGGCTAACGACATTGTTTAACGAGCGGCCCTGCCCGGGATTCCAATCCAGTACCTCGGGATACGCAACTTTATCAACCATTATTTTTTATATATATTTTTTATTTTCAACCATATGAGGCAGATAGAAATAAAATTATAAATAAATATAGACAGATAATGTACATATATATTGTATATAAAACCAGGAGTACCAGGAGATCATAAGATCTAAAGAAGTCTTGTTAGAGCAACAAGGCTAACAGACAACGTTGTTGAGCGAGCGAGATTTTGTTTTATTTTATCTAGATCAATGGCTTAGCGCCACGCGATTTGGAAGTCGCAGGTTTGATCCTTAGGCTATTATTGTTCTAACATAATCTTCTTTTCTCTGCTTAAAATCCAGAGTAAACGAATTACTTCAAGGACGCTTTCTAGCACGCTTTGCTACGTCCTAGGCCGTGTCGATGCTTTATATCAGGCAATGTTCAAACACCAGCCAATATAACATAATAAAGAAAAAAAACGAGGAAAAGGGGTTATTACTTTATGAAATATATTATTGTGACTTAACTATAATAGTAAGATATATAGCCTCTTGATTTTTGCCACCTGAGGGTAAGTGGTCACCAACACCCATAGACATTCGCATTGTAAGAGATGCTAACCATCGCTTACATCGCCAATGCGCCACCAACCTTCGAAACTACGATGTTATGCCCCTTGTACCTTTTATTACACTGGCTCACTCACCCTTCAAATCGTATCATAACAATATCAAGTACTGCTGTTTTGGGGTAGAATATCTGATGAGTGGTTGGTACCTACCCAGACGAGCTTGCACAAAGCCCTACCACTAGTAAATGAGTACTATAAACATGTATTACATTATTTTAAGTATTTTCAATAAAATTCACAGAAAAAAATTATATCTTGGGTTACATTATAGCAATTTTTTAAAAATAAAATACAGATTATATTAGTCGCTGATAACGTAGCTTTCTGTCTGTGAAAGAATTATTAAAATCAGTACAGCTTTTTTTGAGTTTATTCATTACAAACAAACATACAAAAACTATTTTTACCTTTTTTTAATAATATTATATAGAATAAGCGCGAGTGAAGCGGGCAAACAGCTAGTATAATACAGAAGATTCCTAGAACCGTATAATTGCGTTGTTAAAAAAAACGCGCGTTAATTTAATACCGCCATTTTGTTGTTGAAAAATTAATTCATTTTTGGCGGGACTTGTGATCCATTGAATGTTTTCAAATGTGTTATTTAGATTTTTAAGAGTAACTGAATGATTTATTTACATCAATTCTTATGATTTGATGTTCTATTTTCAAAAATACCAATTCGAGTTTTTTTTTTTTAATTCAGCTTTTCTTTTAAATATAAAGTAAAAAGTTTTACCAGAGAAGAAAAAGAACAACAGCTCCCCGATGAAGCTCTGAGCTGCGACCACGACGCCTTCAATCAGCTTGATCTTAGCTACCGTCCCCGTCTCCTCGGCTAACTCCTCGAGGAACCTTGAAGAAATATGTTACATTATAAAGATATAAATGTATAACTAAATTTGTCCGTTCCATTCCTATTCTATGATCTTATTAATATATACAAGCTTACATACATAAATATGTAAGTTGTAAAACATTTTTTTTTGTTTTTTGTTTTTAATCTACAAGCCAATGGTGAGTTTTAAGTGGGCTTTCCTTCATCTTAACCGATGATCGTGGGTTCAAACCCGGGCAAGCAGCAATGAATTTTCATGGGCTTAATTTGTGTTTATAATTCATGTCGTGCATGACGGTGAAGGAAAACATCGCGAGGAAACATGCATGTGTCTAATTTCACTGAAATTCTGCCACATGTGTATTCCACGAACGAGGTTAGAATAAGCTCCAAACCTTCTTCTCAAAAAGGACAATATAATAGTTTGGTTAATTATTATCCTTAATTTTAAAGTGTTAGGTTCACCACCGTAAAACCACTCACCAGAACATGTAATAAATGATGAAGCTGTCGAACGTCCCGGCTACCACTGCAAACGTTATGAACACCAAAACCCTTGGTATCTTCAGCACCTTCCTCAGAGCTTTCCCCGAATCGTCTGGACTCGATAACGATGGTAGCTGGATGGTCAGGTATGGTAAATGTGCTATCTAATGGTAAGTGGTCACCACTATCCATAGAAATTGGCATCGTAAGAAATAAAAGGGAATTAAGATGTTATGTCCCTTTTGACTGTAGTTACACTGGCTTACTCACCCTTCAAACCGAAACACAACAAAGCTGAATAATACCCAGATTTACAACCAAGTAAATTCATTCAAAAGTGCTCGTAAGAAAAAGCGTACTTAAATAAAGAAGATTTTTTTGCCAAATAGTCAGCCAGCCTATATTAAAAAAAAAGAAATATCAAAGCGACCTTACGTTTAGTCTTCTACAAGCGCCCAAATCGATGAAAGTAGCTACTATAGCTATGATGAAAGCCGGGGTGAAATCCTTATGCTTATCTGACATCGCGTCAACCAACCAGCCCCCTAAAAGCGCCGTGATACCGTAGCCCGCTGTGCCCCACGCTCTTTGTGCCCCATACTTCGAACCGCGCTCCGGACCTTATGTAAGAAAAAAATATGCTAATAGTTTTTTTTAAGATTAGAATATCTCGTCATAAAAAAATTAGCAGGTCTGCTGATGTAAGTGATTGTGTTTGGGCACAATGTGATTTATCAAACAATCTCGTTACTCACTTTCCCATAGCCCATAGGGGGAGGGGCATCGTAGTTCTTTTCTTCGATTCATCAGTGGTGGTGGTACGCACCACTGCAATTAGCAAAATGATCATGATGATAGTGATCAATTAAAAATTACTCCACTCCACCTGATGGTAAGTGGTAGAGGAGTCCAAACCCAACGACGGCCTGTACAGTCAGAAAGAATGTTCTGCACCAGCCGCCGCCGCCTTACCGGCCCGTAAGATGCCTCTTCACGTTTGAAGGAACCCGGGTTGTAAGAGGAGGGAAACACGTGCTGGTAAAGAGTTCCATCCAGAGGTTTCCAAAGAGTTTCGCATTCTAGAATGATCTACCTATCTAGTTTATATCATAGCTATGTGGACTTACCCAAAACATCGAAGCACACAGCATCCCCTATACAGTTGGCAACGTTGAACGCAACAGTCCCAATACACATTAACACAACAAACGCCCAAAACGTCACTGTCATATAAAAACTACCCTGCGATTCGATTGTTTTAGGAATTTTTATATTTCCATCCTTCTCTAACACAGATACCGAATTCGCTTTCGAATTTCCGACCTCTCTTTTACTCTTATTCTTATTAAATTCTATTGATTCTTCATAACAAAGGAGGTTACAATCATTTTTCGGTACACATATCAATTCTCCTTGTCTCACGTCGTCTAAACTCATATCTAAGAGCGAGCAAGATATATTCCTCGTGTCCGTATACATCGTATTTATAAACGTCGAATTTGACAGATAAACTTGGAAATTATTATCTGTGGTGCAGTTCCAATGACACGTGTACTTCTCCAAGATGGCGTCCGTGTTGTTGTCATACGTTTTGACGTAGACTGTTTCGTTTAATTTATACACTGATTCGAGGAGAGGTTCCAATTTGTCGCTTTCCTCAGGCATCGGTAGAAACCAAAGACCACAATACGAACCTGTCATGACTATGATTAAGAATATAAATACTAACTTCCTTTTACTCTGAAAGAAGAAGAAAACATTGCCGTCATTATTATATATTTCTAAACAAAGTTCTCTGCTTCATCTGTCTGTTTGTACTGCTACATTTTTTTAAGAGAAACCTAATAATCTTTTTATGACCAACTCATGATCTTACATATTAGATCTTTATGACAATTATGATTTTAAAATTAGTCTTTTTTGAAATTAATATTCCTATTTGCAAGTTACAAGATACAAAGCATATTTTTTGTCTGTCTATCTGTTCGTGCTGATCATAAAAACGGATATAAATAATAAATATCCCAATTTATGTTTTAGTGGGTTATATATTGCTAATATATAATTTTATTTGTCTATTTATAAATATATCGTATAAATTGTACTTACCGGCCAAAAGTCAACAACGTAGCCGAACAGGGGCTTAGCGACCGCCCACAGCAGGGGCAGAACCGCCGTTACGAGCCCCATGACCGCCGGAGAAACGCCCAGTTGTCGCCCGAAGACATTCATTTGCGGTAACAAAGGACCGAGGGCTGGAAATAAAAGCATTATACATATCGGTATTATATATTCAGTGGAACGACTAACAGCTTTACATAACACATCTTTTAGAATCCTCTAGACCGATTTCAGCCACGGTGGCCAATCTCAGAGACATTAGCCAACTGTGCAGGAGATATTATAGTGCACGAGTGGGTGCGCAAACACGGGTGCACTCTCTATTCCCTAACTCTCATAATCCGATCGGACGGCAATTCGACACGACCGAAAAGAGTTTAGGCGCAGGACCAATGGCTTTACGTGCTTTCCGAGGCACGGGAGTGTACAAACTCCCAACTTCCAGGCTGCTACTGAGAATTTTCTGACAGAAAAACTACCAAGCCTCTCCGATCCGTGCCAAGGACGGCCATCGCAATGGTTTTAGTAAGGATCTCACATAACCCAGTTCCCCCCATGGGAGCTGGGTACCTTTCTGAAGGTTTCCACAGCGTGAAAAAAGGCAGTAAGCAAGTGAGACATTAAAATTAACGTAAATCAAAATGGTGCACGTAACGGAGTTAAGATGAAAGATAGATGATATGACTGATGCTATTTTTAATGCCATTACATTAATTATATCTCCTTTTAATTACTCTTGTGTTTTATTACATGGTATCTTAGAGTACTAAATAATTTAAAAACCTAGACGACTAGATTTAGTGTATAATAAGTTAATTTTGTGATAGTTTATTAATTTTTTTTTTTATTTTTCGGATAAATTTAAAAATTTATCATACCAATATATATTATTATAATATTTCGAAGATAGTTTGGCAAACTATTGTGTCGAGAAAAAGTTTATCAGACTTAATTTTTTATATTGTACTGATCAAAACGCCTTCGAATAATGAAACATTGCATTTATGTTTTATCGATAAATTTTACGAAATCGTATAAAAAATATATAAATAATAATATATATATATAATACAGCAGCGTCCCCCCTCCCATAAACATCTTACCCCCTACTGCGCTCGCCAACACGCCTGCCCAGCGCGGCGAGTATGGGCAAACCCCTCCCTTAATGGCAGATGCGCCCAAAAAAAGGCCCCCAGTTACCGGCAAGCCCGCTAGGCCCGACCAAGGTAGCGGTCGCGGTATCGGCAGGGCAGGGGGTGCTAAGAATCACCGGTTCACGGCAGGCTACCGTATAAAACGACTGAAAATGGCAACGTATAATGGACGCTCGATGAGGCTGGACCATCACCTCGCCGAATTAGAAGTAGAGTTAAGTCATATAAACTGGCATATACTGGGGTTATCTGAAGTCCGAAGACAGGGGGAGGACACGATAACTCTAGAGTCCGGTAACTTACTCTACTTCCGCGAAGGTGATAACCTCTCCCAGGGTGGTGTCGGTTTTCTAGTCAAAAAGGATCTCATTAGCAGCATTGTGGAAATCAGTAGTGTGTCGAACCGGGTAGCGTACCTTGTCCTAAAACTTTCCGACAGGTACTCCCTGAAGGTTGTACAGGTATATGCGCCAACTTCGACATACTCTGATGATGTGGTCGAAGCGATGTACGAGGACATCGCAAAGGCCCTCAACGACACCTCGAGGGCCCACTACAATGTTGTTATGGGAGACTTTAATGCTAAAGTGGGAGTACAAGATAGCGGTGAATCGAAAGTCGGACCTTACGGCTTGGGCTGCAGAAATCACAGGGGGCAAATGCTGGTAAACTTTCTCGAAGCGCAGGGGCTTTTTTTGATGAATTCTTTCTTTCAAAAAAAGCCTCAGAGGAGGTGGACCTGGCGAAGCCCCGATAACGTGACAAGGAACGAGATAGACTTTATCATTTCGAATAAAAGGCACATATTTAGAGATGTTTCAGTGATCAACAAGTTTAATACCGGAAGTGATCACCGCTTGGTTCGAGGCACTCTAAATATCAACTTAAAAGCCGAAAGATCGAGAATGATGAGGTCTACTCTCCGACCTACCATGCTCCAAGCTGCTCAAGGCTCCGAAAAGTTCCAAATGGAACTTCAAAATCAATTTACCGCGTTGGAAACCATAAGCAGCATTGATGAGAGAACCGACACGCTGGTCAAAATACTGCAAAACACATCCCGCAAGTGTTTTCCGCCACAGAGAAGAGACAACGCACCAAAACTCTCTGCTGAGACACTCGAGCTCATGAGAAAACGACGAGAACTACCATCGTTTTTGTCAGATAAGGCCTTAAACCGAACAATAAAAACGCTGACGCGACGCGATCTCCGACGCTCCAATACCCGTGCCATCAAGGCTGCGATTGAGCAAAATCGGGGATCGAAAGTGTTCGCTCGCAAGTTTGGGAGGCCGCGTCTGACAAAACTTAAAACTGAAAATGGTGGGGTCGTTACCTCTAGGCCTGAGATTATCGGAGAAGTAGAGAGGTTTTATGGGCAGTTGTTCTCTTCAAGATCGGATAAACCCGTGGGAATCAGTATTGATGACCAGCGCGCCCCTCTTATGCGCCATTACTCCGAGGAGCTCCCGGTCGTTGACCAAGGAGAGATTAGGGCGGCTCTAGAACAGCTTAAAAACAACAAAGCTCCGGGAGATGACGGAATCACAACAGAGTTGCTTAAGGCAGGCGGGACTCCGGTCCTGAAAGAGCTAGCAAGCCTCTTTAATTCCGTCATCCAACATGGCAAGACCCCGGAAACGTGGAGCGGGAGTGAGGTGGTACTGTTTTTCAAGAAAGGTGATAAAACCCTCTTGAAAAACTACAGACCAATCTCCCTCCTGAGTCACGTGTATAAGCTGTTCTCAAGAGTCGTCACGAACCGTCTCGCCAGACGACTTGACGAGTTCCAGCCCCCAGAGCAAGCCGGCTTTCGATCAGGCTACAGCACCGTGGACCACATCCATACTGTTCGGCAGATTGTGCAGAAGACCGAAGAGTACAATCAGCCGTTGTGTATGGCATTTGTGGACTACGAGAAAGCCTTCGACTCCATCGAAACCTGGGCAGTGCTCGACTCATTGCAGAGATGTCATATCGATTGGAGATATATCGAGGTACTGAGATGTCTGTACAACGCCGCTACAATGACTGTCCACATCCAGGACTGTAAGACGAAGGCGATCCAACTGCGCAGAGGGGTGAGACAGGGGGATGTAATATCCCCGAAACTGTTCACCAACGCGTTGGAAGACGTTTTCAAAACGCTGGATTGGACTAGGTATGGAGTCAATGTAAACGGCGAGTACATCTCACACCTTCGATTTGCCGACGATATCGTCATCATAGCAGAGTCGCTGGAACAACTCACCGAAATGCTGCGTAGCCTAGGCGAGTCTTCCCGGTGTGTCGGTCTCGGTATGAACTTGGACAAGACCAAGGTCATGTTCAATAGGCATGTCGTGCCGGGACCGATATACGTCGAGGGGAAACCTCTCGAAGTTGTTAGTGAATATACCTACCTAGGACAGATAATACAAGTCGGTAGGAACAACTTCGAGAAGGAAGCCGATCGAAGAATTCGCTTGGGATGGGCAGCATTTGGCAACCTTCGTCAAGTCCTCAAGTCGTCTATACCGCAATGTTTGAAGACGAAAGTCTTCAACCAATGCGTCTTACCTGCCATGACATACGGTGCCGAAACGTGGACACTAACTGCGGGACTAGTCCACAAATTCAAAGTCGCTCAGCGTGCTATGGAGCGAGCTATGCTCGGAGTATCTTTGAAGGATAAGATCAGAAATGAGATTATCCGGAAAAGAACCGGAGTCACCGACATAGCTTGCAAAATTAGCAGGCTGAAGTGGCAGTGGGCTGGTCACGTATGTCGTAGGACCGATGGCCGTTGGAGCAGACGAGTCCTAGAGTGGAGACCGCGAATCGGCAAGCGCAGCGTAGGGCGCCCTCCAGCCAGGTGGACCGACGACCTTAAGAAGGTGGCGGGCACCAACTGGATGCGGAAGGCGGAGGACAGGGAGCTTTGGCGCACCTTGGGAGAGGCCTATGTTCAGCAGTGGACAACGATTGGCTGTTGATTGATTGATTGATTGATAATATATACGTTTTTTTACTTAAAAAGGTTACAGTAGATCGTAAGCCGGTGTCTTATATCCGGGGTTGGCTGTTACTTTTAATAAGTCAGTCGATCGAATCATCACTCGCGACCTGATAACCTTGCATTTATTTTAAGCATATCTTTTATTTAATTCCTTCCATTGAAATTAATTTTAAATAAAATATTCTATCAACTTGCGAACTTAATAATATCCAATGGGTGTTTCCTTATACAACTTATCCCTTTCTGACAACATTGATTCGACATTCGAAAGAAGAAGACAGTACTGTTTAAATCGTCACTCCTGAAAACCCACAGATAAAGCCGTCATAACGGTTATTTTATTAAACAATAGTGTCATATAATTATGGTGATTATAGCCATTATCATTACGATAACAATAATCTTTAGAGTATTCAATTAGATAATGTAATTATATGGCTAGACAAGAAAAAGTTACATAATGTTTTCAATGTTCAATCTCGTTGGAAATAAGACAATAAAACAAATGATATCCACATGGGGACTTCCCCTTTTTCCTTTTTTCTTGCATGTTGTACGGATGTTTTTTTTTTTTATTATTATTTATTTGGTAAACAAACAGTACATTCATACTTAGAACTATAATATTAACATTAGCACACATACCAGTCAAGTATCCAATTATAAGTAAAACATAATTAGAGCAGAAAAAACTAAGTCTGCGTATAATTATTATTAATAATAATAAAAAAAAACATGAGAGAAGGGGAAATTTAAATTAAAGAATTAGGTATTTATAGGGTCTAACAGAAACCTAAAGTTAGCGATTGATTCCGTAAATATGTCTATATTAGAAAATTTAGTGTTTTATTTCTTAACAAACTCCATATATATAGGAATTTCGCGTATAATTAGTTTTTAAAAAGGGTAAACTAAACAAAGCCTTTTTTCGTGTACGTTGTTTATATCTATACATAATATATATATGTATATACGTATGTTAATAACTCGTACATTAAATAAGAGCATGGGATAAAAATCCTTATTTTAGTACGACGTCGGGATGGGAAGCTAGTAATTCACTTTTTTGTGTCTGTATGTCTTTATACTATCCACTTGTAGCTTACCACTACACAGTATTCAACTTCCATACCGTTCAATTCGCTATGACAATTGGTATAAACCTTCAAACTTCACCTCCAAAATGTTAACAGTTGTCTGTTTAAAAAAAAACTATCTAGCCATACATAAAACAACTTAATTGTACTTTTTTATAATCGGTTACTATTTCAAATATAATAATAATAACATCCTGGGACATTAACACACATTGCCATCTGATCCCAAACTAAGCAGAGCTTGTACTATGGAAACCAGACAACTGATATACTTCATATACTACTTTTCTTTTGCAAATATATACTTATATAGATAATTGACACCCCGACTCAGGATAAACAGACATGTTCATGCACACAAATGTCTGTCCTGGCTAGAAATTGAACCCACAAACTTCGGCGAAAAGGCAAGTATCTACCAACCACGCCAACCAGCCCGTACATATATTTTTTTTATATTCATTCAATCAAGAGCTTATTCAAATTGCTATTGTTAAATGTAGTTATCGTCTATATATAATTAAGGCAGCATTTAATCTGTATATGTATTAATAACCGTTTTTATTTTTATACTAGTGATGTGTAGTGTTTACTTTGTTGGTATTCTAGTAAAAAATAAATATAATTTATAATAGGTTGATAGACTGTCAAGTCACTGCCCATTAACATTTGAGTTTTAAGAAATATTAACCATTTCTTACGTCACCAATCCGTCACTAACTTTAGGAACTAAGAAGTTAGGTCCTTTGTGCCTGTAATAATGGCTGTCAGCCTATTTTTTTTTTCACGCAGTGGAAACTTTCAGAAAGGAACCCGGGTTCTATGGGGTTGGAACCGGGTTATGTAGGATTCTTACCCACTAAACCCACTGCGATGGCCGTCCTCAGCAGGGATCGGAGAGGCTGCGGGATCGTGTTGATATAACGCATCCGCGGCCTCTCCCGTGCTTTGCTGTGGAGCAAATCGTGGCTCGGCGGAGCTCTCATCAGGGGGCGAATGTCGCCCCCTGCACTCCTCGCTAATGCGTACGGCAGCGCGAGGCCATCCCGGCTGCCGTCCTCCATAGGGCCGTCTGAAAGCCTATATACCGTAACACAACAATACTGAGTATGGTTGTTAGGCGGTAGATATTGTGATGAGTGGGTGGTACCTATCCAGTTAGTTTTTAGATTATAAGATGAAACGAATGATGTTGATATTCTCTGATTATAGCAACAAGTTTAATCTCAACGTTTCAATTTTATCTGTGTTATCATATTGATAAGACGCGAAAGATATACACTTAATCTACTATTTGCTGTGGGAGATCCTATAATGAAACTTAAGCTTAAGCATTAGCTCAACTGTAAACGAGTTATGTAAGGTTGACTGCCTCGCTGGTTAAGTAACTAGATATAAGGCCGCAGGTCAGGTTCAAACCCCAGGACGGAACCTTAAAAGTTATTGGGTTTTGTTTGGAAGTCGGAAGTGTGAACTCTCCAGTGCCTTGGAAATCACGTAAAGCCGTTGATCCTGCGCCTGAACTGCTTGCCATAACATCGGATTATGTACGATAATAGCGAGTCCACCAGTGTTTGCGCTCACACTTTGTACACTATTATAAATCCTGCGCAGTTGGCTAAACTGTCTTCAGACTTATTCCTAGGCCACTAAGAAACCGGTTTATGGGCCAGCTTTCTTCCCTACCAATATGAATGGTCCTCTAATGTGAAAGTACTTGGATATCCAATTCTGGGCCTGGCTTTATTGTTGATCAGATCCAAATATTATTAAAGTTCATTATTATATAAATTTAATCATGGATTTTCAAGAGGGGGGCAAAACCTAAATCTAATACTACTTGGATACGCTTACAACTAAATACGCTAGTGGGAAAATCCCAAGCTAAACATTCAGAGTTCAATAACCATCCTTATGTGTGATACATAAGATTCAAAATGGGATAAATTGATAAATCGTGGGGCTAAGTGTAAAATGACTGGGGGAATGACAATTTGGAACCTTGACCTTGGCATTTAATGATAGTATATAAGGCTGATTGTACATAGAACGAAATACATGCACAACTATTACAATAAATATAATTTTATAACATATATGTATATCCTATCCTTTAACTAATATCATAAATGTAATTTTGAGTTTGTTCTATTATTGATATTTGTGTTTTCATTTGTATATAAAGAAAAAATTAAAACACACTTCCATATATAAATAAGTTCCATATAACTTGAAAATAAAAGATTATAATTAAATAACGCTTAATCCTTTTTCTTTATATTCGCCGGGAGGGCAAATGACTCTACTCCAGCTGATGGTAAGTGGTAGTAGAGTCCAAACGCGACGACGGCCAGTACAGACGGGAAAAATCCTTTACTAATATTATATGTTTATTTGTTACGATTTAATGTCTGAACTACTCAAACAATTGTCATGAAATTGTACATACACATGAGGAGTACAGGATAGGGCATAAAGTATCTTACACCCACTGTCTTCTTCACACATGAGCAAAGCCAGAAATGAGTTTTAATAAATAAAAAACAAACTTTTCAAAAATGTTTAAAAATATACCAATGTTTGGTAAATCCTCTCCTCATTGATGATGCGGGATGTATGGAGAATATTGAGGCAGAATTTCAACCGACACATGCAGGTTCCCTCACAATATTTCCCTTCGTCACTTAGCATGAGATGATATATAAAAACAAATTAGGCGGGTTGTAGACACTAATTGACCATATCAGCTCTATAGTTCTAATATAAAGGAGGTAGGAGCCTTTATAAAAATGTATATTTTAATTTAATGTATTATATATTATCCATTTAATAATTCAACTATTATTTCTGTAGGATTTTTTCCAACAGTTTAAAACTCGCAATTAAACACTTTTAACATTTTAAAATTAACATTTTCAACGTTTGAGTGATTCATGTGATGAGTAGCTAATATCTTGTATAATTAATCTCGCAAATTGTTAAAGATTTTTCTAGAAACTGTTCCTTTCACATTGATGATACAGACAGTTTACATACTCTCATTAATCTTGTTATCAGACAATGTTAAGTCTGTAAGTCCTTTATACAACAATGGGGTATAGATTGTATTACAAAAGGATAACAAAACTATTAACTTTAAACAATCGCGTTCAGTTATTTTTATATAGTAATAATGAAAATATACTCTCTTGTAATATTTTTTTAATATTTGAAAATGGTATTTAAATTTTAATAGATAAGCAATGTAAGATTACAATATTGCAACCAAATAAATTAAAATAATATTAATATTACAAATTGTTATCAATTTATATTATAAATTATCAGAGATTGCGGGTTATACAATTACTGAATCATAAATTTAATTAATAGTTTTAATGAACTTACCAGCGAAGAAAAAGAAAAAATGGATCTTTATAGGCAAAAGACCTTTGTCTATTTTTAATTTCATCTTGAAGATTTTTTTTTCACAACACAATAACACTACGAAAAAGTAAAATATTAATTTCCATATATATTTTAATTCATTTCACTTGGAAAAGGTCAGTGACCGCTCATCGAGGATGTGACTAGGTTTAAGCTCACTCGACTGCTTTCTATTCTCATATCGTTTAAATAATACAACCCGAGAACGAGGCGATAAATTTAAATACTGATACGATGTTTATTTGTATACTCGAAGCGATAATAGCACGCAATTGACTTGTTATGACAGATGACAGAATTAATACATTGCCAGCCTCATGATAAAAAGTCACCAGTTTTAATTATATTTTAATATATATTGAATTTAAACCTTCTCCTCAAAAAAGGAGAGGAGGCTTTAGCCCAGCAGTGGGACATTTATAGGCTGTTACTGTTACTGTATATTGAATTAAAAGAATATATCTACGTTCACCTAGTATCGTTCATCTAGTAGATAATTTTTGTAGCAGTTGATTTATTTGAAGTAAGAAAATTTGCTAATGTACAAAGAGTAATTTATAAAATAAATCAATATTATTCATTTCTTTAAATAATAATTTTTAAATTTTTAAATTTATTTACGTATTCCAAATTTCTGTAACTAACACTTGTTGAATACTAGATAGGACTTCAAATATGTATTTCTATAAATAAAACACAATATGAGTCACTCACGGTTGTGACAATTCATTTGTGTTGTCTTATTAACGAATTAAACTTGTTGTATTTTTGCTTAAACTGAACACAACCGCTTATGTATTATTTTGTTTTTACCATATTGTTAGATACAACTGATATTTTTTCATTCATAATGCCTTTTAATACTTAGTAGTTCATTTTGATTCGTCGAAATAATATCATTATGATTACAGAGCAATAAATAAAAAAGGGTAATAAACGATGACGAACAACATTAGTATTAATACTGCACAGATAAAAAAAACCATAAAAATGTTATCTTAAAAGAAAAATAGCAAACGCCAAAAATAAAGAATCATACATTACATAAATTATATTGTATGTATATATTATTTTAATAAATAAAGTTGAAAAAAAAAACAATAATATACATTTTTCTTATTTTTTTTAGGACGAAATGATCTTCTTCTGTCAAACAAACGCGGGGAGTTCGAAATCTAAACAGAGCGACGAACTCCTTGTTAAAAAGTTCACGAAAAGGCTAAATATGGAGGAAGAAGACGAATTTGTAGGTTGTATTAGTTGCATGAATACTAATGATTTATGCGACCTATTTGTTGCTTATGCAAATAATGAAGAAACATACGGGCAAATGCTTGAAACCTGCTTTGATGTGAAGGTTAGTTTTTTAATATAATTGAAAATTATGTTTGACTTTTTGTTTAAATAATTCTATATTATCTTTGCGTGCTTTTTAGGTGATTATTTATAACTAAGATTATTTTATATATTAATTATTTTAGGTGTCAAACTATTTCAAATATATATGCACCAATTGCGTCGAAAAGTTGGAGAAAGCGAATACATTTAAAAGTCAAACAATTAAAACGATCGATACACTACAAACAATCAAAGGTAATTACTAAATAATTATTTTATTTACACAAGACTTATAAATAAATAAACCTAATACCTATTACCTTAATAAATAAGTACCTATATATTTTAATGACCGCGTAAAATGATGACGAGAATGTTAGAAAGTAGAAATATGATTTCAATTCTCTCGGGGATAAAATAATCAGGTATACAGGGTTACAGGGTAATATGTCACGATCCTTTTAAAGGGTTATAGTTCAGGACAATAGCTATCAAATGACCCCCAAAATGCTTATGCAAAAGTGTATCGTTTACGAGTTATTAATTTTTAATATTTTTTTTATTTAAAGGATGTTTAAGATTCTAAAATTCAATAAAAAAAAATCAACGTATTTTCCCTATTTTTTTTTGTATTTCTTGCTAGGGTACATCCTAGTTAATAATAACCAGTTATAAAACAAAAACAATCTTCAAGCATTTTTAAATTACAGATCCAAAACTGTACAACTTTTCGATTTTTAATTTTGATTCTTTAAGTTACTCGCAATTTTTTTGTAAAAATCACTATGGCTCTTATCGTGCGGATCATTTTAAAAACATCTGCGTTTCCTTAGCTATCCATCGGTACATAAAAAGTACAGTAACAATCATAAACTCAGGAGAAAATTAGATAACAAAGAGACCAGGTAGGAAATTCTAAGAAATGCTATTGTTAAGAAATTAAATCTGGATCAAAGACAAAAGGACCTCAATGCAAAGTAGTTAAAGATTATTTTTAATAGGGGTAATAGGTAAAAAAGGAGAGATAAACCAGAGCTGTTTGTGGAATACTATTATCAATTCCTTTGAATTTACCGTCATTTTTTCTAATTTCCTTTTATCTCATTTCTTTTAGGAATAAGAGTAATAAAACCTTGTCGGGGTACATAATACTCACTGTACTTGCACTGCTCGTATAGTGTGGACGCGCTTTAGTGAATATTGATCTCTTAAATTTTTGAAAAAAACCGCTTCGTTTACTGGACTCTGTTTCTTACAACTTCGTGACTCGGCTAGCTAAAAGGAATTTGTGATTTGTGTTTATGATAACTTGGCGCGTAAAAAGGACTATTATGGCTGCAGAACAAAATTCTTCTCGTCGTCCGTACTCTAATGAGGAATACGCTGACATCTTATTTTGCTATGGATATTGTAACGGTGAATGTGGTGCCGCAGCTGCTCGTCGTGAGTATAATCGTCGATTTCCGGATCGCCGGACACCTGACAATAGTGTCTTTATTGGTTTGTATCGTCGAATTAGAGAAACTGGTCGCGTGCAAAGGAGACAATCTGATTCCGGACGCCCTCGTGTCCGTTCTCCAGATGAAGAAGATGTAATTATTCGTCATTTTCGAGAGGACCCTACAGTTTCCACCAATATTGTGGCAAACCGACTGGGCGTATCTCAATGGAGAGTCTGGTTTACTGTCCACGCGGCTGGATTGTATCCCTATCATTACACACCCGTACACGTGATTGAAGAAGGAGATCCTGCAAGACGTTTAGATTTTTGCCGATTTATGCTACACTGTGATGCAGAAAATCCCAATTTTTTGAGAAAAATTTTATGGACAGACGAGTCAAAGTTTGACAAAGATGGTATTACTAACTACCACAATATTCGATATTGGTCTCAAAAAGAACAGGGAAACCCTCACAAAAAGCGATTAAGCGGTTCCCAAAGACGTTTCTCGGTAAACGTCTGAATGGGGATTATCAATGATAATCTTATTGGGCCACATTTCCTACCTGATAACTTAAATGGTGAAAGTTATGAAAGCTTGCTTAGAGAAATCCTGCATGAGTTACTCGAAAATGTTTCGCTGAAATTAGGCAGAGAATGATATTCCAGCATGATGGTTGCCCCGCACACTTTCGAATGTACGTAAGACAGTGGCTAGACAGCAATTATCGTAATAGATGGATTGGCAGAGGAGGACCAATCCCATGGCCAGCGAGAAGTCCAGATTTGACTCCGATGGACTATTATGTCTGGGGGCATATGAAAAGCCTGGTTTATGATGTTTCACCAGTAGAAACAATTGAAGAACTCAAAACAAGAATAATGAATGCTGCAAATTCTATTCGACATAGCTTGAGTAGTGTTGTAGTAAAAAGTGAATTAAGAAAAAGAATGCGTATTTGTATACGAAATAGGGGATCTCATTTTGAACACGAATTATGAATAATAAACAGTGTAATTTCGAAAGTATGGAGTAACTAAAAAGATTAAGTATTTTGTTTTTGATTTAAATTAAAAATTGCAATGACAGCTCTGGTTTATCTCTCCTTTTTTACCTATTACCCCTATTAAAAATAATCTTTAACTACTTTGCATTGAGGTCCTTTTGTCTTTGATCCAGATTTAATTTCTTAACAATAGCATTTCTTAGAATTTCCTACCTGGTCTCTTTGTTATCTAATTTTCTCCTGAGTTTATGATTGTTACTGTACTTTTTATGTACCGATGGATAGCTAAGGAAACGCAGATGTTTTTAAAATGATCCGCACGATAAGAGCCATAGTGATTTTTACAAAAAAATTGCGAGTAACTTAAAGAATCAAAATTAAAAATCGAAAAGTTGTACAGTTTTGGATCTGTAATTTAAAAATGCTTGAAGATTGTTTTTGTTTTATAACTGGTTATTATTAACTAGGATGTACCCTAGCAAGAAATACAAAAAAAAATAGGGAAAATACGTTGATTTTTTTTTATTGAATTTTAGAATCTTAAACATCCTTTAAATAAAAAAAATATTAAAAATTAATAACTCGTAAACGATACACTTTTGCATAAGCATTTTGGGGGTCATTTGATAGCTATTGTCCTGAACTATAACCCTTTAAAAGGATCGTGACGTATTACCCTGTAACCCTGTATACTCTTAAATAGAAGCAACAAGACGGGGTGTTACGTGTAAATAATTTCCCATTGGTGATTTGGCCAAAATGGTAATGGCCAGTGGTTAGAACGCGTGAATCTTAACCGATGATGGTGGGTTCAAACCCGAGCAAGCACCACTGAATTTTCTTGTGCTTAATTTGCGTTTATAATTCATCTTGTGCTTGACGGTGAAGGAAAGCATCGTGAAGGGACCTGCGTGTGTCAAATTTCACTGAAATTCTGCCACATGTGTATTCCACCAACCCGCATTGGTGCAGCGTGGTGGAATAAGCTCCAAATCTTCTCCTCAAAAAAGGAGAGAAGGCCTTAGCCCAGCAGTGGGACATTCACAGGCTGTTACTGTACTGTACTGATTTGGTCGTGCTGATTATTCAAGTGCGCAGGCGTGTGAAAACACGAGTGCAATTAGAACGATCAAATGCTCGGCGAATGTGTCCAAGAGTAGAGTTAGAGTTGGAGAGCCACTAACTGTTAAAACCTACAAACAAATGTTCATCTTTAGTTATTAGTAATTATGAATGCGAACGTGGGTTTGTTTGTTAAGTTTTCACGTATTAACTACTCAAACGATAGTTTTTATGGTGACCTAATGTCACCAACGCCCATAGACATTGGCATTGTAAGAAATGTTAACCATCGCTTACATCGCCAATGCGCCGCCAACCTTGGTAACTGAGATGTTATGTCCCTTGTGCCTGTAGTTACACTAACTCACTCACCCTTCAAACCGGTACACAACAATACCAAGCACTGCTGTTTAGCGGTAGAATATCTGATGAGTGGGTGGTACCTACGCAGACGAGCTTGCACAAAGCCCTACCACCAGTAATTATGATGATATTTTTGCAAACACGTTAGTTATAGAGAACAGCGTATCTATCACCTTCTCAAACGGGGACGATGAAAACCAGATAAAAAATAACTCAAATAATTATTCTTCATTATTCAGCGGTTTTTTTTTTAAATTTAATGATTTTTTATCCTTATGACATGTATGGTACATGTCATAAGGATATCAAGATCAAGCAAGACGTATTAAGCTATCATACATATCAAATTATCTTATAGGTTTTGAAGTTAGGTTATTGATAAACATGCATACAACACATTGCTTTAGCCAGTAGAGGTGGGATTTGATAAAGTAATTTGTATTTCAAATTGTATTTCGATATTTAACCGACATAATTGAAGTACTGGTGGTAGGGCTTTGTGCAAGCTCGTCTGGGTAGGTACCACCCACTCATCAGATATTCTACCGCAAAACAGCAATACTTGATATTGTTGTGTTCCGGTTTGAAGGGTGAGTGAGCCAGTGTAATTAAAGGCACAAGGGACATAAAATCTTAGTTCCCAAGGTTGGTGGCGCATTGGATATGTAAGCGATGGTTGACATTTCTTACAATGCCAATGTCTAAGAGCGTTGGTGACCACTTACCATCAGGTGACCCATATGCTCGTCCGCCTTCCTATTCTATAAAAAAAAAAAAAGTCTATTATTTATATGCTTCCCTAGGAACTCTGTATTTATACGGTACGGTAACAGCCTGTAAATTTCCCACTGCTGGGCTAAGGCCTCCTCTCCCTTTTAGAGGAGAAGGTATTTATTACATTATAATAAATAATTATGTATTTCATATATTTTACCACAAACATTACAATTATGAGCGGTATTATTATAAGTATATAAAACCTTGAGTACCGATAGTCCAGTGGTCAGAACACGTGACGCAATCGAAGATTACGTGTTCAAACCCATTCGTATTGAGTTTATAATTAATCTCGTAAGTGAACTTGCAAATCTCGGATGAAATGAGCTCAAAACTACTTCACAAGAGGAGATGTCTTCGCCCAGAAGTGGGAAAAAGCATGTTATTTATGTGTATATAATATTTGATTTATCGTTAGACGAAGAATACCTCGACGAAGCTATCCTCGAAGCTGATGAAGCTCAGGGTAAATCGAGTAAATCTATCGCCAGGAAGTCTGTAGATGATAACGACGATAATGACGAAGGTATGATATTACATAATATAATTTGTGAGATAGACTTGGTGGAATTTGTAAATTGTTCTTTTACGGCCGAATACTGAAAATTACCTCGAATCAAACATTTAGTTGAGCGCTACTTAACTTTGAGCAGCCCCTAAATTATCAATATAATAATCTAAAATCTTTTACAGTCTTACTTATAAACGTGTTTATCAACGCCCGAAATGATGAACGATATAAGAACTATATTTCAATGTCCATGAAAGTTTTATAAAATTTGATTATATTGTGTATTTTTTTTCTGTGTATGTAAATGTACGCTGTTGGCCCTACTGGCCTTTACAACGTCACCGGGCGTTGTGGCGAGTACAAGACTCCGCCTTGAAATTTGAGCCGTCTCGGGCTATGCGTGACGTCCATTCTTAGAGTGG
The DNA here is from genome assembly GCF_905147045.1 of Nymphalis io. Lineage (NCBI taxonomy): Eukaryota > Metazoa > Arthropoda > Insecta > Lepidoptera > Nymphalidae > Nymphalis > Nymphalis io. Next base: position 6,114,723 of record NC_065916.1, on the reverse strand, counting down.
GGTGGGAAGTACTCCTGTACGAAGCACCATACTATTTCACCACCGGTTTCTTGACATCACTAGCCGGGGACCTCGTTTCCGCCGGCGGATGGTGTATGTGTGTTGATTATAGTGTCTGCCCTTCGAAAGGAACGTTTGCGACAGTTATGCTATGATATGATATGATAAAGACTTATCGTCCAGGACACGTGCATTGAACGCCTGACTCTAGGTGGAGCAATCGTGTAACATTGACAATTAGTATACGTACTATCAACAAAAAACTTAGACAGCGCGATTTAGGAATCTCAAGCAATTAACGAACGCCATCTAGTGACATACAATAAGAATTATGCTTTATCCTTAACACGTTGTTTAGCTAGTCATTGGTTATAACAATTCCGTGTTCTTCTTTCGAATGTCAATTCACAAAAGAAATTTTAAAGAAAATTTTACTGTAATATATTTTATCTCTATTAATATTATAAATGCGAAAGTATATCTGTCTGTCTGTTACACTTTCACGGCTAAACCACTGAACCGATTTTGATGAAATTCGGTTATGAAGAAAGCTTGAACCCCAAGGAAGGATATAGGCTACTTTTTTGTACCTACCACCATCTCCTTCCCCCAAACACTATTATTTTATATATACTAGCGGACCCGGAAGACGTCGTGCTGCCATACAGATTTTTTTTTATTTGGTGACATACCGACAGCACAGATACCGGGTCTAATTGTTTTCAAACCATACAAATCTCAAAGAAGATGGCCTAGTGGTTAGAACGCGTGAATCTTAACCGATGATCGTGGGTTCAAGCCCGGGCAAGCACCACTGAATTTTCATGTGCTTATTTGTATTTATAATTCATCTCGTGCTCGATGGTAAAGGAAAACATCGTGCGGAAACCTGCATGTGTCTGATTTCACTGAAATTATGCCACATGTGTATTTTACCAACTCGCATTGGAGCAGCGTGATGGAATAAGCTCCAAACCTTCTCCTCAAAAGGGAGAGGAGGCCTTAGCTCAACAATGGGACATTAACAGTATATTGTACTGTAAACACACGTACAGAAGAATTATATATATTAAGTTATAAATTCTGCCACACGACAGAACAGCTTATCGGCAGACATATGTAACTTAGTTGCTTAGCACGGAGCGGTAACAGTGATGAATTGTCTTATTACATATATATAAGACATGGACGAGGAACACGAGATCGAGGCGCTCGATGAGACGACTTGCATATATTGCAACCTGCAGCTCACCACCGTGGAGGGGATCCACCACCACATTCGTTTGGTGCACGGCCTCGAACCTCGTACAGGACGGAAGGTCCGCGAGTGTAACTTGTGCGGAGCTTCATTGAGAGATTTGGCTGATCATTTCAATAGGTATGTCATTTGCATTTAATTTACAAACACTTTATCTTACTCCCATTTGACCTCCCCCCCCCCCCCCTCTTAAGCTCTGACAGTTAGATGTTTGTCATCACTACATAGCATCCATATAAAGCATCCCGTGTCGAGACAGTAAAGAGATGTTGGATTGGATTGTTGTTGGAAATTCTCAGTATCACTAAACTCAGCATATCGTTACCATATCTCGTACTTGAGTGATTTATTCTACGTGCCTCGGATAGCACGTAAAGCCATTTGTGCTGCGCTTAAATGTGTTCTTTTTACTAGATTATCTCGGCTCTATAATGAATTTGAAAAGAAAACGATATCTTTGGTATTTAAGTCGATATATACATGCGTTTAAAATCATTTGTTTTGGACTGGAACCGATACAAAAGTAACTTCTGAGAATAGGACACATTCGCACACCCGTGAGCACACACAGCAGTAATCCTTCTATAAGCCATACAATATTGTGATTAGTACAAATTGGATACATGTGGTGTTATTTTTCGCATTGTTAGGTGTCACAATCCGAACACCGAAACGGATGGACGTCAGTACGCGTGTCACTTCTGCGACAACGTGTACAACAGCAAGAAGGCTTGTTTCACGCATCTGAGGATGAAGCATGGATGTATGAATTTATAATTCTATACATACACACATATATATATTATTATTTTTTTATAGAATAGGAAGGTGGACGAGCATATGGGCCACCTGATGGTAAATGGTCACCAAACGCCCTTAGACATTGGCATTGTAAGAAATGTCAACCATCGCTTATAGCCAATGCGCCACCAACTTTGGGAACTAAGATTTTATGTCCCTTGTGCCTGTAATTACACTGGCTCACTTACCCTTCAAACCGGAACACAACAATATCAAGTATTGCTGTTTTATCTATAAAGACAAACATATAAGTAATAATAATAATATACATTATTCACACACGGCCACACGGAACCGTCACTCTGACGTCACAGTTAAAGACACGCGCCCCTGGGGCCTATCCTTCAGCTAATTATATATATATTACCAACTACGTCATATCCTATGAGTAATTTCTTCCGCCGTTGGTTGCCTGGAAGAGATCTCAACACGATCTCAATTACTACTACAACTGGCAAAATTCTGGCGAAACATCAGGTCTTAGTGAAACAATTTCTGAAAGTGTAAAATGTATATTCGATGTACGTCACTTCTCCCCACGAACAGTGAAACTCTGTAACGACCACGCGCCGAAGTATTCGTCACGTGATCGAAAGAAATGTCACATTTGCGGACGTGACTTCAGCCAGAAGCAGATCCTGAACAATCACCTGTGGAAGGCTCATGGTTTTGAGGTTTGATTCGTTTATTACTATAGTATTTTGACTGCCTCTTTGGTCCAGGAGCTCCCGTGTCGAGCCAGTTGAAGTTTGGTCTTTTCTGTCTTGGGTGATTCTGTTTGTATTTTTGAAGCTAGCTATGCCAATTGGTATGCTTGTCGTGGTGATCCATAAAACGGTGTAGAAGATGCCAATAGGTGTTCGATTTGAAAAAGTAGGCTATGCCCTAACTTCCTTAGGGTTCCAGCTTGCTCCATAGCAAATTTCATCAACATCAGTTCAGTGACATAGACCTTGCTCGCACGCGGCCTTGAGGCGGACTGTCAATACTTATGAAAGATAGATCGTGAAGAGATCATAGACAATTTTTAGTACTTTTTATAGTTTTGACATATTCCCAGCAGTTCTGTCGAAGACTCAATAGCAGCCCGGTGTCTGGAAGTGGAAATTGTGTTGTAACTGCTATCTCCTTCTTTTGAATGTCAAATCAATGATAAAAGAAAGAGATGCAATGTCTTTAAATAATACACCCGCTAAACAACGTTTATTACTAAGGCCAGTAATGTTTATTGCTGTGTGATTTAAATATAAATTGTAATTAGGTAGAGAAACGTAAAGCGTTCTTTTGTCCACTGTGCTCTGAGCGCGTGAGCTACGGAGCGAACTTCAGCGCTCATCTCAACCAGCGGCACCACGTGACGGAGCAAGTGGAACAGCTCGAGTTCAGCTCGATGGATGGTAAGGATAGCTTCGCTTTTATAGGATGCCTTCAGGTGTCAGCCTACAAATATGCCACTGCAAGACTAAGGACTTCTTTACTCTTGAAATCGTGTTTGATCGAGTCTATCCCACCTTACTGGTCCAGTACGCGCTGGTGGACTCATACTCATTTTACTGGTGGTAGGGCTTTGTGCAAGCTCGTCTGGGTAGGTACCACCCACTCATCAGATATTCTACCGTAAAACAGCAGTACTTGGTATTGTTGTGTTCCGGTTTAAAGGGTGAGTGAGCCAGTGTAATTACAGGCACAAGGGGCATAGAATCTTAGTTCCCAAGGTTGGTGGCGCATTGGCTATGTAAGCGATGGTTGACATTTCTTACAATGCCAATGTCTAAGGGCGTTTGGTGACCTTTTTACCATCATTCCTATTCTATAAAAAAAAAATAAAAAAAATATACACAAACCGATTTTGAAAAAAGAGAAAACTTTAGCCCAGCAGTGGGAACTTCACATGCTCTTACTTATACCAATTATAGAGGTTCCCAAGGTTGTTGGCGCATTGGCGATGTAAGCGATGGTTAACATTTCTTACAACGCCAATGTCTATGCGCGTTGGTGACTATCATGTGGCCAATTTGCTCGTCCACCTACCTATTAAAAAAAACTTTTCTTTAATGTCTGCATATAACATATAACGTAACTACTGTTGTACAATTTGTACAACTTGCTTATTTTAATGAGAAATTATTGCCATAGACTTTATGATGTACAAAAGCGCTATCCAAGAGGAGACGAAGTTTCGTTTCCGGAAAACGACTGCAAGCAAGCAGACGATCGAGGGCGTCCGGTCCCACTACATGTGCAGCCAGTCTGGGATATACGTGTATCAGGTAATGACGCTTTCCACTGATGACGTGATGAGGTAAGAATTATTTAACTCACACTGCTATGCTATACTAATAATAATAATATCCTGGGACATTATTCACACGCGGCCATCTGATCCCAAACTAAGCAGAGCTCGTACTATGGAAACCAGACAACTGGTATACTACATATACTACTTTTCTTTTGTAAATACATTCTTATATAGATAATTACACCCAGACTCGGGATAAATAGTTCATGCACACAAATGTCTGTCCTGGGTGGGAATCGAACCCACAACCTTCGGCGTGAAAGGCAAGTATCTAACCAACCACGCTACGTGTAAGCTATTATATTTAAGAGAACCAGGTTTATAATAGGGACCTACGTTTATCAGATGTGGCGATTTGCGTGATCAATTGGTTTGGAGAAAATAATCATCCGGCAACATTATTATATCTTGTTAACCAGGGTTGTTGTTGTGACGTTGAACGTTGGTTCACCAGATGGTGTGAAGAGGGTGTCTTATTTGGGCATTTATAATAATTGATGATTTATTATAGAAAACGAAATTCACATGTATGTATGCCATATTTATTTTAGCTTTTTTCGGGGAACACACTCAAACGCACACACAAGCGCGCACGCACACACACCCCCACACACTTACCAAACATTTTCATAATAAATATCTTTGCTATATTTATTTAATTACCAAGTACATTGTAGCAACTTTATTCCAAAGGGCAAAGGTAAGCGTCCAGCCCCCGAGCGTCAGATATACAAGACGGGTAAGGCGTGCCCCGCTCACATGATCGTCACCGAGACCCTCGACAAAGTGCTCGTGACGTTCTACAAGACGCACGTCGGACATGGGAGTGAGTATAGAGAACGTTTGCAAGCAACGTGGGTTAGTTACGAGGCCCCCCCTTTTTACCATTACCATTTTAATAGATTTACCTTTATATTACTATAACGTTAGGTAAGATGTCCCATTACTTAGAATAGTTATGTGGAGAGTCAGATCCTGGGCTTAAAAGATAGGGCCTTAGAGCCGTGGATGCACGATGTGAACTCGGTCGAGCCACGAGATGACCACAGCACGGGGGGGCTGCGTAAGCATTATTTTATTTATTTATTTATTTGGGAAACATACAGCATAATATAACACATAAACATTTGATAACAAAATAAGTCTCACATAAGCCAACAAAGTTTCCACTTTAACATTGAAACATGGAGTGAACCTAACCAGACCAAGTTATTTAGCAAGTATTAAAGTATATAAAATAAAGTAATTTAAAAAGTAGAACGACAAAAAAAAACGATAAGAATATTAATGACAAAAACAGCTTTTATTTGTTCTTAACTTAAATAAATTTACGTTATTATATCGACCCGATCACGCAACCCCTCCGATCCGTGCCAACCACAGCAGTGGTTTTAGTGGGTAACCCCAAATAAACCGATTCAATTCGGTCAATGTTGAATAGAAGTATTAGATTGCACGCATTGTCCAGCGTGTCCGTACTACGAGCCGCGCGAGCCGAAGCGCAAGCCGCCGGCGCCGTCCGCGTCGGCGGGCAAGTGTGCGAGCGAGACGGAGCTCGTGTGCGACACGTGCGGCGCGCGCGTGCCGCCCGAGCGCCTGCGCGCGCACGTCGCCGCGCACGGACACGAGCTGCTGCCGTGCGAGTACTGCGCGCAGGTGGGGCTCTCACTTATATATAATTATTATGGTCTATGTCTGTGTCTCTGAGTTAACTGACGTAGACCTTAATAGATGACGGGATGAGTTCGTAGACAATTCACAAATTTTTAAAGATTTGACATATTCCAACCAACAAACAAATAAAACCAATAAACAAATATATCATATTGCAACGGCAATATGATATATTGAGGTCAATTAACTTTGCATTAAAATGGTTTTCAGAAGATTCTCTTTTTCTTCCAGCTTTTCCAATCGGTCGATGATTGGACGCGTCACATTCAAGTGGAACACGAAGTCTGTGTAGGATTCTAGATGTAGATCATAGATTCAAGGACAGATCTGTCGTTTGGAAAGCGTCACCATGAGTAATTGGGTTTAAAGGACTCGGTAGAAGAATTGTGCTTGCGTGTATATTTACGTTTATATAATTTGGATATCTGGTTATCTGTAGTTGGTTTTTTTTTATTACATAGATGGTGGACGGCGGATGGGCTGCCTGATGATAAATATTCAACACTGCCACATCGGCGATATTAACCATTCCTAACTTGGGAACTAAGATGTTTTCCTTTGTGCTTGTTAGTTATACTGACTCACTCACCATTCAAATAAGAACTCAGCAATACTAATTATTGCTATTTGGTGGTAGAGTATGTGATGAGTGGATGGTATGTACCAAGACGGCCTTACACAAAACCCTACCATCGAGTGATATTATGTATTTCTCCTAACGATGTTATCAGACCACAAACGGAGAGCAGCAGGTTTTGTTATAATAAGTGCGTGATCAGAATGGTATATGTGATCTTTTGGAACTGAGGAACGCGCGGCCCGCACGGTACCGTCAGCAATGACGAGACGATAGGACGAGTTGTTACTCGTTTTGATTTCTTTGATTTTTTAGTGTATTATACAAGAGAAATAAGTGTACGATTGTTTTAGTAATTAATCGTAAGAGTTGAAATTGATGTTGAAATTTTGAAAAGTAAATCACGCGAAATTATTCTTTGTATATTATCAAACGTACATGCAAACATCTAATATACATACATAGACATAATCTGCTAAAATAATAAGCCCCTTTTGGTATTGCCAGAGTTGATAATTATTGTTTCAAGATTTTTTTGCTGACGTTACTTCGCTCGAGAACTGTCATTAAGCTTAAATCATAACAAAATAAGTTTCCATTCATTGTTTCTAATTCGGACTAGATGCGGTTTTTTTTACGTATTCGATATCGGTGACGTTGATTCCGATTTGTATTGAATGAAAACAAACAATTCCACTAAACGATAACGCTTATGCTACGTTAATTCCATTCCAATCCAACTTTGACATTTCTATATATATATCGGAACCGACCGATATGATGTTAACGTATACTTATTATGGTAGACGGAAGTGGCGCGTGGACGATACTGTTTATAAATTAAAAAAAAAAACATCCAACTCGGCAGCGATTTATTAAATCCTTACATGTTTACAACTCTTTTTACCGCCTATTTTAAAAATACCGTGTTGCCAACTTACAAATATTAAAAAGACAGTTACCACTTGACAGAAGAATATTTACATTTTGCATTCTAATTTATAAATTATAACAAAATCGAATGAAATATGAGGAAACAAAATAAAATAAATATATTATTAATGTAAAATATTTATAAATCTCCTTAATTACTAATTTTAGGTAGTTTTATATGGAATTGTTACATGATCTTACGTCTAAACCAAACTTAATTGTTAACATTTATACCAATAGTCGATAATTAAATTAAACAATAGGAAAACGGAAAAACGGCAACGATAACGCTTCGATTCGATTGCGGTAAAGTGACGATTTGTTTGTAGAATTAGCGCCATCTAGTGACAGTAATAATAATGCCCTCCAGACCGACTTCGGCCACGGCGGCCATTCTCAAGAAAGATTAGCCAACTGCACAGGAGATATTATAGTGCACAAGTGTGTGCGCGAACACAGGTGCACTCACTATTCCTTAACTCTCATAATCCAATGGGACGGCAATCCGACACGACCGGAAAGAGTTCAGCCGCAGGACCAACGGCTTTACGTGCTTTCCAGGCCACGGGTGTGTACACACTTCCAACTTCCAGATTCCGGGCTGCTATTGACAGTTTTCTGACAGAAAAACCCAATAACTTTTTATTGGGCCGACCTGGGAACTGAACCCAGGACCTCCGGGTCTGTGGCCTTGCTTATAGCCACTAGACCAACGAGGTAGTGATAGTAATCGTAAATCTATACAAGTTGCAGTTAACGATATCGAATAAGTAAAGAAACTCGTACTAATTAAAGAAAGGCTGACGATATAAGAAGCGTCATTATATTCCTTTATAGGTAATTAGTCTGTCTGTAAAATCGTATTGTTTAAGAGGAAAATACTTAAGTTGTCTGCGAGAATGGCCTTGTTTAATTGTAGTTTTGAAATAAATATTGTTGTTTCGAAAAATGTTTTTTATTTAATGATAACAAATGTTCGCCCGCGGCTTCGCATGTTATGTAAGGGGACACGTTGGTGTTGAAAAAAGTAGCATATGCCCTTCCTCGGGGTTCAAGCTTGCTTCATATCAAATTTCATCAAATCGGTTCAGTTCTAGCTGTGAAAGCGTAATAAACAGCTTTAATAATCTTATTCTTGTGTAAGGGGGTTTGTCACCAACTCTAAACTACCTAACCTAAACGGCTTGACCGATTTGGATGGGATTTTGTGTATATTATTTCAATGGGTTCCTGGATAGCCTGAAGACACAATTGGGCCCGTAGGTGGCGCTGCTGACAATATGTCGCCAAATGAAAATGGTCCGCTAGTATAATATAATATATGTAAATAGATGTTACGCGCGATATCGAGGTGAGCCGTAAGCGATAGCTGCGAAGACTAAAGTCAGGAGAAGTTAGAAGGTTTTGGTACGGCGATTACGAATGGGCACGGAATGACATTTTTTTTTATAGAATAGGAAGGCGGATGAGCATATGGGCCATCTGATGGTAAGTGGTCAGCAACGCCCATAGACATTGGCATTGTAAGAAATGTTAACCATCGCTTACATTACCAATGCGCCACCAACCTTGGGAACTAAGATGTTATGTCCCTTGTGCCTGTAATTACACTGGCTCACTCACCCTTCAAACCGGAACACAACAATACCAAGTATTGCTGTTTTGCGGTAGAATATCTGATGAGTGGGTGGTACCTACCCAGACGAGCTTGCACAAAGCTCTACCACCAGTAAACATACGGGGAACGTGCAAGCCGGCTGCTTGTTATATTTAAAAAAAAGGACTTGTTGTAATTTTCTTTTGTAATTATAAAACGGTATTGCGAACAGAATGATTGTATAGAAAATAAGTGTTCTATTTGCTGAAATAGTGATTGACTTTAATAATAATATATATTATACATAGATTCTCATTTTATCCCACTCAGCGGGATCCCCTATTCGTACAAGAATGCTCTGAGGAATTATTCTCTCTAATTCCTGCTTCCCCCTTCCTTCTTAAGTCCACGCGAGCTGGTTCTCGATGTCACCGCGTAACTGTGACATCAATTCCATCGCGCACAAAGAAATTTGGCAACTCCTTTCTTTGTCGCACTACCAAAAAATGGAATTCCTTACCAGCTCACGTGTTCCCCTCCTCTTACCACCCGGGTTCCTTCAAACGAGGCGTGAAGAGGCATCTTGCGGGCCGGCAAGGCGGGGACGGCTAGTACAGAACATTCTTCCCGACTGTACTGGCCGTCGTCGCGTTTGGACTCTACTACCACTTACCATCAGGTGGAGTAGAGTCATTTGCCACCCCGGGGCATATAAAAAAAAAAAAAAGAATGTGGTCATAATGTAATGGTACATAAAGTGGGTGGTACTGACCTAGACTGGCTTACAAAAGGCCTACCGCCAAGTCTAGACACGCACACATGCGTGCGTGTATTAATTTATCTATGTGTACAAACATGATGATTCAAAAGTTATTTTATGAGTCTACTTGATTACGATTCTGAAAATGGCCATCATCGTCGTTATTTACACGCAGAGGATTTATCAGCAGTCTTTAATTATAATGAAGAATGAATAGTTTTAATTCTAAATTATAATACAGTAAGTACAGTAACAGTGAATGTCCCATTGCTGGGCTGAGGCCTCCTCTCCTTTTTTTTTTTTGAGAAGAAGGTTTGGAGCTTATTCCACCACGCTGCTCCAATGCGGATGCGTGGATTACACATGTGACAGAATTTCAATGAAATTAGACACATGCAGGTTTCCTCACGATGTTTTCATTCACCGTAAAGCACGAGCTGAATTATAAACACAAATTATAATAATTATTTTTTTACCATTATAAATGTTTATAATTTTGAGTTAATATTTTTATTTTTTATTCCTCATAATCATTGTTTGATATTATTTTTTTATTGTTACTCACATTAATTAATCGTTAATTTAGTCAAGTAATTTACACTTCTGGTTTTCATTTGCTTTGTAATGAATTATGTACTAATGGAAAATTTATTTGTTGATGATCTTGATATTTCTTTATATAAATGTTTTATAATTATTGTACTGTTTGTTTCAAATAAGATAAAATAAATTAATGCCCCCGATGACAATTGAGAGCTAACGCACGCCAATCCCGGGGTCGAGATCCCCCACTATAACCCATCTTTCACTCTAACTGTCCTTCTTTCTGACGTCGACGGTGTCCTAAGCCGAGGTTCCACCACAAAGAAGCGTCGTTAGAACACGCGTATTGTTTGCCCTTAAGTAGACTCCCGACATCTGACTGAAAAATTGCTGACGCTGTGACCTCATGGGAGAACAGGAACAGGTCAATTCGAAGAAAAAGACGGTTACGGCCACCAACTGGCGTCAATCTTGAGAATAAGGCTAGGTTTTTCCCCTTCCATCTTGTGATTAGGAAAGTGTCCGATATTAATAATATATGAGCTTCACAAAAAAATCTCGTAGTCATCTTCTTATTAATATATAATTATAAATGTGAAGAGGTTTTTGTAACGCCTAACTAAAAAAAGAAACTAAACTAATATATACAAAACATATCAGAAGATGCAGCGCGTTTCGGAGATTTTATTTTATTTTATTTATTGACCACCTCAATATGCAGTTGGAACAAAATGAGGAATTAATGCCTGAAGGTATTCACTGGTAGTCAAGGCGAAAAAGATATCCGTGAAAGCGGTAATTTGAAAATGATATCATCAACAATACAAATAGAAGTACATGCACAGAATTATACATACATAAAAATATGCTTCAAAATATATACGGAGTTTTAATAATAATGTCCTCCAGACAGATTTCGGTCACGGCAGCCAATCTCAAGAGAGATTAGCCAACTACGCAGGAGATATTATAGAGCACGAGTATGTGCGCAAACACAGGTGCACTCTCTATTCCCTAACTCTCATAATCCGATGGGACGGCAATCCGAAACGACCGAAAGAGTTCAGGCGTGGGACCAACGGCTTTACGTGCGTTCCGAGGCACGGGAGTGTACACACTTCCAGACTGGGCTGCTACTGAAAATTCTTTGATAGAAAAACCCAATAACCGTTTATTGGCCCGACCTGGGAATTGTTCTCAGGACATCCAGATCTGCGGCCTTACATCACGACACTAGACCAGCAGTTATATTATATATATTATAAACATATAAATTAGAAACTCTACATATGTCATAGACGACAACTTTGGACTTTAGAACGACGAAAAACTTGGCACTTTAGAACTTTCTGATAAAATATGCTTTCGTATAATAAATATAAGTAGCTAAACTTCGTAGCTTCATCCGCTTTAACACTCTCTAGGACAGAAGTATAAAGACGTCATAGTACTTAGCTCTTGTGTCTAATGTACATAGTAACTCAGTAACAGCCTGTGAATGTCCCACTGCTGGGTAAGGCCACCTCCCCCTTTTTGAGGCGAAGGTTTAGAGCTTATTCCACCACGCTGCTCCAATGCGAGTTGGTGGAATACACATGTGGCAGAATTTCAGTGAAATTAGATACATGCAGGTTTCCTCACGATGTTTTCCTTCACCGTCAAGCACGAGATGAATTATAATCACAAATTAAGCACATGAAAATTCAGTAGTGCTTGCCCGGGTTTGAACTTACGATCATCGGTTAAGATGCATGCGTTCTTACCACTGGTTTACTCAGTGTTATATTAAAATTATACTTGAGTGGCCACTCAACTCAATTAAATATAAAAAAATAACATATTAGTAAAGCCTATTAATCTTTTACTGAATGTCTGACAAAAAAGCGTGGATTAAATGATTTCTGGATCTCATGCAGGAACTAAGTGCATACACTTATACGAATTTGTATTTGTATTAGAAAAAAACTTATGTTTCTTGCCATTTCTTCTAGATACGATCGACCTTCCGAACCGGAAGTGCTTGACGATACGTAAGTACTTGTAAAAGTCTATTTGAAGTATATTATTTTGAATTTATTGTTGTGAAAAAAAAGTTAATTTTGTGTTCTTATAAAGAATAAAAAGTTGACATAAAAAATAAGTAATGACGCATGATTACAATTAATAATATTAGTAAAACGATGATGTTAGTTACATTATATAACAAAAATATCAGATCCTTGATGTAACTTAAATAGTCTTTTTAATAAACTATCGACAGCTTGTTATTGTAACATCAACTTAACCTGTTTGGAGGTCATTGTGAAAATGTTGCCAGTTTTCAAAAATTTACAATAATTTGTGGTAAATTTTAAATTAATTATGTGTATACGTCCAAGTAATATGTGAAGTACTTTTATTAAATTTTCTTTTATAAACGATGTTCATTGATATTGATATGAGTTTTAAACAATATACTTGAAATTAATTCTTGAGGATTTATTAATATTTCTATTTTCGTCTCCAATTTTGTTTTGAATAGGTAGACAGACTGGCATATGTACCATTTGATGGTAAATGGTCACCAACGCCGACAGATATTGCCGCTGTAAGAAATATCACCCATCTCGGGGAATGAGTAATATATTTCAAATCAGTTTCATTTTTCTAAATAAAGTCGAGAAATTGTTTTATAAACATAATTTTATTCAGAGAAATCCCAATAAAGATATTGAAAAAACATTACACTGTTATTTTAACTTATTTTATATGAGTATTTTCGATCTTACTTATACATATTTCATGAAAAGCTCTGAGTAGTAGTAGTAATTGCATTTTTTGAAACTGATTATCGCTATTTTTGTGTCGAAATACAAATTTTCATACAAGCAACAGGTGTTGCAGGAGTCCATGGTGTCAGCGGCGGTGGTAGTCACTAGTCTTACATAAAAAAAGATGACGTAAAATTTTACTATTAATTTATTATTGCATTGCTTTGCATTATTATATTATTTTCAACTAACATAAAACAAATTATCACTCATAGAATATTATATTTTAATAAAAAAAATTTTTTTTCTATTTTTATTGCACAAAGGAACAAATAAAAAAAACAATTAGTACTGTATAATCTATGCAATGTAATACAACACTACGGTCATTGTCCGACGTAAACGGGAAAATCCTGTCTCCGACGCTAGCAACACTATGTATATCAATGGATTTTCCTCAACCAAGTCATTACAAACAAAATTATTACACGATAAATACGTGAAAATAAATCTAGTCAAAAACAATGATTGTTGTGTTGAATTGATTGTTGTGTTGTGTTTTAATTGACGACAATGTTGTTGTGTATATCATTTATAGTTTTTACTGGTATGTGTTTTTTATAATCGCTTATTACATACGAATAACGACACGTCGAATTGTTTTTTATCGTAGTCTGTTTTATCGAATGACCAAAAACATTAATTTTAATGGCTACTTCATCAAAGCGGTCCAATTATATTATTAATATTTCATAGTTTTAAATAATTTCTGTTTTGTTTGTATACTTTTAGCTTAATCAATTTTATATATGATAAAATTTCATGTACCTATCCTATAGTAAACAATCATTAAAATTTGAACATCACACGTAGCTGAAGTCGCGGGCGCGAATTGATTTAATAAAGTTTGTAAACCCGTCTCATGGCGTGTACTTTTAACATTAATAATTTTAATTTGGAGTTTTTTGCTTTTAAATATATTTGTAGAGCCCTATATCCAGAAATGGACTGTGATTTGCTAAATAATTATGATAAATTTAATAACAGGAGTCAATTATATTTTACTATCTCTTTTTAATGTATGGGGTTAAACAGTTTAGTATGTTAGTAATTACTTTTATCGATATACCTCCTATTTAAGTTTTGAAGTAGTTGATATATGTACGTATGTTCGTGTTACGGTACTTTACCTCCGTGGGCACGTTTGTGATTTGTTTATATGAGGATGTTCTGACAAATGTCGACCACGGCGGTGACTGCGCTGGATTATCGTACAAATACAATAATTTCATGACTACGTACGATGTACGATGGTACACTACTATCGTACGATAATTTCCATTATGGTATAAAATTTGATAATGTCTTGGGTTCTTGTTTTTTTGTTTTTTTTTAGTTTACTGCTTTCAACTATAAAGATACAAGTTATTTAAAATATATTGTTGTGATTTTGTATAATATTTTTTATTATACAAAATCAACCCGGAGTATGGAAGTTGGAAGTGTTTTTTTTTTTTATATATAATAGGAAGGTGGACGAGCATATGGACCACCTGATGGTAAGTGGTCACCAAACGCCCTTAGACATTGGCATTGTAAGAAATGTCGACCATCGCTTATAGCCAATGCGCCACCAACCTTGGGAACTAAGATTTTATGTCCCTTGTGCCTGTAATTACACTGGCTCACTCACCCTTCAAACCGGAACACAACAATATCAAGTATTGCTATTTTGCGGTAGAATATCTGATGAGTGGGTGGTACCTACCTAGACGAGCTTGCACAAAGCCCTACCACCATTAGTATTTTGATAACGGTAAAACGAAATATACCTAATAATTATTTACAGCATTTTTTAAAAATTTGCCTTTTTTGTTAAATTTGTCTCCGATATCTAGCATTGCATTTAAATAACCCAAAGCGAAGAGATGAAAGTCGTGTCGAGTCCATTTTTAAAATGCACCCCTTAACTATCAAATTGCCCCCCTGTGGGGCGTAGGCCCCACGTTGGGAAACACTGCTCTAGATCCTAAACAGCAATACTCAGTATTGTTGCTTTGAAGGGTAAGTGAGCCAGTGTATATGCACAAGGGATATAACATCTTCACTCCCAAGGAAAGGAGGCCTTAGCCCAGCAGTGGGACATTCACAGGTTGTTACTATATCAGATAAAATATAAACATAACAAATGACGTTCGTATTAATGAATCGATTTAATAATGGCGTTAAATTAATTTAAAATGTAAAAAATAATTTGTTATCAATTAAGATGTCAGATATTATTAAAACACGATATTTTTTAATAACGAGGAAAACGTTTAGTTAATCAAAACAGTTTAAAAATCGTTAGTTTATTGGATACATGTTATTTTTCCTTCATGTAAAGGGGGCGTTGGGTACTCGTTTCATATCCTATATTTTACTCTGATACCTTACCTTGACAACGTGAATGCAAAATGTCATGAAGAAGAATTGAGTAAGAAAAATACGAATGCGTAAAAAAAATGGTCTGACTGCCAAGATATGATCAATGTAACGCGAATGAAGCCATTTTATTCTTTTTAAGTAGAATACATTTACTATTCGAATCATTAGTTTTAGAAATGTTACGAGATATTTACAAAATTTAAAATACGCGTGGCGTTTTGTTAGACGCACAATTAGACTCATTGGTTACTCTTAAATTAAAAAGAGTAACTACCGAGTTCCTTGCCGGTTCTTCTCTGTGAAATATGTATAATAAATATATTTTGCTTCACTTTGAAGGGTGAGTGAGCTAGTGTAATTACAGGCAGAAGGGGTATAACATAACATCTTAGCTCCCAATGTTGGCGGTGTGTTAACGGCGTAAGCAATGATTATATGTCTGTGGACGGTGGTGATCAAAAGGTCCATACCACATAGACACACGTAAATCAACGAACATTGTCTAAATTAGTTCAATGTTTATTTTTAGTTTCAATAAAGTATTTGATTTTTTAATTTTATTTTGTGTATAAATGAATTGATTTACACGTTCGTGTTCTTATCTTATATAATAAGCGCAAATAGAGTTTATCTTTATAGCAATTCTTAAATAAATTACTAATATTATAATATTATCTTTTAAACTGTTGTTTTGTTGTTAAATTGTTGCGGATTTTTCTATTATGATTGACATTCTTGACTATAATATTACTTTTTTTCTCTTAGATTATATTTTAATATTGTTCAAATTGACATTTAATTACAGTACAGTACTGTACAGTACAAAAAACAAATTAACCACATGAAAATTCAGTGGTGCTTGCCCGATTTTGAAACAACGAGCATCGGTTAAGATTCACGCGTTCTAACCACTAGGCCATCTCGGCTTTAATTAATTTCAATTGAAATTGTTCTCAATGCTAAATACAATAAATTTCAAATTTAATTCAACTTAATTATCATACATTATTTATTATTGTCATAATATGTTATTTATAAATGATTAGAAAATGTAATTAATGTTATATTGGTCACTCAGTTAATATAAAACTTATAAAAAGCATGCTGTAATTACATATAATTAAAAGTACAATTAATCTTGTTTAGCCTAAATTATATATTGGTTGTTGTATTATTATAACTTTTGTTGAAAGCTCGATAATAAATAATTTACAAATGCTAAAGTGAGTTAATTTGTTTGTTACGCTTTCAAGTATAAACTACACAATCGACCATGATGGACCTTGCATACACTTTGTCAGGTGTACGAAGCAAAATATACGGTAGCTACCACCAGCAAAACGCGATACAATTACAGATTGATGTAAGAATTCCACATGACATCACATCACATTAAAGTTATTTTAAAGCAAGGTATTTCCAATATTATATTGTTTTCAATTTACCTCAAATTTATCATCATACTTAGAATATACAATTGAGAGTGTACGCGAAATATTATAAATATAGTAATAAGAATATCAGTTGTCTGGTTTCCATAGTACAAGCTCTGTACAAGCTTAATTTGGGATCAGATGGCCGTGTGTGAAAAATGTCCCAGGGTATTGTACCAGGATATTTATTTTATTTATAGTCTAATAAAACCTTTTTTTTTAATAATTTAATATTACTTAATGTTTATTATTAACAATTTATCTCTTTAACTGTTATTGGCCTTTGTGCACACATAATCATGTTATTTCTCTGGAATAATACATTACGCGTCTGAGCTGTTTACAAGCAAAGTAAAATTAAAGAACAAAACTTGCAGCCGCTTTTGTTTCTTTTATTGTAATTTTTTGGGCGGTATGGCTTTGTACAGGCCCGTCTGGGTAGGTACCACCCGATTCAACATTTATTCTATCGCTAAACAGCACTATTGTATTTCGATTTGGGTGGTGACTTATTGAGACAGTGTAATTACAGGCACAGGGTATATAGCTTTTTAGTTCATATCATTCAGAGGCGTCTCTAGCCCATATAGCGCCGGTGCGCAATCATTACCCTAGCGCCCTCAAGTAAGCGCGCGGTCAAAATGGAGTAGGTACAAATGTTAACATGTCTTTATAAATTCAATAATAGTCTTTATAATTCAATGTTAAAAAATGGAAACTCGGTCAGCTGATCGGTAATTTTGTATGAAATCAATTCTTGGCTTGATAGGGTGTTTATGAAACACCTTATATTTACAACAGTGAACGAAGATCCGGGTGTAAATAGTGAAATTTTAAATGCTGTCGGGTAACACTAAAGTTTCTCACATCTGTCAAATTTCTTCATTCTAATTTCGACCTCATATAAAACAGAGTTCAATATCAGTTGAGATACATTTGACAGATTCGGGAAGCTTGATGCTAGGCCATTACACGGGTGACAACATAATTAAACATTTTTGATAACTCTTTTTACGCGGGGTCGAGTTATAACCCAGCATCATAACACGGGCGCAAGTTCATTGAAATTATCGAGGCTGGCCGCTGGCGCCCCTAACATCGCTGCGCCCATGTGCACCGCACACCCTGCACTATAGGTAAAGACACCTTTGCCAACATTGGTGGTGAATTGGCGATGAAAGGAATAATTAATATGCTTACAGCGCCATTTTCTGCGGTGATAATTTGGCTTATCATCAGTAATGCGTTTCTGTGATAACTTCTTTACTCACCCGTGAAGTGTTGACAATCGACTTATAGCGATATACTATTTCGACGCGTGTATCATTGAAATGTTATAATTATTGCGGTCAATGTCGCATACCACTTTTTGACAATTCACGACCGTTTTCTTCGGTGAGTTAGTGAGAGCCAGACTTATTATAAAAAATTAAAAAGCTAAAGTATACAAACTTTTTCCTTTGAACCTTTTTTTTAAATATATTATATATTATTTGCAGTGTCACCCGCCTTCACACATGTCCTTTCAGAGACAACGAATCGATGCGCGTAAGTTTATTTAATATTCATTAAGTATTTATACATTTATTTTTATGTTATATGTAGGCGAACGGGTAAATAGGCCACCTGATGTAAATTGGTCACATCCATACACATTGGCGATGTAAGAAATATTAACCATACCTTACGACGCTGATGCGCCACCAAACTTAGGAACAAAGATGTTATGTGTGCCTGTAGTTAAACTGGCTCACTCCTTTAAACCGGAACGCAACAATACTAAGTATTACTCTTTAGCGGTAGAATATCTGATGAGTGGTTGGTACCCAGTTGGCTTGCACAAAGCCCTACGACCTAGTAATTTAGAATGTGCTATTTAGAATCAAATGTATATTTAATTTAATCGTACGTAGATATTACGTTGTTATAACTTTTGATAGACTCCATTTTACTGTTCTTGCACGCAACCCTATCACCAAGTATGTTGAAGGTGAATGGAATTCCCAACACCAAATTTAAACTGATATAATAATTTAACTAATTAATTTGTTCGTCAACAGCTCAGATGAGTTCACTTGCCAGGATGGGGGATGTGTTCCCCTGAACAGCCTCTGCGACGGTAACAGGGACTGCTTCGATGGAGCGGATGAACTCTCTTGTGATGGCATATTGTAAGTTGGAATTATCTTTTAAGTTTCCCATTCGAGTATTATGTAAGCACTAAAGAGGTGATAGTCCTTACTTTGCTTATTCTCAATGGTGGTTATGTCATCATTGTCAGATCGTGACTTTTAATTTAACGATAAATAAAATTGGGTCAGATTTTTTCAATCCATTTGTCCAAATGATAATAGTTACAAAACGAAACAGAAAAATGCCCCGAGGTGGTATATGTATGTACATATGAATAGGAAGTATGTATGTAGGTATACTACATTTTTTTTTCTATGTATTTAAGTAAGTAACAGCCTGTAAATGTCCCACTGCTGGGCTAAGGCCTCCTCTCCCTTTTTGTCTTGTTACTTGAATAAATAAATTATTATTATTATATACTATCTGTAAATTGGAGCAATAAATACTTTATTAATAAATAAATATACATTACATGATCATATACGTATTAAGATGTATAAAGAACATCAATAAACAGACTATTTTATTTTATTTTCAGGAATCCACTTCAGATTGAAGACATAACTCTTAATAGATCTAAGCGTCAAGCTTCATCTTGTCGGTGAGTATAGTTCGTACGTATATTTAAAAAAAAAAGAAGGGTGTAAGTCCGAGGTCACTCGCAAGAATTGATGAGTAAATAAATCTGACGCTCGAAAACTTACGCTTTGTCATCTGACGCTCGAAGTCTCAGTTACCTTGTACCGTGAGCACTAAGGTGTTTACAAATCAATATTTTTTTCTTTTTTAAATATAGGAGACTTTTTAATTGAACCTATTTCCTTAATATATTGGGTAAGTAGATTGGGCTCATTTGATAGTAAATAGGGTCTCCTTTTGGTTACTTGGTGGTAGGGCTTTTTGCGAGCCCGTCTGAGTAAGAACCACCCACTCATATATTATTCTACAAGGGACATCACATTTTAGTTCCCATGGTTGGTGGCGACTTGCTTATGTAAGTGATGGTTAGTATTTCTCACGGTGCCAATGTATATGGGCGATGGTGACCACTCTCCATTAGTTAGTTTAGTCGCCCGTCCACCTACCAATATTATAAAAACATTCAACCTTTGTTGGTTGAATTATTTATGGGAGGATGGTATTCACCCAAAAAGGATCTCTGCAACCACATCTAAAATTTTCCTATCTAAATTTATTGTAATCAAGTAAATATATATTTCACAGGAAAAATCAGTGGCAATGCCGTGATGGTACGTGCATAGGTTTCGACGGCAAGTGCGATGGTATCGTCGACTGTCCCGATGGCAGTGATGAAACGCATGCACTTTGCAGGAAGACCAAGTAAGTACATACTTAAATATATATAGATAATAAAAACCACATTAGGCGGCCATTTTGAAATTATGATAAACAGAAACCTTTGAAATCGAATGTCATTCTTGTTTAAAATGGTAACTGCCACTTACCAGGGTCCAGATTAAAGCGCTGCAGCGAGTTCAAAACCCAGGTTAGGTCTTGAAAATCCCAGTAGCAGCTTATAGCTTGGAAGGTCCCCTTCCTGCTTCTCCCTTCCTTTATAAGTCTATGCGTGCTGGCTCTCGATGTCACTGCCCAATTGTGACATCAATTCCATCGCGACCAAAGAAATTTGGCAACTCCTTTTTTTGTTGCACTTCCAAAAAATGAAATTCTTAACCAGCTCACGTATTCTCTTCCTCTTACAACCCGGGTTACTTTAAACGAGGCGTGAAGAGGCATCTCGCAGGCCGGAAAGGCGGGGACGGCCAGTGCAGAACATTCTTCCCGACTGTTCTGGCCGTCGTCGCGTTTGGACTTTACTACCACTTACCATCAGGTGGAATAGAGTCATTTGCCGTCCCGGCAAATATAAAAAAAGAAGTTGGTAGTGCTTACTGCCGTGCCTCAGATAGCACGTAAATCAAGTTGTTTTTGCTTCTGTATCTAATCGTGTTGGATTGCCGTAACACACACTATAATACGTACTATGCAGATGGCTCCCTTGAAAATGGCCGCCAAAGATTAAATCGATCAAGTGGGCATTATCATGCACGTAAATTGAAAGATAACGTCACGTAACGTTTCTTTAAGTTAATAAATTATTATTAATCTTTACAGATGTCAAAGCAACTGGTTCCGTTGTACTTACGGTGCATGCGTCGACGGTACAGCCCCGTGTAATGGGATAAAGGAATGTGCTGATGAGTCTGATGAACTTCTGCCACGGTGCCGTAACGAAACTGATGAAGTGCGGTAAGTTTCTTTTAAATTTTATTTAGGAATGCGTTTCAAATTGGCTACCTAGTTTAACGAAAACAAGATAAAAATGGTTCACTCAACAAATCAACTTGGATACGTGTTTGTATTAGTGTACCGTCAGCAGATAAAGAAAGAAAAAATTTTTTTTATAGAAACGTAATGTTACACATATTAAACGTAATTGTTAATCTTGATTTTCTTCAAATCCAAACATTTTGTAGTCTTGCTCATTCTCGCTGTCATCCGATAAATTATTTATGTTAATGATCATTCGTTCTTATAGTACAATTTATATTAGGTTCGGAGTCAGAGATCCACCAATAGTGCTGCTAATGTAAATAAAAACCCTAGAGTTAGATAATACTGCAAACAAATTATGTACATGTATCTTTTGGGTGTGTAAATAAATTATTATTATTATTATTATTATTATATTGTTTCTAAAGCCTCGTCTCTACTATGAAATAGCTTTTCTTCTTCAATGTGATGTAGACAAAAATTATTCATTCCTCTACAGTTATGGTATTATGTAAAAGAACAATAAAAAAATGTCACTTCTAATGCAACGTGTGCGAGAGTTTTGCGCACGTGATAGCTAGACCAAACTGGTATATTCCGGTTTTAGCTACTGTGTGTATTATACTACTAGAAACGCAAAAACGACTTCTATCTAATTGATCTTGAGTATTATATATTCTAGGAAATACGTTTAATCTTTTGTCTTTTTTCCTCCTCAGTGGTCAATTCAAATGTGCGAACGGTCAAACAATATCAGCGTTCGAACACTGTGACGGTATAGCAGATTGTGCTGACGGTTCCGACGAGACGGTACGCGCATGCGCAGCCAAGACGTGTGCGTCATATCTCTTCCAATGCGCGTATGGAGCCTGCGTGGACCGGGGATCGGATTGTAACGGGGTAAGGTCCATTATTTGAGTTCAATTGTATTATACAGAGATTATACTTCAATTGGAAATGTTTAATTTCAATAGGATTAGATTTTTAATAAAAGTAACAGCCTAATGTCCCAATGCTGGGAAGATCTATACTCTTGAATGCTTGGAGCCTATTCCACTACGCTGCTACAGTGGTTGATACACGTGTGGCTATTAATTTTATTTGACACGTACAGGTTTCCTGACGATCATTCTTTACCACTAAGTACGAGATAAATTATAAACACAAATTAAGCACAGCTGACGTGCTCTCATTATAATATCTATTACAGAAACAAGAATGTGCGGATGGTTCCGACGAATCTGACGAACTATGCAACAGAATGTCTCCTGGAACTCCGAAACCACCTGTTACTGTAAAACCAATAGACATGTGAGTATATTGATGATGAGAAAAAAAAACATTATTTTGCTGACTGTACAATTTGTCGTAATTGAATAGATAATTTCATAATTCGATAATATTTCACACAAATTCTTCTATCAAATTAAATGCATATTGTTCATAGAAGTGTACTTACTCCATTTAAATATTTTATTGTTTACTGCTGACCGTCCAACGTCTTACTGCAATCATATATAATAAAAAACCAAATCAATAAAACGTACCTAAAATAGCTCTTATATGGTTTTAGAATAAATTAATTGATTATGTAATTTTTTTTCCAGACCTATACCCCAAGGGGGTAACTGCGTGCTACCTCCATTCCCTGAATACGGCACGTACACCATGGGCGGGAACCCCAACCCGTCTCCAGGACAAAAGTTTCCCAACGTGTTCCTCAATATCACTTGCAACCCTGGCTTCGGTGTGGAGAATGATATAAATTCGTTGTACTGTTTTGATGGTGTTTGGTCTGATATAATACCTAAATGTGTTCGTGAGTATTACTTTATAAAAGTAATAATAATTTCGATACGATTGAAAAATAATGACAAATAAATACATCAAAAATTCCAGGTTTCTGTCGTCTTCACAAGCATGCCAGTGTCGAATACCGCTGTCGAATCACTGGCTCCAGCTCTCTGGAGGGTACGAGGGAATGTGGTATTCAAGAACCAGCAGGAACTGTCGTCCGTCCAGTTTGCAGAGCACCGAACTATTACTACTCAGGCATTTTAGACAATATGAAATGCATCGATGGCAGCTGGACCTACATCGCTGTATGCAAACCAGGTGGGATTACGAACATCACTATTAATATCAACGATTCAATTACAATTCACATCACTAACGGTTATAATAATTCTCCTAATATAGAAATAAACACGGGTAACAAAAGTAATATAAAAGTACAAAGTAATAGTAATATTAATGTTAAAGTTGTTCATACACAGAACGGTAATATAGAAATTATATCTACGGATAATAACGCTTACACTCAAAATATAAACACCGATAGTAGTATTGACACTCAAAATAGACCTTACATTAACAATATTGACACTCAAAATTGGCCTACTAGTAGTAATTATGACACTCAAAAAAGACCTTACATTGATAATATTGACACTCAAAATTGGTATAACGGTAATAAAAACGACACTCAAAATAGACCTACCACTAATAAATATGACACTCAAAATAATGATTGCACTCAAGACAGGCCTACCGGTAGTAATATACAAACGGATAGTGATGGTAACACTGAAAATGTGAATGTAAACAGTAGCACGCACTTCCCAAGTGTAAACGATATAGATGAAGGGGATTGGAGGATGGCACAAGTTCCAGTTACAAGGCCAAAGGAAAGTAATAGTAAAATATACTTTGAAACTACAAATTAAAATCGATATTTAAAAATCTAGAAGCTTCGTGAAATAATACAATTGCAAATTATTCTCGGGCTCACTTTGCACAGTCATTTTATTTACTTGCAAATTTTGTAACTTGTAAATAACAAGTTAATTTGCAAGTGAATAAGTTTATTGCAAAATTTCTTAATAGGTCAATTTTGATATATTTTGTATTGAATAATTAATATAAATAAAGCGTAATATTGCAAAGATATTCTTCGTTCGTTAATCGTCATAATGATTAATACCTCATTAAATATATAATAATTAGTTACTATATAATGGCTTAGGATATTGACTTTATTTAAGAATAAGACGAAATAAACCAGAAAAAACCGGTTAAAACCGGTATCAGACAGATCCAGTTTTAAATATTATTTATCCAGTAAAGCTTGTAAAGCTTCTCTCATAAGAATCTATGAAGTAATTGTTTTTTCAATGAAGAAACTTACACTAGTCTCATGGTGTTAGGAAGTTTACATCCTTGCCTCATTCAGCACGGTATATTACTTGTCATGTCATGATCTCTCTCATTGATAAACACTTAGACAGATTTCGATCAGACACATTACGATAGTATAATTATAATAACAAGATATTTTTTTACATGTAATAATTAAAAATGCAACTGTATGTTAAAGTAAAAAAAAACAATGCTTTTTTCAACATGTATGTCATGTTAATAAGTATATACGTGAGATTCTATACTAATATCAAAAAACATTAAGTTATTACAACTTGTTACTTTTTAATCACTTTAAACATTAGGAAAAGCAGACAGACTTACACGGACAAAAGTAACAATTAATATTGTGTTCGTAATATTGTTTGGTAACTTGCAAATAGTAATATTAGCTCACAAAAAGTAATATATTTCAAGTCACAGACTTCCACTACAATTTCATCTATTTCTATTTTTCCTGAAAAGGGCCTATGCCTTTGCGTCCGTACCTTTTCTTTCTCTTTTTTATTATAAAGATGAAATATGAATTATATAATAAAGGCTCGTGTAATATACAAGAGTATGCGTTTATATAATTAGTCCAGTTATGTAACTTCAGTTCCTAATACACCTAAAAGTAGTTATTATATATTACAATATATATATATCAATTCGTTTATTAATGTTTATAAATTATTGTATTTTGTATATAAGGATTTTATTTATCTATCTCACACATAACCGAGTTATTTATGTAATATTTATAATAAAACATACATGAATAATAGCAATATAATACAGTGAATTATCTTTTTGGTCTAACCAAAATTGAAAAAAATAATGACAGCAAGTAATGTGTGGTATCAAATGTCAAAGTGGCTGTAGGCTTTGAATCTCTTAGTCCGGGTCTTTTTTTATTGCGTAGGTAGGCG
Organism: Nymphalis io; assembly: GCF_905147045.1. Taxonomy (NCBI): domain Eukaryota; kingdom Metazoa; phylum Arthropoda; class Insecta; order Lepidoptera; family Nymphalidae; genus Nymphalis; species Nymphalis io. The sequence continues at coordinate 6,089,134 of NC_065916.1, read as the reverse complement.
GTCGAGCATATAAGCCACCTTATGGTTAATGGTCACTAACGCCCATAGACATTTTAAGAAATGTCAACCATCGCTTACATCGCCAATGCGCCACCAACCTTGGAAACTAAGATGTTATGTCTCTTGTGCCTCTAATTACACTGGCTTACTCACCCTTCAAACCGGAACACAACAATACCAAGTACTGATGTTTTACTGTAGAATATCTGATGAGTGAGTGGTACCTACCCAGACGAACTTGCACAAAGCCCTACCACCAGTGCAACTGCCTGTTCAACAAAATACTTATCTAATAGACACATGGTTTATTAGATGAAATAAAGAGACCCTCTACAGCCAGTCAGTCAGTCAGTCAGTCAGTCAGTCAGTCAGTCAGTCAGTCTTCTAACACAGAATTTCACTGCTATTTGCGTTTATTGCCGAATGTAACGTTTTTTAATGTTCAATATATATGTACTATTTCCCTGTTTCGTGAGTCACATGTGACTCATGACTTGTTATTGTTAAACTATTGCGACTGCTGCTTAAACAAGGAAGCTGTTAAGGTTTTTTTTTAATTCATCTATTTTCATTGTCCATTTAAAATATTATAAAATATTTGTTTGTTGAGGGGACAGATAACAATATTTTTCTTTTTTATAATATATGTAAGTGGATGGGCAAATGAGCAATCTAATAATGAAAGGTCACTGCCCATAGACATTAACGCTGTAAAAAATAATAACTATTCCTTAAATCGCTAATAATCTTGGGAACTAAGCTATGTTCCTTGTGCCTGGCTCACTTACCTTTCAAATCAGAAAACAACAATTCGATATACTATACTCCTCCAAGTACAATCAAATCTAACCTGCTAACATTCTTGCCATAATTCTAAGCTATTCTCATTTATGCCACCGTCTCAATGTTTCAAGCATTTCGCCATAAATCCTAGTCTCCTACTATCATTCTACTATTATTTTTACTACTCATTCACATTTTTCATACCATTTTTCACATTATTATTGCTTAAACGACATTATTCGCTTACTCCTTATCGCTAGAGAGCGAAAGCGAGAAATGACAGTTCACCTCAAAAACAAAACAAACAAGATTTTATTCGAGTTTTTAGTCATTTACAGGTTACTTTTCACAAATAGTTATTTAATATTAACATAAATATTTTTAAATATAATATAAGATAATATTCACTTAAAATATTTACAAGCATATACGTTCCTTCATAATATTAAATAATTAGACAAATATGTATCACGAAGGACCAAACCCGAGGATTTTTAAAAAGCCTCACGATCACTGTTTTTATCAAGGTGGTCGCTCGAGTAGAAATATAACATCTATACCCTATTCCAATCGGAATAGGAATAATCGGAAGGAAAACAAACCTTAGATTTACAAATTGAATGCGATTTTCTAATTATTCTGCTGTATTACGTACTACAAACAGTTCTTGATTAATTCGTATCGTCAAAGTTGTTTATTTGAGTTTATTCCTGTTGTGGTTGGATAGGCTATAAGTATCAGTACACCGGCGATTCCGCTCCAACACTGAACATTTTTGCAATAAAATCCCGTTCTACAACAACCGTCAAATCATTGTTTGTTATAATTAATTAATTTCTTATTAGTTTGTTATAATTAATTAATTGTAAAGAATTAAGACATTCACACCTTGTGTCGGATTAAAACATTATTTGTGCGAATTAGATTGGTATGAATACACGACGTCTCGTGTTATATCGCTGTTTAAATAATATTTGACATCTTTTACTATAAAAAAGCGTAAATTTAGCTATGCTGAAAACAGTTTTAAAAATCACTTTGGTGTAAGTAGTCAGAGTAAAATTTGTGTGATATTATATGTATAGAAAATAATATGAAGTATAGTATATATGTATATACAATCAATACTATGATATATATATATATATATAATGGATACATTTAATATATAAAATATCATGTACAGTACTACCCACATATCCACTAATTACGTTAGTAACGAAATGATTATTTAATAATTAATTGTTATATTTACGGCCTTACTTATAAACGGCTGCAGTTTAACTGAATCTCTCTATCTGACATTATTGATTTGACATTCGAAAGAAGAATTTTCGCAATTTCGCAAATTCGCATTGTTTAACTAATCACTCGCAGCAAACTCAAAGCAACGGTTATAAGTAAAGTCGTTATATTTGAAAAGAAAGCTAATATTTTATTAGCTTATTAATAAATATTTTGCAATACAATATAATTCAATAATTTAACTTTGCAGAAATCCTATTTGCAAATAAATTTGCAATATTTTTGATGTATAATAATTATAATAATATTATTATTTTATATATTTTATCGACACTATGTAATATATAATATAAGTTATGTAATATTAATAGGATGGACCTATTTATTAATAAATAATTTTGTTTTGATCAGTAGTTTTATTTAATAATTAACTTCCATCTTATTAATATTACCTATTCCTTGAAGTAATCCTAACTAATAATTTAAAACGAGTATTTGTTATCTGTATGTTTGTTACGCTTTAACGTAATAACTACTTAATCGATCGTAAAGAATCGGGTACCTAACGCCTGCCAAGTTCACCCTTCCATATCACATAAGGACGAAAAAAAATTAGTAATATCTACTATGGCATGACTGACAATTAAAAAAAAACGAATTTCGCCTGGACTATAAAATTTCAAGGTCTTTGAAAACGTTTAAATAAAAGCCTTCCTTATAAACGATTTTTAGAGGTTGTTTTATTGAACACTGATTCCACTCTTTCACTCATCATTGTTTTGACTTTCAAAAGACAAAGACAGACATTGTGTTTATGATATTATATTTTTTATATTTATGCAAATAAAACTGATATTATTTAAAGTTTTTTTTTTTTTAATTTTTTTTATCTTTATCTTAATTCATCGTATATTTACAAAACACTTGAATCGCAACACGTTTATATAAATTATATTTATTTACTGATACTAGACCAGCAATGACAGTAAAGACCAAAGAACAAATTGACATTGAATATAGGTGTGTTACAAATATGTCAAAACTATAAAAAAGTACTAAACAATTGTCTATGATCTCATCCTAATATCTTTGATAAAATTGACAGTTCGATTCAGGGTGCGTGTGAGTTCTATATCAGTTAACTCAGTTACAACATACGTGAATAATATTTATTATTAAGGTAGATGCGGTCGGCTCGTAGTCAATACTATTTATAAATAAAGAAACCAAATATCCAGCTCGGCAGCCATTTATTATCACCCTCTCCATTAACAACTCTCTTTGCCGCCCTTTTTAAAAATACCATGTTGCCAACTTAAAAATACAGTTACCACTTAACAGAAAAATATTACGTTATACTTATTTATAAATTATAAAAAAAAACAATGAAATATGGGAAAACAAAATAACATAAATTAAATATATACTATTAATATGAAATATTTATCATTCCCCTAATTGCAGGTATTTTAGATAGGTTTGTTACATAATAGTCCTCAATAGTCATCAATAAATATTGTACTACGGCTAATTTTGGCTTCGTAGAGCGTTATCTGTGTCGCACACTACCTGTGACGTATCTCAGACGTTGTTCAGCTGCGGTAGTGTGCGGTCGTGTCAAGTTTAAAATATATATATAGAGTTGTAAAACCTCCAACTTTTAATAATAACTTAACGTTATATCTTTAGTGTATAAACAAAGACCAGAGAGAAATAATAACAATAATACAAGATGATACCATTTATTGAGATCTTAAATAATAGTAATCCTTATAAAAACGTTTGTCCTGTCTATAATCTACAGCCGACTACTGAGTCTAGAAATATGAAATTTGTAACATAGTTCTATTTTATAGTTTAAACATCAACTATTAATGGATTGGAAATTTAATGGGAGTGGTGACTTTTTACGGATATACGTATTAGAGTACGAAGAGTACGAAGTCGGGCAAACATTATTCAATTAAGATTGAAAAATGATCCTTTGTTAATTTTCTGACAGGATTGGCGCTAATTATCATTACCGAATTAAACGAATGTTACCAGACACAAAATTAATAAGATAGCGAAATATATTTTTAAAATAAACAGTTTAGTTTTATTAAAATGTAATGTCTATTTATTTGAAACGATTTTATATCAAAATATATTATGAATTTCAAGTTACGACTGTTAACAAAGATAAATAACTATATAATAATTTATATATATATTATAAACATTACAAAATAAATTTTATTGGAAAAATATAAGAACTATTGACTTAAATCCAAAAGTGTATTTACTTTTTAAAACCAATCTGACAGCTTGACGTATGACGTTCGGAAAGTTTGACTTATTCTGCTTATAATATATATATTTCTTTTGAAATACTTTTGATGATATTGAAGATTTGAACCGGTCTTTTTCTTTGCAGTCTAGAGCAGTTAGTAGTATAATAAACTCAAGAACGTTATAGAAATAAGTATAACCTTTACACTAAGAACTTAATGTTGTAGATGAAAAAGTTTTATAAAACGAAATAAAAATTTTCAGAATGCGGTACTATCACCCCAGGGGGTGCACAGCTCGTCTTAGGGGGTCAGGTAGCAAAGAGGGGAGAACTACCCTGGCATGCGGGTATCTACTCGAAGGATTTTACTCCATACATGCAGATTTGTGGGGGCTCCCTCATAAGCACAACAATTATATCTGGTAAGTCGTAAATACAAAATTTCTTAATAGGGTTTTATTCTAGAACTTTCTAAGCCGGCAATAAGGAAATCAATAAATCGGGTAAATCCTACAGAAAGCGGTGGAGGTCGACAACATAAGAGAAACACATTCGTAACACTGTTGCCAATCTTGGAATATAAGAGGTTATGTCCCTTGTGCCTTTATCAAAATCAAAGTATATATTACTCATGTAGGCTCTTACAAATACTCTTGAATCATAATTTTATAAAGCCTGTAAATAAATACTTTAATAATCTTAGTATATATATATTTATTCTAGCGGGTCCGGGCGACGTTGTCCTGCCATACAGACATTTTTTCATTTGGTGACTTACCAACAGCAGCACCACCTACCCGTTCCAATTGTGTTTTCAAATTATGCAGGAACCTATTAAAACAAACTTACGTACAGTTACTCCTTCCCCGACGTAGACGCTCTCTGCGAACGGATTTTACGCAAATTCTATCCAAAATACATTTTTGTTACAAGCCGGGACGATTGCCTTATATACTATATACTTTAATAATATATACCTTATAATATACATTCTACTTAGAAGTAATGGCAAGAAACGAAATGGTTCCTCTTTTCTACCAGTTAAATAACGAAATTTCCTTGACTCATCCGTCTATTAAATTGGAACACTGAATTAGCTAAGCATTGGTAGTTCAGGATAGAATATTAGGCCTGTCTGTATAGCGCGGGGTAAAAAGGAGGTTAGAAGACGTGAATCGCACCTGTCGACTGCAATGAGCAATGTATTTATATGTGCATAATTCGTATTTAACAATCGATATACATGTAATAAGTGTATGTATGTGTGTGTGTATATATATATAATTATTACATGTAATTGTTTGATTATTGATGTCGAGATGGCCCAGTGGTTAGAACGCGTGAATCTTAACCGATGATCGTGGGTTCAAACCCGGGCAAGCACCACTGAATTTTCATGTGTTAATTTGTGTTATAATTCATCTCGTGCTTGACGGTGAAGGAAAACATCGTGAGGAAACCTGCATGTGTCTAATTTTACTGACATTCTGTCACATGTGTATTCCACCAAGCCGCATTTAAGCAGCGTGATCGAATAAGCTCCAAAACCTTCTCCTCAAATAAAAGAAGAGGAGGCCTTAGCCTAGCAGTGAGACATTTACAGGATTTTACTGTGACTGTTTGATTATTAACAAGAGTACGATTGAGATTTTTGCCGAATCTCGGTATAATCTACATTCCGAACCGGTGGTTTATATTAAAATTGTAAAATGATTCAAAAGTGTTTGTTAGAGCTTATTTGAATCAAGTGTATTTTGACTTTGACTTTAAATCATCTCGTGTAAGTGATGTAAAGCATGTGTCATATAAAATCCCACATGTGTATCACCACCAATATTGGAACCACATGGCTGGACACGCTCCAAACTATCTCCTCGGAGATCAGCAATGTGATATTTATAGGATTACTTTATTTAGGAGGTGATGTAAGGCCGCAGACTCCGAGTCTCGCATCTAGCATCGGTCTAGCATCGCGGAATCTGAAAGTTGGAAGTGTGTACACTCCCGTGCCTTGGAAAGCACGTAAAACCGTTAGTCCGTAGCTTTCCGATCGTGTTGAATTGCCGACCCATTGGATTATGAGAGTGAGGGAACAGAGAGTTTATAAACTTGAGCACTATAATATCTCCTGCGCAATCGGCCTGGAGGACATTACTTATCTAAAAGTGATAGGTACCAATTATTATGGCTACTACCTTATATTTTTTTTTTTTTTTATATTCGCCGGGAGGGCAAATGACTCTACTCCACCTGATGGTAAGTGGTAGTAGAGTCCAAACGCGACGACGGCCAGTACAGACGGGAAAAACGTTCTGCACTAGCCGCCTTCGCCTTGCCGGCCCGCAAGATGCCTCTTCACGCCTCGTTTGAAGGAACCCGGGTTGTAAGAGGAGGGGAACACGTGAGCTGGTAAGGAATTCCATTTTTTGGAAGTGCGACAAAGAAAGGAGTTGCCAAATTTCTTTGTTCGCGATGGAATTGATGTCACAGTTACGCGGTGACATCGAGAACCAGCTCGCGTGGACTTAAGAAGGAAGGGGGAAGCAGGAATTAGAGAAAATAATTCCTCTCTGAGGAATCACATATCACTCGCCGTGATACAGTCGATAGAAAGCGCTCAGTGCTGCTATCTCACGACGCAATTGTAAAGGTTCAAGGGTGTTTGTGACCTTTACGTCGCCAATAACGCGTACGGCACGTCGCTGCAACCGGTCCAAGGCCTCAAGTAGGTACTTAGCGGAGCCATCCCAAAGGTGCGAGCAATATTCCACGCAAGACCGTACCTGTGTTTTGTACAGCAGGCACAGTTGTTGTGGCGTGAAAAAGCGCCGCACCTTGTTCAGAACTCCGAGTTTCCGTGAAGCTGTTTTTATAACAGCCTCGATGTAATCCCTTGGACTAAGGTCGCAGCGAACGTCAATCCCCAGCATGGCAATTTTGCTTTGCATCACCAGCGGAGTACCACAGAGGGAGGGAAGAGGGGAAAATGTTGACTTTTTCGCCGTGAGAGCGCATACCTGTGTTTTCTTGGCATTAAACTCAACAAGATTATCAGAGCCCCATTTGGCGATGAGCTCTAACGTCCTATCGAGTTCAATGACAAGATTCTCCCGCCTCTCCTCAGTTTCCGCCCGCCCAGCCACTACGCGTCCGTGGTAACCACCATGCACTATACTATCATCTGCATAGCAATGTATGTTCCCAAGGGAGAGCATATCATTGATATGCAGAAGAAAGAGTGTGGGAGATAGCACAGATCCCTGGGGGACCCCAGCATTCACTACATAGAATTGTGAAGCGCAACCATCTACTAAAACACGAAGGCTACGCTTGTGTAGGAAGCTGGCAATCCAGGTGCATAGCTGAGCAGGCAGACCATATGCCGGTAGCTTGGAGAGAAGACCTCTGTGCCAGACCCTGTCGAAAGCCTTGGAGATATCGAGGCTGACAGCCAACGATTCTCCATGCTTGTCGATAGCTTCACCCCAGAGGTGTGTTACGTACGCTAGAAGATCACCTGTGGACCGTTTTGGTCGAAACCCGTACTGACGATCATTAATTAGACAGTGATCTTCCAGGTAATGGATCAGTTGGTTGTTTAAAAACCGTTCCATCACCTTACAAAGTACTGAGGTGATAGCTATTGGCCGATAATTTGCCGGGTCAGACCGATCCCCTCTTTTGGGAACAGCTTGCACATTAGCTCTTCTCCAAGCCTCCGGCACACTTCCCGAAGAGAGAGAAAGTTGGAACAGGTGCGTTAACACAGGAGACAGCTCCGTTGCGCACTTCTTCAGCACTATGGCTGGTATTCCATCGGGACCGCTAACTTTCCGTACATCAAGTGATTTATTGAGTCAAGTATTTTATTGCTTAAACATTCTTCTTGTATAAAACTAATTGTATGGAGTTTTTAATTCATTTTATTACATATTAAAGCGGCCCATTGCTTTTGGAGTGACACGAACAAGCTGCTGCCGGCTACAAAATACGCGGTAGCCGTGGGCAAGATCTACCGGCCCTTCAATGACCCCCAGGATTCAGACGCACAGAAGTCCGACGTGAGTTTTATTATATAAATAAATAACTGCTCAGCCCTGAACGATTCCTTAGCCTGGTGCTAAAAAGGTACCAAAGTACATCGTTATAATATAAAACAAATTGTACTATTTGCAAATCATTTAAAAAATAATAAACTGATTTGTGCTAAACAGCATAAGCTTAACAATACTAAATATATTATACTTAGGTGGTAGGGCTTTATGTCTATAGGCGGTGGTGATCACTTAACATCATGTGGTCTATTTGCCCATCTGCCTAGCTATAACATAAAAATAAAACTATATTACACATAAAGCCAAAATATTGTTCATAGTCTCTTTTTAAATTGCCATAAGTATTATTGATATAAGTCTTCTTAGCACCAGGTATTACTGGTGTAGGGCTTTGTGCAAGCTCGTCTGGGTAAGTACCACCCACTCATCATATACTACCCCCAAAACAGCAGTACTTGGTATTGTTGTGTTCCGGCTTAAAGAACGAGTGAGCCAGTGTATTACAAGGGAATAACATCATCGCCCAAGGTTCGTGGCGCATTGGCGATTTAACCGATGGTTAACACTTCTTTCAATGCTAATGTCAATGGGCGTTGGTGATCACTTACCACTAGGTAGCCCATATGCTCGTCTACCTATTTTCTTTAAAAAACCAGGCCATTGAGTTAATCTAGTTGTTAGTTTTTATGACTTCAAGTGCTCAGGGTCTAATTAATCCCTATTTTTTCCAGGTCGCTAGAATAAAAGTGCCCTCTCGTTTCCAAGGTTCCGCAGCGAACTTTCAAGACGACATCGCTCTAGTTATCGTAGCAACCCCATTCACTTTTGAAATCTACATCCGGCCTGTCTGTGTTGATTTTGATGTGAATTTCGACAGACAGCAGTTAACCGATAGGAGATTGGGCAAGGTATGGTTTGAAATACAAGAAAAACTTGAACTGATATTTGCGTGCGTTAAGTGAATCTGATTCTTGTTGATGTGTCCAGGTTGCCGGCTGGGGTCTCGTTGCCGAGAACGGACCAGCCTCCCAGGTGCTGAAGGTGGTTGACTTGCCATACGTCAAAATAGAGGAATGCTTCGCGATCTCGCCACCAAATTTCAGGGAGTACATCACCAGTGACAAGATATGCGCTGGATATACGAACGGTATGTGTTTTAATGTTTCAATTCTCTTCGTCTGAATGAAAAATAATGATTAGTTATGGTAGCTGTCTATTAGCCAATGGCGAAGTTTGATACGGTTTGATATTAAATAGATTGTAAAAGGGGGTTTTTTTGTTTGTTTTTTTTTTATGGTGGGACTTATTCACAACGGCTATCTCATCCCAAATTAAGCAGAGCTTGTACTACGGAAACCAGACAACTGATGTATATGTAATATACATATACTACTTTTCTTTTGTAAATATATACTTATATAGATTATTACACCCAGACTCAGGACAATCAGACATGTTTCATGCACACAAATGTCTGTCCTGTGTAGGAATCGAACCTACAACGTTCGGCGTGAAAGGCAAGTATATATCAACCACGCCAACCGGATCCTCTGGTTTTTTCCCGGGAAATAATAATAATTTATTTACACACCCAAATGATATATGTACACAATTTGTTTGCAGTATTATCTAACTCTAGGGTTTTTATTTACATTAGCAGCACTATTGGTGGATCTCTGACTCCGAAACTAATATAATGAAATGAGAACAATAACTCAGGCTGCAGACTTATTTGGGTTCAAATCCTGTGTCTTTGCTTTGGATTGGCCTAATGATACTGTCTATCCGCAGGGACCACACTGTGTCAAGGCGACAGCGGCGGCGGGCTCGCGTTTCCTGCGTTAGAGCTGAGCACGCAGCGCTATTACCTGCGCGGTGTCGTGTCCACCGCGCCGCGAAACGAAGACCTCTGCAACGCGCACACGCTGACCGCCTTCACTCAGATCATCAAACATGAACACTTTATCAAGGAGTACATATAGTTTTTATATTTTTATAAATATTATTACATTAAATGATTTTTTTTAAAGAAACTATCGTGTTTTATTTGGTTATCAAGGGAATTTGGGCATTAATTGCATGAATCTGTGTCCGAGATTGCGCAGCGATGTAAATTATTAATTATTTTTAAGGATTATCCCGGACAAATAAACAGACGGACAAATAAAAAAGTATTGGTTTTTAAATCGGTCTACTCAGTAAAATTTATATATATATATATATTTGAATTGAATTTAAAGCCTTTGGAATTATCGGTTAAAAAAATTCGCGTTTAAATATTTGCTTCAACATAGTTATGCAAAATGAATTGAATAATAAAGGGCGAATTCGCGAGCTAATACGTAGTTACTGAAGCATTTAAAAATGCCGGAATAAACAGACATAAACAAATTTTAAATTAATATATATTATGCTACAAACAGTTCTTGATTAATATATATTTATTTATACCTCACTAATCGTCCCGGCTTCGCACGAAGATAAGAAGATAAATGTATTTTGAATAGGCTTTGCGTAAAATCCGTACTTAGTGAGCGTCTACGTCGGGGAAGGAGCAACTGTGACAAATTTCAAGTCAATCGGGCGGATAATTTAGATCTCGTGATGAGTAGTATTTCGCTTATATCGGAGAATCATTATTCTCACGGTTACTCATTGCGGGCAATAGCAGGGATCCAGGCGAGAAATAAACTTTCCAAGATACAGTCTAATAAATAATTCACACTTTATATAATACACAGTACAGTTTCTAGGCTTGTGTTCATTTTAAAGCGATCAGAACGATAAGTGCTGCAATTTAACCAATCAAACTCACACAAACACACGTACACTCAAATACTTGCACTCAACAGTCACTTATACACACACAAATAACAGTGTAACTGCATTGCCACACTCACCCAACATAGACTGTGTCGACTAATCGAATTGTACTGTTTTTTTTAACTCATTATTAATAGGTGTATCAAAAAAATGACCGTTTTTTAACCAAATATTTGTATTATTATTTCTTTGATATAAAATAAAATTAATACTTGAAGTTTAGTCCATTGTTATGAACCGTCATTAGCCATCTGCTAGCCAATTGCTCGATCCCACGCTGATACCATTCCTTGGGATTGCTGTCAAAGAACTCTTGGACCGCAATTTCAACTTATGCAAAATTATCAAATATTTTCCCTTGAAGAAAATGGTGTATGGATCGAAAGAAGTAGTAATCTGATATATGACTGACTATATGATGACTATATGATAGATGAGGCAGGAGTTTGAACCCATGAAGTTCCTCAAACTTTTCTTTGGCTCGTAAGTGTGAGGACGAGCATTATCTTGTTGGAATAAAACTCCTTTTCGGTTGGTCAAAGCAGGATAACGCTCTGATAATTTGGCGTACAATTTATCCAGTTGTTCGCAGTAGAGTTCAGAGTTTATAGAGCATCCATCAAGAACAAATTTGTGATGGATAACACCTTCAAAATTCCAATAAACGCAAAGCATGGGCTTTTATCAAATTGCCCCCTTGCAGCAACCGGAAAAGCAGTTTGACGGCGACCTAGCCATTGCTCACGGGTATTCGGATTTCGCCAGTAAGCCCACTTTTCATCACAGGTTTCATCTTCCGATAAAATCTCATACCAGCAAGGTTTTTCAGTAAATTTTCACAAATTGCTAACCTCTTAGCTGATTGCTGAGGAATAAGTTAGTGACGGACCAGTCTACTGCTCTTTTTCACCTTCCACGTGGAACTTAGATGGCGACTTACAGTATTTTTCAACACAACACGCTCCCTGGCATGTTCGCGAGTACTTGAGTCCTCCTTCCTTTCCAACGTCGTAACTCCACTGCTAAATTTTTCAAATCAACGCCGCGCAGTGCACTGATCAAGGACACCTTCCCCTTTATATTTAATAATTTCACGAGTTGCTTGAGCGGCTATAAATTTTTTTTTTTCAGTAATGCCTTAAAATTGCGATGATTTCGTAGAAAACTGTCAAGTTTCTTCTCTGAAACAAATAACTAAACAAGGCTTTTTAAAAAAAATCGGATAAGAATAATCAAGTTTAGAGAATGCTCTAAAGGAATAATTAAGTATTGGTAAGTGTAAAATAGGATTAAAATATTTACAGACTTCTAAATCTTAAATATGATAAAACGGTCATTATTTTTGATACACCCCCATATTTTGTTACATTTTATTTTGCAAAACTGTGTGTTGTTATTTCTGTTAACTATGATTTGTTTTGCATAATTCAATGGGAAACAGTAATTGGCTATATTGTAGATATCCTATTTTTAATTTCGGCATATTTTGTATCATGCTGTTCTTTTCCTTTAATAAATAAATACAGAATGCAGCCCCCTTTTGTTTCATTCTTTTTCAAATGTAGGCTCTGCACACGTCACTGTTACGTTGTTTATGGCCAGTTATCATGAGCCGGATGCGATGATTTGTTGATTGATTTGATTGACACACACAAAAACAATTAACTACTTTCCACTTTTACTTCCGAAGTTCTGATTAAAACTTCGCCGACAAGACGCAATTATTAACGAGAATCCATCCAATAAGAATGTTTTATATCTCGACCAATGGCGTTTTTTTAAAAAGACTTGGTGACGTGCACTGTCATGAGTCCGTAACAGCCTGTGAATGTCCCACTGCTGGGCTGAAGGCCTCCTCTCCCTTTTTGAGGCGAAGGTTTGCTTATTCCACCACATTGCTCCAGTGCGGGTTGGTTGAATACACATGTGGCAGAATTTCTGTGAAATTAGACACATACAGGTTTCCTCACAATGTTTTCCTTCACCGTTAAGCACGAGATGAATTATAAACACAAATTAAGCACATGAAAATTCAGTGGTGCTTGCCCGGGTTTGAACCCACGATCATGGGTTAAGATTCACGCGTTCTAACCACTAGGCCATCTCGCAAGATGAGGCAGGATGTCTGCTCGTCATATATTTAAAAATTGTATTTTCTTCTAATCAAAAGTATTGCGAAATAGTAGGATATTGTATTAAAATAAGTGTTTATTTGCTCAAAACAGTAATTGAGTGTATAATATATATATATATATATATATTAATTTTATTTCTACTCCTTCTTCGATTGGAATAGAGTATACAATATTTAATTTTTAACTCAAACAAAACACTAAAAATTTGGCCTGATATCCCCTTCTTAAACACTGATTAAAATTTAACTACCTCATTTAACTTACAGAAAACCGTTGCTCAATGGTACATATGTAAATGTATAAAGCTCAAAGGAAAACACAATTAAATTTCAAAATCTTTATTTAGTATATGAAATAAATTATTAATAAATAAATATGCTTTATTGAAATTCTTCGCTCCCCTCCTCTTCGTATTCATCACTTGTAGAACTTGCTGTAAATTAAAATACAAGTAATTTACTTATTAATTATAATATTATTAGTATTATTCGCGCAAACACAGGTGCACTCTCTATTCCCTAACTCTCATAATCCGATGGGACGGCTATCCGACACGATCGGAAAGGGTTCAGGCGCAGAAACGGCTTTACGTGCTTTTCGAGGCACGGGAGTGTACACACATCCAACTTCCGGACCCCAGGCTGCTAATGAGAATTTTTCCAACAGAAAAACCCAATATTTTTTTATTGGCCCGACAAGGGAATCGAACCCAGGACTTCCAGGTCAGCGGCCTTACATCTAGCCACTAGACCAACGAGGCAAGCAGCTATTTAAAGCACGTACATAGCATTGTTCGCACACATCCAATCATCAATGAAGCTAGTCAACCAACACCGAAATGTCTGTCTGTCAAAATGATTAAAGCCACAATACTAAACAGTTACTTCGAAAGAAACATTTTACAAGGAATCCTAGCCAATATCAGAATTGCACATTTCACAGTCGAGAAAGTTGCTACAAACAAGCGTGTGGTGTTCGCGTTCCATGCGAATATGGACTTTGAATATATTACCACGACGGTTTAATTTCCTTTACCACGATGCGATGAACCCGTTCGTTGAGTTTTAGATCAAAATACGTACCGACGGAGGCGACAGATGTCGTACTCGGAGATGGGTCCGTGTCACATTTACAGCGCCTCAACTCTTCCAGCTGTCGTAGCTCGGAAGGTAATAGGTTCGATTTCCTGATCGTGTCCATTGTTTCTGTTGCGAAAAAATATAAAACACATTACCATAGTCACATTAAGTATATATTTATAAATAACAATACCTAAGTATGTAGTATATTACTAGACTATGTACAGACATTTTTATAATATGCAAAATTAAAATAAAAAACCAAAATACAGCATGATAGCAAAAACACACCGTATAAAAGATAACCAAGACGCTGGCATTATCGCCTCTCTGCACCGCTAGACTAGCCTTTGGGCTAAATAAGCGCCAGCTCTTGGGTCGCCATAAGTGTGGACCAGTTTCAAGTTCAGTTCCAGTTTCAGTTTCAATATATAAAGATATTATTAAGATATTATGAAGAAAAAGAAAAACGCCTCACCTAAACTAAACTGAACTTTACTGTCTTCGCGACAGTGACACACGTCATCTACCAGCGCCTCCTCGGCCCGGCGCCGCAGCTCCGACGGCAGCGGAGCGGGACCTGAGCGAGCGGGGTCGGTACAAATATTCATATACAATTTATATTTCGAATATATTATACAACTGATCGCAATTTCCAAATTTTTTCTCGAATCCATTATGAATACCATAGATAATTCAAGATCTCGACCAATGATATCGCGTCAACTCAAGGTCAAAGTTCTTTATTTGTCTTTGCTCCTCTTGTCGTTGGAAAAAGCTACTAAAGCTTTTTCATCATATCAGTAATTCCTTCGAACTATACAAATGAAATGACGTAACTATTCCTGAATATTTATTATTAACAACTGGCCGGTTGGCGTTGTTGGTAGATATTTTCACGCCGATGGTTGTGGGTTCAATTTTCATCCAGGACAGACATTTTTGTGCTTGAACATGTCTGTTAGTCCTGAGCCTGGGTGTAATTATATATATAAGTAAGTATTTACAGAAGAAAAGTAGTATATGTAATAAATCAGTTGTCTGGTTTCCATATAGAATATATATAACAAAATAAATATTTATCATTATAAGTAAGCTTTGTTCTTGATATTATGATGATGTATTTTTATGATTATTTATTATGATTGATGTATTTTTTTTAAATCGCCAATTTATTTAATAGTATTAGGCAATAGAATTGTTTCATTTGAATTATTTACAATTTGTTCGTACAGAGAAAACGCTAATTTTTCTACGAATTAAAAAAGAAATGCATACATTAAACTAATTAAAGTTGAAAGTATTTTTGTAATTGATTTACAAATGAAATCATAGTTCTTTCAACCAATAACGAAGTATTCTCGCCGATTCTGTAAGAGCGAGACGGGCGAACGACATATGCGCTTGCCCGCTCGCACTGTATAACTACGCATGCTGGACTATCCTCGCCTTTTCCCGCCGGCGGGGTCGAGGTCCCTCTTTTATTATCCCATCCGCTCTTAGGCGTATGACGGGGTCATTGCACACATAGTGTCCTCTTTCCTGACGTCGACGGTATCCTAAATCGAGGTTCGGCCTCACAAGAGGCGCCCTTGGACACGCGTATTCTCAGCCCTTAAGTGGGCTCCCAACATCCCAGTATCTTGAAGACTGGCCCCCCGCCGATGACGCTGCCGAGCCCATTTGGGCCAACAGCAACAAGTCAGTTCGAAAAAGAAAAAAACTCGCCATAGTCAACGCGCGGCTTTGGCCATCAGCGGTCGTATGCAAAAATCCTACACATTGAAAACTTATTCATTATTTAAATCTTAAAGTTTTATATGTTTTTTAACTCACAATCAGTCTTCGATTTAAACGGTTCAGTTCTCGCTAGAGCGTCTTCGTGGATACGTCGCATGTAGTGGTGATAATCCAAGGTCTTGATCGGCCCAACGTCGCCGGTCGCACGGGATATAACTGCGTAAAGTAAAGTGAATGTCTCACTGCTGGACTAAAAGGTTAGGCCGTTTGAGGAGTAGATTACGAGCTTATTCCACTACGCTGCTCCAATACGGGTGATACAGGTGCTTGAATTACATCCGACACATGCAGGTTTCCTAACGATGTTTTCCTTCATGCCAAGAATTATAAATACAAATTAAGCACGTGAAAGTCATTGGTTAAAATTGTCGCCTTCTAATCTCTGGTCTCACATTTTATATGTCAATTATTTGATGAACATAATATATAGTGTTAGAGAAATATTTAGATTTATTCCTAACAAAATATATTATTAAAAATATAGCTAAGCTCAAAACATTTTCATAAAGAAGACAGAATACGTCTGTCCAGAAGTATTTTATAGGGCAAATGGTCTATAATTTGTGATTATAATTCATCTCGTGCTTGACGGTGAAGGAAAACATCGTGAGGATACCTGCATGTGTCTAATTTCACTGAAATTATGCCACATGTATATTCTACCCCGCATTGGAGGAGCGTGGTGGAATAAGCTCAAAACCTTCTCCTCAAAAGGGAGTGGAGCCCTTAGCCCAGCAGTGGGACATTAACAGACTATTACTTTTTAATATAGATTCGAATAATTCAAACTCACGTTCCTCGACAGCTTCCCTCGCGTCGATCGCGATCTCGTTCGCTTCCCGAACGGCCCTCGACACGAACATCATCAGCTCGTCACCTTCCTTACGTTGGAGACGCGATAAGTAGACAGCTGTCGGTTTTGATGAAAACATTTACGGTAAATTATAATACTGGTGGTAGAGCTTTGTGCAAGCTCGTCTGGGTAGGTACCACCCACACATGAAACATTCTAGCGCAAAACAGCAGTACTTGGTATTGTTGTGTTCCGGTTTGAAGGGTGAGTGAGCCAGTGTAATTACAGGCACAAGAGACATAACATCTTAGTTCCCAAGCGATGTAAGCGAAGGTTAACATTTCTTACAAAGCCAATGTCTATGGGCGTTGGTAACCACTTACCATCGGGTGGCCCATATGCTCGTCCGCCTTCCATTCTATATAATAATAAAAAATTATAAAGTATAAATATTGTCAATGAACGCTACTATTGTAATATGCCTATAGAGAATTTCAATGACAGAAAGAGAAAGGTATATTGTATTTATTTATATATTATTGCAACGACTGCCTCGTTGGTCTAGTGGCTATGTGGCGGTTGGCGTGGTTGGTAGATACTTGCCTTTCACGCCGAAGGTTGTGGGTTCGATTCCCACCCAGGACAGACATTTGTGTGCATGAACATGTGTCGTTAGTATGTCATATAAGGATGTATTTACAAAAGGAAAGTAGTATATGTAGTATATCAGTTGTCTGGTTTCCATAGCACGAGCTCTGCTTAGTTTGGGATCAGATGGCCGTGTGTGGATAATGTCCCAGGATATTATGTTATATACTATATTATGTAATAATATCCCAGCGCATATTCACTAGAATATAATATACAAAGGTATTCCCTTAACATGTAACTAAACACTTTTTTTTACAATTAATAGGCCAGCTTTTGACCGTTGACTTGCCTGATGTTAAGCATCAACACGGTCTAAGATGTAGCACGCTTACCTATAAGAAACCTGTTTACTCTGGATTTGAAGACATCAACATTGTACCTATCAGGAAATACGGACTCAGGCAAAGAATTCCATAGTAAAACACTCACCGTCGTCAACGATATCGTCGAGCAGGTAGCGTATATCGTGCTGGGGGGGGAACCGTTCTTCTGTTGACTTCGTGACGTCATCGCGACCTTGAAAACGAAACCGTAGAGGATTATTACGTAATTTTATTTATACTTCACTAGATTTAAAGGTGCGACTATATTCCTTATCTCATAATCCGACTCGATCGGAAAGAGATGGAACAAAGGACGGCTCTCTCGAGCGATAGCCAACTTAGGACAGACGCCTCTCATAGGGAAGAACAGCAAACTGCGCAGAACAGTCAGGACATATTACAAGGAATACTATCTCGGTCCTCCTCACTCTCTTAATACAAAGAGACGGCCACTCCCTCAACGCCCAAACCCTCGGAGAAAGCTCAGGCGACGAACTAAAGGGTTTACATGCGCGGATATGCGAACAGTATCAACTTCCCTCCAAATGCAAAAACTTTTTACTGGCATAACCTGAGGCTTGAGCGTATATCAGCATATATAGTACGTAAATCCACTCACGCCTCGTGTGTTTCCAACGCGAATCATCCCTGGACATCGTCTCCATCGGTTTCATGTCGATTTCACAGAACCTGCACTTGCACTGGTCATCCAATCTTCGTCCACAGCGCGTACACTTGTCTGTGTATGAAAATGATTCCATTAATTAATTCTTTACAAAACCGTATAAGACTTGTCGGGATTGCATTTGAAATTCGCATCTCGAATTTGGGGGTTTATAAGGGTTGTTTTTTTATCGTCACGGTAGCATGCAAAAGCGATCCCGTGGTGCTCCTCGTTAAGACGGAAAGGGTACCGCTGATTTTTTAGTGGTTATTCCGATGTTCGGAGCGCACTCGGCCTTGGACACCGGTGAGCCCCACATACACCCCACTATTCCCGTGGGGGAAACGCTTAACGCATTTTTCCAGCGTTAAAAAAAATAAAAAATTAAGGGTTGTTTTTTATAGGGGTTGGTTGCCTTTTTCAAACGATATTACCTCGCGGAAACGCGTAGTTTTTTTATATGAGTATGATGTTACTTGCAACGAATCGCCTTTTTGTGTTTATTTGGGCACTTTTAAAGTTGTCAATTGGCACTACGGTAGCTCAATTCTGCTTAATCTATCACTGGTGGTACCAACCAGAGACTTGATGATACGCTGCAACCTATCATATTTACCTATCTTGACTTCAGCGCCATCCACAACATCGAATATCGAACTCCTAGCCGCTTCCAGTTTAGTCGCTTGAAGCGCTGACACGCGATGCCTCGAAGCCGCTTTATGCGCTTCAGGTAATAAGAACTGATGGACCAGTTCAGCTACCAACTCGTTCTGTTCCGCTGTTGACCTGAAAGTTGAAGAGTTTTTTAGTATACGGAATACAATTTCAAAATTTTCCTACTTAACTAATATCCGGACGCCACTTCGCCCAGGTTTGGATGTCACGAGTTAAACATAACTGGAGTACCCCCTGTCCTGTTCTGTACTCCTGACAACGTGTATGCAAAACGTATGGTTGATCGGTTGAGTAATTAAGACTTGAAAACGTAACAAATAAATGAACTGATATTCGCTATGATATGGACAAAATGGAAGACGAATCTTATCAACGATGCCATCATATGCGCTGATTGTTATCAACCAGAGACAGACTAGTTACGGTGCATTCGCTTGCAATGACTACGATATTTACGTAAAGCGCCCATGTCTATGGGAGGTGGTGACCACTTACCATCAGGTAACCCATTTGCTCATCTACCGACGGATTCAGAAACAGAAACTTTAGGTTAGAAAAACGCAGAAACCAGACCTTGAACCCAGGACCTCGGAATCTACAGCTTATGAACTAGACACAAGACTAACAGGGTCTATATAACGCATATGTATTATATACTCATGTGACGCCACACTCACATGGAGCCGTGCTCCCGCAGCGAGCGCTGGACGGCGTCTGCCCGAGCGCGGGCCCGCCGCACGGCCTGCTCCTCCGCGGCGAGCTCCACGGCCTCGCGCGTGACGTCACGCAGGTACGCGTCCACTGTCTCGTGGGTCACTCCCAGTACCTATTATATATATAGAATTACATGTCCATTAGAGGAGATGGCCCTTTTTTGACCAATGCTCTCCATTCATTTCCTCACGATGTTTTCCTTGAAGATGATTTATAAATATAAATTAAACACGTGAAAATTGGTCCTTGCGTAGGTTTGAACCCGTGATCATCAGATAAGATTCAAATGTAACATTAATTACTAATCGGTCGTAAGGTAAGCCACTCATATATTCCACCGTCAAACAGCAATACACTTGGTACTGGTGTGTTCCGATTTTAATTACCTAATTAATTTGTGGTTATAATTCATCTCGTGCTTCAACAAGCAAACATCGTGAAGGAATCTGCATATATCTAATTTGACTGAAGTTCTGTCACATGTATATTCCACTAAGCCGCATTGGAGCAGCGTGATAGAATAAGCTCCAAAACCTTCTCCTCAAAGTAGGAGAATAGGCCTTAGCCCAGCAATGGAACTAATCACAGACTCTGTAATTAGTTCCGTACCTGTTTAAACATCTCGTCGTGTTCTCGTCTACGGTGCTCCTCCTTCTGTCTCCGTCCCGCTTCCGCCGCTTCTCGCAAAGTTTTCTCACGAACTGTTGAAAAGATATATTAATCAAGAACTGATTGTAGTTTTATTATTATTATCATTAGTGTTTTTTTTAGGTATAGGTATGCGGACGGGCCACCTGATGTTAAGTGGTCACGACCGCCCATAGACTTTGGCAATTTAAGAAATATTAACCATTCCTTACATAGCCAATGCGCCACCGACCTTGGGAAAGAAGATGTGATGTCCCTTTTTGCCTGTTCACACTGGCTCACTCACCCTTCAAACCGGAATGCAACAATACTATATTGCTGTTTTGCGGTAGAATATCTGATGAGTGGGTAGTACCTACCCAGACGGGCTTGCACAAATTCCTACCACCGAGTAAAGTTTTTCGTCTTGTTCATTAAACTATCCACTATTTATGTGTTCACAGAGCTATTAAGATGGCCATAGACAATTTAGTACTTTCTAATGATTTGACATATTCCTAACAGTAGTGCATAATACAGCAGAGCTTGGAATATGTAAATATAAGGTTTGTTTATCTTTATTCGTATAAAATTTATAATATTGTACTTGTAAGAAATTTCTTAAAGGGTTATATCTTTTATCCTTACTTATTCCGTGAAGAGTTTTTTTTTTGGAACAGTAGCAGTGCCTCCATTTTGTGGGAATTACTGATTGAAGAGCCCCTTGTACCCTCGATTTTCAGTAAGAGGACCCCTTTAAGAGAGGTACGTATAATCAAGTTATAATAAAGAAGTCTCTATAAATCAACTCACGCGCAATTAATATAAAGGCGTGTTGCCTTCTCTCCTCTTTGAGCCTCCTTAGCTCCTTCTCCAGGAAGTCAAGAGCCGCTGACACCGCCCCCCCACACAGCTCTTCTACTAGTGCACTAATTGCTTCCTCCTGTGCAATAATTACTCGTTTCAGAAATGGTGGTAAACAAACTTAGGGTTTTAATATCGAGGTTCAGACCAGTTTGTGGTGAAAATGTATGACGTTGACTGAAGCATACGACCAAGCGATAATGTTATACGATTAACTTGTCCATTTGTCTGTTTGTACGTGACGTCGTAGCTTCAAACCACTATCGGTTTGCTTGAAAGGTGACTTGATCGATTTTTTTCTTAGTTATTATAATAAAACCTGAGTTATTCGAAGGTCATCAACTCTTATAATTGTTGAAGGTATGTGTCATATGACCAACTTTACTAGTCTGATTGATTCGAAATTTAGTATCTAATAAATAAATAAAATAATATAATGGGACATTATTCACACGTGGCCATCTGATCCCAAACTAAGCAGAGCTTGTACTATGGAAACCAAACAACTGATATACTACATATACTACTTTTCTTTTTTCTTACATACTTATATAGATAATTACACCCAGACTCAGGACATACAGACATGTTCATGCACACAAATTTCTGTCCTAGTTGGGAATCGGACCCACAACCTTCGGCGTGAAAGGCAAGTATCTACCAACCACGCCAACCGGCCCGTCGAATTCGTTTCGTTGACAATAGGTTGGCAAACTGACAAATGGTCTACCTAATGGTAAGTGGTCACCACCGCCCATAGACATTTTGCACTGTTAGAAATATTAACCATCCCTTACATAAATAATTGTAATTTTTCATTTTCGTTTGTTTAATAGAAATACAATGTGTACGACGAACTGCCCCAACAGTCATGTTCTCCTGGTACAATAAAACCTCTAACCTTCTGCTCGGCCTCGGAGCGTATAGCTTGATAATCTCTGGCCCTGGACTCTTCCTTGGCGATACGAGCTCGGTCCTCCTTCTGCAGACCGTGCGTCGTCTTCAACTCCTCAGTGAGCTCTGCTGCCCTGGTACGTCCTTCAAACATCTACGAACCAAAAAGAAATATATATTATTCTAGCTCTTTAATTTGTGAAGTAGAAAAATGGACAAATGGATGGTCTAATCCTTGACATATATAACCACAGACTCCGAAGTCCTGGGTTCGAACCTTGAGTTAAAACCTATTGCGGTTTTTCTGACAAAAAATTTTCAGTGGCAACCCGAAGTCGCATTGGATTATAAGAGGGAAATAGAGAGTACTGCTCTCGTAAGAGTGGCCGTCGTGAGCAAAATGTATCCGGAGAATTTTCTTATTCAAGATAATCAAAATCTCACCAAAATCTGCACAGCACGTCCTCTTAAAACTTTCTGTAACGTCAGCGCCGCTTGGTGCGACGCCTCGTCCTCCTCAGGGACCGCTTCCATTTCAGGGGTTGGAGGTCTCGGAGTCTCTACGAGCCGACGTGGTTTGAGCACTCTTAGAGGTCCAGCTGACGCTGAAGCCGCTCCGAGACGAGCCTCTGGATGATCGTACCACTTAAATTATTTCTATTATAATTATATGACATGACATAATTGGTCGAGATCCGAAATCTAAATTATCTGTGGTAAAAAAAATAGCGTTTTTAATCGGCGAAGTTTGTTATCGGAACTTTGGAAGTGAAATTAAAGTGTATATAAGTAGTTAAGTGAAATATTGTTGTATTATAAATAATGATAAATTAAACAAGAACTGTTTATAGTGTATAGACAGCAGAGGTATTAGCGAATCGCATGGAATATGTAAATCTAAGATTTGTTTATTTTTACTACTTTGATTAGAATAAAATATAATTTATTTATGACAATAAAATGTCCACTTTTCTAATTTTTTAAAGTGAAAACTTCTCGGGGCGAGTTGCGCTCGTTTATCGTAGCGGATAGAGTCGTGACTTCCTGTCACCGACATGATAATGTTAATATAATGAAATTGTTGAAAGTGCAAACAAATTTAAGTATTGTAGAAATTAATTAGGATAATAATGATTGAAATTTATATAAATACTAACAGTATATACGAATAATATAAGTGTATTTTATCTATTATTTATTTAAATTAAGCTGTATTAATATTTTGTACGAAGTTTGCGAGATACTGTGAATTTTGAAAAATAAAAACTATACAATATAAAAGGGTAGAATTATTACTTGGAGTACCAATAGATGTGGAAATTGGACAAATATATTTAACAGTTTAAAGTTTTTGCTCCTATCGGCAGTCCCTATGACTGTCTGCTTTTTTATTTTAAAGAGGGAATCAAAGAGTACAAGATAAAATAAACATAAACTAAGCACAAGGACAATAAAGTTTCCACAGATAAATAAGTCATACAATGCGAGCACGAGATGTGTCATTAAAAAAAATAATAAATTAACGGGTAACGGGTTAACAAATACAAAAATAATAATAATAATATTGAGGGAAAACAACATTGATATTACCAGGTTTTTCTTTAATAGTATAGGTAGGTGGACGAGCATATGGGCCACCTGATAGTAAGTGGTCACCAACGCCCATAGACATTGGCATTGTAAGAAATGTTAACCATTGCTTACATCGCCAATGCACCACCAACCTTGTGAACTAAGATGTTATGTCTCTCGTTCCTGTTATTACACGGGCGCATTCACCCTTCAAACCGGAACAGAACAATACCGAGTATTGCTATTTTGCGGTAGAATATCTGATGACTGAGTGATACCTACCCAGACGAGCTTGCACAAAGCCCTACCACCAATATAAGCATTAAGAAAAATAAAACTATAATACTAGTATTTCAATTACTAATCTTACTTTTCAAATCGTTATGCAATTTCTCCAGAAACTGTTCGCTCCACTTGGTCTCCCTCTCACAGAGCTGTGTCGTGTCACGTTGGATGTGATGACCGGAACAGGTCCGGGACAGATTCTGACCGCACTGCTGCAGCCACACGGGCGGTGCTGATAGCTGTTCATGGTCTTCTAGAGCTTAAATTAGAACAAACAAAAATATTAAGGTGGTTTTTCTTGATGGGTCTATCTGTGATTTCAAAATAGCAGTTTCAAATTACTGGTGGTAGAGCTTTTCACAAGCTCGGGTGGCGTATTGGCTATGTAAGCGATGTTTGACATTTCTTACATTGCCAATGTCTAAGGGCGTTGGTGACCACTTACCATCAGGTGGCCCATATGCTCGTCCACCTTCCTATTCTATAAAAAAAAAAGCTATTCCAAGATTGATTCTTATTATACTCGATCGTCTGTCTGTTCGACCGTGGTAATCTTCAAAACGAGTAATCATTACAAATGTAAATAATGGAATTATTATAAAAAGTATTCCAAAGAACGATTTACTTTCTATTTCATAAAAATCGGTTGAGCTTATCAAAAGTTATAACAATTTTAAGTTTTGCTACACATGTATATTACAAAAGCGAGTTGAAACAGCAACGTACAGCTATTTATAACAAGTAATAATACACATATACTCATCACATACTATAAAACAAGTCCCCCGCCGCGTATGTCTGTCTGTACGATAGAGATAAACTCAAAAACTATCAAAGGGATTTTCATACAGTTTTCACCAATTCACGAAATGGTTCATGAGAAAGGTTTAGTGTATAGAGTTATATGTATTACGATATAAACCTTTTATATTGACCATTATTATATAATAATATTATTAATAATATTATTATTAACTAATTTGGTAGAATTATTAAAAAAGTATCTCGTCTCGTTTAACAGATCTAAGCTGATTTCGAAGTAGTTACAACCGACGGATCGGTTGGCGTGGTAGATACTTGCCTTTCATGCCGATGGTTGTGGGTTCGATTCTCACCCAGGACAGACATTTTTGTGCATGAACATGTCTGTTTGTCCTGAGTCTGGGTGTAATTATCTATATAAGTATGTATTTACAAAAGAAAAGTAGTATATGTAGTATATCAGTTCTCTGGTTTCCATAGTATGAGCTCTGCTTAGTTTGGTATCAGATGGCCGTGTGTGAATAATGTCCCAGGATATTTATTTACTTACATAGCAAATTGGGATCGTAAATAATCTCCGCATGCCGTCTCCTCGCCTGGTAGCCGTGCCGAGCTCGTGGGGCGTGCAGGTCCGACGTCGGATCCTGAGCGGCGTTGATAGCGCTCCCACCGCCTCTAGCCGCGCGCATCTCTTGGACGAGGCCCATTCTACCACCACAGTTGTGTAGGGTTGTCAGTTTGCGAAGTTCTAGAATGCCGTCACAATCATCGTTTAATCTATGGAAACGGTATACTTGCCCTCCATAATCCATATGAGGCCATAGACAAATTATTACTTTTTAAAGATTTGACACATTCCTTAGGGTGCTCCAACACAGCAGTTATATAACGTTATAAAACATTGTGTAGCACGATAACATTCTATAACAGTGTGTAACATTTTACTACACCATGTTAAGATTTATATTTTATAAACGCTCCCACCCTTTTTTTAACGCTGGAAAAACGCGCTACGTGTTTCCCCCACTGGAACAGTGGAGGGGTATGTGGGGTTCACCGGTGTCCAAGGTGCCTAGTGCGCCCCGAACATCGGAATACCTACTAAGAAACCAGCGGTACCCTTTCCGTCTTAACGAGGCGAGCCACGGGATCGCTTTCGCATGCTACCGTGAAACGATCCCACCCTGGTTCAACTCGTTGTATAACGTCACATAACATTCTGTAACCATGTTGTATTGTGTTGTAATCAATTTTATAACATTTTGTTACATGAAGTTGTATAACATCACTAACAATTTATAACTTTTGTTACAATTTGTTAATAAAAAAGTTAACAAATTGTAACAACAAATGTTATGCAACATTCTCTAACGTTATATAACTGCTGTGTGGGAACATCTTTACAAATACATATATTTCTTATTTCATTGCGGACCTCCTTACGAAACCTCATGTGTATCAATTGCCCCTCACTTTACCTCTATCCCTCTTTCGTCTAATGTTATCAATCTTCCGTTCCATATCGGTCTTCTTGTCTGCCCAGAGTTTCGCCAGCTTCGTTACTGTGCGATCCGTGCTCTGCTTGCGCTTTTGAGTCTGCAGCTTATGGAGCAGAGCGAGACGAATATCCTGGAGTTCATCGATTTCCTAAAAAAAAGTTGATTATTGGCAGAGACACCTCAGATTTTCTAAGCCTCATATTGGTAAACAAGCTCTCTTAGTACGGTTGTGTAATAAATATAACAATATCGTTAAATCAATTCCGGACATTGACATTTTGTGACTCTCCCTCAATATTTAGTAATAAGTTACTTAATTATTATAAAATGCATGATTAGTTTTAATTAATAATTTTTAATTATAATTTCACCGATTGATTTTTTATTATAATAATGACATTATTTATTATTTAATTTTGACATTTTTTTTAAATTACTGATGATTTTTTGTTACTTTTAATTTGAATTTGATTAGACTGAATCCGGAAGTGCTATGTACACTTGTAATTGACATGCATATTAGATATACTATTATTGTTTTATAAATTAATCTTTTCAATGCTTTATATGTATGTTGTAAGTGTGCTGTTATAAATAAATAAATAAAGACTTTTGATGTGTGGAGGGGGAGGGTCGAAATGAGACTTCGAGCGTCAGACAAGTTAGCGGAAGATTTCATGCATCAAGTGACATCAGCATGACATTTGTTATTTACCTTGGCATTCATACCATTTTTTTATAGGTACGTATACATATATATATATATATACATATATATATGTAGACATATACATAACACAAAAAACTCACCGCCTCCCTAAATATCCAGTCCTTAGTTTCTATATCCGTGATGATGCCCTCCCTATTCTTTATCCATCGAGGGTATCCGCCTCTCTCGACCAACTCAGACCATCTACGCGCGTGACGCATCCTGGCGATGGAAAAACATCTCTTACTGATATTGTAAACAAAGTTTTTACCACTGAATGGCGGTAAATCGGCATATTGCAAGACTAGTTCCCCTCAATAGGTACTCTATGCCCTATTCTGTATCTCTGAAAACATAAATCCGTAACAGCCTGTGAATGTCCCACTGCTGGGCTAAAGGCCTCCTCTCCTCTTTTTGAGGAGAAGGTTTGGAGCTTATTCCACCACGCTGCTCCAATGCGGGTTGGTAGAATTCACATGTGGCAGAACTTCAGTGAAATTAGACACATGCAGGTTTCCTCACGATGTTTTCCTTCACCGTAAAGCACGAGATGAATTATAATCACAAATTAAGCACATGAAAATTCAGTGGTGCTTGCCCGGGTTTGAACCCACGATCATCGGTTAAGATTCACGCGTTCTTACCACTAGGCCATCTCGGCTTCGAAAACATAAATGTAAAAAAAATCAGTTAAAGGGTAGAACAACGAAAAAATATAAAAAATCATATATAAAAAAAACATTGGACATATTATAGAACGCCAGACCATATATTATTCATCTAATATCCAAAAGGTATATTTTTAATTAATATACCTTTTAAGAGTATATTTTTTGTTACTGGTGGTAGGGCTTTCTACAAGCTTGTCTGGATAAGTACCACACAATCATCGAATATTCTAACCCAAAACAGCAGTATTTGGTATTGTTATGTTCCGATTTGAAGGATGAGTGAGCCAGTGTAATAACAGGCACAAGAAACATAACATCCTAGTTCCGAAGCGATGGTTAACATTCCTTACAATGAGAATGGGCGTTGGTGACCATTTGGATGACCACCATTTTAGCCGGTCGCCGCTTAGACTAATCATGATCAGTTTAATAGTTAAGACGTGAAAACGTAACAAAAAAACGAACTCACGCATAGATCAAGTGTTAGGATTGGACGTTGATGCCGCAATATATGTCACATTTAAAATAAGAATATATAAATATTATTATTTTTTTTAAAAACGATCACATTAAACTCTTACTTATTTATCATTTCTGTCGTATGGAAATCAGCTGGCAAGTCACCCTTACGATACGGAGTACCCGGTCCTGAAGCAAAATAACCAAGAATATAATTTATCAAATCTCTTTTAATAAGTATAATTTTAGCAAACCTTTTAACAGTTGGTACTTTTCAAATTGGTAAACGGTCTTATATATATATATATATATATATATATATATATATATATATATATACGCTTAATTATATATATAATTAAGCGATGTATATAAAGTTTAAGTAATGGTCTATGAGCACTATGAGGGTGGCATTTTCTTTAAGGAAAAAATCCTCTGTAAAAGAAATGATTAAAAAAAAACAAATGTACATTTATTACATTTTCAATTATATTATTAGTCTATTAGAATAATATTTAAAAAAATAAACTTTTTTAATTTTGTTTCACCGCTTTACTTAAATAACGTTTATATTTCGTTTCACCGCTTTAGTTCAGGCAAAGGTAATTCGACAGTAGGGCTCTTTGACGACCAATTTCAAAAGTGAACGTATGACGATTAAAAAAACGTAGAATACAAAAAAGAATGTTCATGTTAATATTAACGTTCTAAATTTAAACAAGGCGACCAAAATATATATTCATAGTACTTTGCTGGTGGTTTTTTTTAAATTAAAATCAGATTTTTTTTTAATCCCAGCCTATAAATTTGACATTTTACGTATTCTTTTTTCGAATGTAATTTCGGTGTATGTTTGAGAAAATTATATTTTGATTTCACAAGAACTTTCTAAACGTAATTTTATAAGATTACATTAAATGGAAAGTGTTGTATTTCCACTTACCCCACTCAAATTTGTCTAAATACATCACTTCCGGTGTGTTTTCGCACTCCTCAGCCGGTACCGCGTCCGGTTGCCACGGTGTCGTCTGAGCTGATGATTCTCTGCAAAATTCCGCCGCGTGAGAATGGGAGGGAAGAGTGAGGTTTGGAAAAGTTGCAGAAAAGGACACAAGGTAACTAACACTATGTCTGTTTCTTTACTCAACAACGTGTATGCAAAATTTTATAATAATCGGTCGGGTAGTTAAGACGAGAAAGCGTAACAAACAAACAAACTCATTTTCTTATATTAGTTGGGGTAATTTGATATTATGTCTCTTTCTCTCTAAAATGCTGAATTCTTCGACGATGTCCTGAACGATATCGTTCAAGGCCATTCGCAACGGAGAATAGGATACAATACACGATTGTGTTCACTAAAATAATTGTACTTTGTTTTCGCTCACTTACATAATCCGATGGAAAAGAGCTCAGGTGTAGGACCCACGGCTTTACGTGCTATCCCATGCCCTGGAATAAGCACTACTTTCTTCCTTAAAATCTGGTACTAAAAATTTCTGACGGAGCCTAAGCTTAACACGGGACTAAGCAAGCCTCTAGATAGACATGGTTGTTGTAAAGATCTACTGCTGTTGCTGCATCAGCGCCGGCCCTGACACTTGCTCAGAGTAGAGCGAAATTGCCTTTCAGTGCCCTTTGGTCGACGCTTTCACTTCACGTAATTTGAATTTATTTAATGTTATATAACATAATTATATATATTTAGCATCTAGAAATGATTACATGTAGATTTATCTCCGATATATACCTCATGCTACCCGGCGCCTAGAGCGATCGCTCCTCTCGCTCTACACCAGGAACCGCACTGTACAATATGGTGTTCATTACCTATACAAACTCTGTGTCCCCCTGTGTTTCGGCTTCTCACGGCAAGGGATCATCAACTCAGTCGGGGGCCGGAAGTCAGGGGTAGCACACTTCATCGGGCACAACTTCTTTGGACTGTAATAAAAATGCATCTATAGAACCCAGATGGTCGAGATTAGAACGCGTGAATCATCGTGGATTCAAACCAAGCACCACTTAATTTTCATGTTTCTAATTTGTGTTTATAATTCAAATCGTGCTTGGCGGTGAAGGACATCGTGAGGAAAACTGCAAGTGTCTAATTAGAAGTAGGACATTCACAGGCTGTTACTAAATAATTTTATCCACAATAGCGCGCTCCACTATTTTTTTCTAATCACTACAATGCAAGTGTGCAATGTAAACTGTAATAGTGTGGCGCGTTTTCGAGTGAACTAATTATATATAATTGATATTGGACTTTGTCTGTAATTGTAAATATTAATATCCTCCAGACCGATTTTGGCCACAAGGGCCAATCTGAATAGAGATTAGCCAACTGCGCAGGACATATTATAGTGCACGAGTGTGTGTCTTTTCCCTAACTCTGATAATCCGATGGGACGGCAATCCGACACGACCGGAACGAGGCTTTACGTGCTTATGTTGTAAATATTATTAAAATAATGAATAGGTAAATTAACATACACAGCACAGTACTTAAATCGATCCTTCCCCGCCAACTCCGGAACGGGCACGCCACGTGCTCTCCCCACTTTTTCCAAGTAAGCGCCGTACGAGCGATCCACGTGTGGCGGCAGACGACAGTTTGGATGGTACACTATTATAACAAATTTCAATCTTATTTCAATTCTAATTTATGTCGATTTTATTGTAGTTGATTTTATTTATATAAAATAATACATAATATCTATATTTATGGTACCATCCGCTCATATTGTACCGCCAAGCAGCAATTCTTAGCATTGTTGTGTTTCGGTTTGAAGGGTGAGTGAGCCAGTATAGCTACAGGCACAAGGGACATAACATTTTGATTTCCAAGCTTCATTGCGTATTGGTGGTGTAAAGAACGGCTAATATTTCTTACAGTGTCAATGGATGGTGGCTTAAGATTAATAAAATAAAAACTAAAATCTTTCGACTAACAACTATTAGCTGGTAAAATAAGCGTATTATGTACATTTTTCTGCAATATCTAGTATTACTCATCAGCAATAAATTGTAATAAACTCACCAACTTGCATTCTTGGAAACTGACGCAGTTCAGAGAACATTGTTTTGTACACCGGCTGGATCATCTGCAAACGTATTTATTACATATAAAAACATTTGACAAACGTTATCGCTGGTTTGTCTGACATAGTGGTAGAAATTCAAGACATTTATGTGCTCGATGAAATTATGGCAATCAAATTCTTTTAACGGAGTCCCTTAGCTTATTACTGTTAGGAATATTTCAAAACTATTAAAAGTATTAAAAATTGTCTATGATCTCTTTTCGATATATTTCACAAGTATTGACAGTTTGCCTCAAGGCCGCGTGTGAGCGAGGTCTATGTCAGTTAATTCCACTGAATTAAAATACACAACGAATACAATAAAAGTATATAGATGTATATACAAAGACTAAAGACTAATAATAATAACAATAAAATAACATTACGGCTTGAACTAAAATGGTGCTATTCTACTAAGCATTGCTGCTTGGCGGTACAATATATGATGAGTGGATGGTACCATAAATATAGATATTATGTATTATTTTATATAAAATAAAATCAACTACAATAAAATCCACATAAATTAGATATGAAATAATATTGAAATTTATTATAATAGTGTACCATCCAAACTGTCGTCTGCCTCCACAAATATGCAAGTCATTGCATGCAAGCGTATTTTTTTATGTATATCTGAGGATATTTACGAAAACAATAACTCACAACTTGCGCAGACGCCATCGCAGCTTTAAACGCAGTTCTCGCGTAGTCTCTCGCTCCTGATACTATGAAGGCGGAATCTGTTGTATCAAGTTGTTATTAAGTTAAAGTAATAACATGTATATCCACTATACCAAGGCTTCCTCTCTTGAGAAGTTTGCGAGCATATTCTACCACGATGTAATTCCTTAATATTTGCATTAGCCGCAGCGAAAATTTAATCCAAAATAATAGTTATTAGTTATAAATGTGTGTTTGACATGGCGAAGAGTTCGTTTAACACAATTACACAAACCACATATATATACGGACACCACCATATGGACATACGACCGATGGTCGTTGGAACAGACGAGTTGTTGTGGAGACTACGGATCAGCCAATGTAGTGTATTTTCTCGCCAGGCGGATTTATGACTTGAAGATGATGGCGAGACCCGGCTAGATGTGGAAGGCGGAAGGATTGCGATCGGCTAATGATTATATGACCTGAATTATTTGTCCTGGTGAGCGCCAGCCCTGGGGTAGTACAAGAAGAACGAACGCTCCAGGCGCTAGGTATCAGGCAAAATTGGCAAAATAATTACCAGGGGTTCATAAGCAGTGAATTTATAATTGTGGTAATTATAATTTATATAACATTAACTAAAATGAAATTTACGTGAAGTGAAAGCGTCGACCAGAGGGCGCTGAAAGACAATCACACTCTATTCTCATCAAGAGCCATGGCCGATGATGGTCCTAGTGCTCTCAAAAATAACCCTTTGAAAGCGGGTCGATCAGATTATGCTGAAAATTGATTGGCTCTCGCTTTAAATCTTGCTTTCATTTATACCTTGTTAAGCTAAGGAAAACTTCAAGTTACACGGGGCGGCTCGTACGAGCACATAGTCTGCTATGTATAAATACATAACTGTTTAACCATACCCTGATACCTTACAATATAAAAAAGCAATGCAAACGAATTAAAGTTCATCACTTTAAGATTGTTAAAAATTAATATGTATTACTTTTCATTTTTAACGTATTATAAAGGTCTCACCATATAAATAATCGTGGACTCTCATCTTAGACACGTTATACCTTCTCGGAGCTTCGTATAGAGTTTCGCCGCTCATTTTGATATTAATATTTAAATATATTTAAGCCAAATACACGTCATAACGTGTTGATAAAAATATGTAATGACAAAACAATTTTGTTGCTTAGCAACACTTGTTTTAGTAATTTAAGGGTAATGCACATTTTTAGGAACATGTCAAATCATTAAAAACAACGTTGTCTATAGTCTCATCTTAATATCTCAGTATTGGCAGTCCGACTCAAAGCTACGTTCACAATTAATACTACCTCGTTGGTCTAGTGGCTTGATGTAAGGCCGCAGACCCTGAGGTCCTGGGTTCAATTCCCAGATTGGGCCAATAAAGAGTTATTGGGTTTTTCTGTCAGAAAATTCTCAGTAGCAGCCCGGAGTCTGGAAGTTGGAAGTGTGTATATTCCCGTGCCTCGGAAAGCACGTAAAGCCGTTGGTCCTGCGGCTTAAATCTTTCCGGTCGTGTCGGATTGCCGTCCCATCGGATTATGAGAGTTAGGGAATAGAGAGTGCACCTGTGTTTACACACACTTGTGCACTATAATATCTCCTGCGTAGTTTGCTAATCTCCCTTGACATTGGCCGCCGTGAAAATCGGTACTGAGGACATTATTATTATAGATAACGAATAGAAAAAGGTTAAAAAAACGGTAAAGAATACAAATAATATATTTGTTATTAAATAAGCGCTGTGTATTGTTGAAATCGAGATGATGTAAGTCTTTGACTTATTAAAATTTATACAAAGAAATAAAATTAAGGTGTCTGTCTGTGTTTTCGAAATAATAGCTTTTTTTAAGTTAATATAATGAGATTTAACAAAACCATTATAATATAATGCGAGTTAAAATGACATTATTTTTATTTTATGTTACCTAAAAATTTTAATATTTTATATAATTCAAATTAGATTTTGAAGGATTTTCGTTACAAATTGTATTTCACGCTGGCTACATTTCCAATAATGGTTTTTCACGCTGGCAATGTAGGTTTTGCTAATATTACAATAAAACAAAAACAACAAACTCATTTTTTATTGTGCCGCAAAATAAAATTTACAGTTTACACAAATAATTTTCATAAATTAGAAAAATAACAAATTCCATACAAAATAATTCTGTGAATTCCATAACAGCGTAGCGATTTTAAAGCTGCATTCACACTATTGTACTTTAAAGTTACGGCTGTATAATGCATTACAGTATACATATATGCAGCGTGACAGTGTAGTAGCGACATTATAATTATAAGTCCAGCCCGTTGAGAGAATACTACTAGTCTACACAACCGTGACAGCGCATGATATTTAAAATATAGTTTTCTTATTTAATTAAAGTATAATTTGGCGCCAAAGCATATAACATTTATTGTATGTTAACATAGAGATATTGTTCGTTAGTAGAACACAAATGATAGTAATATTTTTATCGTAAATTCTATGACAGTTCAAACGAACATCGTCCATTCGATTACGGAGCTTCATTATTGAACAAATATGTAACATTATTTATTATAATACTTAAGATAATTATTTATTCAGCTCGTTTGCCGACACTAAAAAAAAAAATTTTTTTTTTTTAAAGTATGGCAATCAGATTGGCAAGTGTCACTCATAGAAACTAGCGCTGTAAGAGATATTTATAATATTAAACATTCCTTATATGCTATCTAATATCTAGACTAAATATCTTGCTTTACTTGAATGACTGACTAAATATGTACAGTTATATTTTAACAATATACACATGAGAAGCTTATTTACTTAATAATAATACAGTAACAGTAACAGCCTGTGAATGTCCCACTGCTGGGCTAAAAAAGGTCTGGAGCTTATACCACCACGCTGCTCCAATGCGGGTTGGTGGAATACATATGTGGCAGAATTTCAGTGAAATTAGACAATGCAGGTTTCCTCGCGATGTTTTCCTTCACCGTCAAGCACGAGATGAAAAATAAACACAAATTTAGCACATGAAAATTCTTTCTTTTTTTTTATATATATATTCGCCGGGAGGGCAAATGACTACTCCACCTGATGGTAAGTGGTAGTAGAGTCCAAACGCGACGACGGCCAGTACAGACGGGAAAAACGTTCTGCACTAGCCGCCTTCGCCGCGCAAGATGCCTCTTCACGCCTCGTTTGAAGGAACCCGGGTTGTAAGAGGAGGGGAACACGTGAGCTGGTAAGGAATTCCATTTTTTGGAAGTGCGACAAAGAAAGGAGTTGCCAAATTTATTTGTTCGCGATGGAATTGATGTCACAGTTACGCGGTGACATCGAGAACCAGCTCGCGTGGACTTAAGAAGGAAGGGGGAAGCAGGAATTAGAGAGAATAATTCCTCAGAGCACTCGCCGTGATACAGACGATAGAAAGCGCTCAGTGCTGCTATCTCGCGACGCAATTGTAAAGGTTCAAGGGTGTTTGTGACCTTTACGTCGCCAATAATGCGTACGGCACGTCGCTGCAACCGGTCCAAGGCCTCAAGTACGTACTGTATCATTATCAGTATCATTACTGCTTGCCCGGGTTTGAACCGACGACCATCGGTTAAGATTCACCCGTTCTTACCACTGGGCCACCTCGGCTAATAATAAGTGCTTATTAATATAATAACAAGTTACTTACCGGTTGTTTTCACTATAAACTAATATTATACATATAATTCTTTACGATTCATATAACAAAGTATAAAAACATTTCAGTTTTATATAATAGTATATATATATATATATATATATATATTTATGTCACCAGTTTATATACTATAATCGGTTATACAAGGAATGAACGACAACCGATATAATGCGATGCGAAAATCGAGTATTTAGTACTAAGCCAGAAGCAAACCACAAAACCACAAGAGTTCAGATATATAAACAATCGTGACCTTAAAATGAAGCGATATCATTGGTGGAAAACATGTCTTCTATAATATAAAAATGTTTATATACCTATGTATTATTATTTTTTTTTTGTAGAATAGGAAGGTGGACGAGCGTATGGGCCACCTGATGGTAAGTGGTCACCAAACGCCCTTAGACATTGGCATTGTAAGAAATGTCAACCATCGCTTACATAGCCAATGCGCCACCAACCTTGGGAACTAAGATGTTATGTCCCTTGTGCCTGTAATTACACTGGCTCACTCACCCTTCAAACCGGAACACAACAATATCAAGTATTGCTGTTTTGCGGTAGAATATCTGAGGAGTGGGTGGGACCTACCCAGACGGGCTTGCACAAAGCCCTACCACCAGTAGCATTAATATTTATATGTAATTTTACCCTCAGACATTAAAAATATTGACTCGTTCGATATATTCAATAAGCGACTGTCTCATTATATTATTAAAAAAATATCTGTCCGAGTATGTAGAATGGAATAAGATTGGTTTTCAAATCGTGTTTGATGATTTGTGTGTTATTTTCTCCATTGAAAAATGTAAGTACGACAACGAATGTCTGTTAATTGTTTGTATTTATTTCTTCAATTGTGTTCTCGTGTAAGTGATGTAATTGTCTTTATGGGAATAAATAATCTTTAAACCTATTTTAATTGAATCACGATACATATATAACGCACTTCCAGGCAGTGATATCTTTCATCGACATTTAATATTACAAAGCGGAAAGGTTTGTTTGTTATCGATTAACTCTGAAACTACTGAACCGATTTTGATAATTATTTTACGATTGGAAAGTTAATTTAACGAGGAATAACTCGGGCTATATTTAATTTCAGTAATGTTAGGATTTCAGCCTGAAATAATTGTATTTCAGAAGCAAGAAACGGCGTTATCGAGCTGTTTAATCCGCGTGCCCTTATGTATGTACTCTTATAGTCAAAAACCGAACTCTATGCAGGCGAAGTCCTTTGTATATAAAACAAAACAGCAGCCTGTATATGTCATACTATCAAGGTCTTTAACCTTTATTCATTCAGCCTCACAAACATTGGTCAAATATCATCAAAGTAAAGTAAAAACTAAGAGCCTGTAATTATCCCACTGCTGGGCTAAAGCCTTACAACGAACGAAACGATGCTCATGTGACGGATTTCCTTTTACACATGAAGCTTTCCTCACGATGCTCTCAATGTATGAATTATAAACACAAATTCCCCACATAAAAATTCAGTGGTGCAACCGGGTTTGAATTCACAATCATCAGCTAAGATGCAGATGTTCCAAAACGATGTACACCAAATTAACCGTTGATAATGACACTTCACTTCACTTCACTTCACTTGTAGTCACTTCGGCCCCTACGCCTTGAGCGCGGCGTCCAGCTCCGCGAGCTGCAGCGTGGCGCGCCGCAGCAGGTCGGCCTGCTGCGCGCTGCTGTCGGCCAGCGTGGACATGCTCTGCTTCAGCGTCGACAGCCGGCTCGACACGCGCTGCTTCTCCGCCAGCAGCAGCTGGTGCGCTTTAGCACCTGCGGACCAATTAAACGAAACGAATTAATCAGCTAAACTTGTAATTTTTTACTTTTATTATATAATAATAATAACCGCAGACTAACAGCCTGTGACCATGTTGAACGAGTAACTATTTACTTATTTATATACAAAATGGATTACACATAAGATGGCCTTATTCTGTGTTATATACTTTCTTACTTCAAATACATAGACAGACTGGCAAGTGGACCACATGATGGTAAGTGGACCATACATAGACAATCGCAGTGTAAGAAACAATAAACATACAACAACAACGACCTCGGCAACTAAGATGTTATGTCCCCTGTGTCTGTAATTACACTGGCTCACTCACCCTTCAAACCGGAGCACAACATAAGTATTACTATAGAGATTATTAAATAACTATAAATCTAGCAACTAATTTTAAAAAAACCCATGATCCTTACTAATATTATAAATACGTACAGTTTGTTTGTTTGTCACATCTTAAATACTCAACCTAACGTAATATCAGCACCTCTTCTTTGATTTAATAATAATGAAAGGAGGGGGGCACGGTGACGTCGGTGACAGTAGGGGGCAAAGTTCTCACCCAACAGCGGGATGTAGTCACCGGCGCGTTCGGAGCGCACGTCGAGCGTGAACCACTCGTTCAAGTCGTCCGAGTCTGACGATGGCAGCTCCTGGACAAAGAAACATATCAATGGTACACCGATATAATTTCAGTGAAGTTAGACATGCAGGTATCCTCACGATGTTTTCTTTAACCGTAAAGCACGAGATGAATTATAATCACAAATTAAGCACATGAAAATTCAGTGGTATTTGCACGGGTTTGAATCCACGATCATCGGTTAAGATTCACGCGTTCTTACCACTGGGCCATCTCGGCTATATGGCGAGGAATCATTCAACACTGGCGAGGCCCTATTTCCAGTAGTAAATAAGATGTAATATAGCGCCGTACGTCGTAGAGGCTGTCGTCGTCGGACTGCGAGTCGGGGTCGCTGGGCGCGTCCTCGTCCATGCGCTCGGGCCGCATGAGGCGCTGCCCCCCCGCCCCGTCGTCCTCCCCCTCCATCGACGAGCCCAGGTCCTGCAACACACATATATATCTAGGTAGACTAATCACTTGAATTGTGATATTATAAAATTCAATAAAAAGCTATCACCGGTTCGGAATGCAGAATCTACCTCGAACCGGCAAGTAACATAACTATATCAATTAAATATATATATATATATATATATATATCTAACAAAAAACTATTTATATATAATGATATATTATATATTTACGATATATTTCATCTCTCTCTTAATAAATGTTTATTTAATATTTCAAATATTTTAAAGAATAATAGCTGTTATTGATTTTTGATATTTTCTTATTATTATTATTTGTTATTTTTTTTTTCTACTATTTCTCTTGTGCTTTGCATCTTATTTCTTTAATATTCGTCTTTAATATAAAATTTTTAATTTAATTTTGTAAATTATCTTAAGTTTTATTATTTCTATTATATTATAAGCAGAATAAGTTTAACTTTCCGAACGTCATACGTCAAGCTGTCAGATTGATTTAAAAAAAAAAAATAAAACACTTTTGGCGGGAGCGCGAAATACGGTCAGGCGTACGACTGATAAATTTTTTTGTAATAATAATAATAATTCATAAACTAGATTTTAATAAAAGCATTTAACCAATAGTTCTTATATTTTTCCAATAGATGTATTAAAATTAATTATTTTTTGTTTATAATATTATATTTATAAATAACTTATTTTATTTAATATAAATATACCGTTAGTTTCCAATATAAATAAATAAATATAATCTTATATCAAGAGATGTGCATATTCGTTAATGATTTTATAACAAGAGATTTATTAATCGGTATAGTTAAATAAGTATCAGACCTCGTCCAGATCGAACTGGTCATCTTCCAGGAACTCCTCTTCATCAATGATTTCCTCCGGCTCCGGTCTCTGGATCTTGGACTGCGACTTCAGAGCCGACGTAGTCTTCGATATCGGCGTCGATGTTACTTTGGACTTATCTGCAACGAAAATATACGTCGCAGAATCAAAGATAAGACGCCATAATTTAAGTACAACGCCATCTATGAGCGGTTCTAGGAAACGTCAAGTAGTACTCTTGAGTAAGGTCGATACAGGAATTCAGTGAGCCAACTTGAGGTTTGCTGAACGCTCTCGTGCAGGGGACTTGGGAACGGGACTCCGCGGCGAACGGTCGTCTTCCTGTATCGAACTTGCTGCGTTTCCAACCACTTCAATCGGCGTGGTTAATTGTTATTTTGTGATTATCGATTGGAAGCGAACGAATAAACAACATTTGTACGAAAGTGAACTTTTACTTTGCGCCTACAACATGTCTGATAACGGCTACGACAACGAACTGCACCACGTGATCAACACCACCCCGTTAAATATTTTATTATTTAATTTTAAAATAATATTTATATATAGAACAATAATTAAAAAAAAAGGTGGAGTAAGCTCCAAACCTTCCAATCAAAAGGAGAGAAGGCCCTTAGCCCAGCAGTGGGGATAATTAGTGTGTGTGTTTTTTATAACTTGCTCCCGCACCGAAGAACAAAATCTTCAGTGCAGAACCGTCTAGGTAAACCTTACCATTATTATTTAATGACCGTCTACATCGTTGAAGGAGTAACTGTGACAAATTTCTAGTCAATCGGGCGGATAGTTGAGGAAATTTCGTGATGAGCGGTATTTCCATTATATGTATATATAACAACAGCGCGAAGGTATCATTGTATTCAACACTTATGTATGCAATTTAATTGTTTGAAAATACTAAATGTATTTTTTGTCGGTTATTCTTTGTAGAATTCTACATCCTGAAACGGTGCATTTTTATATTCAATTGAATCTAGTAAAATGACCCAAAAGTGCTTTTAAGAATCCAATTGAGTAAAAGATATATTTAGTATAATATGTTTATTTATTTTTAGTGAAATTAAGTATTCTTGTAAAATAAATCAACTGCAATAACATATCATCATATTACCAATAGAACAATATTTTAAATAAGCCGAGATGGCCCAGTGGTTAGAACGCGTGAATCTTATCCGATGATCGTGGGTTCAAACCCGGGTAAGCACCACTGTATTTTCATGTGCTTAATTTGTGATTATAATTCATCTCGTGCTTAACGGTGAAGGAAAACATCGTGAGGGAACCTGCATGTGCCTAATTTCATTGAAATTCCGCCACATGTGTATTCTACCAACCCGCATTGGAACAGCGTGGTGGAATAAGCTCCACAACCTTCTCCTCAAAAGGGAGAGGAGGCCTTAGCCCAGCAGTGGGACATTAACAGGCTGTTACTGTACTGTTTAAATAAGTACTTGAAACACAATGAATGAGCGCCTTAGACACAATAAAAATAAATACATATTAAAAAAAAAAAACAGAGTCATATATAATATAATAAAAAATATAATAATTAAGCTTACAGGCTATCTGTTAAAAAAAATATTAAAAAAAAGTTTGTACTCCACGGCGGGGAATCGAACCCCGGTCTCCCGCGTGACAGGCGGGGATACTTACCACTATACTACCGAGGATTGTATTAGTAAGGTTCAAATTTGAGTCCACTATTCAAAACAATACAGAAACAGGTTTATATACTTGTTTATGAATCCGAATCGGAATTTAGAGACTAACTTCACAATCCTCGGTAGTATAGTGGTAAGTATCCCCGCCTGTCACGCGGGAGACCGGGGTTCGATTCCCCGCCGTGGAGTTCATACTTTTTCATATATATTTTTTTATTATTATATTTTTTTTATTATTACATTTTTTTATATATTTATATTTTTTTTTTATTTTATACATTATAATAATAACTTATTTTATAAGATTGTCAAATAGCTAATGTTACTGGTATTCATATTTTTCATAAATTGTTATAAAAAATATGCCATTTAACTTGATCATCTTTTTTTTAAATTAACAATTAAGGTACGTGGTAAGTATTCAGCCGAATAGCGATAAATATTTAAAACAGAAAAAAGTCTGTTAACTTTTTTTAATTTTATATATAGATGAAATAGAAAGTGCACTTATCTGGAGGGGAATCCAAACGTATCAAAACCACCCCTATGTCAACGCATACACTCACATACTATAATATATACTGTGCAGTTAACCAAGAGAACAATACTATTATTGTTTATCTAACTCACCACTAGACCGGTGCAGGCTGACCATTTTGTTGGTGACGGTCTTCACAGCGTTTATGTCGGGCCTGGCGGTACTCTTGGCAGCCACATTCCCCCGCCTCGGCACACCGAACATACGTTTCACTGTCAGACCCTCGTCGGACGACTGGAAGGGGAAAAAGATAGACGTTTATTAATTTAAATATATTCCTGGGGGGTCAATTAGGAAGATGAGCTTATTTTTTTTATTATCTCAAAAAATCATTTCATCTTATCTTAGCATAAAATAATATATTAATAATCGTTCTAATATGATTATAAACAAGTAAGTAAGAAGGATAAAATAAACACAATCAACGCGCGTATCGCAAAAGAGTCCCCCGCAATAACGAAACGGCGATGTGACGTCACAGTCGAAACTCGGACGGAGCAAGAATTATTCGAGAGCGCCCAAATTGATTTGCTTATTAAAAAAAAAAAAGTTTACATGATATAATCATAATTTTTTCACACATGTTATTATAATTGTGTAAAGATTATTTTAGTAAAAAAAATATATATATTTTTTTAATTTACCTCTTCCTAATTATGTGGAATTCTTAACCAATGAAACTCGTGGGGTTTTCTACACGAATCGTTTAACCTAAACTTACATAATCATAACGCCTCCAATCATAAGATCTATAGCATATACAAGCATATGCAGTGGAGTAAAGACGAATGAACACCTTTGCCATACCATTGATTGAGATTATGAATAATCAGAAATATTTATTATGGATGCCAAATAAAAAAATATATATCATTATGTGGAAGTTAAATAAATGGCGTGTGCCAAGTTACTCACGAGAATTGATGTTTAAAAAATAAATCTTATTATTGTAATGACGAAATTAAATAAGAAAAAGAGAAAAGAGATAGAAATTATCGAAAATCAATAACAGCTATCAAGCTTTTCTCTTTTTCTAAAAAGCCGAGATGGCCTAGTGGTTAGAACGCGTGAATCTTAACTGATCATCGTGGGTTCAAGCCCGGGCAAGCACCACTGAATTTTTATGTGCTTAATTTGTGTTTATAATTCATCTTGTGCTTGACGGTGAAGATAAACATCGTGAGGAAACCTGCATGTGTCAAATTTCACTGAAATTCTTCCACACGAGTATTCCACCAACCCGCATTGGAGCAGCGCGGTGGAATAAGCTCCAAATCTACTCCTCAAAAAAGGAGAGGAGGCCTTAGGCTTAGCCCAGCAGTGGGATATTCACAGACTGTTACTGATATATTATTCATAATCTGACGTCGTCTGATGCTTGAAATCTTACGCTGACGTCATCTGACACTCGAAATTTTACGCTTACTCGTCTGACACTCGAAGTCTCACTTAGGGATACCGTGTACCGAGCGCTAAGATGTTTAAAAATCAAAAACAAATGGTCAATAGTAAGAAAATATGTATCAGTAGGTTCCATACAATATCACTATCCCCTTCTTTGTCACTCATCTCCTCCGGTACAGCCTTAGTCGGATACTTTTTCATTATTGCATTCTTCGCTACTTTCAACCTTGCTACTTTAGCTCCCTGTAAAAAAAAAATTAGTGATTTATTAATCTAGATAAAGTAACAACCATTTTTTTTATTGTATAGGTAGGCGGACGAGCATATGAGCCATCTGGTGGTAAGTGGTCACCAACGCCCATAG
This sequence comes from Nymphalis io, assembly GCF_905147045.1. Lineage (NCBI taxonomy): Eukaryota > Metazoa > Arthropoda > Insecta > Lepidoptera > Nymphalidae > Nymphalis > Nymphalis io. The sequence goes on along the minus strand of NC_065916.1, from coordinate 6,045,606 downwards.
ACATCGGCACTGTCAGAAATGTTAACCATTGCTTACATCGCCGATGCGCCACCAACCTTGGGAACGAATATGTTATGTCCACTGTGCTTCATGTGACATCAAAAGCAATTTATTACAATTTTAGTATGTTATTACATACTAAAATTAAAATATTATAGAACGTGTTTGTTTGCTACTTATTTCAATGTATTTGTTAAGATTTGTTTATATGTGTGCCATTCTTGTGTATTTGTTGTTTAAGAGAGAATAGAGGCGACACTTTGACGTAATCTATTCAAAAAAAAAAAAAAAGAAAACAAAATCAGAAATCTTTATTCAATATAAATAATCCACCACCGGTTCGGAAATAAACGCCTCAGACCTGAGAAGAACCGGCGAAAGAAACTCAGCAGAAGCAGATTTTTTTTTTTGTATCTCATGCTTTACAATAAGTAACATACAAAAATAGAATTGTATTTTTTAATTTAAGATGGAAGCGATCATTTCATTCCCAAGGTGTGCAATCATCTAAAAAGTCATTGTTTGTGTAAAATCTTATGGCACACAAGTGTTCTTTAACAATTATTTTACATCAGATACAAGCAGGTATTCTCGCGATGGTAACCTTCACCGCCGAGCCCGAAACACAAAGTCTCCTTACAGGATTCAAATTAATACACCATATATCACCGGTTTGAAATATAGATTCTACTGAGCAGAACCGACGAGAACACATGATGGATACAAATATGGCAGAATCTCTTTCCACACATATAAACAGCAGAATCAATGATATTCCTTATGACCTTAAACACACATAATATATAAATATGAAACATTCCTTACTTCAAATATATATTCGTCGTCGTCATCACTGGATTGAGACTCCTGGGTTCGCTTCTGATCAACCTTCTTCATCTCCTTCTTACTGTCATCTTCACCGAGCATCCGCTGAAACGTTACAATTAAGATAATAATAATAATATCTTAGGACATTATTCACACACGGCCATCTGATCCCAAACTAAGCAGAGCTCGTACTGTGGAAACCAGACAACTGATATACTAAATATACTACTTTTATTTTGTAAATACATACTTATATAGATAATTACACCCAGACAAAGGACAAACAGACATGTTCATGCACACAAATATCTGTCCTGGGTGGGAATCGGAGCCACAACCTTCGGCGTGAAAGGCAGGTATCTACCAAACACGCCAACCGGCTCGTCAAAGATAATAAGTATTTATTTCGATGACTTAAATAATAATGAGAAAAAACAATTGATATTTATATATAGTTGCCAATGTAAAGATAAATAAATTGCTTCGACCTTAAATTGGCATAACATCATTTGTCGATATCTAAATATTCTGTGGTTTTATTATTATCTGTGGTAATGTAAAATTAAAGTCGATACAAGTAGTTAAGTGGCATAGTGTTGTATTATATAGCATATATAGCAGAGATATTGGCTAATCGTATGGGATATGTAAATATAAGGATTGTTTATTTTTACCTTTGCCATTTTGATATAAAAAAGTTATTTCATACTCAATTCGGTTTATAGAAAGAGATATATTTCTTGATTAAGGTGACTAATCAAAGAACTCAAAAAATTTCGCTAATTGACTTTATCGGGGAGGTACGTGTTGTCAGAAAACATAATAGTTCAATGCACTTTCATTTGCTTGTCTCACCCGTCTTTGTCTATTAATTATTTCTTTTTCATTTCTTACAGCAAGCTGGCTTATCAATCTTTGAGAATGCTATTAATAGGCCCTTTAGGGGTTTGCTTGTTCAATTGATTAATACTATAAAATAAAGCTATTATGATACCCATGGATCAAACTCTACTCTACTAGGACCATTTAACACTAAATGCACAAACTTAAAAATGAACAAATCTAAAAAAACTAACAGTATATTCGACATTCGATCCATCACTAATATAAGATACATAACTCCCAGTGATAACTCAATAACTCATTTCAAACTCACCAGTAACTCATCAGTATCGTGACCATCGTCGTCCGAATGTTTCATCGACTCGTCGAGTTCACTCTCCTCCTTCTTCGATTCAACGGCTTTAACATCTGTCTTCCTTATGAGAAACGCCCCCAACTCCCCAGGAAACTCCGTCTGAGGAAAATATGTAACAAATATTATTTTGATAGAACAACTAATATCCATGTCAGCAAACAGATACTTTGTTATAAAACCTGTATGTGTATCTTCTTCTACTTCCATAGAGTAGTTGTGGAATGATCCCCAATAATTCTCAAAAGAATAATAAACCTTAGCCCAGCAGTGGATCATTTAAGAGCTGTTATATTAGTGTTACCTGATTTGAGCTCCCCATATTATCAAGTTCCTTTTCCACATTTTCAGACTTTATGTCCATATCTTGCGACTTCTCATTCAGGTGACTTATTTCAGCCATGTCTGTTACACTGGCTAAGGTGTCTTCTTGGCTTGTGTTGGGTATGGAGTCTTGTTCGTTCTGAAATTATAATGATAGCTTGTATTAATATCTATTAAAGGCAAAAAGAGGGATGTTATAGAGTTTTACAGGTGTATCTGTGTGTCTGTCTGTAGTATTGTAGCTCCTAAAAGGATGAACAGATTCCATCCAGAGTATTATTCGAGTTGTTTTATTATAAAGAGGTAAGTTTTGTTTTTCTGGATTCAGATAAAATATACTAAGCAAAATGATATGGAATTTTGAATACAATACTTTACAGTTTCAGGGCAGACATGTCCATTGTATAAGCTATATTTATACCTATCACATTTGAATCAATTTACAAGATTATGTAATGTTAAGTTACTGAGAAGAATGGGCAAGAAACTAAGTAATAACTGTTTAATACAATACAAGTACAAAATTTTGCATTTTGGTGGTAAGTGGGTCATAAAATAACTAGTTTCAGCCATGCAACCAACATGTTAGGGAGGGGGAGTGATCTGTGTTAAGTACTATATATCCTCTATAAAATTCTGTACTTCTATAAAGTGTATGCAGAATTTCATGAAGGTCAGTTGAGTAATTAAGATGTGAAAGTGTCACAAGCATATACATTTTCGTATTTATAATATAAGTATTTATTACTTACAGCAGGATTATAATCGTCATCTGTGAGTATTCCTTCACTTAGCCATTCTTCATGACCCTCATCCAGTTCATCTTCATGTTCTTTCGGTATCGTCTATGGAAATTAAGCGGCATGAAAATTTTCAGCTCAATAGGTAGTTAGGAACTGTTACTGGTTGATTTGTGTAATTAAAAGCTTAATTATATTAAGATGGATGATGATATCCTTCTTGGTATTGCAAAAAAAAAACTTAAGAGATATAGGAAGATCTATGGATATAAGCTCTAATGACTGAATAAAAGATAGGCCATTATATGATCATATCCTTTACTTTTTTATATTACCTTAGTGTCCATAAAAAATTGACAAAAGCTTATAGCTATAAGTCCTAAGCCATCGTTAATACCATAAATAAATCGAGTGTAATAATATGTTGTTTAATTATTATTTTTTGTAATACGTAACATTGTAATTATTTTAGATCAAAATGATTTGTTTTGATTTCACTAACACTAATTGTCAGAAATATAATTAGAACTACTGTTTCAATGATAAAAAAGTCGTTTATAAATAATACTAACCTCTATTTTCGACATTTTCGCCGCTGGTTCTTCGTATTCTGACATAGTTTACTCTTTATTATTAAAAGTTGACCTCTTACTTAAGCTAGTAAAAGTGTTTATATTGTAAAGTATAATATAAGTATAGTGTTTATGATTTATTTTAATGTAATGAGAGCGAAGACATGAAAATAACTTGGTAAATATCGACGTTTTGTTTATTGTAATTTGAATGTTACCAGTATCTACTTGTCATTTCATTTACCCAAAATTAATATTTTTGATTAATATTACCGTAACTTGATATTAAACACTTTATATTTTGCTCTTCTATGTTTTTTACATAAAAATGTAAAATAAATTAACCTCTATAAATATAATTTAACTTCCCCTTATGGAATTCTATATATTATTGCAATTAAATTTAATGAATACCTACGTAAATAAATGCCGTGGAGTACCGGCTTAGAATAATACTCCCCCAATCTCATCCCGTGGGTGTCGTAAGAGGCGACTGAGGGACGGGGAAAAGGGGGGATGGGCAGCAGCGTCCCCCCCCCCATAAACATCTTACTCCCCTACTGCGCTCGCCAACACGCCTGCCCAGCGCGGCGAGTATGGGCAAACTCCTCCCTTAATGGCAGATGCGCCCAAAAAAAATGCCCCCAGTTACCGGCAAGTCCGCTAGGCCCGACCAAGGTAGCGGTCGCGGTATCGGCAGGGCAGGGGGTGCTAAGAATCACCGGTTCACGGCAGGCTACCGTATAAAACGACTGCACATGGCAACGTATAATGGACGCTCGATGAGGCTGGACCATCACCTCGCCGAATTAGAAGTAGAGTTAAGTCATATAAACTGGCATATACTGGGGTTATCTGAAGTCCGAAGACAGGGGGAGGACACGATAACTCTAGAGTCCGGTAACTTACTCTACTTCCGCGAAGGTGATAACCTCTCCCAGGGTGGTGTCGGTTTTCTAGTCAAAAAGGATCTCATTAGCAGCATTGTGGAAATCAGTAGTGTGTCGAACCGGGTAGCGTACCTTGTCCTAAAACTTTCCGACAGGTACTCCCTAAAGGTCGTACAGGTATATGCGCCAACTTCGACATACCCTGATGATGTGGTCGAAGCGATGTACGAGGACATCGCAAAGGCCCTCAACGACACCTCGAAGGCCCACTACAATGTTGTTATGGGAGACTTTAATGCTAAAGTGGGAGTACAAGATAGCGGTGAATCGAAAGTCGGACCTTACGGCTTGGGCTGCAGAAATCACAGGGGTCAAATGCTGGTAAACTTTCTCGAAGCGCAGGGGCTTTTTTTGATGAATTCCTTCTTTCAAAAGAAGCCTCAGAGGAGGTGGACCTGGCGAAGCCCCGATAACGTGACAAGGAACGAGATAGACTTTCATTTCGAATAAAAGGCACACATTTAGAGATGTTTCAGTGATCAACAGGTTTAATACCGGAAGTGATCACCGCTTGGTTCGAGGCACTCTAAATATCGACTTAAAAGCCGAAAGATCGAGAATGATGAGGTCTACTCTCCGACCTACCATGCTCCAGGCTGCTCAAGGCTCCGAAAAGTTCCAAATGGAACTTCAAAATCAATTCACCGCGTTGAACCATAAGCAGCAGCAGCAATAAAAACGCTGACGCGACGCGATCTCCGACGCTCCAATACCCGTGCCATCAAGGCTGCGATTGAGCAAAATCGGGGATCGAAAGTGTTCGCTCGCAAGTTTGGGAGGCCGCGTCTGACAAAACTTAAAACTGAAAATGGTGGGGTCGTTACCTCTAGGCCTGAGATTGTCGGAGAAGTAGAGAGGTTTTATGGGCAGTTGTTCTCTTCAAGATCGGATAAACCCGTGGGTATCAGTATTGATGACCAGCGCGCCCCTCTTATGCGGCATTACTCCGAGGAGCTCCCGGTCGTTGACCAATGCGAGATTAGGGCGGCTCTAGAACAGCTTAAAAACAACAATGCTCCGGGAGATGACGGAATCACAACAGAGTTGCTTAAGGCAGGCGGGACTCCGGTCCTGAAAGAGCAAGCAAGCCTCTTTAATTCCGTCATCCAACATGGCAAGACCCCGGAAACGTGGAGCGGGAGTGGGGTGGTACTGTTTTTCAAGAAAGGTGATAAAACCCTCTTGAAAAACTACAGACCAATCTCCCTCCTGAGTCACGTGTATAAGCTGTTCTCAAGAGTCGTCACGAACCGTCTCGCCAGACGACTTGACGAGTTCGAGCCCCCAGAGCAAGCCGGCTTTCGATCAGGCTATAGCACCGTGGACCACATCCATACTGTTCGGCAGATTGTGCAGAAGACCGAAGAGTACAATCAGCCGCTGTGTATGGCATTTGTGGACTACGAGAAAGCCTTCGACTCCATCGAAACCTGGGCAGTGCTCGACTCATTACAGAGATGTCATATCGATTGGAGATATATCGAGGTACTAAGATGTCTGTACAACGCCGCTACAATGACTGTCCACATCCAGGACTGTAAGACGAAGGCGATCCAACTGCGCAGAGGGGTGAGGCAGGGGGATGTAATGTCCCCGAAACTGTTCACCAACGCGTTGGAAGACGTTTTCAAGACGCTGGATTGGACTAGGTATGGAGTCAATGTAAACGGCGAGTACATCTCTCACCTTCGATTTGCCGACGATATCGTCATCATAGCAGAGTCGCTGGAACAACTCACCGAAATGCTGCGTAGCCTAGGCGAATCTTCCCGGTGTGTCGGTCTCGGTATGAACTTGGACAAGACCAAGGTCATGTTCAATAGGCATGTCGTGCCGGGGCCGATATACGTCGAGGGGAAACCTCTCGAAGTTGTTAGTGAATATACCTACCTAGAACAGATAATACAAGTCGGTAGGAACAACTTCGAGAAGGAAGCCGATCGAAGAATTCGCTTGGGATGGGCAGCATTTGGCAACCTTCGTCAAGTCCTCAAGTCGTCTATACCGCAATGTTTGAAGACGAAAGTCTTCAACCAATGCGTCTTACCTGCCATGACATACGGTGCCGAAACGTGGACACTAACTGCGGGACTAGTCCACAAACTCAAAGTCGCTCAGCGTGCTATGGAGCGAGCTATGCTCGGAGTATCTTTAAAGGATAAGATCATAAATGAGATTATCCGGAAAAGAACCGGAGTCACCGACATAGCTTGCAAAATTAGCAGGCTGAAGTGGCAGTGGGCTGGTCACGTATTCGTAGGACCGATGGCCGTTGGAGCAGACGAGTCCTAGAGTGGAGACCGCGAATCGGCAAGCGTATCGTAGGGCGCCCTCCAGCCAGGTGGAGGACGACGACGACCTTAAGAAGGTGGCGGGCACCAACTGGATGCGGAAGGCGGAGGACAGGGAGCTTTGGCGCACCTTGGGAGAGGCCTATGTTCAGCAGTGGACAACGATTGGCTGTTGATTGATTGACGTAAATAAATGTAACTTTTATAGCTATTTACATAATTGTCTTATCATAAATCCTGGCCAATAAGAAAAGATGGCAACCACTTAAACAAGTGTTCTTGAACATTTGCTACCCACAATATTTTTCAGTGATTTTATACCTCGAGTTTGTGTATGTAAAAAAATGCTATTAAAATCTATTTACTAACATAAAATATAACATTTTGTAGAAGTAATATGTTACTTTACTGAAACGACCAAGAAATAAAAATGAAACAATATTTTATTGATTTGCACCATTTACAAGTGCGCCTTGGAGGTAAAACGAATTCTTATCCGCTCTCCACCACCGCTCTCGACTCATTTGTTTGTGTGCATGGTACGTATAAGCTCTGTGTATTAGGCTATAGTTTGTACTGTGAAAAAATGTGAAGAGAAGAAAAAAACTACAAATTATAATATTACCTGCAACTCTACGAATCAAATATATGTTTTATTTTAAAATCTGTATTAAAAGTTCAGTGGTTTAAAAGCAGTCGTATGTCGATATCATAATGTAGGTTACTATCGTTAGGTGTCTATGAGTAACAAACCCCAAGTCACTTCCCCCCGAGTCTCGCTCCCGGATACTAAAGCTCACCCCAATAATATATGTTGGATATTCTTTGGAAATTATAACTAGTGATGAGTATTCGTCCTTGCTTAAAAACCTAAGAGCCGCTGATGATGGTCACCCTACTAAATTGTTTCTAAGCTTTTTGAATAAGATACGACATAAATACAGTACATTTAAATTAAATAACCAAATAGGTAGTTAATTAATCAATCGCAAAACAACACTTTAAATCAAATATTCTTAACATAAAATTATATTTCAAACGTAAACAAATATGAAATACGATTAAATAAACATCAAAATACAATCCTGCAAAATTTTATGTCAGTTTGTTTTCCAAATATCTTTTTTTATATATCCTGGGACATTATTTACACACAGCCATATGATCCCAAACTAAGCAGAGCTTGTACTATGGAAACCAGACAACTGATATACTACGTATACTACGTTTCTTTCATAATTACATACTTATGTAGATAATTACAACCAGACTCAGGACAAACAGACATATTCATGCACACAAATGTCTGTCCTGGGTGGGGATCGAACCCACAACCTTCGACGTGAAAGGCTAGTATTTACCAACCACGCCAACCTGCCCACATTATTGTAAAAAAAATACACAGTGGAAATCGTGAATTTATCAATAAACTTTTATTTATTTACATTTAAAGCGGTGAAAAAACTTTGACAGATCGAGTATAAAGATTACGTGAGTGTTGCTATATGAAAATGGCAGCTACCAACAATTAGGGAAGTGAGAGGCTTATATATTTGTTGTTAAAACGAATGTAATATATTTAAAATATTCTTATTTAAATTAATCACTGTTGTAGAATTAAATACCACGGACCAATTATTATACCATTCCATTATGTATGAATTCGAATTGTATCATAGTACGTGAAAATCTGAAAAGAAAAACAATTTTTGGTGTTATGCTGTTTTGATACGTGTATCTTTTATAATAAATGTTATAAATATTGTGGTTAATCGGACATAATATGACTTTCTAACTTTACAAGAGCATGTTTTGCGATAACATTCGATTTTGTTCTGACAGAATGATTATTCTGAACCTGAGAACCTAGAAACTAAGAGATTATCCATTAAGCACTCGAGGCCCGAATGGGGGGGAAGCTTTTCGAAAAAAATTACGAAATATCACAAGGAGGGGGAATATTCTGAAAATTACAATATACTTTGTACTAAAAAAATACACGTGATTTTGTGTATGGGGGGGGGGAATCTAAAACCTTACCACATATCACCATTTAGATTTAATAACTTACTGAAAACATCACGTGATTAATGGACGACCCCTTACCAACCTTTGTTCCATACTAATTTCCACCCGCGTATACTAGAGGGTAGGGGGGCGTGTTTGGGTCATGTGCTAGGTACCCTATATCCTTTTCCGTATCACAATGCAAAATTTCATGATGATTAGTTGAGAAGTAAAAGCGTAACAAGAAAACAAGCTCACTTAAGCATTTATAATATTATTAAGGATTTCTGGAATTAAGAATTTTATTATTGTTGTTAAAACGTAAAAAGATAAACCATAAATAAATGTAAACAAAACTTGTACATGGCGCAAGTTTTTTTAACATATAAAAAATAATCATTACTACTAAAAAAAAAACAGTCAACGTCATTAAATAATTGAAAATAAAACATGACATATATTTATTAATAAATAGACAATTTAAGCAAAATCAATCGTAATTTATTCATTTGCTTACAAAATAATATATAATACAATTAGTTATATTCACTGAGTTATCTCAACCCCGCTTTAAGCTTTGGACACATCTACGCGAACAAGCTAGTAACTTAGCGTATTATCTGTAATACTATAGCCACACTTGTATAATATATATTTGTAAACAATTTTAACACATTTGTTTATTGTTAGCTAATATAATGACTCCTTACAAAAAAGAAATGTTTTTATTTTTTAATATATTTTTTAAAACAGTCTTAATTTCATGACTACTTTATTCTTACAGCTATTTCACTGTGTGGCCGTAGCTTAACAGTTGGACGCATGTACTTAATCGCGGAAGTGTGTCCAATCTTTTTATCGTATCTTATTAATTAATTACAATAATCGCAACTAATATGATGGTAGGAGGCACAACACAAGAGGTATTCCATCCTCTTTTCTCAGACAATCCATCTCACTCACACGATAATATTTAAATCATGAATGCCCGAAACAAATTACAATTATATATAAATTTAACAGGAATTTATAAAGTAATATTTAAAAGGCAAAACAACGGCTGACTGACACACCATCCCGTTATCACTAAAACTAATTTTATTACGTAGGCACCATTTAAAAACGATTTTATTTACAACCCCAAATGAACGAACCCCCATGGTGCAAAGTTTATTTTATAGAATATTCTTCAAGGCACGGTTCCAGTTTAAGATCATTAATTAGAGTAAATAACATTACGCTAATATAAATGCAGAAGGTCGTATTTAACTTTACAGGCAACAGACGAACTTAGCAACTGGTAATTAAATTAATTGTTAATTTATATTCAGACTTCAGTAAAATGTAATCAGATTAACGATTTACGATTACAATGTGTAATCATCAGTAAAGATAACATATTAACTTTTATTGATTCTGAAGAGAGTGCGCGAGGACGCTCTCGGGCATTTATGTGACTCACTCACATTACTTTTTTTATTACTTCCGTTATAGATGACTGACTGACTCATTGTAAGCGCAATTATTTATCTGATTTCACCTAAGTCTGGGTACATTTCACTCGTATGTTGGCATGGTAACTAGTGTAAAACACATTCAATACATAAAAAGACTACAGTTATGGACGTTAGGTTTTCATTTTAATTGAAATGAAATTGTTACATACGACCTTTTACATTTAAAACGTCGTTTTGTACTCTCATTGGCTCGTTTGTAACTGCGTCAAAATTTATTATAACACTACCACCATATTACTACCATCATATTAATCAATTCTATACATATACAGCGATAATTTTACATTTTAATGAAACTGCTCTCATGGTTTTTAATGGTTTAAATAAATCATTAAACATTACCTAATATATACAATTTATATTTAAGATTATGTCTGTGATTATGTAGATGAATCGGCCATTAAAAACGACAAATTTCCTTTAAATCAGGGAAGAGAATTAACGATTGCCAACGGTCAGTCTAATGACTCTTTTTAATTTAATCTTTTTTTTCTCAGTACACATCCGCTGAAAATTTTACTAATTAACCTTTGAAATCCCTTCCTGTTCATGAATTGTAAATCTTTTCAATCGAAATTCTCCTAAACATTTTACATAACATCATTAAAAAAAAAATATCGACTATTCGTCACAATGACAACTGTTTAGAGATAAAACTATTTCTCAAGAGCCTTAAGATAAACCGATTTCATCTGTACAATTGTTTCTTGATTTAAATCCATAACTGATATCTGATATATGATAATGAGCTATTAAACAATTAAATGTTTTAATTGGTCACCAAATAAAACGATAATTATTTTGTTCCACAAGCAAACGTTACATAGTGATTATGATATTTCATTACCACTTTCGAAAAATATAAATGAAATTCAAAAAATTGAATCAATTGAATGTAACACTGGCAAAATGATAGTTTAAAAAACATATTTAGTGATAAAATAGTCAATGTAGGTGGCAACATAAGGACATTTATGCCAAAACTCTCCTTTTTTTTTTAATTCTTGTACGATTTATATACAAAGCCCTAAACGAACTTTTTTCTTTGCAAACTTTATTGTTGATATCATATTGTTTTTAAATAAAAAAGTGTGGCTGCAAGGATTGTAAACAATCTTTAATTAGCCAAAATAGATGGTTGCTTTATTTATCAATTTAATCAGATATTGTAAATGACATAACACACCATTCCCTTGTAATAATTGCCTAATATTTTATGCGGTTCTGGTAAAACGATCGAAATTCTAGCATTTTCTCTAAGATAATGAGTGAATTTAATGACGTGAATGTTTAAACAATACCCAACTATACTATTCAAGACATTATTTGAAATATTGTATAAATTTCTTTACTTATTCTCAATTTTTAATACTAAAATTACATTCGTAATTCATCACAGTAATTATTGCTGCTTTCATTTACATTTCACCTATTTGAATATTTATTAAAGATTCATACTAATTTCTCACTCCTGAAAATAGATATTATAAATAATAAAAAGAGACCAATAGATTGTCTTAGCCACTGGGACACTTGCATGCTTTAACTTTATACTTACGTCAGTATATAGGGGTTGCCATTTAAATAACGATTTTAGTGTATCGTATTTATATATAAATACCAATGATGAAAATGTATTTTGGATAGGGTTTGCGTAAAATCTGTTCTCAGTGAGCGTCTACGTCGGGAAAGGAGCAACTGTGACAAATTTCAAGCTTAAGAGATCTTGTGATGAATATTAGATCAACGAAACTGGGATGTCGTCTTGTCTTTATAATCGAAATATATATTTTGTCCATAGACAATATCGTTAAGGGGCATTGACAAATGTCACCGTTGGTACATCTGTCACACGGTCATTGTGATCTTCTAATAAATATTTATGACTATCTCCAAGGCCGATTAGAAATAAAATATATTAGACAGAACATTAATTAAGGTTAGAGGATGACATCTACGAGGTCGAACCACGCCCCCCCCCCAGCAGTAACGATAAACGCAAGTGACCGCGCGAGTGAGGCTGCTTTTTATAACTGTCAAAATGGATTGTAATCTAAGGACTTCGGTTAATGATTAAATATGTGATATTTTAATTCAGTGACCTTATACCCTGATACTATGTTACCTACCATCAACGGCTACCGCTCGTAGTGAGAATACTGATATGACATACCAGTGTAAACGTCATTTTGACATGTTAACTATCCTTAAGCGAAACGTTCAGTAACCGAATTGAAATTCGAAGCTTCCGATAAGATTATTTTAATCTACCGTACAGTGCTAACATTAGGAACTTTATGGTTTTAACTATCGTTAATTAGTTTTTTAATAATATATTTATATAAAAGAATAACTGACTAACAGACATATCAACGCAAAACCCAAACTACTGGGGCTAGCATTTAGCAGTACGTCTTTACGCGCATAGCAACAAGAATACACACACCACGCATGCCGCAATATATGACGTCATCATTATTTACATAAGGGTTCCTTTTACACAGTAGGCTAGCAATAAGAGAGGATTTTTGAAAATGTATCCCCTAATATGTTCTACCATTTGTATGAAAAAAATTAGTTTTTAAAGAAAGAGTTATGGAAATTGATATTAAGCAATTCTGAATTACGACTCGAGCGAAGTCGCGGGTAAAGAGAGTACATAAAATCATTTCTTGTATGACGTGCCAATAAACATAAAATCAATTTAAAATAACAACAAAAACAAGTAAAATATTACACATGCACTAGTTTTTTTTTTTATTAAAAATAAAACCATTTTTTTAACTTTGTTTACATTTCAAACAAGTAAGAACGTAAAATATTGTTTTTTAAATTATTTTTCTTTTTTATAATGGTAACTGATTAAATTAGATAGTTAAAAAAGAATCCATTAAAAACAGTTTCATTCAAACGGGTAACATTCAATATGAACAAACAGACATTTCCATTTAAGGGCCTGACCACACTTGTAAATTTCAAACTCTGTAATCCAGTCTTAAATTTTTCTACGGCGTTTTTAAGTCCTGTTTGATAATATTTTTTTCGTTTAATAAATTAAGTCGTTTTTTGTTTACAAATTTATTATCAATTCTGATCAGACCCTTAGTACATTTAATCTAGCTTTATTAAAAAAAAAAAACAAATCTAAACGCTTCTATAAATCGCTTATCTTATTATATTACACTTCTCAACAGTCGAAGGAAGATATACTGTTTTTTTTTTCGTTGTAACCGGATTTTATATATAAAAAAAATTTACTTTCATTCTACTTTATATAATAATAATTTACAATTCTTGTAATATTATATATATATAATCCCATCGACCGTATGTATATCAGTTCATATGTACAATAACGAAGTTATATACTTTTGTTTTATTTAAGCCAAATATCGAAAACTTTATTATGATAAAAACGAAATTCTATCCTATGTCATGTAATATAAAAACGATTTTTCACTGACGATATAACATATATACTAATGGGCATTCGACTGAACTCCGAGTGTTCAAAGCAACAATTTTCACCGTTAAAAAAAAAAACAATAACATCACTTATAACTTCGACATTACATAAAGAGTTATATATAGAAATGTCTTCTCTAAATATTACAAAGGCAGATTTGTATGGAGCACTAGTTCGTAAATTATCCGCTAGGATCGCTGCTTGTCATACCGTACAAATATTTCAAAACAAATTTGCAAAGTTGAAACAAAGAATGATCGTTTTTTGTGTTCGCAACTCGCATCGTTAATTATATTATTTACTAAAATTAATTTGTCAACAAATTTATAATATGTTTTTGTTGTTATTTTATAAAAATATAATATATTCCAATTACAAGAGGAGCAAAGACAAACAAACTCTAGATTTACATATTCCATGTGATTTGCTAATAGCCTCACAACACAAAGTTCTCGATTAATATATCTTTATTTTCATTAAAACTCTTTTCCAATTAACTATTTATATCCACTTTAATTTTACTTCAAAAGTTCCCATAACTCCGAAATCATAATACCATAGACTATTCAAGATATCAACCGATGGCGTCACGTCACTCAAAGTTAATATTTTATGTTCAAAGTTATATATTTATATTTACTCCTAACTATTGGAATGGACAACACGAATTACGAACACATAAATTGCCAAATTTTTCCGCGAAAATCCGACCACGAAGCACTTATGTTGTTCATTTGATAATTTTCGCGCCAAGTTAACATGATTTTGGCGCCAATTTTCATACACTCGCACAGTCATATACCCAACGACGCACGAAACGAACTAACGAATTTCTAATATATACACCTATGTATAAGCATAACCTGACACACGACAAGTACTCGGCAGTATTCATTTAACCCTCACTAGAAGCCATTTTTTCCCACTTATTATTATGATAAAAAAATTTGATACTTGTCAGTCATTGATTTATTATTCATAAAATTCATTATTTATGTAATAACATACCTTCTATAAATGTAATACGAAACGAGTCCGTGAATTCAAACATTAAACTTCAGCTTCTGTAACTATAATCAAAGCCTAACTATAATAATTAGATTTGAATGGTCATTTGTCAAAAGCAACCGACAACGCAATTTTAAATATTTTAAGCAAATGAACGGAGAGTGAGATTTGTCATAGTTTAATTTTATATACAATATTAATACAGAAAGCTAAAATTTACAATTAACCTACGCAACTAATACATTATATTAAATAAAATAAAAAATCCATGTAGCGTACAAACCGCCAAGGTCAAAAATGTCAAATTTAAAAACCATTAACGGATTTTTTGACAATGCCTTTCTTTTTTTTATATTGTAACAATGACACGGTTTCATTCAGCCAATATCATTTCTCCTATCGAATAAATCGAAAAAAAAACATAGGAAATAGGATGGACGTCACTCGGAGCCCGAGAGGGCGCGAATGACAAGTACAATACTCGCCCCCCCCCCCCCCCTTCAAATGACGCTGTAAATGCCAGGAGGACCAACCAACCAGTGTGTATGCTACACACATAGGAAAGAAAGCATTTTCGCTTTGTGTTAAAATGGATTGTCATTTTACATGATTTTGTTTTGAGCATAAATAAATTATATGAGTGTATTAATAAGTAATTAATGCTATTATATCCACTAATAATTAATCACATGGATAAAATTACATCGCTGCGATATTTAAGGCGCCGACACAAGTGGGTAGACAAGCCATAAACAGAGAAACTCACCAATTAATACTGTATTTACTACAACGTTGTTTTCGCCCAATTTATCAGATGTTCGGTATAAACAAAGCAGCCCGTTCTTCCTCGGGGTTCAAATTTTATCAAAATCGGTTCAGCAGTCTAACTCACAGATAGTCATATTCGCATTTATAATATTAGTATAGTTTGTTATTAATGTTTAAATTCAATGTCAGGCTTTGAACTTTACTTACAACCTCGCTCGCTGTAAAAATGTGAACAATATAATCATATTTAATTATCTATATAATTTAATTATATTAAAAATGCCAATCTTACATTCAAACAGGATATTCATTGATTAGACGCCAATTTCAAATTTCGAACGTAATTATTGGCGGCAATTTCTTAATGAAATCAGAGACATTTGACTGACTAGCTGTCAAAATCAGTTTCCGGACATTTAATGCATTTTTATATTGTTAACGTTTCTCCAGTGAACTTATGTTACAATTGAAGAGATAAGCGAACGAAGGCGTTAAATAAATGAACAGTCACTATACACATGAAGGTACCTTCGGCTCTCACATTTTAAACCTTCAAGAGCTATATACGTAATAAATGAATGGCGTATTTACACGAATAAAATATATCATAAAATCATATTTTTGCTTGTGACATCATCTTATATCTTCAATTATATTCTAAACGAGATTAACTCCCTGTCAGTGATTCAAAATATTCTTCCAGAGAAAAAAAAACATATACTTCATTATGGCCTACATACACATAACGGCTTTTTGTACTCCGGTTTGCGCAATTAAGCGCAGACGGATTACCGCACCTCGTCTTCCACTAGCAAGATCGTGCAGCACAAATATTTTACAATGCAACAATTACACAAACAAAGCGTTTGGATTCGAAAAAATCATTTCATCGAACGCGCTTAACCGCGCAAACTCGACATACATAAGCATTTACCCACGCAAAAAGTTTTCGACATAATTTCAACAGATATCTTCATTACATCATTTACTTCAAAGATTGCATTTTGTCTTGTATCTTATTTTATATATCTATTTACTTTGAATATATAAATTACACTCGTTCACACTTCAACGAGATTTAACGACGGTAACGAATATACTCGATACCAACACACTCTCCGTTATTTATTTCATTAAATTAATTAATTAATTTGTGCTCATGACATAATTAACGGTAACAAAAACTTTATCTGACTATATGACTTTGAGAACAATATTACTTGACGTGATAGTTATCAGCGAAAAAGGGTAGACCTTTTGAAATTGGGCGTTATATGACGTCATGACTCATGCCACTTGCGTACAGTTAGCAACGCCATAGATTATATATATTTTACGTCTAAATTCACACTTTGGGTAATGTTTATGGTTTTAATTTTGAAATAGATTATTACTTACAAGTTCGAATTTTCAATATAGCTCAGGATTAGATGACAATACAAAAAAAAATGAATAATGAAAAACACATGGTATATTAAAAAAAAAATAAGATTTATAAATAATTATTACTATTTACATTGATGTTATTTTCATATACAAAATATGTACCACAATACAATCCACTTTAATTTTACTCCCAATCAAAACGCCATTTTTTCACAAATCCATAATGAATATTGTCTCATGATTATCTCGACCAATTATATTTCGACAATTCGAGGGCAAAGTGGCTTATTGGTCTTTACTCCTCACGTGATTGAACTGTACATGCATTTATATGAGAAATTATTATTTTGAAAAAAGAATAAGAAATGTACTTATGGGGCTCTTGGAAGAATAAGATGTAAATTTTTAAAATCTTTTGCTACTTATTGTTTAAAAAACATCGATATGACCATTCTATTGTGTAATATAGTTTTGATATTATATATTTGCCCAAATTTTTATTCAGCAACTTGGCGATACGAATCTCTCGACAAAGCATGACGAGATTATTTTAAAATTTTCCATTTTTTGAATCATGGGACGACTTCCGTTGTGTGTTTACGATTTATATACACTTTATTTATAATTAAGTTAGACAATATATGGAAACTTTACGCCTTAACATATAAATCGAAATAGATATATTTTAAAAATTTTTGTTCCGATACAGTTAAAATATATTGTATTACTTGAGCCGGTTGGCGTGGTTGGTAGATACTTGCTATTCACTCCGAAGGTTGTGCATTCGATTCCCACCCATGACAGACATTTGTGTGCATGAACTTGTCTGTTTATCCTGAATCTGGGTGTAATTATCTATATAAGTATGTAGTATATGTATATCAGTTGTCTGGTTTCCACAGTACAAGGTCTACTTAATTTGGGATCAGATTGCCGCGTGTGAATAATGTACCAGGATATTATTATTATTTACAGGAATAAAATCATACTAAAAAAAAAAATTTTTCCCTCTGGCAACACATGCCTGTATCTACAAGTTTTAAAAACTTTCCCCAGACTCACCGCCCGGCATGAGATTCGAACTAGACAAACGAGTCACGATGTCATAGGAACACCAACCTTTAAAGTTTAAATGCAGAAATATTTTTATGTCCTCGTATTTTTAAGAAAATTTATTTTTTTTAATGGATGTACAGTAAGCAAGAAAAGTATGTAGTTTTTAAAACTGTATAGTCAACAAAAAAAGACATTTTTTTATAGTTGGAAGCCAATATCATAAGACAAAGTTGGAAGATTACTGAAATTCTAATCAGAATGAAAAGTACCGTCAGGAAAATAAATACATAAAAAAAATATCTATTGAAAGTTTCAAGGGAATTTGGTTTTATTTAACTTTCTTTAGGTATGAAAAAGCCGAGATGGCCTAGTGGTAACAACGCGTGAATCTTAACCGATGATCGTGGGTTCAAACCCGGGCAAGCACCACTGAATTTTCATGTGCTTAATTTGTGTTTATAATTCATCTCGTGCTTTAACGGTGAAGGAAAAACATCGTGAGGAAACCTGCATGTGTCTAATTTCATTGAAATTCTGCCACATGTGTATTCTACCAACCCGCATTGGAGCAGCGTGGTGGAATAAGCTCCAAACCTTCTCCTCAAAAAGGGAGAGGAGGCCTTAGCCCAGCAGTGGGACATTAAGAGGCTGTTACTGAATTACTGAAAAGGTATGAAAGTCAAATTTCAAGGTGAAACTTGAGCGTTATATATGTAACGTTTCGATATAAGCCCACATACGCTCTCAGATTTAATATACTCATAATAATAATTTATCTCAAATTTACATTTATCACATGTGGTCATAGCTACAGGTAGAAAAAAAAATGTTTGAATCATACAAATTAATATAATATAATTTCCAATATTGATTACGGTCGAATTTAGATAACCCGGCGACCACTAGTATATATTATGTTATACTCTCAAAACGGCAGTAAAGTCCCGGAACTTTTCAACATATATCCACATAGAATCGTCATTATTTTAGCCGTTTATTATTCTATTTTCAAAAACTCAGGACGCCCTAAATAAAAATTAGCCCTTGATATAGAATGAAACAGATAAGTAATTTCATGTTAAAGACAAAAAACTCATTGGATAGTTGCCATTATCAATTCAGTGTTACCATAAAATAAATAGAATGTATATCTTTTGCAATTTTTGTCCAACCTTACCAAAATTTAATATTGGATTTTATCTTTTAACGGCTCAATAGTCAATACCTTTCTAAGCCATTGCAGAAATAGAAAAGAATTTAAAAAAAAACAAAACAAATCCCTAATCTTTTGAGTTATATTTACAACTCTGATAGGACAATAAATAGATCAAGTAACAAAATGGAGCAGTTATTTTTGCTTTTATAAGTCAGTCCAGAGAAATTTGTAGATATTTACAGTTCAAACTCAATAAAAATTAGTTCCAATCTCTCACTGAACAAATTATTATTTATAAACAAATATTTCTCATTCAAACATAAACATCACTCACCCATTAGAACAGACAAACGGAAGTAACATAAAAATGAAACAGAAATATATTCTATTGGATGAGTGATATTTATGCTGATATTAGTATGTATGTCATACAATATGACTAAAATTCACAAGTGCAGCATATCTTTCGCTATGAACCCTATAGTGGCTCGTTCACAGTTCAACATATATTCAAATATAATCCATATTATATATTACATACAAGTTTTAACCGCATTTATAGATTACATTCACTAAGATAAGATAATAAGACAGGCAGTATCTATCGATACCTTTGCATTTCATAATAAAAAGATTAACTATGAAGTTACTTGTAGGTACTTATCGGTATAATATACATTGCAATGGTGATAGCTTTACATTTAACTTATCTTGTTATATAGCAGCTCAAAAGTGAATTAATTATCCATGTCCCAAGAATCACATTCGAGTCGTGTTTCTTGTTTAACAAATGAGACTCCTTGACAGGGAAGTTGATAAGTTTGAAACCTGATTACCTGAATGTAATATATAAGATGGATAACATACATTGTGCAATGCCTAGTTATTATATTCAAATAACATTAAATTCTTACCAATAGTTGAATTGTCTATGATACTTTATGTAGAAGCCGCCCCTGGTTTGCCAATTGAATATCAGAAGGTTATGAATTATAGATATTAGTTTAAATTAAAAGAAAAATATATGTAAAGTAGACAATTCTACTATGGATGAGTAAAACAAATCGATTCTTGAATATAGTACCGAGCTTTAATGTCTACCCATTTATTCATTGATATTTGACAATTAAGGCATTAAGAATCATTTTTGGTGCACTAATTATAGTATTTAATATTAATTACGGATTCATCTAGATTTTACCCTATCACGTTACAGCCCATAATTAGAATACAAGGACTTCCCTGTGTGGAAGTACCTTTAGGGACTTCACGCACTAGACGTCCAAGACTCCGGCGTGTGACCATAGCAAATGAGGCATCTAAAGAAAACAACGACCACACTGGACCGGCAGGACTGGTCGTTGCCGGTAAGTGTACGACATTCATTGGCCTGGTTGCTCCACAGATCAGAGTTCGGGCCATCTAGTGCACAGTCTTTATATAAAATGAAAAAAAAAAACTTAATTTTCCATATTATTTAACTTCAATATTTACATTATATTTTTGTTTGATATATCTGCTAAAATAAGTACAGTTGAGACTGGTCTTTTTATCTTAACAAATTCACAAACATTGTTTCTCAAACAAATTTTAATGACTCATACAATAATGCTTTTTAATATGCAGTAGCATGCTTTCTAGCACGTGAGCACCTTAACATACATATAAACACAGCTACTATGCCGGGTTTTTAATTTTATATACAATTTGTGTTTTTTATATTACTCCGTCCCAGACTACATTGTTTTTCTAGCCCCTCAGTAACAAATACTATTAACAGACATCGGTTAATTTCATTTGTGTGTGTCGACTAAGGTAAATTTGCTCTGTGGCACTATAGGACACACTCAGTTGTCACATGAAACCAACCCAACTTCTCTTTACTCTTATAACTTACTTTAAACAAATTCTATCAAGTATTTTAAGCCAGAAATGTTCGTAATACAATTATTATAACATACATACATAATTTGCATTTTTAACAACACTCTTAGTTTACCAGTAAGCAAATTTCTCGACTTTAAGCTTTATATACATTCGAGTTTACAGGGCATTTCTTGGTCAAAAAATCTATTCCTTAATAATTTATTCATTAATAGAAACCAATAATTCTAGCGACTAACATTCATTCGGATTTCTATTCAAACATTAAATACAGAAACATGCTACTGCACATCAACAACATTACTCAATTCCATGCTATACCTTATCAATAAGATTGGTGTTACAATTTTTTTAATCTATCATTTTTCATTAAGACATAGTATATTATGTACATATATATGACAGCATCAGAACATACTTTACATATATATATACATATAGGATTCAATTATAAGGCGAAATAATGAAGTTATATGTAAGTAACTATTATTAATGAAAACTTACAGCCAAATTGTATTCATAGGATGCTTTCTGAGATCCATATTACGATAACCCATATTAGAAATAAGATACAAAATAGTAGCACTCGAGTCACAGGTAAATGTTTCATTTTCACTTTCACACTTCACTTTCCCGTCACTTCGCATGTGTACAACGTCACTTCACTTTATTGAATGGGGCAATGTGAAACCGCTTTATTTGTTCACCCGTTATTACAACAATAACGTTCAAATGCGGTCCGCAAGTTTTACCTGAAACATAAATTAAATTATTTAATAGAGTAAGCCCATAAAGACACTTTTGAATCTTCATGTTACAATATTGATTATTAGAGCTAACAATTGTTCGATATGTAGAATCTCTCAATAAATTCAACAAAAAACTGACCCTTTTCCACTAATTTGTATATGCATGTTTATTACATACAATTCCTGTGAACCGAGACGGCCCAGTGGCTAGAACAAGTGAACCTTAAACGAAGATTGAAGACTTTAAACCCTGACAAGCACCGCTGTATTTTCCAAGTGCTTAATTTATTGTCACAATTCATCTCATGCTCAGTGTTGATTGTTAACAACGTAAAGAACACATGTCTTATCACTAGTTTGGGTAAGCGCAGACCAATCTTGGTATTGTTTTGCTTGATTATTAACCGTATATATATGTTTTAGTAACTACTTTATATGAATAATCGGTAATCCATTAGGGGGAGAATGAGTCAGTGTAATTAGAGACACACAGATATTCAACTTGTTCATCATTATTATCTTATACTCTGTCTAAGGGCGCGAAGGTGACCACTTACCGTAAGATGCGATTTGTTTTAATTCATTATTGTTTGTCAGACTAATACCTAGTCATAGAAGGGCCGGTCGAGTTCCGCGGAGGTGCGTCGCGGGGGTGGCGCGGCCGGGGAAGTCCCACCATAGTTAAGGAAGTCCCATACGAGGATCGTGTCGTCGTGAGACGAGGACACAATTTGAAACTCGTCGAACTGAAGTCGGAAAACACGGCCCGTATGCTCCTGAAAAGAAATTTAATACTAAAAACATACACGTCTCATGTTATTGATAATGTCTACAGCTACTGTACGCTCGCGATCGGCATACGTATTGTGTGTGTGTGTGTGTGTGTATGTGCGTTAGTGTGCGTATGTGTGTGTGTGCGTTTGTGCGCGTATGTGTGTGTGTGCGTATGTGTGTGTGCGTATGTGTGTGCACGTATATGTGTGTGCGTATGTACGTGCGTGCGTACGTGTGTGCATGCGTGTGTGCGTGCAAACGTGCGTGTTTGTGCGCGTGCGTGCAAACGTGCGTGTGTGTGCGCGTGCGTGCAAACGTGCGTGTGTGTGCGCGTGCGTGCGAGTGTGTGCGCGTGCGTGCGTGCGTGTGTGTGTGCGTGCGTGCGTGCGTGTGTGTGTGGGTGTGTATGTGTCGCCACTCACCACGAGCGTGCGCAGACACAGGTCCTGGTGCGGCGTGCGCACGTCGAGCGCGGCGCGCAGGTCCCACACCTTGATCTTGCCGTCGTACGCGCCGCTCACGATGCGCTTGTTGTCGAACCTGCGCACACCGACGGTGCTATTACTTACTATAAATGTATCACCCTACTCGAGTTATCACGGACTATTTCAAGTGTCATTTATGCAAGCATGTAATCACACAATATACATATGTATATTTGTAGCTATACTAAACGTTATTATAATATATATATATAAAGTAAAATAGTATGTTTATTAATACTAAAAAATTGAACTAAAGCCACAGTTCTTTAGATTTTTACCCATTTACTGTTTGCTTATTATATAAATACTAGTTTTGGTTTAGTGGTTGAAATTTTATAACCATTATTGAAAATAAACATATTGTCTTTCTACTGTTATTGCATTTTTTTTTAATTTCTATTAAACATAGATATACATAGCAGCAACTCACCGTATACACCGGACGAGCTCTTCATGCCCCTCCAATACACGAATACACTGACCACATTCAATATCCCACAATCTGATCGTATTGTCCGAGGAACCAGACACCACAAGTCTATCTCTGTACTGGAGGCACGCTATCCCTCGCTTGTGACCGTTGAGTGTACGAACGAACTCGCACGATGATGTGTTCCATACCTGAAAATTATAACAATTTTGTGTTTATAATTAGTTCAGTATAAGCTACTTCTAATTTGAGGAAGTACTCGTACAACGCTGTATTTTTTTTTATAGAATAGGAAGGCGGACGAGCATAAGGGCCACCTGATAGTAAGTGGTCACCAACGCCCATAGATATTGGCATTGTAAGAAATGTTATCCATCGCTTACATTGCCAATGCGCCACCATCCTTGGGAAATAAGATGTTACGTCCCTTGTGCCTGTAATTACACTGGCTCACTCACTCTTCAAACCGGAACACAACAATATCAAGTACTGCTGTTTGGCGGTAGAATATCTGATGAGTGAGTGGTCCCTACCCAGACGATCTTGCACAAAATTCTACCACCAGTAAACGTATACGGTGTACTTGCTTTTATATGCTTAATTTGAATTTACAAATTCATCTTATTCATAGAAAAGGAAAACATAGTACGGAAACCTTCATGATAAAAAATTCATGTGGGTGATTCGAACTATTACTCGAAGTACACGTGTGCAACCGACCTTGATGGTGCGGTCCCCGCTGGCGCTGACGATGTACTTCTCGTCGAAGTCCACGACGTTGACGGCGGCGCGGTGACCCACCAGCACGCGTCGCAGCATGATCTCCGTCGTCGACGTCATGTCCCACACCGCTATCGACCTGTCCTGTGGGGGCGCAACCGTTACTTATATAGTACACTCGCTCAACTACTGGAGAGACAGATAGCAACATAAAAAATTGTATACTTACAAAACAATATTTGTTTTGTCTATCTCATAATAATAAATAATTATACATTATGTAGATATTGAAAATATAATCAATTATTAAGGGCGGCGTACGAGTACTGTCAGTAATAGTACCTTGCTGCACGTGACCATCATGCCGTTGCAGAACCTGAGATGCAGCACCGCTTCACAGTGATGTATGAGCGTGTTGAGCATGGCGCCTGTCGTCACGTCCCACACGCGCACCGTGCTGTCTGACGAGCCCGAGATGATGGCGCGCTCGTCGTACTGCAGGCACAGCACCGAGCCCGTGTGACCTTGCAGCTCCTGGGGGGCAGACACACAACCACGTTAGCTCAGGGAATTGCAGCGAAAGTTGCTTGTGAGACTAGATACTATTTTAAAGATCCTATAGCACAGTACACTATAAAATTAACATAAAATTATGGAAGTATAAGCTTACAAAGCCTGTACTAAAATACTTCAACAATAAAGATATACTAATCGAGAACTGTTTGTAGTGCATTATTAAGCAGAGCTATTAGTAAATCGCATGGGATATGTAAATCTAATAAAGTACATTAAATTTTAACGGCAAACCTTAACACACTGCAATGTTTTTCTGTCCCATATTTTGATTGTATTATCTCTCAGTCCGGACACTATCTTGTTATCATCATATTGTAAACAGTAGACGCCTTTCGAGTTCTCTGATCGACAATTTATCCTCTGAAACAGGTACAACACTTGCATTAATTCTAATAAATTCATTGATATCGTTATACATTATGAGCGTTTTGAATTCCAAACACCGACAAATAGATCAGTGTTTTTTTAAATTTAGTATAGTGTAACCTCTTTTCTTATATACTACTTACTACTTATATCCGAATTCTGTTTTCTTTTGGGCCAAAAACTTTTGTACGTAGCGTACACTGAACAACTCACATAATTTTTAACTCACAAAATTAATGGTTTGGTGCATATGAATGAAGATAGCAATTTTTATTTATTAATAAAATAGGCTTATAGTACTTATTTTTACTTAGTTTTGTGCAAGTTCATCGGGGTAAATACCACCCACTCATCAGATATTCTACGGTTAAGCAGCAATACTCAGAATTATTGCGTTCGGTTTGAAGGGACATAAGATCTCAGTTCCCAAGTTTGGTGACGCATCGGCGATGTAAATGATTAAAAGTTCTTTAATCACCAGTGTCTATAAGCACTAATGACTACTTATCATCAGGTGGCCCAGTTGCTCGTGCACCTACTTATAAAATGGAAAAAAAAACCTGGTGATGTTCTGACGCAGTCTAAGGTGGAACCCACTTGCCTGAAAGATGCCGGGGTGGTGGGGTTAGAATGCTCAGGACACACAGAAGCCGAACATTCCCCACCACGTTTGTGCGTAAGTATAATAAACAGTATTAATGTTACTTGTAAGTTATGCCTTCCCATACGCCAATTGTCCTCTATCGACTGTATATCCTGAATGATCTTCGGATAGAGCTGACGGTAGAACGAATGGGATGGATGCTGGCAGCCGGGCTTCGGTTTGAACAGGTACATAATCCTGGAAGACGAAATTATGATATTAGTAACGACTATCACAGAAAAAAAGACAAAAAAAATTACTCCATCCTTCACCCCTTTGTTAGGAGATAGTCAAATTTTAGGATTAAAAAAGGTAGCCTATATCCTTTAGATTCCTGGCTTTATTTCAAATTTCATCAAAATCGGTTCAGTGGTTCAGCCGTGAAAACATCACACACGGACAGAGTTACTATACGTTACGGACAATTTACAAACAATAAGGAAAAATGTGTTCAAAATTTCAGCTCAATAGGAACTAATGTAAAATTCACTTGTAATAATGTTTCTGTAGTTTGATAAAATCATACAAAATATATTAATAACATCACACGCTACAATTAAATCATTAATTGCTGATGTCTTCCTCACCTATTTTGGCTACGGCGCACATTCTCAACGTAGACTAGCCAAATGCCCAGGACATATTATTGTGCACATGTGTGTGCGCAAACACAAGTCAGCATTCCTTCACTCTCATAATCCGACACGACGGAAAGAGTTCAGGCGCATCACCAGCAGCTCTGCCACATATTGTAACATTGCCATGCTTCGAGCTACTGAAAACATCTCGAAGACGAAAAACCCAATAACTTTTCATCTGCCGACCCGGGAGCTCAGAATCACTTACGAGCTACATTAATCCACTTACCATCCTCTTCTCTCGGCGAGCCCCCGCCATAGCGAGTCAGTTCGAACCTTCCTTTCGACGAGTTTCTTCCACAGCATACCCTCGGATATAACACGCTGCCACTCGCGACAGACCAGCTCCGCAGCGCAGAGTGAACTAGCGTCAAGGTATGATAGGATATTTTCCGCTACGTGATCTAAGCCTTTTTCTGAAAGACAAAAATTTATGGTATAATTTTGTGCTTTAATTAAATAGTTAATTTGTGTGCAGTGTTTCGGATTACTAAATACGTTTTATTTCTTTATTTTTATTTTATCAAATAGGAATCCAACTTTATATATTAAAAAAAAAACATTGTCTTACTATATATAGCTTGCATGAAAATGTTGTAACTAAATATATATCAATTATAGGCTAACTTAACATTAAAAAAAATATATATCTAATTGACGAAAAACAAAAGGAAAACATATTTGATATTTCAAGCAGGTTGACAGATGGGATATCTGATGACAAGGTGGTGGCACCACCACCAATAGGAAACGCATCAACGCGCTACCAACCTTGATCACTTACCCTTCAAACCAGTGAGGGTGAGTGAGCAAGTGTAATTACAGGCACAAGGGACATAACATCTTAGTTCCCAAGGTCCCAAGGTGGCGCATTGGGGATGTAAACGATGGTTAACATTTCTTACAATGGCAATGTCTATGGGCGTTGGTGACCACTTACCATCAGGTGGCCTATATGCTCATCCATGTACACATGTTTAGGAATTCATCTAGCTTAAAATTGTATAAATATCATAATTTTAACGTATGTACACATGTCCTGATCGTGTACCTAAGTAAACAAATAAATAAATTCATGTAATCAATTATATGGCTACTTACTTGGAAGCATGCTGATGAAGTCTCTCTGCAGCATCGGTTTGAGGTATGCGTTGATGTGACCATGTTGATAATGGCACATTCGCGCCAGTAACTGTTCCACAAATTCCACCTATAAAAAAAAACAATTATATCAAAATCGAGATAGAATTGACTCACAAATACAATTTTTTTTTTTGTTGTCTTGTACTATCCACAAACATTAACGTGTTATTTATGCTTCTGTTGTATATTTCTACCTGTTAAGATTTTTTTTTATTTCCAGCCAGCATCACAATCTAAATTTTTGTTTTGAATTTTTTTTTTGTTTTGCGTCAGTTGTTGCCCTAGTTCCACGTGTTCGTGTCAGTAATATTATTAACAATAGTAATAGGTAACCTAGTATTGAATTAACATTTGACAAAATACAATCCATTATATGTATATGCGAAAGTGAGTTTGTTTGGTTGTTACGCTATAACTTCTAACTATTCAACGGTTCATCATTAAATTTAGCAAACACGTTAAGGATACAAGAGGACATAAAAATCTGCCTCCTCTCCCTAACACGCGTGAACACCAGTAAACTATATTATAATTAGCACAAAGCCTATTTCGGGTGTCCCACAAGGACCTTTATTAGATATAATATTATTTTTATTATACATAATTAAAAGCAGAGCATGTCTAACCTACTTGACATTACCCATAAATTACGTATGATTAACGTTATTTACAATGTCTAGGAGCTTTTTTATTTCGAATTGATTGTAGCTGTCACCTTAAGGGCTCAAAATTCGCGTGTCCAAAGGGCGCCTTCTGTGCGCCCGAACCTAGGCTTAGGACATATCTAGAAGCGGTGGTGACCATTTATCTATCAGATGACCCATTTTTAAGTCTAACAATTTCAAATAATTTTCACAAGCTTTCTAGTAACGTAATAATATATGATCGTAACCGCAAAAGAGTATTTCCTATCTCGCACCGCAATTGCGGTCGGGTGATCTAATTTTAACGAAATGGCGCACATTATTAATAAACTGTTTATTAATATTTACTAATATGAATAACTAATAGAAACGAGAGAGGGAGATTGTTTATTTATTTGTTCCCTTTTTTACGCTTACACGTCTTCACTACACGTTCGATGCTTGATGCTATGATGCATGTTTAATCAGGGTGTCCACTGCTATCACGGTAGCATGGTCGATCGATCGAAAACGATCCCGTGGCGCTCCTCGTTAAGATGGAAAGGGTACCGCTGGTTTTTTAGTGGGTCTTCCGATGTTCGGGGCGCACTCGGCGCCTTGGACACAGGCGAGCCCCACATACCCCCCCACAACAAAAAAGAAAAAGAGTGTCCACTGCTAATGTCCATAAAGACCCCGACTTCTCCCTGACCATTTTATTTTAATTTCCTTACAATTATACTTATTTTTCATAAAGATTTAGAATCTATACTAATATCATAAATGCGAAAGTAACTCTGCCTGTCTGTTCCCCAACCATAATATGAGAAGCATGGATTAGGCTCCAACCAAACTATAAGTTTTTGCTCAGTAATGGGACACTTGGAAGATGTTAATTTCTTTTTATTTTAAAACAATCAATCATTAAACATACGAAATATATACATACAGTACAGTACAGTAACAGCCTGTAAATGTCCCACTGCTGGGCTAAGGCCTCCTCTCCCTTCTTGAGAAGAAGGTTTGGAGCTTATTCCACCACGCTGCTCCAATTCGGGTTGGTAGAATACACATGTGGCAGAATTTCAATGAAATTAGACACATGCAGGTTTCCTCACGATGTTTTCCTTCACCGTCAAGCACGAGATGTATTATAAACACAAATTAAGCACATGAAACTTCAGTGGTGCTTGCCCGGGTTCGAACCCACGATATATACATAACGGTATCGTATACAAGGTGACAAATATTAAGATCTTTAAATCGAACTAAGAAGGCGAATAGTTTCATCTTATAAGTATTAAGTTTAAAAATCCGAAGAGCCATTCTGTAAGAGCTCACTTCATTACTTACTCATGAAATGTTGACAACCGACTCATGGCGATATACTAATGTGATACGTGTACCCTTGATATGTTATAATTAAAATTACTGGTGGTAGAGCTTTGTGCAAGCTCGTCTGGGTAGGTACCACCCACTCATCAGATGTTCTACCACAAAACAGCAGTACTTGGTATTGTTGTGTTCCGGTTTGAAGGATGAGTGAGCCAGTGTAATTACAGGCACAAGGGACATAACGTCTTAGTTCCCAAGGTTGGTGGCGCATTGGTGATGTAAGCGATGGATAACATTTCTTAAAATGCCAATATCTATGGGTGTTGGTGACCACTTACCATCAGGTGGCCCATATGCTCGTCCGCCTTCCTATTCTATATAAAAAAAAATTATTATGTCCAATGTCGTATATCACTTTGTGACATTACACGACTGTTTTCTGCGGTGAGTCTCGACTATGATCTTACAGCTGTCCGTATATAATCCATGCTGGACTACCATACAGCAATCAATTTTAAATGTTCTCAGATGTTTATATTTTATTAATTTTATAACAATCATATGATAATTTTATAATAAATTAATTCTTGATATCTTCTTCTATTTTTTATAAATATATAAATTTTTAAATTATTATTCTTGTTAACTTGAAATGTTGATATGTTTTGCAACACCTATTATTTAGGAGACACTCGATTTGTATAACGTCATGTTTAAAGACTCAGTTGTGTTTATTAGTGTACTTGTTGTTGGTGTTGATATCGTAATAAATAAATAAAATAAACACGTATATGATGCCCTTATCGGTTCGGCCACGGCGGCCAATCTGATAGAAGACCAGCCACACACAACAACACAACACACAAGCCAGAACACATCACACTGCACAAGGACTTGGCTTGTGCGCAAATCACTCTCATAATTTTACTAAACGTTTTTTAATTAGGACACTCTTGGATTACACGTAGACTACCTTTATCATCAGTAAGTAAAATCAATCCAGGGAGTTCTTGTTAAATTATAGAGGAATCTTCTCAAGGGAGAGGAGGATTTAGCCCATTAGTGGGACATTCGCTTTAGATTTTGCTAAATAATATTATATACCTAAATCAAAGAATTAAAAGTTAGTGGCTAATGCTCCCGTGTCTCGGTATTAAGAAATAACTAACTCCCGACCTGTTGGAAAATATCCCATCGGAGTGCTTGCACACACACACACAGTTAAGCACTTTAACATCTGACAGTTGGCTGTTCTCCGTTGAAAATGTCTACCGTGACCGAAATCAGTTAAGAGGCATGTCATGTCATAAATTCATTTACCTGGTCCGTTTCGTTCCATCTTGTGAATAAGTTGAGACATGTGTTCCGCTCAGCTACATACGCCGCTCCGCTCGGAGCCGGACGGACCCCTGTGTCCAACGAGGTTAATGACGTCACCTGAAAATTACCGCACACTCATTTATAATATGTAGGCCAACAGACCAAATGGCAATGCCACATCCCTTGTGCCTGTTACACTCGCTCGACCCATCAAACTGGAAAACGACGATACTAAGTATTTTCATTCAATGGTGGAATATGTGATGTGTGCAGTACCAGACAGGGTTGCAGAAATCCTTAGCCACCAGGTTAAA
The DNA here is from genome assembly GCF_905147045.1 of Nymphalis io. NCBI lineage: Eukaryota > Metazoa > Arthropoda > Insecta > Lepidoptera > Nymphalidae > Nymphalis > Nymphalis io. The sequence goes on along the minus strand of NC_065916.1, from coordinate 6,014,342 downwards.
TTAATATATTCTATGAGTCATATAATTATAATATCCTGGGACATTATCCACACACGGCCATCTGATCCCAAACTAAGCAGAGCTCGTACTATGGAAACCAGACAACAGATATACTACATATACTACTTTTCTTTTGTAAATACATACTTATATAGATAATAACACCCTGACTCAAGACAAACAGACATGTTTATAAGCACAAATGTCTGTCCTGGGTGGGAATCAAACCTAAACCGTGCAGCGCTAAACGCAAGTATCTAACAACCACGCCAACCAGCTTGTCATGTCTGGAGTCTATTGCTAAACATTGTATAAAACATTCAATAACACTGAGAAAGAATTTAAAAGAATTATTTATTATCATGCTCCACCCAAAGGTTGTCTGGAAGGGATTGCTCTCATAGCGATTAAACTGCCTTTTATACATACCATTAATTATTTTTTGTGTTTATAACTGTACGTGTCTATAACTCTTTTGGTGTACAATAAAGAATATTCCATTCTAAGATTCATGAAAAGAAGAATAATAGACAATGATAACGAAGAAAGATTACGAAAGCCACTAGATAAAAACATACTAAGAGTAACGCAAAACATACTAAGGTTTATTTTTTAATAAAGTATTTTTGTATAGCGTTATATTTTCATACACAATACTTTGATTATTTTAGTGTGATTATATTATATACATAATATATCAACAATTTACACTCTCTACAGTCAAGTTAAGCATTCTGTTATTTCAATTAAATTTTTTATCACAAAATAGTTATTTCCTCATTATTTTTAAAGACTGATTACGACACTGGGTCAATTAGATAACCCACCTTTTCGGCTTTGTCAAAATTCTCTTTTCTTTTAGTTAAAACAAAAAGAAATTATTTATATATGTCACACATTTTAGAGTGCTATAATTTTAGATGATTAAATTACAAAAAAAAATTGATCTTAGATCGGTTATTATTATTGATAATAAAACTCATTTAGTTTGTGTATTTTTATATATACAACAGAAGACATTTTTTAATTTCAATAATATATTTTTGACCAATGAAAAGTAATTTTATTTATTTTCATTCACAATATTGAGTAGTTTTTATTAAATGTCAATTACAAAATACATTTTCTATGATTACAGAAATCGTTTGAAGATTTTAAGCAATAAGATATGTATTTATTTAGAATTTTCTAGATACAAGATATCACAATATTTGCATATAGGAATAACAATGATTTTTTTTTTAAATATAAAATTACCAAAACTGGTTTACATATTACATGTTAGAACTTTCAACAATTACATGTACATAGAAATTGTATTATGTCATTTAGGTATTGTCTTAAGCATTTGTTGATTGCGAAATTTATGAGAAAGTACACTGTATTCTTAATGATCTGGATTGTCTTGTATCTAGATATACATCCAGGAAATGAATAGATAGTGACTTGACTGGTTGAATTGTTTTGCTTTTAGAAGATTATTCTTGGAATCTTTAAGATTATTCAGACAAAAATGTTATATATTTGAACAGTTTCCATGGAAAGTATAGCAAGTAAAATGGTAATAAAATTTATTCTATAAACGTTAAAAATGATCGTTTTTAATATTATTAATCCAAAAAGGCTATACAATACGACTGTAACGAAGAAAATCATGCTCAAAAGACGAAATTGGGTTAAAAAAATACATTTTACAACTGCAATGCAGAATTTGAAATTGACATTATAACTTTTCAATAAGTCATTTTTAAGAGGGATTTGTTCTTTTTTGTTTATAGTATCCAATGATGTCGCCATTATAATTGTTTTATTAAGATTTCATGAGAAAAGCAACGAATTAAGGAAACCTATGGCGCTAGAGAGGCAAAGATGGCGGAATAGATTGGCATGACAGTACTGCTGTGCCCTATTTCCTAGTTTCATTTAATACCTTAGGTGTCGTCGAGTCTTCTATCATCCAATCGGTTTCCATTTTTGTAATTTCACTAAATACATTAATACGTGTCCACACAAAACGTCCACTTATAACCAAATCACAATCGCTTAATATTCATCATTCGCATGACGTCAAGCACTACTATTTTCTTTTGATTTGAAAGGGTTAAATATTATTATTTGCACTGGATACGTGTCCTTCTGCTCCTTTCGATCAGATATTTGTACGTAAATATTAAAATAGTGTTAAAATTGTAAAAGTGATGTTTTTAAAATGATTTCATTTGCTTAAAGTTAAATTTCATACAATTTAGTCAAACCAAAAAATGCATTGTTCCATTAAAAAAAATCGCATAGTGTATTGGTCTTATTGAAACGTCAATAGCGCAATGGTTTACGAGCTGCCTAGCGAGGTAAAAGTTGCAGTCTCAATCTTGTACCTATACCTTGTACTAATGTCGTCTCCACTCGCAAAACAATTTAGCTTCATTTGCTCCTCCGTAAATAAGAATATTAAAAATTATTTAAAAATCGGACATCGCTAAATTTCTTAAAAAAAAAAATCAATCAGTATAAAATATTTTATAAAATCAGTGTGATATTCATCACCGTTAAAGAATATTAATACAAAGTTTTTACTCTAAGTAAGAAACTCGCGTAAAAACTCTTTTAAAATAAATCAAATTTACAATGTGATTACTATTCAATTTCTGTTTCTGATCATTATTATTATTTAAGCTTAAAATTAATTAAGGGTCATTAAGCACGCATATGAAGTTGTTTTTTTAATCGTATTATTTAAATAAGTAAATATTTCAAACTACTATCCGAACAAGAATAATGAATTTTCAACGAAAGATATGTCAAATCAAAATGAAGTTGACTTTGTTTCTTTTCAAAGATTCCTAGAATTATTCTATCCTAATGTTTTACTTTTCTAATTTTATTCTATTTCTAGTCCTTAATAAGTAAGAATACAACATGTTGAAATTATAACTTAAGCTAAAATAACCATATAAAACGCTATGTTTGGTTAAAAGATGACGATAATAGTTTTCGAGATCTGAATATATAAGTTTGTGTATAAGTTACTTGTGTACGTTTAATTTTATAGGTAAGTCTTTGTTGTTGTAATTTACATATTTCACGCAACTTGCACTTCGTTACATAGTTACTTATGTAAGTCATTTTGTAGTGATCATTGTAATTTTTCTTGTCGTAAGTAAATGAAAACTTTCTCTAACTTGCCAGAAATAGCTGAATAACGGTTTTCAACTATGAGATTAGTCTCATTTCATTGAATTTGAATAGAATTTTCAAACAAACCCAACCTATTAAAATGTTAAAAGAACCATATTATTAAGACTTAGTTTTGTTTGCTTAACGTTTTTGTTAATTTAGAATTGTAAAATATATTTAATCCATCTAATTAAGATGGATCTTATGTGTAATCATGTTGTATTTCGTTTAGAAAATACCTATCATTTAGTCATAAATGAACAGTCATTCTTTAGGTATTTAGAGCAAATTCTCTATGTTAGAGTGCAAATTTATTGATATTTACAATCCCTTTAACTTTACCAGATATTATTTATTTACAGATATACTGTCTTTTGTATCTACTAGCGACCACTGCTGCCGAATATTAATATTTCTGTTTTTAATTAATATCTCTATGGGTCATTAATACCTTACTACAAGCTATGCTAAATAAAAAAATATTCTATAATATAATATTGAAAAATGGTCTATTACTCTCAGGTAGCCCATCTGCCTACAAATTTTAAATATAGAATGTTTTCTTTTCTTTTATTTCTTTTAATATTTGTTAAATTGTATTTGTAATTGGCTAGAATTTATTTACTTTGTATCGAAGTTATTTGTAAATCATATAATTTTGATAAAGTAAGATAATTATTTGTTTCAGATATGTTTATATTTTACTACTACTATATCTATATTTTATTTTGTTATCAGACGGAATGGAAAATAGACATGCACCACCCGGTGTCAATTCACGCTCACAGACAGCTGCTCAGTCTGCTGCAGATCTCGAGGTATTGCAATTTTTTTTATTATATTTTATACGCAGACGGACGGGCTAATTTTTTTTTTTTTTTTTTTTTTTTTTATAGTAAAGGAAGGCGGACGAGCATATGGGCCACCTGATGGTGAGTGGTCACCAACGCTCTTAGACATTGGCATTGTAAGAAATGTCAACCATCGCTTACATATCCAATGCGCCACCAACCTTGGGAACTAAGATTTTATGTCCCTTGTGCCTGTAATTACACTGGCTCACTCACCCTTCAAACCGGAACACAACAATATCAAGTATTGCTGTTTTGCGGTAGAATATCTGATGAGTGGGTGGTACCTACCCAGACGAGCTTGCACAAAGCCCTACCACCAGTATGGGGGTCCTGGTCTCCTCGGTAAGTCGTATATACGTGTCAAAGCGTATATACGACATGAGATGATTTCACTTTGACCAAGTCATAATGGTAAAGTGATGTAAAGTGGTCACTACCGCCCATATATATAGCTGTAAGAAATATTAACCATTTCTTACATCGCTAATGTGCCACCGACCTTGGGAACGAACATGTTATGCCCCTCGTGCCTGTAGTTACACCCGTTTACACGTCATTTAAATCAGACTGCAATAATACTAAGTATTGATGTTTCTCGGTAGAATATCTGATGAGTGGGTGGTACCTAGATGGGCTTGCACAAAGCCCTACCACATAGAAAAATCATTTATTAATTAATTCATATCTAGTAATAATTAATTAAATTATTACCGTTAAAAGATGTTATGTCCCATATCTTGTATTAAATATAGATAGCTGGCTCACTCAGCCATATATTATAATACTTATGTAATATTATACCGACTCATTGGTCTAAAGTCGAGATTAAACTGTATTTTCAAAGGTCATTGGCTCATACGCCGGTTTAGACTAATAAAAGTTTGAAGTTTTTATAATGAGCAATTCTCAGTAGCAGCCCAACTTTGTAAGTTAGTGTTGGAAAGTATGTAGTCTTGTATTTGAATTCTCTCTCTTCTTTATCTCTCTATTTCTGTCTTTGTTTATTTATGTAAGGTTCTTCGTGAGATCGACCATGTGTACTTCTCGCCGACGTCCGAATTCGACGCGGCTCGCTACGTGTTGGAGCACGCGCCTTCGCCTCCGGACTGCGTCGCTATTGAGGCAATGTTCAGCAAGCTGAAGCGACAACAGCAGGTAAACAAAATATTTACATAATCGTATTAACTTACCTAGGTACTTATTTAGGTACCTAGATGGCCGCGTTGGTTTTTCAACGTGAATCTTAACCGTTAGGTTTTCATGTGTGAAGGAAAACATCGTGAGGATTTCCTCACGATGGATGTGGTGGATGAAGTTATGCCCAAAGCCTCCCCTCAAATAGAGAGGAGGCCTTAGCCTGTGGGTCATTTACAGGCCATTCAACTTTACTAACTTAAGCCATGTAATCTTCTGCAGGTAGTATCTGGCAAAGCCCTTCACTTGATATCTCAACAACGTGATAACTGTGATAGAGAATCCGCTGAAATCCAAAACATTCGCGCACAACTGACAGACACGTTAGAGACGTGTAGGAAAGCGAGAGAACGATTAAAGACAGCCTCCAATCATTTGACTATTTCCACCTTCGTCATACTCGCTAATGTTAGAAAGAGACAAATTATAAAATCAGTTCTAAAGTCCCTGCAATTGTTACAAAATTTACGAAGCGTCGAGAACGACGTGGCTAATTTTTTAAGCAAAAAAGAATATTATGAAGCTATTGATTTAATATTGAAAAGTAAAAAAGCGGCAGCAGCGCATAAAGAGTATACTTGCATAGCGGACCTAGCTACAAGACTTCAAGATACGTTAGACATGACAGAGGAAAGGCTAGATTCAGTACTGGCCAGTATCTGTTATAATTTCGACGAAAATGTTTTTAAAAAATTAAAGAAAGCTTACGACCTCCTTGGTAAAACTCAAGCCGCGATGGAACAATTACATATGCATTATTCCTCGGCTGTAAACGAATCTGCTTTAGAAGCTATAAAGCCCTATTTGAATAACAATTCGTCGGAAATTAAGTTTCAAGAAATGTGCCAAACCGTGCCTACTACAAAAGCACCGCTTTGTTTGTTGAACTTGTGTGAAAAATTGTTTCTCGTGATGAGAAGTTACTATTTGCTGGTCAGCTGGCACACGAAGAACGAGGAGGCTGTTCCGAGTTCAAATGTTTTCGACATAGAAAAGAACGTCAGCAGGGAATACATCAAGCAAAAATTAAAAGCCGGTCTCATAAGAATATGGAATGACGTCCAAGCGAAGGTATCTACGTTCTTAAAGAGTTCAGGCTTAGAAGAATTTCCGTTTGAAAAGTTTATACAAATGCTGGGAATATTAAGAAAGTTGACGCAAGTTGCGGAGATATTTTGCGGCGACAAATCGGATTTATTGCAAGATTTCATCAAAACCCAGAGCGTGTCCTACATCAAGAACTATCATAGAGGCAGGATGGAGGAATTGAAGTTATTCCTGGAAAACGAAGGCTGGGAACAGTGTCCAGTCAAATCGACGTTCAACCTTCAAAATTTACAAGAATTCAAAAAGTTCAGGAAATATTTGAACCCGGTCAAATCTGAAACATCAATTGCAAAGACACAATCCGACGCAACGTCGTCCGCGGCGTCACAAGATGACAGCGTCTATATATTGAAATATTTTACCCAAAAAACATCTAGAACACCCTTCGAAATATTCAGGAATGAAAATGTGACGAACGACGATATATTCGGAATCGAACCGGAATCGGACGCGAGCGATGAATCGGATGACGAACCGGATGAACTGAGACGAGATTTCGTTGAAGAAGACCGACACGATTATTCAACAACTAATGATTACGTACCAACGAGTCCTTCGAAATTAAAAGAAAGCGTTATAGTCACAAACACAACTCTTTCGGTTCTCCGAAATTGCGGACAATATCTCCAAATCAGTAGATACCTACCCCAAATCTCGTTAGAGGTTATTATGCTCATGAACCAGCTCTTTGATTATTACTTCTACGCTGTCCACTTATTCTTCACGTCCGATTTGGACGTGGCATCGTCAACTTTGTATACTTCGAAACTAAATTTAGTCCTCAAAAGGATATCCAATAGTATCAATGTGTCGACTGAGGACAGTGCGAGTTTTGAATGTCCAAGCGTTCCACAGCATTTGGACATGGATTCCGAGGCTAATTTGCACGGCTTGAGCGAGCGCATTGTTGGTGTCGAAAGTGTTATATTCCTCGCAAAGCAATATGAACTTTTACACCCATATTTAGAGTCTGTTGTAGCTCAACATCAACGAATGATCTTAGAACATTTTAGAGATAATACGCTGGCTGTTGTGGCTGATTTGAGGATGCCTGTGTATATGTGTTCTGCTTCGAAAGCTGTGGACGCTCGATCAGCTTTGATAGCGATGTCCCAAGTGCGATGGGACGTTAAAAACGTTGCTGTTGAGCATAGTCCATACGTAGATATGATTATACGAAAAATTCAAGTGTTTGCTCTCCGCTTAGAGAATATAGCAACAAGGGTGACTCTTAATTTGGAGGTTATAAACTCAATTTGGTCAATGGTTTCCAAATTCATTGTCCATTTGTTAGTGGAAGGATTTTCGAACGCGACGAAATGTTCAAATGGGGGTAGGGGGTTGATGCAATTAGATTATAGACAGTTATTCGTAAAATTGGAAAAAATCTCCCGTCTCAAACCTGTTCCGTTTCAAGACTACGTCGATAGATATGTAAAAGCGTATTATTTGCCGAGAAATGAATTGGAATGTTTTGTTAGAGAAAAAACTGAATATTCCAATAAGCACTTATTGGCTTTGGTTTCTTGTGCCTGCGAAAATAAACGAGACAGGCAAGCCTTAAGTGCTATCGTTGAAAGTAAAGATAATTCCGTTTAACTTTCAACGTTAAAAAGAGTTTGTCTTGCAATAAGCGTAGTAGCTGATAAAATACAGATTATAAATAAGCTTAATCTGTAATAATCAGTGCAAAGGTCTCGAAAGAAATATGGGTATATATAACCTTTAAAAAAACTTTATTGAATAAAAAAAATCTAGCGGAAACGTACTTAAGTATGTTCGAATTCAATTTAGTATAATTTCAAATGCGTCTAAACTTTTCGTTTAAATGGATGACATTATTTAAATACACCAAAACGTATAAGCTAATCTTTGCTAAACTGGAAAGGATCCCACGTGTAGGACATTTTGCCCAGCTGTGGGATTTAAACTGTTTTAAGGATTATATAACGATATAAATTAAAACCCTTGCTAATTTCTATCAAATATTGAAATTGTGCAAACTGTTTTAGTAAATTTTACCAATTTAAAAATTATAGGAATCACTCTGAAAAGCACTGTTATTTTAATTGGATTTGAAAAAGTCTAATTATGATAATTTTTTATACAAATTAATGCAGTTACGTAATTCCGTATCGGTTTTATTACCTACTTCTGCTCCATGTCTTCACACTGAAAAAATAATAAACGATTCAAAATAGTACAAAAAACTAAATGACACTTGATATCCAATTAGGAATTGACGTTACATACCGGTTACCATTTTAAAATAAGAACGACAAACTACATTTCGTTCACTCTTTCAGTCTATTATAAATATTCATTCGGTCGTTGACAAAATTTGGATATAAGACTCCGAATGTTTGATTATTGATTTAATTAATTCCAAGAAAGCTAAATTATGGTATGTATGTTGTGTAGAATACTTGAATGTGTGTCTTTGAATGACGAATGAAAGTAGTACAAAGTATGTTTCAAATCTTTTTACAACTATATCATTCTATCAACTAGCTTTTGTAAATTATATTGCTATTTCGTTATCTCTCTTTCACTCTCTCGTTATAAATAAATGAAAAGAGAACAATAGATATTTATGCCCCATTGACAAGAGAAATAATTATGTCAAATTTGTAAATAAACGATATACGTCAATAGAATGCAGATAATAGAAAAACTAATTTGTTTAATTTTTTAATTGCTTTATTTCTGTCACATGGTCATAGAGGGAGTGGAAGGACTTACGTTCGTTCTTGATGGTAAGGAGACGTTAAATCATCAGCTATGTGTTTTTTATGCAAAGAATAAATTGATATATTCTTTATATAAAAATAGTGTCATTCGAGACGAGAATATAAACTTCATCTATATTAGAACAGACTCGAAAGCGAGAGCTCCCCATGACGTACAAAATAAGTATTTGGCACCAAATTGTCTATGGTTGCTCGTTCATTAATTCTTGTACATATTCTATATAAATCAACAGTTCTCAATTTGTATCAAACTATGACTATATTTTAAATACATTGAAGTCTCAATTAAAAATATGAATTTTTATAATGTATTATTTGTATAAACCTGATAAGAATAATTTTGAATAACAAAAGAATGTAATTTTTTTTTTTACAGGGTTAAAAACAAAACTCAAATGTAAAGATATTAGTTTAAGCGATATATTTTATTTATAAATATTTATATATGTTAATAAATAGACAAATTAATAACTATGTACAAATAAAGTTGTTTTATTTATTACATTCAACCTAGCTTCGTTCTGGTAACACTAAGTAGATGGAAGTTTCTTTAGATATGTGTAAGATCTGTGTGCCTTGTGCGAGGTTTTATACTTATTTGATAGTCAACGGACTTCGATTTGTATTGAAATCTGATTATTGTCACCAGATGGCGCTGTTTTCCCTCCACACAAATCTCAGTTTTAATGTCAACGCTATCGAATAAGTAAAATATTCAAACTATTCAACAAAATTATAGCATCGTTTATTGTGTGTAAATAGTAAATATCAATTACGATTTTAAGTATTACTAAGAAATAAATAATATAAGATGTATTTAGTATTTCTTACAAATACTAGAGAAATTCATTTGACTATACAAAAACGGTGTGCTATTTTTTTAAGCTTTACTTTTTTAATAAATAACATATATTTTATTAATTAAAAAAAAAAAAAACGATTTTACTATTTCTAAACTTTTATAAAAAATTAGGAAAGCACGTGTTTGTTGTCAATGTCAAATAAAAAAGAATTCGTTGTCACAGAAGCAACGTAACAATATAATCGTATCGTAATCGTAAAATAATTACAGAACTGCATTATAACATTTATATACTAGCTTTTAGTCTTAATTATTTTTATATATTAATTTTCTTAAAAAAATAAGCCTTGAACTTTTAATTTTGGTAAAACGTTATATTTATTAACAAATTCTTCATAAGAACAGCAGAAACTGTGAGTCCCGTCATTCGAGCGCCATTTTAACCAGGAATATTTAGAATTGTGTTCACAAATATCATTACAAAACGTTAGTTTATCTGTCATTGTTTGATTGTAATAGGAAGAGTTAATTGACACAAATACTGCAGCTGTCTTCTCTCTGGGGTCATAAATTACCTGAAAATTTAAAATATTAAGTTTTTATTCATTATCAATTACGACGAGAAGTATTTAATAATATTGATAAACACGATGATAGTATGAACGAATTCATGGTGTCTTAAGGCCGATTTTTCTATTGATATTATGTTTATTATTTGAAGTAAAATTGGTCGAAGGATTCATTTTAAAGTGGTTAAACAAAAAATGTAAAAAAAAAGACAAAATAAATCTCAATAGAAAAATAAATTATAAGTATACAATTATACATACCTTGAAAAAATACAAAGGCACGGGGAGGATACCGTTATTGTTTTCGTCGACGTCTAGGTAAAAATCCTTGTATGTGGAATTTTCATCAGAGAGTGTAGTCACTCCGAGTGTGCCTGTGTATACGTGCAGCATCGTTTCTGAACGTATTGCGCGACGACGAACCGCCTGGAAATTAAGGGTTATTTAGAAATATACGACTCTATATGCCTAAGCTATTAAAATGAGCAAAATACGAACGTCCTCTAAAGCCGCCCAGTCACCCGCGTTGCCGCGCATCCATTGCGGCGCCGCGTTGATGTAGTGGAAGGACGCGCGTTGCTGGGCATGCAGCGGGAAATCCCCGCGCGGAGCGAGGTGACCGCGACTTAAATACTGATAGACAATTATAAAATAAACATTCATATTTTGGTTGGATAATTAAAACATAATACTTAATTACGTAGGGCTGCCGTTGAGGATGCAGAATGAAACCGAACGAATTTAACTTATACGTTTATTTAAGTAATTAAATTTAACAATTAATTATTTCTAATTTCTAATACGTGACAGTCTGTTCGATGTCAGAACAAAAAGTGAAGATCTGTAGTCTGAATTACATATTTATAACGAAATCGGTGAATCACTGAATGGTCCCCACGGTATGGCAATTCTTGGTAGCACTCGATGTTCGGGAGGTCTTGCGAAACAAAGCAGCGACGCTGGCAACAGGTGCTAGCTTCAAGGAATGCATGGTGTGATTATTTCTCACGGTATGGTATTTCTTGGTAGCGCTCGATGTTCGGGGAGGTCTTGCGATTATTTCTTAACAACTCCCTCCGCAGGATCAGCAGCTATTTGGAGACTTTTGTCGAAAATAGTGCTGATAGAGACATAGGATCTCTGGGGCTGTCCTGGACTTCTTGTGTTCTGGTTGCCTCATTTTCCTTCTGGTTAGTATTCTTTGAAAGCATACATTTGCGACGAATAAGGACGATGCTAATAGTGAGTACTGATGCACCGATGAGTAGGTAGACAGGTATAGTCGTGTGATAGAGCGTGTCTAAGTTCGACAATTCCAAAGTCACTGGTTCTTGAGAGGCAATCCTGGTATTGGTTGAATGTAAGTGAGTCAAATCTATACTGTTCAATTTCAAGATGTTCTTCGCTGTCGCTTTGTATGGATCTTCATTACTATATTCTATATTCAACATTTTCAAAACTTGTCCTTTTACTTGATCATGGTGGTTAGTGATGGTGAAGATGGACGTTTGTAGAGCACACCCTTTAGGTATTTCAGCTAGATAGCTTCCGAGAAGGTTTTTGTATTGATCTTGAGAACAGGTTAAATGAACTTTCGTTAAGTTGGGAAAGCTCAGAACATAGTGACGATCATCCAATTGTTCCATGGCTTGAGAAGATAAGATTACTGGAGTAACCCGACAGATTTCATGGATATGTTGCTGGAGTATAAGATGTTGAATGCAGCTCGTTTGCTCTCCATAGTGTCGGTTTAAGTTGTCCTCGCAAAGATGACCGTGACTGTACTTCGGACATTCTGTCTCTATATACAGTAGATCTTTCTTGTGAATTGCTACGTATGGATAGGTAGGGATTATAATTTTATCATTACTATTAGGGGCTAAGGACAATTTGTAAAGGATGTAGTTATTGGGATTCATGATTGGAAACTTAATTACCAAGATTATATCATTATCTTTATAATAATATCCTAATCTTAATAGATCTAAATATTCCCTAAAATTAATATCTAGCACTACATTTGAATTGTATAAACCTTTTAGTTTATTTAACATAACTATATAAGTGTCGTAATCGAGAACGGAATAATGGATCGTAATAATCGGCATATTCATCGTATATAGAATTGTCAATGAAACTATTGTAATTTACTTCTTTAGATTTAAAGTAGTTCGTAGGGGGTGGGTTCCCGGATTTTGCCCAGTTATGTCCTGTAATTGCTGGTTGTGTAGGCGGCAATGGTCTTGTAACATAATGGCTTACTCCACTCATAGGACGTGGTTGATTAACAGCTTGGTGGTTAAGACGTGAACCTATTTGAAAGTTATTTTGTTGAGGGTTATAATTTGGCGTTGACGATCTAAAAATTTGTTGCGTACGTGTTGGACCGAATTGGCGGGGTTGATACAGATTCTGTCTCCATTGCGGTGTAGATGGTGGAACGAAATGAGGGCGTGAAGGGCCAGGTATATTAAAGTTAAAAGGTTTAGGCGCGGGCATTGAAAACTGTTGGTTAGGCATTTTATAGGCACTTACAAAATTATTTGGTACGGACATAGAATTTATAGATTTTTTGTCAGGTAATCTTTGGTTCCGATTTTGTAGGTACATAGTATTCATCTCCTCGTGTACGAATTCTAATGCCTTTTCGATGGTCTCAGGGCGCATGCAACGTATGCGCGATCCCTTAGGATCGCGCATACGTTGCATTCAAACCTCGCAAATACGCTTGAAGCGTTAATTTACGATAAAGATCTCGTTTAGCATTAATGGTGGTCTCAAGGGTATCATGCAGGTTTACATAGGTCATTATAGTACTGTATAGATTCTGGCAACGCTCATAATACTCCTGCGCGGTGCTAGAACCTTGCGATAAAATAGCTAAATCGTTATATAGAGCGGTCTCATCTCGTTGGTCCGCGAAGTTGTTCACTAAAGCAGTTCGAATGCCTTGCCAGTCGGATGGAATCCCATTAGAATTAATTAAGCGAGCAGCAGAGCCTGTTTACTTTGTTAAGAATTCCGTTGAGAAGAGCACACCTACTTAATTCACTACTACTATCACTACAAAACTGTCCTACCAATTGGTCACATAATTTTAAAAATCTAGTAAGTACATTTGGGTTCCCGTCGAACTCGGGTACCAACCTTAAGGCTTTATAAATGGTGTCTAACTCAGACATTTCCGTTTGTTCTTCTATACTACTTAAACTAATATCTCTTCTATTATCTACGAAAGTTTGCCTACTACTAATAACTATCCTAGGTTCCTTCGATTTTCTTAAATGAAAAATCTTGGCAAATTTTATTAACAGGTTAGTTAGGCTAGGATTGAGCAACCACTAAAAAGAATCTAGTGTACTCACATGAACATGTTTCGGTCTCTCTGCGTTATCGATGTCTGGATACCTCTGGTGCAGCACTACTCGTAGATTCGGATGCTCTGGATGCAGCAGCTAGACAAGCTACGGCGGGGCTTCACACGATTACGGAAATCTTCTACGCGAAACGTTCCGCGAGCATCCTACCGACTGCGCCAATTACGTAGGGCTGCCGTTGAGGATGCAGAATGAAACCGAACGAATTTAACTTATACGTTTATTTAAGTAATTAAATTTAACAATTAATTATTTCTAATTTCTAATACGTGACAGTCTGTTCGATGTCAGAACAAAAAGTGAAGATCTGTAGTCTGAATTACATATTTATAACGAAATCGGTGAATCACTGAATGGTCCCCACGGTATGGCAATTCTTGGTAGCACTCGATGTTCGGGAGGTCTTGCGAAACAAAGCAGCGACGCTGGCAACAGGTGCTAGCTTCAAGGAATGCATGGTGTGATTATTTCTCACGGTATGGTATTTCTTGGTAGCGCTCGATGTTCGGGGAGGTCTTGCGATTATTTCTTAACAACTTCATAAACAAATTATAGAAAATATTTATTACTATTTATTCGCCCGCAGGTAAGCCCCCTCTCACCTAGGGGAGATCTTGGTGTTGGAAAACGGGTTCGTCACAAAAAAAGCAGTCCTATGGTCTTTCTTGGGATTTAACCTTGCTTTATAAAAAAAATTATCAAAATCAGTTCAGTGTTCTAGCCGTGACAGCGTTAGAGATAGATAGACTTTCGCATTTATAGTATAAGTACAGAATTAAGAGCAAATACCTGAATTTTAGTAATATATTGCTCTGCCTTCCCATTGCCGAATATTTCTCTAATTCTTCTCTTTTGATTTTCATTTGCATACAATTTATTCATTTTCGTTTTACCGAATAAATCTCCTTCTGTGAAAAAATGATTATATTATAATGATTGATTATATTATAATGATTGCAATGATTATATTATATGGATGCTTCTCAATGTCTACAATATGGTAGGAATATGTCAAATCTTTAAAAATAGTAAATCGTCTATGGTTTCATCTTAACATCTTAGTATTGACACTTGACAGTACGCCACAAGCATAGGCACAAAGCTACGTGTGAGTTTGGTCTGTGTCAGATAACTCTGTGAGAATAAAAAAATAAACAAGACAAAAGACATAGAACAATAATAAGCAATGAGGGATTATCGTCGTTATTTAATATTATTATTTTACTAATATACAGGATATTAAGAAAACATTACTAAAGTTTAAAATGAATTCAAGATTCGAATTATATTACGGCAGGTCGAAGACAAAAAAAACTATGGAGAGTAGAGGTCTTCTTCCCGGTCGTTTTCTTCATAGCTAAAGGTCGTGTCCACTCTGATCTAGGGTCTGGGTCACGATCTCTGTAAATTTTCTCCAGTCCGTCCTGTCCTCAACTTTCCTCAGGGTTGTGGTCACTTGTGTTGTACCCTATTGTAGGGTTGTACCCTATGACTGCCTTATTTACTTTATTGGAAACAGATAGGGCAACTCCGTTGCGGCTTTCGTTTTCAGGGCCCGAGTAGTATATTGTATGGCCACAAGGTGATCCGCAAATCACGTGTGATTCCGTAAGTGCCATAATGTCTACTTGATAGTTCCCTTGTTCCTGGTCTATTTTCTTCGTTTTGCCCTTCGTAATCATGCCTCGGACGTTCCATGTGCCAGTTTTATATTATTGTAGACTTTGAGATGGTAGTTTTGCTGGTTATCGTTACCAGTAGCATTTACTCCGCACCGTGCCTGGTGATTCAATCGGTACGGCCAGTAGCATATTTCACACCTTGCGGCCTGGGATCCGCCTGGCGCCGGGTGGTGGCCGGATCATATGCCAAGACTCTCTGTCTAGTTTGTCCTTTCATAAGTGGATTCCATGGGAGGAATAGTGCAGTGGTTTCCCCTTGCCTTCTGCACCGCAGCGGTGTTAAATATATCGACCTACCAAGAGTGGAGACTGCTGTCCGGACCCCTCTCTCCCGTCGGCTTATCGGCCTGTTTCTCCAAAGGGATTGGTTGATCAACAATAGGTGAAGGGAGTGGTGTTGGCAGGGAAAGGCTAAATGGCTATGTAGAGCCATGTATTGCGCATCATCCGCGCTTGAAAAAGTAGAGGTAATGACATATTATTTATATAACTATAATAAGTGTCCACTGAAATGTATGTAGTAAGTGTTATGAAAGCGCCTTTAAATCGCCAGTATGTCGCTACTGTAGGTAGGCTATTAATTAAAATTTACATTTATCTAATAGTATTTATCGAGCTGGTTGGTGTGGTTGGTAGTTACTTGCCTTTCATGCCAAAGGTCGTGGGTTCGATTCCCACCCAGGACATACATTTGTGTGCATGAACATGTCTGTTTGTCCTGAGTCTGGATGTAATTATCTATATAAGTATGTATTTAGAAAAGAAAAATAGTATATGTAGTATATCAGTTGTCTGGTTTCCATAGTACGAGCTCTGCTTAGTTTGGGATCAGATGACCGTATGTGAATAATGTCCCGGGATATTGTTATTGTTATTTATAAAGGTGATTAACAGATACAATTTAAAATAGCCCCTTTTGTAGGTCTTCTCTTTCTAGTTCCGTTTTACTCTACAGTGTAATAGTGCTGTTCTTCAAACACCCTCTCGCTCCAGCAGCGCTATTTAAACTTCATACATTTATAGGAATACTTTTTATACACAAAAGTACTTCTTATCTCTTCTATCCATAGAGAAAATCTATTAAAATTACCAAATATGTTGTAAAAAGGTTATAAATTAATATGCAAAGTTAACAAAACTACATTGTGAAAAGAATGAATTATTTACTTTCTTTGGTTTCAACAAAAAATAAAATTTAAAATGATTACATAAACAAACAAGGTTACTTCTAAAACACTTTTTTTTTGAGCATATGGGCCACGTGATCGTAAGTGGTCACCAACGCTCATAGACATTGGCATTGTAAGAAATGTTAACCATAGCTTACTTCGCCAATGCGCCACCAACCTTGGGAACTAAGATGTTATGTCCCTTGTACCTGTAATTACACTGGCTCTCTCACCCTTTAAACCGGAACACAACAATACCGAGTACTGCTGTTTTGCGGTAGAATATCTGATGAATGGGTGGTACCTACACAGACGAGCTTGCGCGAAGCCCTACCACCAGTGGAATGGAACCACACCAATAACATCCCAGGACTATATTATTAACATCATAAGCGACACTGTTGTTATATGACTTTCATGTCTGGTTCTTTTGCGAGGTTATTAATGTTTTACAAATAACTGTATATAGAACATGTATTTACCAATGAAATGTGGTCGCCTACCGCCTGATTGCGAATATGTATATTTCGGTTGTATTTTATGCTTCACATATGCTGTGTGTAGGAGGTGCTTATTGAAACAAGCTTCGTACGTTGTGTAGAAAGCATTATCTATCACGTATCCAACTCTACAATAAATATAAATAAAAAAAGTAAAATTACAAAAACCATTAAACTCTAGATTACTTATAGACACAAATTAATCTCAACGGTTTATTTAAATCCGTTATCTTATTTTGCACACTTATAATAATTTTAATACAATTGCTAATACAGAAAAAAAATTAATAAATAAACAATTCATATTCTAAGTACATACAAATATTGAATTTATTTCAACTAATTTATAACACTCGTCTCCGCCGCCGCGTCTGAGTGTGGGGGGGCTGGTGTAAGATAACCACTGTTCTGATTTTGATGAAATTTGGTATGAATATATTTTTTTTATAAATCTCCTCTCCCTAAGACATCTTTTTAAACGGAGAAGAGACCTTAGCCCAGCAATGGATCATTAACTTTCACGGCTAAGCCATAACGAATTTTGATGAAATCTGCTATGTAGCAAGTTTGAACCCTAAGGAAGAACATAGGCTAGGCTTTCTATAACTAATACCTTATCTAAACCCCCCTAAAACGCAGATGAAGCCGCGGGCGAAAAATAGTTAACCATATACGTACTTGTAAAATTTATATCCCTCATAGCAGTCGCCGATCTCTTCGGTGTTGAACCAGGGTGGTGCGTTGCATTTGATCTCGCTGAAGTTACCAACCCACGCAGACTTAGTCCCTTGGAACGTTTGATCTTTCACGCATTTTACGGTCTAAAAATATGATTATATATAAGGAGCGTTTGTTAGGGGCTGAAATTTATTAAACTTTAGTCCCTACGAATCAATTCCAAACGCGAGAAAAGTTAAGATAAACAAACCTTAAATTTATATAATTCCTGTGATTATCTAATAGCTCTGCTATATTATGCACTACAAACAGTTCTTGATTCATATATATAATACAGCACCACTAACTACATACTTGCACTAATTTTACCTCAAAAGTTCCGATAACTTTGCCAAAATTCAAAACGAGATTATTTAGATTAAGATCAATAATTTTTTCTCAATTCAAGGTCAAATTGATAATCATTTATTTTATGTACAGACATTTTTATAAAATACAAATTTAAAATAAAAAGAGCAAAATACACATTACAAATTTGAAGCAAAAACACGCCGTCTAAAAGATTGTTCTGTGGCATTGTACCCAAGACGGTGGCACTATTGCCTCTGCGCCGCTAGACTCAGCCTTTGGGCTAAATAAGCGCCTCTTGGGTCGCCAGAAATGGACCAGTTTCTTAGAAATATCTTTTATGATTCTTTTTGTATCGGACGACCATGTACCCAATGTTTCAAAACCAAGCCCCGCAAATTCATATTCGTTGGATAAAAGTGAATATTTGCGGCGCTTGAGTATTTGAGCAGCTTATTATTTGGCCTTACGAGACGTATTCTTGATATGAGATACTGCCAGCGTATCCACGCAAGTCAAAATTGTTTATTTATCTATTCACCCCATCCATTGGAATCAGCTAAACCAACTTCTCACTGGAGCAGCGTATTGGAATAAGAAATAACCTACCTTCTTGATAAATAGAAGTAATATTGCAGTCTCTGTTCAATTATGTTGACTGTAAATTGCTCTATTGGACTCTAACGGCTACCTAATACTCATTAGTGCTATGTTTTTGTTTATTTTATTGGCCCTGACTTTAAAGAGACAACAAAGAAACAAAGTCATCGATAACTTCTAAAGAAGGTAACAAAAAAAATACATTTTTTTAATAAATCTAGTAATATCCATGTGGTAGAAATTCGAACATAATTGTTATTAAAAATCTGAAGAAATCACTTTGTATGAAATTGCATATATCGAATATCTTTTCTTTCAACTCTTTATTTCCAATTTTTTTTATTGATTACCCTAAATCACGTAAATAGCTATCAAACAAAAAAAAAAATTAAAAAAAAATTGTTGACGGAGGTAAAAGGTACTAAGCTGTTTTTTCTTAGCCTTTCGCTATTTATATTTACGAGTAGATCCTAGTTTATAAGATTTTTCTCTCTTAGACAGAATTGATAACGTTATACTTTTTCTCCTTATGTACAAAAAACAGCAACTAATATTGTGGAAGAGGACAAAAGGTATAAGGCCTAACTATTGCTCTTTCTTCTTGTTTATCTTTGGTCTTGCTCAATATAATACGAAGTACCTCGTCACCATCGTGTGCCACCAACTACAATATCCAAAATGTTATGTCTCTTATCCCTATAGTTACACTGGCTAACTCGCCTGGTGAACATTAATAGGAAGTATTTTTTGGCGATAGCAAAGCTGGTAATTTGATAGATTTAAAATATCTAAGAGAGAAAATGGAGGCAATCCAAATGTACGAATTTTCAGAAAAAAAAAATTAAGCTTTTAATTTGTTCTTATTAAATAATCTACTTACAAAAAGATTGAAATCTGTATTGTTCTTTCCCAAAACAATGAATTTATTTTTCCCCGGACAAGCTACATGAATAGTTTCTGAACGTCTCAACAATATGTCGCCTGACGTGTTTGTTGGCGCCAAAAAGTCGCCATTGTGTAAATACACGGGCGATGGACTTCCGAAATCATTTTTCAATGATAACTTACAAACTGAAAAAAATAAAACAAATTATTAATTTATTTAAAATTTTATTGACCACCACATATGAAGTTGGAACAAGAGGCGGACTTAATGGCTTAAGGCATTATCAGCCAGTCAACCTTTAGGCAGAAATCCGTGAAGGCTGTAATTAGTAATCAAAAATATACATACATACAAATATAATATCAACAAAATAAATACGGAGCTATAATATATAAAATATAAACATATGAATAATAGTTTAATATATATGTCATAAGAGCACAAGAACTGAGAACTTTCTGACAAACTATGCTCACGGAGACGAGTAACCGTAACAGCCTGTGAATGTCCCACTGCTGGGCTAAAGGCCTCCTCTCCTCTTTTTGAGGAGAAGGTTTGGAGCTTATTCCACCACGCTGCTCCAGTGCGGGTTGGTGGAATACACATGTGGCAGAATTTCAGTGAAATTAGACACATGCAGGTTTCCTCACGATGTTTTCCTTCACCGTCAAGCACGAAATGAATTATAATCACAAATTAAGCACATGAAAATTCAGTGGTGCTTGCCCGGGTTTGAACCCACGATCATCGGTTAAGATTAATTAAGACGAGTCTTGAAATTAAATTTAGGGATTAATTACATATTAAGTCTGAAATTTATTACAATTGAAAGGATTTAGAATAATAAACAATAAATCTCTTGTGCTATTTTATGTGTGTTATTATAACACTACATTACAATTTACACTACACAAGTAGAGATGGACTAGTGGTTAGAACGCGTGAATCTTAACCGATGATCGTTGGTTCAAACCCGGGCAAGCACCACTGAATTTTCATGTGCTTAATTTGTGATTATAATTCATTTCGTGCACCAATTAATTTTCACGTGCTTAATTTGTGTTTATAATTCAGCCCGTGCTTGACGGTGAAGGCAAACACCGTAAGGAAACCTGCATATTAAATATCAATGAAATTCTGTCACGTGTGTATTCCACCAACCCGCATTGAAGCAGCGTAATGGAATGAGCTCCAAAACTTCTCCTCAAAAAGGATGCCTTAGCCCAACAGTGGGACATTCGCAGGCTAGGCTAACATAGATTCATTTATTTATTTTTTCCCTTAATAATTAAACCGAAAGAGATACTTTTACACGTTAATTTGCTATTATTAATAATTGTTGTTACATTTATCTAATAATATGTATAATTCAAAAAACATTATGTACATACGTTAAAATGGCATATTTGCCAGCGAATCCTCGGTTTTTGCTGGTTTTTATGTTAAAAAAAATAAATAAATGTTAATGTTCAAAAGAAAAAAAATTAGCGTTCAATTCTGTTTAATATTTTTTTAATATTGATCAAACAAAGACTTGTTTTACCGTAATTGCTGACCTCATTAAAATAAATATGCATACAGACATAATTAATTTAGTTACTTTTTAATGTTTTAATATTATTTAAACTTAGGTACGATAAAACTTATATTATAACTTATCAATAATTATCTGAATAATTATATAAAATGTGTATATAATTTGAGTTTAATTATAAAATACAATAAGGTATTATTTATTGGTAATAATTTATAGTTATGGCTCTATTTAAGTTATAATAAAGCAATATGTATGTCAAATTAAAAAAAAACAATGAATAATACATTTATGTCATTGCATTTAATTTTTTTTTAATTATTATGCACCAAAATCGTCATGGCAATTCTTGAACGTAAACTAAAAAAGAAAACAAGATGGCAACTGTGAAATCAATACAACATCTAAGTTAACACAAAAATAATAAAAAGTATATTACCGCCGTCGACTTCGTCGCAAATTTTTGTAACAAATAAAATTAAAAAAACAAACACTTTTAACCTGCACATGATTGGTATTGAAAACACACTGAGCTGTATAAACTTGTGGGTGTTGGGTAATAACGGTGTATCCCCTACTATTGGTTCACGATAGAGTTTAGACTTATTCGAGTAATTGTATCGGTTAATCGGTACAGCATAATATTATTTTCGGTTGATACGGGTATACTATGTTATAAAAGATTTCGCCTGGTTTCTTGACGGCTACAAACAAATATGCTACCTTTGCCTTATGCCTTTTTGCTATCGCTGAAGAAACGCGATTACTCGTTACGTTTCGTTTTCACGTTTTGCTTTAATGCTTGTTCTGTCTGTTGGAATTGAATCGGTTTACAACTATGTTAGGAATATGTCAAAACTACAAGAAGTACTAAAAATTGTCTATGATCTCTCCTCTATATCTTTCATAAATTATATATATCCATATGATCTTGATCACACTCATAGGAATTGGCCTATGTCAGTAATCAACAGCCAATCATCGTCCACTACTGAACATAGGCCTCCGCCTTCCACATGCAGTCGGCGCCCGCCACCTTCTTAAGGGCAGCAGCGTTCCCCCTCGTAACCATCTTAACCCCCTACTGCGCTCGCCAACACGCCTGCCCAGCGCGGCGAGTATGGGCAAACCCTCCTACATAAGGTGATGAGTAGATGCGCTCAAAAATAGGCCCCCAGTTAAGTCAGTAAGCTAAATGACAATTAATACATACATACAAAAATTTTGCAAGCCAACACTGATGTGCTTCATTGACTACTCCAAGGTTTTTGACTGCGTACGTTGGGACTGTCTCTGGAAAATCTTAATAGAGATGGGAGTTCCCAAGCACCTGGCAGTATTAATTGAGTGAAACTGTTGAGAGAGTCAATAACGTGATATCGGGACCTTTCAAACCGGAGAAAGGGGTACGGCAAGGCTACATCCTATCCCCCCTCCTTTTTAACATCTACGGGGACTTCATCATGAGAAGGGCTTTAGATGACTGGCAGGGCAGCATTTCGATAGGCGGGACTAAGATTAGCAACCTTCGATATGCAGATGATACCACTCTAATCGCGTCATCCAAAGAAAAACTTGGCGAACTCTTCAGAAGAGTCCAAAGCGAGTAGGTTGGTCTAACAGTCAATAGAGAAAAGACTAAAGTTTTAATAGTGACCTTGAATTTGTCTCAGGGTTTTTGTATCTCGGCTCACTACTGACCGACCAAGTGACCACAGCCCTAAGAAAAGCTGAGGACAGGAAGGACTGGAGAAAATTCACAAATATCGTCACCCAGACCCTAGATCAGAGTGGACACGACCTTCAGCAATGAAGTAAACGACCGAGAAGAAGATTGATTGATAAATAATTTCTTAACATTCGTGCCCAACGGCTAATATAATAATTAGTAGTAATAGTAATTTAAGTATTTATCGAAGTAATTACGTTTAATACAAAATAATTTGTTGTTTGTCATTGTGCTTAAAACCCAAGATAGATAAAAAGGAAATACTTATGACACATAATATTATTTATCACATTTGTTATTTAATATCCTTGTTATATAAACAATCTATATATCTCTAATTCCCGCTTCCCCCTTCCTTCTTAAGTCCACGCGAGCTGGTTCTCGATGTCACCGCCTAACTGTGACATCAATTCCATCGCGAACAAAGAAATTTGGCAACTCCTTTCTTTGTCGCACTTCCAAAAAATGGAATTCCTTACCAGCTCACGTGTTCCCCTCCTCTTACAACTCGGGTTCCTTCAAACGAGGCGTGAAGAGGCATCTTGCGGGCCGGCAAGGCGAAGGTGGCTAGTGCAGAACGTTTTTCCCGTCTGTACTGGCCGTCGTCGCGTTTGGACTCTACTACCACTTACCATCAGGTGGAGTAGAGTCATTTGCCCTCCCGGCGAATAAAAAAAAAAAAAACAAACATTG
This sequence comes from Nymphalis io, assembly GCF_905147045.1. Classification (NCBI taxonomy): domain Eukaryota; kingdom Metazoa; phylum Arthropoda; class Insecta; order Lepidoptera; family Nymphalidae; genus Nymphalis; species Nymphalis io. Next base: position 5,990,696 of record NC_065916.1, on the reverse strand, counting down.
TATCCTTCAATTAAATTTGAAAAAAATTCAGTTCTTAAAAGAACTAATAAAAAAGAAAACATTTTAATTACTTACTATAACCAACGTGAACAGTACACGTTTAATTTATTACGAAACAGATAAAACCTAAAAATTATTATTATTCTATAAAAACTTGACTTATTTAATAATTTTTTTCTCTAAAAAAATCATAACTATATATTATAAAATAAAACCAATGGTAGCGGTCGCTTTATTTTTAAGATGAATCGCTTACAACTGTACAATACCATTAGCATAATAAAAGAATATATTTAATAAAATGCTCTAATTAATTTAAATATTAACGAGTAATAATATTTTATTGTGTTGGAAGCTATACATGTATACTTATATGTAAATAGGTCGCTTCAAACATAACTGATTCGATATACCGGTCTGGACTTGAGATCGATTTTGACATTTGTGACACGAAAATTAGCGGGCTGTCAATTTAGGCGCTGCGCAATTTTGAGACTATATTTTGTGAAACAAACTACCTTTGAATATTTTATTTTCATACAATCAATATTAAATCAACAATAACTGCGCAGACGTACACTTTTTGTGTCCAGTTGCTTCCACTTGACACATATATCGATCTTCAAAAGTATTCGGTAGGTAACTAGTCTCAATATAACATAATTTAAAAAAAAAATGACTCAGATCTGCCGCCATAAGCTTGAGCCTTTTTAACTACTTTAGCAAGTAAAATCACCATTGTATTTCTTACAGTACCAATGTATATGGTCGGTGATGCTCGCATTTCTTGATCCATTTGCCAGTAAAGTCTAAGTAGGATCAAATCAGGAGATCAGATCAGGATAAGCAGTAGGGTCTAAGAAATAAATAAACTTAAAAAAAATCATTCATAATTGTATCTGTAACTATACAAGATTCTGATTAACTTATCAAACAACGATACCGAGCGTTGTTATCAAAAACAAACAAACGCGGTGAAATTTCAACATTGTGTACAGAAAAAATATTCCGAAACTAAGATGCATAAGCACCTTTCAATATGATAAGAGAATATTATCGTTTATTTGATTAATTATATGTTTTTTATACAGTGTGCAGAACACATATTTTTTATTTTATCTAATGTATAATAATAATGTCCTCCAGACCGATTTCGGCTACGGCGGCCAATCTCAAAAGAGATTAGCCAACTACGCAGGAGATATAGTGCACAAGTGTGTGCGCGAACACAGATGCACTCTCTATTCCCTAACTTTCATAATCCGGCAATCCGACACGACCGGAAAGAGTTCAGGCGCAGGACCAACGGCTTTACGTGCTTTTCGAGGCACGGGAGTGAACTCACTTCCAACTGCAATCAATTCTTGATTAATTTATCCTTATTTATAATACAATATATTCCACTTAACTAGTTATAACCACTTTAATTTAACGTCCAAAGTTCATACTACAACTTCGTGGTCATTGAAATCGCCATTTTTTCGTGAATCCATAGATTATATCATTGATTACTCAATATCTCGACCAATGATATCGTGTCCCTTCAAGATCGAAGTTTATATTTGTCTGTATTCCTCTTGTGGTTGGAATAGACTAAGTAATTCACGGTAACATACACAAGCGATCCCGTGCCGCTCCTCGTACAGACGAAGAGAGTAGCGCTGGTTTTGTAGTGGGTATTCCGATGTTCGGGGCGTATTTTGCGTATTGGACATCAGCGGGTCCCACATACCCCCATGGCTTGATTGTACCCACGTGGAGGAATCGCGTAAAGCGTTTTTTAGCGATAAAAAAAGACTTAGTACTTTATTATTCTTGCGTCATTACAATAAACCTATTCAACTATTATAGTGTAAATAACATAATGAATATCTGTAACGTAACAACTAATTATAATGTACACGAGATTCTTTATTTATTCGATAGCGTTGACATTAACTGGACTATGGAATGCCGATTATTGCCACTAGACAGCGCTGTTAAATAAATCAATGTTTAGTCTATTCCAATTACAATAGGAGTGGATAAAAACAAAACGTAAATTTTAATATTCCGAGTGATTTGAAAGCTCCTCTATGTTATGCACTGCAAACAGTTCTTGATTAATATGACGGGTCGATTGACGTGGTTTGTAGATACTTGCCTTTCACGCTGAAGATTGTGGGTTCGATTCCCACCCAAGACAGACATTTGTGTGCATAAACATGTCTGTCATGACTCACCCTGACTCATCTACAAAAGAAAAGTAGTATATGTAATATATCAGTTGTCTGGTTTCCATAGTACGTGCTCTGCTTAGTTTGGGATCAGATGGCCGTGTGTGAATTATGTCCTCGGATATTATTATTATATTATTATAATATAATCTTCATTAATAATACAGCAATATTCCACTTAACTACTTAACTCCACTTCAATTTCACTTCCAAAATTCCGAAAATAGTTATGCCAATTTTTTAGATGCCATTTTTCAATGAAGTTATTCCGTGTTTTTAAATATGAATGCTTAAAAATTAAATAAAAGAAAAATGTTAATAGTACTATAAATATATGCATTGCTTGGGACAATAAAGTAAAAACTAAAATATTATGTAATAATTATTTATTTAACGGGTAAAACATCTCCCCAGTTGCTCGATCTAGCACATCTATATGTCGTTTGATCATATTTCCCTTTTGAGAATATAATTTCCTTCAATTCTCCTTGAGATGTGCACAATCTGCATATTGTGTGACCCGATCGGACTATTGGAGCTCTGACTATTCTAGGCCACTGCGCATCATCAGATGGTCGATCACCTTTCTTTAGAATTACATATGAAAATAAATCTGCCACAACTTCAGTCTTAGACACAAAGGCCAAAGATTCATACTTCATCAGAAAATTACATGGAGTTTTTTGTTCTAAGTATCTCGGACAGACATTGTCATTAGGGCATGGGGCGAATGCATAACCTTTCTTTTTTGCTGAATTTAAAACAAATTCTCTAGCTTCATTGACAACTCTGAACCCCGCATTGGTGCCATGTTCAACAATTATTAAGAAATTTTCCGTTTTGTTCCACAATTTCTGTATTGTCTCTAAGCGACTTTTCATGTTTGGCAATTCGAATAATGAGAATGCGGATAGAACTATGTCATATTTTAAATCAGCAGATGCCGGTAGAAATTGTCTTTGGAAGTATGCTTTAAATGGCATTTCTACATTATCTCGTCCCTGGCATAGTATGAGTCGAGACAAGTCATTCATATGTGTTGAAGTGTCAACTGTGAAATATTCAAAAATGTCTCCCTTCCAAAACGTATTTACCGCCCACGTCCCTGTGCCAATACCGGATCCAAAGTCAAAGAAACTTCTAGGCTTGAAATCTGGTAAGCGTCTTTTTATTTCGTCGAATATACGTACCAGGATCGCATACTCAGGCGCAGCTCTCGTCATTAAATACTGAAGACAAGTAGGTTTATCATATGAAATATTGCCCCATCGATACACATTCTTTTTTAAAACATTAAAAACTGTAGTGTTTACTTTCCTATTTTGTGTTTCGATCTCTTCTTGCGTCAATTCCTTGTCAATTTTGGAGAATACTTTATTTGAAACACTGCTGTGTATTTTAGCAGCTTTTGCACGTATTTCATCTTCCTCTGGCGGCAGCAAGCGAGAATGTAAGTAATTATTTAACTTTAGGCTATCTTCGTGATAAGTTTTCGCTTCTGAATCTTGTAAAATAAGTTTTATAGCCTTTTGAATGTCTGGAGGAATTATGCCAACTTTATATTGAGATCTACCTGGATGATTTCGAGGTTTGAATTGTTTTGAGTCGAAGTTTTCTCGAAGGCTTGCGTCGATTTCGACTCTAGTTGAATAGTTTGTATATATAGCAGATAAATGTGAGAACTTAATTTTTCTAAACATTTTGTTTATAAAAATCTTATACTTATAACCTAAAATTATCAAAATCAAAACATTTTGTGAACTTTGACAGATTCGTTTTTTTATTTTAATATTTGTATAAGGAATGAATACGTACAGCCAACTAATTAAATATATTTAATATAAAAACAAAGAACTATATTTTAATATTTCTATTATTTGTACTTTAACACAAATCTGTGCTTGCGTATCTATAGATATATATAAAAAATATTTAATTAAAATTATTTATTAAAATTATTATTTATTAAAATAATGTAATCGGTTGAATGATTCTTTTCCGCCAAAACAAAGTTTTAATTTCAAAATGTAATATAAACCCTATATCTATATATTGAATTGTTTCTTCCGAACCGTAATATTATACATCAATACTAGATTTTTTTTAATTGGAAGTATATAAATTGTTTAAACCAAATTATGTACAATTTATATTATGAATAAAGATATATTATATAACTTATCTTTAATTTAATTAAAAATAAACCTATTTATTATTTGAATCACTAAATCTATTTTGAAAATGTTAAAAGTCATAGTCATGATCTTCCTTTAAAAATTGTTTTCTTATTAATTTTAAATTAACAGAAATAAATTTAGATAACTTTATTATCAATACAAGTCATAATCTTAGATACAAAATTAGGATTTTTAAATTACTAAAAAAAATAAAAAAATGTAATCCAAATCAAAAGTTTATGAGAAAAAAAAACCATTTCTAACATTTTATTATTTACATTTATTTAAAAATAATATGTATTTAAATAAAATATATTTTACATAGTTAACTATTTTAGTATTAAACACATCAACTAACAAATATTTATTTACATAAATCATAATATAAATAGGCATTAATTTTTTATTCTAATCATTTCATCCTTGTGCTTTGTGATACATAATCTGAAATCATTCACTTCTCCTTGGCATTTTCTCCAATCCTTTGTTGTATTTATACATTCCTGGTAAGAAAAAAAACAAATTATGCATAATTGTAGTTCTTGTACCTACAAGAAAATAATATTTTTATTACAAGAAACTTATTTAGTCAAATTCCTTATTCAAGATAGAAGCATTAGACAAGCAATCTTAGTTGGAAAGGAATCTCAAGTATGAGATAAACCTGAAAAAAACCTCATAATAATATACTGTTTTAGGTGATTGATTCGTTAGCAAAAAAAAAGTATATTATAAAAATATTTTAATAGTATTTTCCTACATTCACTCATTTTGTTAATGATCTCTATATCACATTATTATGTTCATTACAACAAAAAGTTTTATATCAGATTAAGTCACTGATCGAAAATTTAGAATTATTTGTTATCATTCAAGCTGACACAGTTTGCTCAAGGCAGCAACGGACCGAAGTAATTTTTTTTTAAACAAGCAAAGGTCAACCTGAAATAATACTAAGATTTAAGGTAGGTATATTATAACAAAGATTTTTTTTTTTTTTTTATATGCCCCGGGATGGCAAATGACTCTACTCCACCTGATGGTAAGTGGTAGTAGAGTCCAAACGCGACGACGGCCAGTACAGTCGGGAAGAATGTTCTGTACTAGCCGTCCCCGCCTTGCCGGCCCGCAAGATGCCTCTTCACGCCTCGTTTGAAGGAACCCGGGTTGTAAGAGGAGGGGAACACGTGAGCTGGTAAGGAATTCCATTTTTTGGTAGTGCGACAAAGAAAGGAGTTGCCAAATTTCTTTGTGCGCGATGGAATTGATGTCACAGTTAGGCGGTGACATCGAGAACCAGCTCGCGTGGACTTAAGAAGGAAGGGGGAAGCAGGAATTAGAGAGAATAATTCCTCAGAGCACTCGCCGTGATACAGACGATAGAAAGTGCTCAGTGCTGCTATCTCGCGACGCAATTGTAAAGGTTCAAGGGTGTTTGTGACTTTTACGTCGCCAATAATGCGTACTGCACGTCGCTGCAACCGGTCCAAGGCCTCCATTAGGTACTTAGCGGAGCCATCCCAAAGGTGCGAGCAATATTCAACGCAAGACCGTACCTTTGTTTTGTATAACAGGCACAGTTGTTGTGGCGTGAAAAAACGCCGCACCTTGTTTAGAACTCCGAGTTTTCGTGAAGCTGCTTTTATAATAGCCTCGATGTAATCCCTTGGACTAAGGTCGCAGCGAACGTCCATCCCCAGCATGGCGATTTTGCTTTGTATCATCAGCGGTGTGCCACAGAGGGAGGGATGAGGGTAAAATGGTGACTTTTTCACGATTTAACCACTTTATTGATTCATAATCTTAAAAATAAGAAATTACGACACCTATTTTGACATCTTAAGCACAAAAATGGTTATTATTAAAATAACAAACCTGAACTTTATAATGTAAGTCCAGGCAACCAGCCTTTTTTAACATCGACTCCACTGGATCGTCGTCACTTTCAACTTTCTCTCTTGGTTTTACAGTCATTTCTAGTCTATAAATGCGTATAATTACAATATACTATTTTTTTTTAATTATGGGACTTTCAATAACATAACCTCAGTTCAATCAAAATCCAAGAACTGTCACTGTCAAGTGTCAATAAACAGATTTTAGTTTTCGATATTTATTATCTGTAGAATGGAGTCAACGATTTTCTTGCACAGTACCTCTACCCATTTCGTGTAGGTCTCTTAAATAAATTCAAAGTTCCCTATCTATTTTATATATTGATACATAAATGAAAATTAAATAATAGCAAAATTTTTGTTATTTAATTAATAAAGTAATCAGCTATGTTCATTTATTTATTTGCAGGTCGAATTTTTAAATCCAGAATTCATAGTTTATCTAAAAATCATCATATTTTTTACGATAAGTAAAAGCGTCTTTTAAATCGTTTTGTAATTAATTCATAAAATCTTTAAAATCATTTATTGTTTATGCATAGGAAAATTTAATTTACAGATGTCTTTAATAAGAGTTTTTTGATAATTGAGTAATTACTTGAATTTATCAACATATTTTATCAACATAGCATTATGTGTGTGATTGCGATTTTTTTTAAGCACCTAGAAGACCATGACTATGTTCTACATAATTCAACCTAAAAGCTTTTCGTTAATATATAACCATATAATATTTTCCTAAAAAAAAAGGCTTTATAAATCATTCATGATAATAAAACAAATTTCAAAAATTTAAAGATTTAATTTAAATATATTAAAAACAACTATAATAACATTTAGGCTAGAATTTTGCTTTTGTTTCTGAGTGCGGTGTATGCAATGATGATAGAAAGAACAGTTGCAAGAACTTCGGAGTTCACCCATGGACCGGAATAGCCTGGAAATAAGACAGTTCACATTTAATACGAATAAAAATATAATATCAATTCTATTATAACTTATAGATATTATATGGACACATTTTAGCTTTTTTTCATAGTATGGTTAGAAAGACGAGCAAACCATCTAAGTGGTCATCACCACCAATAGACATTGGTGCTGTAAGAAATATTAACCATTCCTTAAATTGTCAATGTGCCATCAACCAAGGGAAGTAAGATATTAGGTTTCTTATAACCACATATAACTGGGACCAGCATGCACAAAGCCGTATCAACAAGTCAAATACTGTCTAATAATAAGATATACACAAATATACTCACTTCCAGGGTGCTGCAATTGTATGGCCAGTAGTGGGGCAGCTTTAACAGATGGGTCATTGCGGCGAGCTCTGCGAAGGGATGCCCAACCTTCTTCGTCGAAAACAAGTACTTCGTGGACACCAGCACGTGCCTTTGAGGGCTCCTCAGTCCAAGAAACCTTTAAATTTGTTAATAGTTAATTTGGAATCACTTATAATATTAGCTTCCCATATCTAAATATAATTGAGTAATTGCAATATTCATTTATTAATAGTTTTAATAAAAGAAATTTAAATATACAATTCATTTTCAATCAACAAGATTTTATAATTTCGTCTAAATATCAATTTGTTGTGCGTTCTAATAAAAAAAAACATTAAAATTGGAATATTCTAAGACGTTTCTTTGAGGTCGATGACTTTATGAAGCTTACCTGGTATCTATTTTCGGCAATACGCGCCGCTGTCAATGGTTTCCCTTCAACCTCAGCGTACAGCGCGTAGTTTTCAGGCAGAGGTTTATCACATTTCAATGTAAATTCTGTAATATATGCTATTTGTGTGACGATGGTTGCATCCAGACTCGTGAAGGATGCCGCTTCAACTTGGGGGTTCTGGCAGGTTTGTGCCAGTGAACCGCTGATAGCAATAGCGAAAACTGTTAAAATATATTTTGTGACCATTTTGCAGTCTTTTGATCGAGGTTTATGTTAACACTATGTGTTTTTAATAGAAATGTTTCGCTGATACCCGTCCACGTATCGAGTCGTATGCAATTCGAAATGAAAGTGACGGCAACATTCAGAAGTCTTATGTAGAGTGAAAGGTATCTCAATAATAAAAAAAAGTAGCTTAAAACTGTTTTAGTTTTTATTGAATTATTGTATTATACTTTTAATTCGTAATTGCAATTTAAATGTTTATAAAATTGATTATTTAGGTATAAAAAAATATATTTAGATACATTGTCACAACACATTTTGTAACGTATTATGTGTTCGGAACGCACTCTCTAACATCACCGATGACGTGTGGCCAGAATGCCAAATTTAACCGGAACAAAAATGCGTTCAGTAATATTTTTATGACGAATAAATATTTAAATAAATAATTGTAAAAAGCAATAATTTTCTCAGTACCTTTATTGAATTGGACATTTTTTAGAAGTTTTATTTAATATTTTAAATATAAAAAAATTATAAATATACTCTTTATTTTGTATGTTATGTAGCATATCGTCCTCAGTCAGTTGTCAACATTTCACGGGGTGAGTAATGTAGTGATTTCTTACAGAATAGCACTGTTATGCCTGAATCTTATCCAGTCGTCATACTGTGAGACCTGTTTGAGTATTGTCTTAAGACAACGATTAGATTAAAATTAACTGGTTTATTTTATTTTATTTTATTAAGGACCATCAGCAGTCACAACACTTACATGTACATATTTATTAATAATAAAACAAACACATTCAGCTTACATAAAATGTGCGACATTTAAAGACGGCCACAACATGCATATCAAGGTACAGTATAAACAAATTATAACATAAACAATATTTTTTATAATACTAAATTACTAAAAATTGTACACATTTCTATAGAAAAAATAATAATAAAAATAAATAAATAATATTAATTAATAACATTGAAAATAAAGCTGTAAATATTATAGTTAACGAGTGCACTCATTTCATTTATCACATTAAAAATATATAATAAAATAATTTAAATAAGAAAACAATAAGTAGTAAATAATTAAAAATTTCAAAATGTAAGTTGTATAATAATAATATCTTTAATGAATCTTAATCGATGATCGTGGGTTCAAACCCTGGCAAGCACCACTGAATTTTCATGTGCTTTATTTGTGATTATAATTCATCTCGTGCTTAACGGTGAAGGAAAACATCGTGAGGAAACCTGCATGTGTCTAATTTCATTGAAATTCTGCCACATGTATATTCTACCAATCCGCATTGGAGCAGCGTGGTGGAATAAGCTCCAAAACCTTCTCTTCAAAAGGGTGAGGAGGCCTTAGCCCAGCAGTGAAGTTGAAGTTGTACGAAGTCTAAATTACTTTTAATTAGTTTAATAAGTTTCACTATGCTTGATTGTATTGGTTACATCCCTTATGAAAACATTGAAAAGCCATGGAACCAGACGACCCTTGTGGAACCCCAGAACTGACTTTGTAAGAGACAGATCGAAAACCACTTACAACAACGTATTGTGTACGATCGTTTAAATACGATTTAAGCCAATCGAGTAAAGATCCAACTATTCCATAACTGGATAGTTTTTTTAATAGTGTATCATGACATACTCTGTCCAAGGCTTTCGAAAAGTCTGTGTAGACATCATCGACTTGTATTTGATCGTCCATTAAAATCATAATACTGTATATATATGCCAGCAGTTTAGTGTTTGTCAATCTGCCTTTTACAAAACTGTGTTGATTATTGTTTTGATGTTGTTTAAAATAAAAAGTAAGGAGCGGAAGAACCAAAGCTTCGAAAGTTTTGGCAATTACTGGTAAAATAGATATTGATCTATAATTTTCAATTTTATCTACATCACCGGATTTGTGGATTGGGACAACCTTTGCAACTTTCCATTTCATGGGAAATGTTCCTGTTCGCAGACTCTTGTTAAATATCAAGAATAACGGAGGGCTTAATTGATTAGCACATCTCTTCAGGATCTTCTTTTGTTTACTTTAAGACTATTTAAATGATTTATAAGCGTGATAGTTCGAATGTACCTATAATACCAAAAGATACTAACATTCTGAATATATAAATGCGAAAATTTGTGACGATGGATGGAACTTTGTTATTCTTTCACATAAAACCTACTTTTGGATTTGGATGAAATTTTGAAATATAGAGATAAGAATCCCATATTCGACTTGTGTAACGTTCTTCTCGGGTATATTTAAAATACCGTACCAGTGTTTTAGAAAAATACCGTGAGTATATCTTATTTAGATTTCTACTGAAGTTAGTCTCCAAGAGTAGAAATAGCGAATCGAGCTCGTTTTGAAACTTTAAATAACGTTTTAAACTTGCAAAACCAGCTGAAGATGTGAAGATGTAATTTAAAAATAAACAATAGCAATGACAGTATGAACGGAGTTTTACTTGGTGGTAGGGCTTTAAGCAAGTCCGTCTGGGTTGGTACCCACTCATAAATAAAAAAATATCTGAGATTCGGATTACGTAATGATCCAGTTTTAAGGTGAGCACTCATCAGATATTCTACCGCAAAACGGCAATACTTGATATTGTTGTGTTCCGGTTTGAAGGGTGAGTGAGCCAGTGTAATTACGGGCACAAGGGACATATAATCTTAGTTCCCAAGGTCGGTGGCGTATTGGCTATAAGCGATGGTTGACATTTCTTACAATGCCAATGTCTAAGGGCGTTTGGTGACCACTTACCATCAGGTGGCCAATATGCTCGTCCACCTTCCTATTCTATAAAAAAAAAAAGAAAAGTGTAGCTACAGGTTTAAGCATAGATAATACATATAAGCTGGGCTTAAGGGACATAGTATCTTGATTTCCAAGGTTAGTGGAGCATTGGCGATGTCAGCGATGGTTAATATTTCTTGCAATGTAAATGTCTGTGGGCGGCGGTGACCACTCCCGACCAACCATCTGGTGGCCCATTTTCTGGTCAGTAAGGTAATATGTAGATAAATGAGAGGGAATATAGGTTAATTCTCAAAAATACTGTCTTTTCATTAAGATCCTAGTATAAATAACCAGGGCCGCGTTTAATCTATCTTAGACGCACATAAGGATCAAAACGTTTCTCTACAATCGCAATAAATGAATATCTAGATAATTGTAATATGATTCGGAAATTTAACTCTTAACCTTCACAGGTCAGTGCTTTTTTATGTTTATTATCAGGTACCGTATTACGTCAATTATTTTGTCATGAAATCCAATACTAATATTTTGTAAAATGGAACGGCGACTGTAATAATTATTTTTGAGGGCAGACCGGGGCTCTTTCTCGCGGGGTCCTGGCCAGTTGCCCAAAGTGGCCAATGGAAAAAATGGTCCTGTAAATAACTAGTTCCTGCCCCCTTGTTGGGGATCAGGTGTTATTTTATGGAAACTCAATTGAGATTATTGCCGAAAATTTTAGAGACTCACTTATTACAAGCAACTTGGTTGTAGGTAGTTTGTGGCGTTCGGGTCGTGCTACCCACTCATCAGATTTGAAAAATACCAGCCTTTCATAAATCAGCAGGAGTTAACATATTTACAATTGTTTTTCAACAAATAAGCTAAGCCAAATAAGGAATTTCGTGACAGTAACCAGTAAACAGTGTTACTGGATTTTGAAAGAAAACTTTGGTGTGTAAGCGTGTAATATAAATACATATATATTTTTTTTCTTTAATTTAACATGGTATGGTATACATATATTCGTAAGCATAACGAATCGTCTACTTAATCGATTCTTTTTAATTGATTCGATTCCGTTCAAAAGCATATGTAACACTTGTGGGTTTTAAGAAATGAAAAACAGTCCAATAATTAATACACTCAATTTATAATAGACAGCGTAACGTTGTGCCTGGAAGAATTTAAAATGAATGCGCTTGTTCGTATGATACTTCACTCATCCCCCTTCTATTGATAGGGTCTGGTGATGGCAGTTTCAAGGGCTGTGCCCTTATGACTGCGGTATCCTGTTTCGCCGTCCGTTACGACGGACGGGTCGTTGGGGCGGGAAGATCCCTGGGTGAGTGCAACAAATGTCTGTAATGCAGGACCAGTCCAACGACCTTGCGGTCGTGGGTGGTGGACGCAGTCTAAGAGCCTTTCGCGTGGTCGGTTTCTTACGGTCGGCCGCGGTAAAACACTGTTTTGACAGATTGATTCGTCGGGTTCGGCTCTTTTGGGGAGCTGGTTGTTCTAAATGCGCTCCTTTGGCGCATCCTACCCACTTTATACAAAAATTAATCGGAAGTCAGTTTACGAACAAATAAAGTTAAATTATTGTTTAATAATATGATGATAAACGAAATTATTAATAGTGAATTATAGACATTTTTTTTATTTTAAATATATAATAAGATAAATAAATCACCAAGATAAAATATCATTGGGAGTAGTTATTATGCGCCACAACAGCTGGGCGCCTATGTGCTATATCATAATTAAATGAAAAGTACCAGGCGTTCATAAATCAGTAGGAGTTGAATTTATTGACAATTGTTTTTCAACAACATTTTGCATTTAATTATTTCGACTCTCGAAAACACACGTCACGTACAAATATACATGTCGTCAAACAGCAGTACTTAGTATTGTTGTGTTCCAGTTAGAAGTGTGAGTGAGTCAGTGTAACTAAAATCACAAGGAACATAACATCTTAGTTCCCAAAATGGTTAGTTAATTTTTTCTTCACCAATATCTATGTTGGATTATATAGACTATTTTATAAAAAAAAGTTAATACCATAATTTTCATTGAAAATAGGGGGAAAGTTTAGTAAATGGGTGCGAAATAAAACCAAGTTATTAATGTTATCCGTAAAGGCATATAATTATTTATTTATACAACATGTCCAGTGCCTGTGGACGAGTGAGTTCATATTTCTCTAATGTCAAATTGACATTTCGATTTTACCGCGTTTACGTCCATTTTTTTAAAAAAGTCACAGGCCGTTAAGAAACAAAAAACTAACGTCACTTTAAGGCGATTTAAATTGAGTTTTTTTTTTTAATTCCATCACAGACCATTAAAGGTTTTATACATTTTGTTTGTAAACAGCAGGCTTAGACAAAGAACATTCTATTGTCGAAGCGATTTGTAACTTAAAAAAATTCCATAAGCTATATATATAGCATTGACGATTGACACGCAAATAAAACAAATAAAACAATAAAATATATATATATATATATAAAACTTTCTCGTCAATTTCATTATTTGTATAGAAAACATGTGGAAATACAATTTTGTTACAATATTAAACACAATCCGATCGCAATCCGTTTGCAATTGTACAAGTTAAGCTCACATTTGTTTCAAAAGTACGATAGCGGCTAAAACCCGAATATAATATATAAAATGAATATTATATACACATCGCAATAGCTTAATGTGTACAAATGTCAAACAGATCGATCGCTTAAACATAAAGTGGCCTACGTCTTCAATTCTTCAACCGTTGATCACTTATCTACAACCGCTTATGTATGTACATCTGTCTAAGCCCGCAGAGGTAAAATGAAACGAAATGGTGAATGTTATCCGTAAAGGCCTATATTTATTTATTTATACGACATGTCCGTGTGTCAGTGGTTGCCGGGGGGTGTTTTGGCGGGCGAGGCGGGCGGGGGGTTGCTCCACTCGACGCCTTCCCCCTCGTACTGAGTGTTCTCGAGCCTCGTGATGAGTCGCTCGTCCTCGTCTCCGAACTCGCCGCCCATCAGCGACGGCTCACCGACCACCATCACGTCCTAATGTAACGAATAGTAACGTTATTGATAACACCAAAATAATACTTTATTGGAGTCCTTTATTGTAATCCTAGCCATTTTAAATCGTAATTTTAAAACATAATTTTAAAGTTACCATCAATTCAGAATTTAGACTATAGAAAAAAAAATTGACAATGAAATATTATAGATAATTAAATATAACATGTATTCTGTATGGAGTTCACCAAATATAAACACTACGCTTTTTATTATCTGTATAGTGTCAGTGGGTCATTTTCCTGGTGTATTTGATGAGCCAGTGGATATATGGAGCACACTGGTTGTTTTAAGAGTTAGCAATTGCTGGTCTAATGTTTATTTATAGTTAAAAATCTAGCTTGCAAGGAGGCATGTCAAAAAGGAGTCACAATGTGTGTGTGTGTGTGTATATGTGCGTGTGTGCGCGTGTGTGCGTGCGGCACCTGCGAGGCGAGGCTGAAGTTGGGTCCGGGGGAGCGCTTCTTGGCGGGCGCGGGGGGCGCGGCGTTGGCACCCGCGCTGCCCTTGCGCTTGCGCCGCTTGCTCGCCGGCCGTTGAGACTCTGTAAACACACCAGTATTGTTACATACAAACACAATTTAGGTCAATTATTTATTAATATATATATATATTAGGGTTCCCGTAGAATCCTCTCTCAGTGAGCGTCTACGTCGAGGAAGGAGTAACTGCGACAAATTTCAAGTCAATCGGGCGGATAGTTTGGGAGATCTCGTGATGAGCGGTATTCCGCTTATATAGTATATTAGAATTAATGTTTTTATTCATACAATATTTATCAAGAGTTTGAATTGAACACTTGGTGCTGGCGTTTTTTTTTCATGAAGTATGATTCCTTCATGAAAAAAAATCCCCAGCAGTACTAGCAAACTGCAATAGATGTAATAGCTTCCGCTCACTTGGTGGGGAGGGGGTGTCTAAATCAGGGTAGTAGCTAATTCTATTCTTATATTTCACCATAATCTGTTTAGTAATTTCTTCATGATCAACTAACAAACATACAAACTATCACATTAATAATATTAATAAGATAATTATTTAGAAAACATTTTTAATCAAGCCGGTCACTCGGTCCTATAAAATATGAAATAGGCAATTATTTTAATCGAAGTTTTCTATTTTAAAATAAATAAGAAAATTTATAAACCTCAACAAATTAGACTTAAGTCAAAACAAACAAATTATAAACCAATTTTTTTTTTAAATTCAAAATTCGAATGACACTTGTAACAAAATTTCGTTTTACAGACAAATAGCGTTCGACAGCCGTCTGGCGCTGTGGTCGGCGTACCTGCCTTCCGATTCACTGGTTTACAATTCATTTCCGGTTCTTGGTGTATATTCGTATAATCCATACACATATCAGTCGCTGTGTGTCTGTACTGTCCTACAGTTTGTTTCTTCCGTGTCTCTGGAACACGTAAAGCCGACGACCGCGGTTTATAAAAAAAAAAAAACACTACAGTCTATTCTGATGTAAAACATAAATAAACAACATTGACATTGAATCGTCGTGACGTCATTGGTCGCGATATTGTCTGTGGTATTCATTGAGGATTCTCAGTGCTATTCTATAAGAACTCAGAACTCGTGAAATGTTGTCAACCGTCTTATGGTGATATATTATTTTGGTTCTTATATTATAATTATTATGCTCAAAGTCGCGTATCGCTGTCTGACATTTTACGACCGTTTTCTGCGGTGAGCCCGAATTTTTTTTTCTTATTTTGGTACTGAGGTATTACTTTGCGAACAAATATTGTATTCGCTCGAGTTAAGATTTTTGTTTTCACTGTTATTATAAATAATATGCTATACTGTGCTCCAATCAAAGAAGAAAATATAAATAAACCTCTCAGATTTACATATTCCATGCGATTTTTATTATTCAATTTTACTTCCAAAGATAACTTCTCGACCGTTCAAAACGTAATTATTTCACGAGTCCATTATGAATACCACAGATTATAAAGATCTCGATAAATAATATGAAAACGATTCAAATAATTCTGCCATTGGAATATACCTTGTAGAACAGATCCACACAGCAACAAATACGTGCATGTCCCACACAAATAGATCAGAAATACAATTGAACGAGTGTCCCGTGGTCGTGACGGTACGTGGTAACTCACCCGGCGGCGCGACCATCCTCTGCCACTTCTGGAAGAGCGTGGTCTTGAGGCAGTCCCGGGGGGAGAGCGCGTACGCCTTGTGTCGGGACATTAACTCCTGCATCGGTTCCAGAATGACACATAACTGTGGAGAAATAAGACATACTCATTAGTTTTATTTTATTATATTATATAACTAGGTAATCGCCCCGGCTTCGCGCGGGAGAAAAATGTATATTCGATGGAATTTGCGTCTTAGTGAAAAATCCGTTCTTAGTGAGCGTCTACGTCGGGGAAGGAGTAACTGTGACAAATTTCAAGTCAATCGGGCGGATAATTTAGGAGATTTATATATATATGTATACTAGCAGTACTAGTCTTATGTAAAATATTGCGTTTTTTCAGGAAAGTCCTTATATAGATGTTTCTTACACAGAAAATCTTACTACAAAACTAAAGCAAAATCTTTAAGTCAAGAATTGATCATTCCCTGTGACGCAGAGGAGAAACGTTGCATTTATAATACAAAAAATAGTGGGTTCGATCCCCACCAGGGATGGATGAATATTCTGTTGTTGGTAAGATTTGCTAGTTACGCCTTCAGATAGCGTCTCACAAGACGGAGGTGCTATGGTACCACAAAGTGTCGACTCGAACGGGTGGCTCACCCTGAGGTAGTTGAGCGTGGAGTTGGTGATGCCCTGGCGCGTGATGTTCTTGGCGAGCTGGTCGAGCGCGGCGTGGTCGGGCGGGTGCACGGCCTGGCGCGGGATGAGCTCGCGGTGCGCGCGCACGGCCAGGTGCCACGACTTGATGCGCATCAGGTCGTCGAACGTGAACTCCAGGATCAGGCGCCCCTCGGTGCACACCTGCGGGCGGCGCGACCGGGGGAGTCATTCAACTGTTGTTGCTCATAGCAAACTAAGTTAAATTTGATTAGTTTGATTAGTTTGACTTTCATTCTTACTATGTGATATCAATTATGGGTGTTGCTTAAAGCTATTTCATAGCACTGCCCGGTATTTGGCGCGTAATATTAATATAATATAAAAAACCATAATTGTTTTTTTATTACTTAATATGGTATGGAATACTTCTATTCGTAAGCAAAACGAATCGTTTCTACATAACGGTGGTATTTTTTTTAATTAATTCGATCTCGTTCAAAAAAAACATTACATAATTAAATGAAAGTACCAGGCAGTCATAAATAAGTAGGAATTTAATTTATTGACAGTTGTTTTTCAAAAACATTATTTATACATTTAATTGATTTGATTCCCGCCAAAAACACACATTACGAATTCTATCGCTAAACAGCAATAGAATATGTGTTGATGTGTTGTGAGAGTGAGACGACTACAGCCATAAGGGACTTAACATCTTACGGCCTTACTTATAAACGCTGTTTAGCGACTGTTTAAAAAAACAGTGAATTCTCTCTTTCTGTCATTATTGTTTTGTCATTCCAAAGAAGAAGACAAAGGAATTTAAAAAACCAACCCCGGTAAACGTTTTAAGTAAGGCCAGGGACCAATTAAAAAAAATAAAACATAAAAGTATATAATAAAGTAAAATATATAATAAATAAATGAAAGGTACCAGGCAATGATAAGTAAAGAGTCCTTACTTTAGTGAACATAGGTTTCCCGTGGTGCGTGACCATGGTGCAGTGGTCGCAATCGAGCGTGATACTCGTATTGTGGAAGGATTCCTTGGGCTGTCTCATCGTGTAGTACAGCTCTGAGACTCCGCCCTCGTATATACTACGGAAGTACCGCGGTATCAGCGTCCTTCCTATTGCTGAAACGATTACAATTCATTTTTTTAATATGGATCCAATAAAAAAAAAGTAAATATGGAATGAGGGATACTTTTTGAATAAGCTTTCGAATCGTTTCTTGAATTCGATTCGATTCCCGTCAATAAGATTTAATAAATAAATGAAAAGTACCAGGCGTTCATATATCAATAGGAGTTTAATTTATACAGATAAGCAATACATTTAATTATGCTTCATCTATAATTATTAATCAAATCAAAGAGATACTACTCTACTCTATTCAAGATCCATGATGTTACATGTTTAAATAAAATATAAAGCTACCGCCGGTTCGGAATGTAGATTCTACCGAGACGAACCGACGAGAAACTTAATAGTTACTCTAAGAGATCACGACAATCTAGTTACACAGATAATTATATACAATTGATTTATTATTTATCCTGCATGAAAATCAACGAATGTTTTCAATAACCAGAACGAGTAAAATACATTAAAAATAACATAGTTTCCTTATTGAAATAAATACAATTATCCTATTATTATACTACATAGTAACAACAGCAAGTATATAGTATACACAAACAAACAAACAAACACACACACACACAAAAGGGAGTAGAGAGCTTTTAGAGGGGGCATGAAGGAATATGAGAGCGTCATGCCACTTGACATACGAGGACCCCCCAAGGCGCACCAAAAGAAACAAAACGTCAAACAGCTTGGGTGATTATGATAACGATGAAAACTAGTGTTAGATTATAGATGAAGAGAGATCTAGCAACATTAAGTCTTTTTCTTTATCTTATCGATAGGACGAGGAAGTGGGCCACCTGATGTTAAGTGGTCACCACCGCCCATAGACATTGGCGATGTAAGAAGTATTAACCATTCCATTACATCGGCAATGCGCCACCGACCTTGGAAACGAAGATGTTACGTCCCTTGTGCCTGTAGTTACGCTGGCTCACTCATCCTTCAAACCGGAACGTAACAATACTAAATATTGCGGTAAATTAAAATGCGTTCATAAATAAGTACATTATAATTGCCATTATAGTTCCCAAGATTGGTGGCTAATTGGCGACGGTGACCACTCACCATCAGGTATCCAAGTATGCCTATCGATTAAAAATGTTGAATGCGTTTTTTCACATCCTAAGCCCAGCACTATCTTAACTCAATCCCGATTCGAATAACGCCAGATGAATAAAGATGCTTCACGGTAGTATGCGCAGGCGATCCTCGAAGACCGCTGTGTACCGCTGGTTTTTTTAATACACTATCCGACTTCAAATGGATGAAACGCGTAAAAGCGTTTTTCCAACGAGAAAAAAACGGCGAGTTGATGAGTTATGATGCAAATGATGCTTACTGTATCTCTTGGGTCCATCTTCTAAACAAAATGTGAGAGTCAGCGTCGCGTCGTCTTCGAAGAACTCCGTCGCGAACGCGTCCCACCATAGATTATCAGAGTCCTGAAATGATTTATTTATTTATTTATATTTTTATGATAACAAACAGTACATGGTGAATTTCATTAAGTTCCAACAGTATCCTAAGGATTATTGCGGGTTATATGGGCGGCTACGTGATGAGGCGGATGATCCAGAGGTCTGGTTGTTGTGATGTGATGATCTGGTTCATGTGCCTCACACGCGATCAATTCAATTTCCTATTTTGTTTTATCTCAATATATGTATTATTTACACTTTTTTTTATGTCATATAATTGGCTCATTCATAATTCCCATATATTTTTTTAATTATTATTATTTTTGTGATTGTGTGTCTAATTATTAATGTATATTATGTAATGTTATGTTTAATTATTATGTACCAAAAGTATGGGCCTTGTTGCCTGAGAAATAAAGATATTATTATTATTATTATTATTTTGTATCTTTTTTTATATCTCCCTTTTAACAGGGGTAACTTAACTATCACGCGGGCCATGACCAAGCGTGATAGGTTTGTTAAAGATTAAATTGACAATGGTGATGCGAGGAACTTTCGTGTAAGACGTGTGGTGTTCAGTATGACAGCTTTTTGTAAAAGTGCGAAAGTGGACTTGGACATTTGGAGAATATTGAGATTAGTCTTGAGTGTTTTTGGGATAACGCCTGTTCTGGAGAGAATGATTGGTATAATTTTCACTGTGTTTATTGACCATTGTTTTTTAATTTCATTAGCCAATCCTATGTATTTTATTACTTTTTCATTGTGTGTACTGAATAGGTTGTGTGTATTACATACGGCAATATCGACTATATAAACTATTTTGTTGTTTTCTACCACTGTTATATCCGGTCTATTGTAATGTATGGTTTGGTCGGTGGTGATCGTTCGATCCATTATTATTATTATTATTAAAATCGAATATTAACAAAACATTACCAATAATAGTTTCCAATGATTGTCTATCACATAAGAGAGTACAGGCGCGTAAGCAACGGATAAAACTATCAATTATTATAAAAGGTTTAAAACGAGAGAAAGAGAGAAAAGACAAATTCATAATATATAAACGTTACAAATATATCGATACCAGAATACAGTGGAGGAGACGCCCCCCCCCCACAGGCGTTAGTTAGCCCATGTCCTTGACTATACCCCTCATAAAGTGTATGCAAAAATTTCCAGACGATAGGTCTAGATAGGAAAGTCTTTAAGACTTGAAAGCTTAACAAACAAACATACTATTGCTTTTATAATATTATTAAACATTGATGTTGATATTCTACAAATTTTACGAATAAAAGTACAGTAACAGTAACAGTCTGTGAATGTTCCACTGCTGGGCTAAGGCCTCTTCTCCTTTATTTGAGAAGGTTAATAAAAGTAAATGAAAATAATAGCACACTACTCGGAATGACTCCAGGACCTGCTCAAGAAATATTGTACACACACGCGCGCACACACACACACACACACACACACACACACACACACACACACACACACACAAACAAACACACACACACACACATACACACTATTCCGTCCCTCTCAAAACCGATGGGACACGATTGGAGAGTGTCCAGACGTAAGACCATCAACTCCTACCCAACTACACAATCCGATAGAAAAACCCAATAACTATAATCAAATTACCGTACTAGCTTCGTATGGATAGAATACCATATTGAAGGACAAACACACAAAAATAGTATTTCCTAAAACCTTCCCAGGCGTACGGAGAACAACTCGCCGAAGTTTCATCAAAATCAGTTGAATCGTTTAGCAACGCATAAAGGACGAACAGACAAACATATTTTTTTATTTATAAAGAATATTAAGCGATCACAGTACCTTCGTTTCCTAATATAGAGACAAAATAAGAATACATTTTAAGAAACATCAATTTTATATCCATCTATTAATTACTTATATAAAAATGCCATTAATTTACTATTTTTACTTCTCAAGTTTCAAGTCTACTTACGTCACCATCATCCTTGGATCGATGACGTCAGAATAACAATTCCACGTTACGTCATTAAGAAATGTAGTGGAAACGTTTCAGCTTTTAAACGAACGCATCGAGTTTATTTTTCAAGTTATCTCTGAAGAGTATTTTATTAAAGTAAAATAGACATATTTTGTATTAGCATTCGTCCGCGGCTTCGCCCGCGTGTAAGCGTATTACGTAAAAAAAAGCCTATATCAGTCCTCGGGGTTCAACCTTGCTTCATACAAAATTTCATCAAAATAGGTTCAGTAGTTTAGCATTCAAAGGGTAACACACAGATTTACTTTCGCTTTGATGATATTAGTATATAGTAGACGTTCTCTCTTGAATTTGTAACAAATAAGATTCAGTCTTTGCATTACGAAAATAATTGATAAATAAATTTAAAAAAAAATGAGATAAGTATATTATATATTAATCAGCTATATACCGGCTAAGCGCGGGTAGAATAACGGTCTACATAATACGTTTATATCGTTGTAACTCTACTAGCTGACTAGAGTCGAGATGGTCTTGTGGTTAGAACGCGGGAATCTTAACCGATGATCGTGGGTTCAAACCCGGGCAAGCACCACTGAATTTTCATGTGCTTAATTTGTGTTTATAATTCATCTCGTGCTTGACGGTGAAGGAAAACATCGTGAGGAAACCTGTATGTGTCTAATTTCATCGAAATTCTGCCTTAATTAGGCCTTAGCCCAGCTGTGGGACATTAACAGGCTGTAACTGTCCTAGTTGACCCGTGCCCGTGCGTTGGGCGGTTAACATTTTTACTTGTGATGAAATTATAAGTGTGGTCCGGTTAGTACTGAGTGCTAGGATTTATTTCCTGACTGCCAAAAGTCGCGTTGGCCGAACATTAATAAAATTGTCTCGCGTACTTGATATTTGAAATTATCACTTAAACTATGCAACCAAAAAACAAACTGTAAAAAACGTATTTTATTTAAATAGAATTTCCTTGGCGATGAAGCAATTTATTTCTAAATAGATCGACGTTTTGTAAATGAAATCAATCGTCTAATAGAATTATCACTCAATAGTTTACGACACGGTCGCTGTTCCATACCTATGTCGTATCTCTTTAACCATTCGTCCAAATTATATGCAGTAAAAAGGAAATGTCTTTTGTTTTAAACACTTGAGACGATCAATTTACTTATTTTGATAAGAATTCATAATTATTCATAATATGACCAATAGACATGACCTACCGATTTAAATTATTTTTTTAATATAAAAAACTGCTTTTTGTGGAAATGTAAAAGTTAGACATATGCTGTCGCTGACTTTTTTGCAGGCATTATCAAGCACTACAAGTTTTTTCTAAAACTCGATCATATATTTCTAATCGTTAAGGCAGCGTTCGTTAGAAACGTTTTCGTTTGACCGTTGTCTCTCCGACTTAGTACATAGTCAATACCATAGATTATTCAAGATCTCGACCAATGATATCGCGTCTATTGATATTGGTGTCAAAATTGTTTATTTAGGTTTATTCCTGTTGTGGATGAAATAGGCTATAGCTTTGTGGTTGTGCTCGTGGCGTACTGTCAAGTGTCAATACTAAGATGTTAAGATGAAACCGTAGACAATTTACTACTTTTTAATGATTTGACACATGCTAGCACACTGTAGACATTGAGCTTATTGGAGCTTATTCCTCCAAAGCAAACTCAAAATGGGAGAGGAGGCCTTATCCCAGCCGTGGGACATTCACAGGCTACTACTGTAGACATTGAGAAGCATTCCATGTGTTATAATTCATTGCTATTTTCACAGAAGGATATTTATTCGGTAAAACCAAAACGAATAAATCGTATGCAAATGAGAATCGGAAGAAAAGAATTAGAGAAATATTAGGCAATGGGAAGGCAGACCAATATATTACCAATCATATCGCGTCAATTGATATCGAGGGCCAATGATCAGCGTCTAATTTGTTTATTTGGTTTTGATCCTGCTGTGGTTGGAATAACTGGTATCTTCCTATTAGTTGATAGATATTGGTAGTTCGAGGTGTCTGCATGTTTCTACAGCCATTGCCAATATAAAATTTACAATATTAAAAGTACAATAATAGATTTTATTCAATTTCTCACCTCTGTTCTTTGTTGCAACCGTTTGTTAAGTTCGTATACCCTGTAGTCCGGCTGCCCGAAGTAGGGTGCGTGCCTCCTGGAATAATAAAAAAAAAGAATAATTAAAAAATCATCAATTAATCAAGTCGTTAATCTTATGTCATTTATATTTAACATATTAATATATATATATACAGTCAAAGTTGATTACGACAACAACGCTTAGAACAACATGAATGGAGAATCCTATATTTTTATGACATAAGTAATTGGTCTGACCAATGGGCTATCTGATAGTAAGTGGTCACCACCACAGACATTGACTCAGCGAGAAATATTAACTATCCCCTACATCACCAACGTAACACCAATCTTGGTAATTAAGATTTTACAACCCTTGTGCCTGTAGTTTTTTATATATTATATTATAATATCCTGGGACATTATTCACACGCGGCCATCTGATCCCAAACTAAGCAGAGCTCGTACTATGGAAACCAGACAACTGACATACTACATATACTACTTTTATTTTGTAAATACATACTTATATAGATAATTACACCCAGACTCGGGACAAACAGACATGTTCATGCACACAAATGTCTGTCCTGGGTGGGAATCGATCCCACAACCTTCAGCGTGAAAGGCAATCTAGCAACCAGGTCAACCGTCCCGTAATTATACTGTATGTTACACAGGCTCACGCAATGTTCAAACCGGAACACAGCAAAACCACACCAAGTATTACTATTTGACAGTAGAACATGCGACGTGGTGGTGGTAGTACCTACCCAGACGCGCCTGCAAAACCTTACCAACAAGTAAAAAATCATCGCTCATTACGAAAAAAAAAGACTAACCGACAACATTCCACCAATATTTTTCGGGGATTCTATCTATTGTAAAATAAAATTAAAAAAAAAAACTCGATCAACAACAAAATTCGTACGCACTACGGATTTTTTTTAAAAAAATACTGTAATTACAGTATTTATCAAAACTATAATAATAATAATAATATCCTGGGACATTTTTCACACACGGCCATCTGATCCCAAATTAAGCTTTTTTTTTTTTTATAGAATAGGAAGGCGGACGAGCATATGGGCCACCTGATGGTAAGTGGTCACCAACGCTCTTAGACATTGGCATTGTAAGAAATGTCAACCATCGCTTACATATCCAATGCGCCACCAACCTTGGGAACTAAGATTTTATGTCCCTTGTGCCTGTAATTACACTGGCTCACTCACCCTTCAAACCGGAACACAACAATATCAAGTATTGCTGTTTTGCGGTAGAATATCTGATGAGTGGGTGGTACCTACCCAGACGAGCTTTCACAAAGCCCTACCACCAGCTTGTACAAAGCTTGTGCTATGGGAACCAGACAACTGATATACTACATATACTACTTTTATTTTGTAAATACTTATATAGATAATTACACCCAGACTCAGGACAAACAGACATGTTCATGCACACAAATGTCTGTCCTGGGTGGGAATCGAACCCACAACCTTCGGCTTGAAAGGCAAGTGTTCTACCAACCACGCCAACCGGCTCGTCAAATTTGCATACTTTGCATTTATATACAATACAACATCATATATTTTATATAAAAAAAACATATACATATTTATTTTTAGCACACGAATATATAATCTATAGACTTATGTTTAAGGGTTTTTTTTTTTTTCGAAATGTGTAATACTGTTGGCCTTATTGGCCTCTACAGCGTCACCGAGCGGGATGGGCGAGTTGAACTCAGCCGGATGTTGGGAGCCACACAGGGCTCAAGGGAGACGGGCGTCCTAAGGGTGCCTCCTGTGAGGCCGGACCTCGGCTTAGGACTCCGTTGAAATCGGGAGGGGAATTTAAGGGGTATTATAACTTAAAAACACCCCCGGTTGTTACATCTATTGGTTTCTATGACCAAACATGAGTAACAGTAACAGTCTGTGAATGTCCCACTGCTGGGCTAATTACAACACGCTGCTCCAATGCGGGTTAGTGGAATACACATGTGGCAGAATTTCATTGAAATTAGACACATGCAAGTTTCCTCACAATGTTTTCCTTCACCGTCAAGCACGAGATGAATTATAAACACAAATTAAGCACATGAAAATTCCGTGGCGCTTGCCCGGGTTTGAACCTACGATCATCGGTTAAGATTCACGCGTTCAAATAGGAGTGGTCGCTTCGATATATCTATAACAGTACGGGTATTCCGTAAGAACAAACTCGAAACTCCGCTAAGGAATCGGTTGTGTCATGACATAAAATGATATGCGACTTTGAGCATAATAATTATAACATTAAAAGAATACAGGCATCAAAATAATATAACATCGTAAATCGGTTGTCAACATTTCACGGGTGAATGATGAAGTGAGTTCTTACAGAATCGCACTGCAGATTTTAAATGTATTCATCGAACGAACCAGTAAGAATATACATTATAATTTTTGTTATAATTTTTGTCTTTTTATATGATTGGGTTTTGTGTACATATTTTTTTTTTTGTAATAATTTATATTGTATATGCCGTTTATATTGTTGTTTAATTGTCATTAATTTTGTTAATTTTTTATTTAGTTTTGTAATTTGCGCTTCTTTTTTTATTTACTTATTATAAATCGTGTACTTTTGGAAACTGTTGTATTGGTCGATATTTTATTTTTGTGTTTTTTGTATAAATGTGTCGCTTTGTACTGTTTTTTTCGTAAATAAAAAAAATATATATATTACATTTATAATTAACCTAAAGAATGTCTAGTTAATTCTTTTTTTATATATATAGAATAGGAAGGCGGACGAGCATATGGGCCACCTGATGGTAGGTTATCATCAACGCCCATAGACATTGGCATTGTAAGATATGTTAACCATCGCTTACATCACCAATGCGCCACCAACCTTGGGAACAAAGATGTTATGTCCCTTGTGCCTGTAATTACACTGGCTCACTCACCCTTCAAACCAGAACACAACAATAGCAAGTACTGCAATTTTGCGGTAGAATATCTGATGAGTGGATGGTACCTACCTAGACGAGCTTGCACAAAGCTCTACCATCAGTGAAATTATTTAAGCATCAATTTATTGTTATTTTCCGATGATGCAACATGTAATGTTCATACTTTAACTAAATCGTAAGGTCGGTATTACAAATTAAATTAAATATTATATTTTATATATCAGCTCGCCATGCACGTACACCGTCATCACTTCGCACCAATTTCATAGACAGATGAATATGTACATAGGTAATATGTGTTCATATTGTAACATAATAATTAATATGGTAGATGTGTGTACTACAGTGTACACTTACTGTATACCAGTTAGAATTGCCATTATCCTTACCATCGCCATTATGGTTCCCTCTTAATACCACCACTTGCGATTACACCAATTTCACCAATGTCATATTATAACAATAATCATTTATTTCAGATTAATAATAATAATATCCTGGGACATTTTTCACACACGGCCATCTGATCCCAAATTAAGCTTGTACAGAGCTTGTGCTATGGAAACCAGACAACTGATATACTACATATACTACTTTTCTTTTGTAAATACATACTCATGTAGATAATTACACCCAGACTCAGGACAAACAGATATGTTCATGCACACAAATGTCTGTCCTGGGTGGGAATCGATCCCACAACCTTCAGCGTGAAAGGCAATCTAGCAACCAGGTCAACCGGCTCGAAAGATTAAAAAAAACATACAATTGTTAGTTAAAATTTACTCAGATTAAGTTAGTAGAAGTCGAGATGGCCTAGCGGTGAAGAACGCGTGAATCTTACCCGATGATCGTGGCTTCAAACCCGGGCAAGCACCGCTGAATTTTCAAGTGCTTAATTTGTGATTATAATTCATCTCGTGTTTGACGGTGAAGAAAAACATTGTGAGGGAACCTGCATGTGTCTAATTTCACTGAAATTCTGCCACATGTGTAGTTCTCTAAGCCGCATTGGAGCATCGTGGTGGAATAAGCTCCAAATCTTATCCTTAGAAAGGGAGAGAAGGCCTTAGCCCAGCAGTGGGACATTCACAGGCTGTTACAGCAGTTAGTAGATACAGATTATATAAAAATCAATTTCAGTTAAATTAAATTGATTGATTGAATGGTTTAAATAAAATACAATTTGGAGTACCGGGTCACTGGACAATGGTAAGATCGGAAGGTGACAATTAAACCAAATTCATAGAAAAAAAACCACATTATATATTCATTAAATTTTTAATATATATTTTAACTTTTAGTTGTATATAAGCGGTATTTAGCTTAGCTTAACTTTAGATAAGTTTAACGTGTGTTTTTGTTTTGCATATTTGTGGCATCGTAACTCCCAAACGAATGGTCCGATTTTGATACGATTTATTCTATTTAAAACTTGATGTGATCGAGATTAGCTATAATAAAGATTTGTTCTGGCGTTTGAAGATCATCATCTCGTTTCTTCTGGAAGTCGCGACAACGGTTTTATAAAAAGATTACCAAGTACTTATAAGTTAAAGGAACAACTAACAAATTCCATTTTTTACTGTTTTATTTATGTCAGGGAATATTTAAATTTTTAATTTTCTAACTCCACTTATATTATAAATAATATTTAAAGATAAAAGATTTGATTTTTTGTAAGTACGTTTGTAATGAATAAACTCAAAAAACTATTTTAAAATCGGTTGATTTTAAAAATTATTTCATGTTTTGAAAGCTATCAGCGGTAACATGGGCCTATTTCATTTTATGACGAAGTCGGAGCTGGGCGCTACTTATATATATTTCACTGGCAAACTCTGGCAGGCCATGTTGTGTCTGTACGTCTCTGTTCATACCAATAACAGCCGAGATAGCTCAGTGGTTAAAACGCGTTAATCTTAACCGATAATCGTGGGTTCAAGACCGGGCAAGCACCACTGAATTTTCATGTGCTTAATTTGTAATTATAATTTATCTCGTGCTTTACGGTAAAGGAAAACATCGTGAGGAAACTTGCATGTGTCTAATTACACTGCCACATGTGTATTCCACCAAACCGCATTGGAGCATCGTGGTGGAATAAGCTATAAACCTTCTCCTCAAAAAAGGTAGAGGAGGCGTTAGCCCAGCAGTGGGACATTCACAGGCTGTTACGAACCACTAGGCCCACTAATGTAATCGACCGTTGTATATCATACATTGTAAGACATATATTAGACTTCATACTTCGTTTTACAATAGCGGCGTACTAAGAAACGATTATACGAAGTTTTCATTTTAAGGGGGGATCCCCTAAATCTTCAACTTCCTCCAAAGTTTTCGCGGTCCCAGCCGCTGTTAGGTTTACAAATTTATATAAGCCAAAATTATCCAGAACGGGTTAAGAAAACTGTTCGTCATGTCAATACTAATAAATGACACATGTTGAATGTTTTTTTAAAAGATCTAACTGACTAAACAAATATATATAAAACTTATACGCGAAGGTGAAGCGCGTTTTGGAAAAGGTTTTAGAGTATAATATTATTTTTTTTATTTTTTCGTTTTTATTATTATAGTTTTTCACACTTTAATTTAGACTAGTATACACGTTATTATACACGTGATTACTATATTATACAAGTGTTTATGTCATGTTCTTGTTTTTGTATAAATTTGTCGTATCAAAATGGTTCATTCTTCAATACAGAACAAGAAGAGTAATTAATTATTTAAAAACTGATATATATATTTATGTATGTACATAGAAAACTTAGATCATTATTTAATGAAGTTATAAAAAAAAAACTTTATTTATTTCCCAAGTTCACAAAAAGAATCCATTAGAACGATTCATATGAAAGTCATTAATTAAGGGAAACTGACAGTTTGTTTTCTACTTTAAATTTTCGTTTCTTGCGTTTATAAAATTAAAAAAAAAAAAAAAAAGAATTTATTGTGAACGCGATGACCACAGGACTTACCAGTCCGATTTAAGAACAAAAGAAAGTACTTTAGCGTCGGATAGTTCATGAATTGAGAAAGGTTTTGAGCCACATGATATCATAAGGGGGCTGTTCAGAAACGTTAAAACAATAGGAGCGTTCACATCTAACGTAACGTCAATGTTATTTGCTTATACCTCTGCTGTATTATGCACGACAAACTGATTAAAATATGTTTATTTATTTCACTTAACTACTTATATACAAGTTAATTTTACTGACAAGTTCCGATGACAGCTTATCGACGGATTATCCAAGATCTCGACCAATCGTATCGCGTCATTCAATGCCAAAGTTGTTTTACGTCTTTACTCATTCTGTAGTTGCAACAGGCTATACGTAAGCCGTCACGGTAGCATGCGAAAGCGATCCCGTGGCGCTCCTCGTTGAGACGGAAAGGGTACCGCTTGTTTTTTAGTGGGTATTCCGATGTTCGGGGCGCAATCGGCGCCTTAGACACCGGCGATCCCCACATACCTTCCCCCCCACTATTCCCGTGGTGGAAACGCGTAATGCGTTATCCAGTGATAAAAAAGGCTATACATAAGCTGGTCTATTAAAGCTACTTCTCTCCTATCGTCATTTATATATCTATACAAATTCAACTGTATGTCTGTGTATTTCAATATCCTCTTTTTAAATTAATATGACTGTTTACCATAAACAAAACCGCCATTTTTTTGTCTGTCCGTTTTGATCAACTAAATTGCTAAGAACCACAAATTCAAATAATGAATTATTACGAAGAGTATTCCAAAGTACCGTTTAGTTTTTATTTCATCAAAATCGGTCGAGTCTTTCGAAAGTTGTGACAAGTTTAAGTTCACGTACATATGTCGTACCGTACCACTCGACACCATATTTTTTTGGTTTATCTATACAAATATATAAAAAAATTCATGTGTCTGTCTGTGATTTCATAATAACCGCTTCTATTATGACATCACAAAGTTAATACAAGACGTACAAGTCTGGAGATGAATGATCTGAACATCTTTACCCGAGTTAACTATATAAGACATAATCACGTTGAAAAATCGCTTATCAGAATATTATCTTATCTAAAATTTCTTAGCTTAATTTCACTTTTAATATTTAGTCCATAAACTATTCATTAATGTTTCCGTATGTTATTCATTTAATACACTAGATAGGTAGAATATACTTTACTGTACACCAAAAAGATTAAAAAATTACATAACTCACGTATACGACCTAATTAGCATACAGCTTTGGCGGCCTTATCACTACATAACGATCTTCTCCAGGCAAGCGACTGCGTAAGGAACTACTCATAGGACGTAATATAATAATGTCTTGAGGACCGATTTCGGCCACGGCGGGCAATTTTAAGAGAAATTAGCCAACTGCGCAGGAGATATTATAGTGCAAAAGTGTGTGCGCAAACACAGGTGCACTCTGTATTCCCTAACTCTCATACGACAATCCGACACCGATGTCCAATCCGATGATCCGATGATCCAATTCCGAGGCACGGGACACATACACGGGATACACACTTCCAGCTGCCAGACTCCGGGCTACTGAGAATTTACGACAGACAAATCCAATAACTTTTTTACCATGCCGACCTGGTATTTGAACCCAGAACCTTCGGGTCAGCGGCCTTATATCTAGCCATTAGACCAATGGGGCAGTCTGAATATATAGGTGGTGCATGAATAATAATAAATAAAATAAATATATAACAAAAATAAAGAAATAAATAAATATCACAATATAAATATAAAATACAGTAACAGCCTGTAAATGTCCCACTGCTGGGCTAAGGCCTCCTCTCCCTTTTTTTTATTTTTTTTTTGAGGAGAAGGTTTGGAGCTTATTCCACCACGCTGCTGCAGTGCGGGTTGGTGGAATACACATGTGGCAGAATTTCAATGAAATTAGGCACATGCAGGTTTCCTCACGATGTTTTCCTTCACCGTAAAGCACGAGATGAATTATAATTACAAATTAAGCACATGAAAAGTCAGTGGTGCTTGCCCGGGCTTGAACCCACGATCATCGGTTAAGATTCACGCGTTCTTACCACTGGGCCATCTCGGCTATATAAATATAAAATAAAAATCAAAAAATAAAATTATATTATATACATACTAGATTCTTTTTTATTATAGATTGGCGGACGAGCATATGGGCCACCTGAAAGTATGTGGTCACCAACGCCCATAGACATTGGCACTGTAAGAAATGTTAACCATCGCTTACACTGCCTATGCACCACCAACCTTGGATGTTATGTCCCTTGTGCCTATAATTACACTGGCTCACTGGAACAAAACAATACCAAGTACTGTTATGAGTGGGTGATACATACCCTACGAGCTTGCACGAAGCCCTACCACCAGTAAACTAGTACTAGATGAGAACAAACTAATTTACATGTTCCTAATAATTTATTCTTGTTATATTTCGAATTTTCATATCGGTAACACAAATTGTTTTCTGTATTTTTTTTTGTTGTTTATTTAATTATTTCTTATTTCTCTCCTTTATTTTAATTTGTATATAAATTTGTCGGTAATTGTGGTTGGGAGTGGAGTGTTCTCCTGTAATTGGTTATACATAAGTACCGTATTATATACAATAATAATATTCTGGGACATTTTTCACACACGGCCATCTGATCCCGAATTTAGCTTCTACATATATATATATATATATATATATATATATATATATATATATGTAGAAGCTAAATATATATATATATATATATATATATATATATATATATATATATATATATGTAGAAGCTAAATATATATATATATATATATATATATATATATATATATATATATATATATATAATGCCCTGTCTTACATCTTTTTATTTACATACAAATATCTATGTATAGATAATATGTGATGTTTCACACACACTTGACCTGCCGTGGTCACGTGGCTGGTAGCTCGACTCCAATATATATCTCCGCCTACTTCCATTACAATAAAAAAAAAACCACTAAATATTATAGAACGAGGTCCTCTCGCCGCGTCCGTCTGTCTGTACGCGATTAACGAAACTACCAAACGATTTTTCATAAGATTTTCACCAATGGACGAAGTAGTTCATTAGGAAGGTTTAGTTGTATAATTAATCGAGATTCTGGGTCCATTGGATGAAACATGACGATTGTTTAGGATTTTGGAAAATGATGCAGACTGGCTTTACTGACGTGCGCTCTGTATACCAATAGAGTTATACGTATTACGCTTTATACCTTTAATGAAGATTCTACTAAAATACCGCTAACACGTTATAACTAAAGCTAATTTAAGATTGTATGAATTATATGTAGTTTTTTGGTGCAAGCCCATCTGGGTACGAGCTTGCACAAAGCCCTACCACCAATATATGGATTGTACCAAATTAACTTTTGCTAAATTCATATAGGCCACTTTTGATGGTATTCGTTTCGTATTTACGCCGGTAGTAGGGCTGCAGGTCCGCTCGGTACCACCCACTCATCAATTATTTTAGCACTAAACATGAAAAAATTGCATGAGCAAACACACATACTTCTAATATTCTTGTGATTTGTCTCTAGTTTTCTAACGCGTTTGTCGTAATTTTCGTGTGTTTCATATACAAAATAAATCATTTTACGTAAATTATTAATATTTCGACGAATATAATATCGCGATATATGTATACATAATATAGAATCTCAATGAATTATATGTCGTATATAAAATACAAACCACGACTTTCGATTGATAACTATAACTATTACAGAATGAGAAGAAGAAGAAAAGAAACAACAGCTGGTATTGTCAGTTTTTTGGTGCAAGCCCATCTGGGTAGGTACTACCCACCCATCAGATATTCTACCGCTAAACAGCATTACATTTTTTATAGTATGGGTAGGCGGACGAGCATATGGGCCACCTAATGGTAAGTGGTCACCAACGCCCATAGACATTGACATTATAAGAAATGTTAACCATCGATTACATCGCCAATGCGCCACTAACCTTGGGAACTAAGATGTCATGTCCTTTGTGCCTGTAATTACACTGGCTCACTCGCTCTTCAAACCGGAACACAACAATACCAAGTACTGTTGTTTTGTATTGTTGTGTAAGTGAGACAACTAAATGCACAAGCCCAAGGTTGGTCGCGCATAGGCAAGTAAAGGTCAATATTTCCGTTAGCGCTATGATATAGGCGGTGGTGACCACTTACCATTAGATAGCCCACTCGCTACTCTGAACCCTTAATACAATAATAAAAAAGCTAAACTATTTACTACAGTTCATGAGGGTTTTAATCGCATTTATTTTTTGTCCGTCGTTTCGACTAGCTTGCCAACATTCAACGCGCGCTGCTAAAACGAAACATTCCCAACATATTGAAACATAGCTTTCTACCGTTAATATTGTTTGTTTTGTATTAACTTACACGGGACCAGCCTCAAAGTATTCATTAATATATACACCCCTATTTTTTTGATGGACATTTTGACAGATTAAAAATCTTAAGCGATGCGGATGACTAAATGTATATTATCTGTGTTTTTTACCATAACTGTCAATTCTGCTAACAAAATTCACTTTATCGCAATCGAATCGAAACGTTATCGTTTTAACCTTTTTCCTAGTATAAGTTAGTTGAAACTAAAACAACGATCCAGTCAGCTGCCAACTTCGGGGTTTTCCCGTAAATTTCGGGGTAAGTCAGATGATGAATAAGGTATTTTCAGGGGGCAACATTTTTTAAGGGATAATCTCCTTCCATTAACTCTTCAGTTCAATTTAGTTGGGTTAATTTCAATTTTACTGCAGATTGCAGTACTTGCTTTGATTTATATATAAGTATAAAAGTTTATTTTCTATTTATTTTAATTCATCGTTCAGCGGGAAACGAGTTTTTGTGATGGTGTTAGGGGGGGGGGATGCTTTTAGAGGTTGGCAACATTGAATCCAGTTGAGGTTCGGTCGATGATGAATCGGAGTAGAACCGTGAACGTGTAGTAACCGTTATAAATGAATTTGCTCCAAGAATGAAGTTATGTTGCACTAAAGTCAATACTCTTGCGTTTAACGACTTTTTGGTAATTTTTAAACCCGATCCGCATATTTACATAATTATATAGGAATTT